>NC_140780.1:129917447-130542447 GCF_044657685.1 Stegodyphus dumicola
TTGTAAAAAAGTACTTTTCAGGTTTACGTTACTGCCACACATCTTAAGCATGCATGAACGTATTAACAAGCCCTCTTTCGATTTGGAAACGCCAGAACTAGCGTGAATATTATCCAAACTGAGTGAGCAAATAGTCTGAGACGAAAGTTAAGTTTCTTTTTAAAAATAGGAACATCTAAATGAGAGAAGAAGCGCTAGTCGTAAGTGCTGCATAACGCTAAAAAAATGTTTTTATGTAAACATACGAGAAATTTTGCACTTTAATGAGGTTAAGGATAAAGAACAGAAAATAGAGAAAAAATAGAAGAAAATTCTCAGGAAGAAACTTCTCAGGAAGAAAATGCTTCGATGTGATGAGAAGCGAAGTAGGACCTCATTAAAGGCTTCAAATCTTGAGGTTTGAAGAAATTTAAATATCTTTTTTCTAGAATGGTGTTTTCTTCATATATTTAATACTACGCTCATTTAAGTTCATGTGATGCATTCGCATATATAAATATCTCAGAAAGGCAGGTCCTTGCTAATTAAGTCAAGACACAGTCAACTAAGTCAAGACACAGGTAAGGTTTATTTCATATGCATAAATTGGGGAAACGACTCAGAAGCAACTGTTATATTCACTTTTAAAATACATCTATAACCTCCATTGTTTTGGGGTACCAAAAGTAAAGTAAATGACAAAGCTTAGAAAAGATGTGTTGCATCGTAGAGTTCGATTATTTGAGCGGGGGGGGCAATAAGCAATAATAAACATAGTAAAGTACGAAATTGTAATGAATGTCTATCGATAAAAGGTATTTAATTACGTATTTTATACATTGTCGTTTGCGTTGTCTTAATACGGCAAATATTTGGCATAATATTTGAATACTTAGAACGCATAGCTTTTCAGTGCTTGTTTATTTTTGCTGAAAAACGCGGATTTTATATTATTTTAACATTTTAGTGATAATATAGTTTTTATATCATATAAATTTTATTATGTAATCATTTACAATGCACAGTAATAAGAGTGTCACCAATGAGTTCTTGATGGAGTACATCCATCAATTCTTCGTATTTCTGAGAGGCGAATCAAGCTAAACCGCAGAATCTTGCGAAGCGTATTTTCGATGTTTGACGAAAGTTAAGGAGCAGGGCATGGAGCCTTCCCGCAAACTCAATTCTTAAGAGAACATTAGTATTACAACCGAAGATGGGGATTCGAGTACTAGCCAGTGGATTTCTGATGCTCTTGTGAAGTTGAACTTTCTAAAGTTATTGTTTAGATTTTATTTCGCCTTCGTTTTATAATATTCAGCATGCATATCTCTCCCACATTCTTTCAGCCAGATAGTGAAACCTTGATATTTATTTATATTTGATCTAATTTCGCATTGGGAATTTCCACAAGGAATCCAGGAGTTTTTAGTTATTTTGAAAAGGAAACTGACTGGCGAAAAGTTTTCAACTAACTTATTTTTGGCTCTGCATCGTTCACGCACAACAACAGAAAATGATAATGGAAACCCACTGGTCTATCCTAGAAGCCTCTCTCGCGGTTGAGTTACCAATACCGATAATATAATATCAATTAAATAGAAACTTAAGGTACACGAAATTTTATTATCAAGTTTGTAGCAATAATATTAAAACGAGTTCGTGTGAAATTTCCAGGTTATATTTGAAATCATCATTCTTCGATCTCAGGTTAATAGTTTCCTCCCTAGTCATTCACTGCATAGCGGAAAGCTTTAGTTGAGAAAGTTTTTGTGCATACCGAATGAAAATTGAAAGAATCTTGAGAGATTGAAAAAATAAACAGGGCGAAGGCAATTTACAAAAGCTATGGACACATTTCTCCATCGGCGTGGTTTGGTTTATTTTATTAAGGCTAAGCTCTCGAGGGCTATCTTCCTAAAGGAAAAGATGTCTTCGTCGAAGGCGTTTTAGGGAAAATGGCTCATATCAGCATTATACATGGGGAAAACTACGAAAGCGCACATATAGCCAGACCGTTCGCAACTCTAGTGAGCCCCGTAACGAAGGTAAAGGTGCGATTTAAAATGCGAAGGTAAAATTGTTAACCTAGCTTATAGAAAAAAAATAGGAAATGAAGAGGAGAAAGTTAATTTAATTAATTTGCTAAGAGTACCTCACATGCCTTGAGATGATGACACTGAATATAACTCTGAGAATAATATATGCAAGCTGTTCGTTGACTAATTAATGAAATTTAATGAAAAATTAACATTGATGTTTACTATAAAGCTAATTACACTTCGAGATCGTCTATTTCCTGAAGAAAAATAAAATTTCACGCAGTAATCCAGCAAGTCATTTGTGAATTGTTAATTCCTGATATGTCAATAGCCAGTTATTCGACATATTGTGCTAATAAAAACTAATTAAACATCAGTAATTAATACATTTCTATAATCGATAGTAGTTATTTATGACAGATAGCAATTGTTTGCCATTCACTGCCACTTTTGCGTTTACGTTAATTTCCTTTTATTTAAGTACAATTTATAAATGCATTGATTTGATTACACACCGTTATGACTAAATTCTTCTTACTGAGAAAGTAGTTAGAAGGGAGAAAGAAGTAGCTGTTATTTTTTAGTACAAATCATTGGATACTATCATTCTAGAAGAGCAATATAACAAATACACTACATCTTCCTCAATGGATCAAGCCAAATCGCAGAGGTCCCCTTAATTCAATACCAATTACGCATTAGCTTAAACGGGAACTGCCAGCATCGTTCGATATATGCCCCTTAATGCACGAGTAACGAAACAAAGGGTTAATCAGTAATTATCACTAGGAAGTAAAAATAATAATACCTAAATCATGTTGTGGAGTAAAACCGTTTAAGGGGCTAAACTGCCTTACTAATTGCAAAGGGCGTTAATGAAGGGTAATTAGCGGGATTGAATACTACTAGTAGGTTATCTATGGTGTCGCAAAGAAGCTCCTTACAACGCGATGTAATTTGCGAGTAGATATCGGGAAACGAAAATGAGTCCGATTTCTTAGCGATGTTGAATATTTGTGATAGCACCGAAGAGGTTAAACTATGAGGAAGCCTTTTAAATTGTAATCATGTTAGTATCATGCATTTTAATGCAACGTGAAAAGCATTTACATGCTTAAGGAGGAAACAACGTATGTAACGGCGTGTACTTCTGAAGGCCCAATTTGTGCATGGACTTTCAAACAATTATTAGGGAAGAGCAGCAAGCGCAATGGCGATGAAGTAAACTGCTCCAATGCACAGATGAAAAAGTCTAAACTTTGACGCACAGGAGAAAAAAATTTTGCATAGCTTCATTTAGTAAATTTGGTCTAATGCACGCTTATAAATAAGCGAAGTAAATATTTCAGAATTTAACTTTGAAGAATATTTTCAAAAATGTCAAATTAGCTGAAGGTAGAAGACTTCAACCAATATAAAGCTTAGTGAAAATTTAAGGCGATTGTTATACAATACAATTTTTACTGTTTAAGAAAAGAATTACTGCACAAATAAATTTTAAACCCCAATCAAATTTAATTACGAATTTAATAAAATTTTAATTGTAAAACGAGAGCTATCATTTTGATCCTTCCAGTTCTTTATTTTTAAGCATACATTCTGGACTAAAGAACAGGATTTCAGATCTATATACAAAGATCCAAAAATCGCTTCCATCAAATTTTCAAAAATTGCAGAAATTTCGGAATGGATATTAATGGCAAATGTTTTCAATGAATAACCCCCATATAACTATTTGAAACAATATATCATTTGAACTTTTTTTCCAATTTATGCTGTTAGCTTTAAATACCGTTTCTTTCGTGCAAGAAGAAGATGAGGTTTTTTCCGAGTGGAATAAATATTTATGATCGAGCAATACTTTGCTACGCATTCTTCAGTAAACGTTATTAAAGTGTTTAAAGAAACTTTCTCAAATGTTCGTGAAGCTAACAAAGCAATGAATTTCAGCTTGGTAATCTGATTTCAAGGAACGGGAAGCGTTTACCAGATAAAATGCAATAAATGACTGCCCGGTTCTTCTAAGTTAGGAAACAACGGACAGAATAGGGAACAGAATATTGCAGTAACCAACAAAGAGTGCAAAAAAGACAGCATCGTAATAAAATTTATGCGTTGTCAAGTAATGTTCAATTATAAAAATTCGTTCTGGTTGGGAAAATCTTGTCTCCATCTTAAGCCGAAAAAAAGACAATTTTTAAACTAACAGCTATGCTGCAACCAGAATTTCGAGTCATATTAACTGTATAGGGTTGTCGTCTATTAAAGAAATTTCTCATTAATATTTGTTTTAGAATTTTCATAAATTTTGAAAGTATGTTAAGTGGGCGACTTTTGTTTCTCCCTGCATAAAACACATAGAAAGAGGAGAACAAATACAAAGCTTACAAAAATATTTTTAAAAAAATTAAATTAAATTAAAAATGCAACCAAAATGAAATCGTTCAAGACATTTCAGTGCAGCATTGTGTATGCATGTACAATACTACACTATATGAGAATATAGGGTTCCATTTTCAGCTATGCCAACATTCCCTTTCTATGCAGTCAATGAAAGAACATTAAAATATGAAAAGTCTAAATAAAAACTTTACGAAAGACATGCCAAACTCAGCGATTAGAAATATATAAATATACAAATTTACACACTCACACACACACACACATATATATATATATAGGATATATATATATATATATATATCCAAGTCATTTCTTTATATATATATATATATATATATATATATATATATATATAAAGAAATGACTAAAAAAAAGTAAATTTCTATGCAAGCTTTGAACGACATTTTAGGATTAAAGAAAAACATGCATTTAATGTATTTTTACAGAATACAATTATACAATTTTATAACCTCAAGCAGTTTGGGTATATTTTTTCCTAGGTTCGAAGCACAAAGTTTTATATAAAAAATGGAAAAGAATTATATCTTGCTTTAAGATCTGCTTGCAGTTACCATTAATAAAACAAAATTTAAAATAATCTGTTCCGGTTATTTAAAATTCATCAAAATTTTTAACACCTCAAAGGAGTACTTTTTGAGGAAAAAGAATGGCAAATTTAGTCCCATATAAATAGATATTATTTCCAATGGATAATAAAAAGATCTTCAATTTATAAAAGCGTGATGGATCTTGAATATCACAAACTTTCGATCTAGAAGTGTGTCTCTGAATGCAGTATTAAATAAATAAATTAAAAATTAATCTTAGCTGGATTCCTTTGCTATAAAGGATATTTTATAAAATGAGATTATTATAAAGTTTTCTAACAGCATACAGATTTCAAACTTCTTTGTATTTTTCTCTTTTCTAAAACGTTTTAGTACTTTGAAGTTTTTAATTTTTAGCTTCATTTTGTGTTCTAAAACCGTATTGCAACGTTATCTTAAGCTAAAATTCTTTTCTGAGATGAGCTTTTATATTACTGAGTAGAAAATAATTACGAAATAATTATAACGTTCCTAATAATTATATCCTCCTGTTGGTTTATATCTTGGCAACATGAGGATATTCAGTTTCATTTAAAAAGAGAAACGCTGCACATAAATTTTAATTTCTCTGAAGATTTTGATTATTAAAAATATTTAAAGGTAAAATTTTCTTTAAGGTGTTGAACTTTTCTTTGAGGTTTTTGAAGTGCTGCTTGCTTTTCTTTCTTTTTCTCTTTATTTGGCGTGCGCTAGAGGTGAAGTTTTTGGATTGCAAATGTTTAGGTTTTCTTAAGTTTTTCCTGGTCCTCAGAGCTTTTCCTGAACTGTAAAGAGACTACGAAAGGATAACTACATATTCCGTTATATTCTGATTCAAAGCACCTAGTCAGAGGTAGTGTATTTGCTTAATCAAGGGACTTAAAATGTTTCGATCCAGAAATCTTTTCTAAAGGATTATTATAGAAAACAAGTGAGTACAAAATCCTAGGATTAAATCCATCCGAATGCTTTTGGTCAAACTGGGGATGGAACTCAGATAGCTGCCACTCATATATTTGTCTAAATTAAATAATCTAATCATTTCCGACTTTTTGGTCAGTAAAGAATATTTCCAATAACACAGCTTTGAAAAACTCTATTTAAAGTTCCACTTGCGGTGATTGCATAACACGAATATTCCCCCCTCCTTTTTCCGTTATATAAACATGAAAGCACTATTATTAGGCAATTAACAGAGCGTATATTTGCATTGAACAGATCATTTTCAGCATTCAGCTTAACCGTTTGGACAGTTCTAGACTTTAAATCGTGTAGATTACCTACCAATGCGTTTGATGTGCCGCAGAGAGGCAAAATACGTTTTCTGTCTTTCGTAAAACGGGAGAAGTTGCATCTGTTACATATCCAAACGTTTGTATGTAGACTTGTAAGAAATTTTCACATTCCTTACAGCCTGCCATTATGGTGTAACTGGAAGCACATCCCGCTTGCAGTCGGAACTTCCGAAGCTCGAGTCATTGCAGATTTCTTCAGTTTATTAGCTTAGATTCAGTGAAAGCAAACGACCATTATAAATGGATTGAGACTTCCGTTATTATTTTGTGTACTAATCCACAAACCATTTTTCAATAAATTTTCGTGCGAAAAACCCTCAAACATAAATCCTTTATATCCTTAGAATATTTTTACAGAGGGATATATTCTATGATACTAATGCATTTCAACTGCTTCAATGACGCGTTTTGTCTAACTAAAGAGGACTATGATGTTGATTCAGAATTGGATTAAGTAATTATACGTTTAACACAATTAAGTGGGCTAACTAATTTTAAACATTTTACCTAATCTTTCGAATATATACCCTAAGCACTATTCTAAGCTCAGTAACTGTTTCGCTAAGCTATTTTACTGACATTACCCATCAACAGCACTAACGAAAGAAAAACGAATCGTGTAATATCATTTCTGCTCAAATTTGTCTAAAAGTTATACTTCTTTAACATATCAAAGCGGAGCGTATTCTGGCTTATAGGCATGTATCTAATAGTGTTACCCGACTTTAAGTTACGTTTGAGAAGAAGAACCTTCCTATTTGCTTATAAAATTCCAATGACATGTGTACTTCACTTCGATTTACTGAGTTATCTTCCCAGGATTGCTTTTTAATTACATCTGCATATCTCTGGTTTCATTATTTTTTTTCATTCTTTCTCTTACTACATGAACATATCTCTGAAGGTTCGCTGAATAAAATTAGTTATTAGACAGGACAATTTTTGTTTGCGGCTCGAACGATTTATTTGTTGCTTGGAAACGGTCTTCATTATCATATAAGACCACTAACATTATTGCTAACACACAAAAATTCGAGATTCACTTTCAAAGTATTGTAGTTGTAAGGTGACCTCTAGCCGTCAACGCTAAAGGCAGCTCTTTCAACACGAAGACCATAAATAGGTTTCTAGGGTCACCGTGTTAAAGTTTCTCTCTCCAAATATGGACATCTGGACAACTCATAGACATGTAATAACACTTACAAACAAGATTATCAGACGTAAAATTTTCGTTGAGCTGTATGCAAAAATATGCAAATAGAGACGATATGTTTTCCATACTTTTCGCTTTCAAAATGTTTTCGAAAAGAGGAGTCAAATGCAATAAAACATTCTTCTCCTAAAGTCATTTTTTTATTCAGTGTATTTCATATCGTAAATAAAGTAAACATTTCAGGTGTTAACTATTTACATTCGTTGGACAGCAGATAGAGATTAATCAAATATTCTGCTTATTGAAAAACTAAAGTTATATGCAAATAATACGTTTTGTTAGCGTAAATATACTCTTTTTTCTAAACAAGACAAGTTATATTACAGTTTACTTTCATGTTTGAGATGATTGTTTTCTTTTATTTAAATTCATCCTTTTCATTAAAGGGCATATAGGCTTATTCAAGGGGCAATTAAAAATCATTTCATCAGGAATTTAAAAGTATTTCATAGATTACGCTTAATAAAGGACGTGAACCATTATTAGTTCTTTCAAACGAAGCGACATAAAAGTAATAGAAGTAAAGGCCTTTTATTTAGATTATGATGTTTCTGCTCTTGCTGCGATGACATTTAATGTTCATAGTAACGATATCATGTGTTCTAAAAAGAAACCATGCTATAAAAGTGGTTGCTATAAAGGAAGAGGATTTAGTAAATTTTCTTTAGGGATATTTTGCACTGGTTATTGTAATAGAAAGATTGCTATGCTAAAAGATGTTTTTAACAAACGTCGACTCCATCAGCACATATAGGATTTCATATAATGAAAAGAGCCTATAAAGAAATTTCATTTTCTTTAAGGCAGATAGTTTTAAAACGCAAAATTTTACTTAACTGCAGTTAACAAAGAAAAATATTATACAGATCCATACAAACAAAAAATAGGGAACTACCTTTATGTGGTTGTAAATTTTGACAATAAGGAGATTTCGAAGAAAAATAACGCGAAATAACACGAATTATAATATGGTAAAACACAAAAGGACTATCTGCCTAAGAAAAGAGATGCCTTCATGGAGAACGTTCTAAGGGAATGGTTAGCATAAAAGTTACACTGCGGAAAACCGCGAAAAACAACCATGGAGCCAGAACGTTTTCTTGGGATCGTACCCAAGGCGGACAAAAAATATTCAGTGATTTTAACCACTCGACCACTGGTGGAGTTATATATGATTAGGATTAGGGCAAAATAGTAATAGCTAGCGTATGGTCGCCCTTTAAAGTATCAATAAACCTAACCTAAACTTACAAATACGAGAAACTGGCAAGAAGATTAGCTCCATTTGGGTGCAAAAATTAAATCCAAATTACAAACGCCAATAAAAACTAAACCTACAAAAGTGAACGGTATTGTAAGAATAAGAAGACAATATTTACCAATCATAACCAGAACAGTATGTATTGATTATCCTACATGTCAACCCAAGCCTATGACCGCCCTGATATACGTATTAATCGTTTAAAAGAACCTCACTAAATTCAGAAAACGTGCACCTTGCACACGTACACACACACACAAAAAAAAAAAAATGGGACAGTTCGATATCTCCCATTCTACTGGGCAGAATGGCGAAATTTTACTTGCGCCTTTCATGGCACGAAAGCGCTACTTGTGTTATATATTAAATTTATATATAGTACTGTTCTAACACAGGTATTCTGACTCAAAATCGGACTTTTTCTAAAATGACATACCTATTTTTTTCCATATTTCCATTTTACGATTCAAATTATGCCGAATAAGTCCTATAAAAACCGCACGAGCAGTTTTTAAAACCTTAGCTCTCGAAATTTTAGCTTCTCGTTATTAATTGAACTTGGTATATATTTATTAATATCTCATTTTTATTAAACTAACTTGACTCCTTCTTTCACAGTTTGAAATTTAGGTTTAGTCTAAATAAAATTCGCCCATTTTTTACGATTTATTTTTTTAATTTATGTTTTAAATAATTTTCATAAATTTTTCGAAAAGAAGTTTCAGTTATAACCTACAAAACTTTTGCCAGCAACTTAAAATCGATGTATTCCTAGATATACCTGCAAAACGTTAGAGTTCCTTATTCAAAATTTCCAAATATATACGTGAATTGCTATTTGCTATTTGTAATAAGCGATTGTTAACGCCAAATGCGCTTTACGTCCTTTGTTAAAATTATTTGAAAGAATGAACGATGTACGGTTTTTTTCCGTTCGTGTACAATGAAGAAAAGGAAAAGAAAAATAGGTAACTATAAATTAAGAAATTCGCCAAGTGAATAATTCTTCACGCAAATTGAAAAAAAAATATGCTCCAAGATAGATTTTTAAATTTTTCGGTAAGTTCTCACCAAATGTTACAAAATTTAATATTTGGGCGTAATGTGAGTCGTAGAAACGAAATATGGAACAATATCGTATGCCATTTCAGAAAAACTCCTATTTTGTGCCAAAATTCCCATGTTAGAAAAATTCTATATATAAATCTAATATATGTACTAAGTCATACTTGACATGAAAAATGTAAATTAAATTTCTTCAATCAACTCAGTACAACTGGAAGTTTAGAACTGTCTCTCTTTTTTTTTTCTTTCGAATTATACATTCTTAGAAAACTCTGAAACGCGGTTCAACTTCTGGAGGTTCGTTTTTATTCCTGTAGTTTCATAAAGTTCACATTTTATAAAATAATATTTAAAGAATGAACTACACAGTCTTCAAACCAATACCTGAATATTTGGTGATTTTTTTAGTGTTGTGAAATTGAGTCAAATTTTCTAAGATGTTAGGCTGCCATAAATCATTATTTCGTATCATAGGTCACAAGTTCTTTGATAACCACAAGGAAGTGTACAGCAGTGTCTTAAATTAATTTTAGCTGAAAAATATGCAGTTTTAATAAGCTTATCAAAAATAACATTGTTTTACGCTCAAGGTTTTAATACGTTTGATAGTTTAGTTATATGTTTCTTTAAGAGTTAAGGTAATGTCTGGATATATATTGACAAATGTGAAGTATTCATATGCTAATAGAACGTTACGACAGCGATAAAAAATACGGTATTGAAATCATTACTAGCAAATTTATATTTAATTAAATACTTAGGATTATATAAACTGAAATTAATATCTAATGCCTCAAAAATATTTTTATTCTTTGCTAGAAATGTGAATTACGTATCTCTCAATTTCTACAATCCATAAAATCCACTATTCTAAGATCGTAATTATAGGACAATATCTACCCTAAGAAGATGTAAAATCAATTTATTGTGCGAAAATACTTCCCACTCAATCATCATTACTAACGGTTATTGCTCATACCGGAAGTCCATTAGTCTGAGGAAATATCGAACTATGTTGTTAACCCGTGATTGATTTTATATCTGTGATTATTAAGGCCATATAGTACATTAGTATTATTAATCATTCGAGTAACAACAGTCTGTTGCACGACTACCTCATACTTAATCGTTGTTATCTCTCTTTGTTGTTGAAACGTAAAGCACAGCAATTAAAAAGAATTTTGTTACAGCATGACTTCAGGTTAATTTCGAGTTACGCATTAGATAAGTTAGGCTGAAGTGATAAATATTTGATGATTTTGATTTTCAAGCAAATATCAAATGGAATTAAACATGGTCTGCACCTGGTTGTGAGCAGTATGTAAAATATTTTTCTAATAAAATTTACAAATAGCCCAATTTTTCTCTTGGAAAAAAATCGGATAATGACATATATATATATATATATGTGTGTGTGTGTGTGTGTGTGTAATGAAATCAAATTTAGAATTACTGATGTAGGAACCCTGAGACGTAGAAACTCAGAAATACTGATGACGTAGATACGTGATGCTTAGAGCGCTGACCCATATTTGAACAGGAACAAGTCGAGCCGGATTAAATTGCATTTTTATTCAAATTCGCATTAGAAGCCACAATTCACTTGGTACTAAAATCGGCCTATTTCCAGAACATTTACAGTTTTGATACTATGGCATAGGAAGCGTTCACGAAGCACAGAAATTGATGCTCAACGTGGCGCATTTATCCAATATGGCAGGATGTTAAGAGAAAGATTTTGGTTTAAGTTCTTCAAGTTTAGGTTCCCTATTAGCTACTTCATCAGCATTACGCAAACCATGCGATATAGACTGACAACGGAATCCAGAGAAGTTATTTAGAATTTTTAGAATAGAGAGGGAGAATTAAAGGGTTACCATTAGTTTAAATCGTAATTTTTATTTACATATTTTTACCTTGCATATCCCCCCTTCAAGACAGAAAAAGGTTGGGAGACAAAGAAGCCTTTTTTAAAAAAAAGCATTACAACAGTAACGAAACAAAGGAAATACGGTTGTGAAAAAAATCAGAAATTTTAAGTTAAATGTTTTAAAATAACAAAATCTTGTAGACATCATTTTTAACAATAAATGCAAACTGAAAATGCTACTGAAATTTTGGAAGTCTGAAAGTTCATTTTTCTGTAATCATACTGTAAAACGTGTCCTAATTTTTTCAAGAAATAACCATTAAAGTTTACTTACCGTTACAGTTCTTAGAATATTTGCTTGAATATCATAATATTTTTTGCAATCCTTAGCTTGAAACTCTTCCGTAAAACTTGTTGCCAATATAAGGCCAAAATGTTCTTTTACAGATTCATGAAATTTGAATTAATTATTTAACACTTACAAAGTAATCCATACTGAAGAATAAACTTGGTAGCCGAGTAAGATTACATTCCATTTTCATTTCCAACTGACATTATGTGAACACAATCACTTAGCACTCTAGTCGTGCCTATTCACAGAACAATTTACGTTTTTGATAATTTTGCGATAGGAAAAGAGCACAGCAAAATCACGGCCTAGCAGCGTAGAGAGAGAAGCTAAGTGCGTAGTTATCCAATATGGAAGCACCCGAAGAGGGAGGTTTTGGTTTGAGTTAGAAAAGCTTCAGTTCTTATAGTTTAGGTTCCCAATTACTACGCCATCAGTGTTACACAAGCTTCATGGCATAGAATTATCTAGAAAAGACACAGTCCAGAAATGTTATTATTATTTTTAGATTGAAGACGGGAGTTAAAAGGCTATTATTAATTTAATACTTGCAAGATAAATATTTTATATTTTACATATATATATTTTCCTTACTTCATAAAACTGTGAATCTCTGAGAATGTAAAATTTATATTTATTTAGAGGATATTTTCATATAAATATCTTTTTCTAATTTCATTAAACTGCCCTATTCTCTGTCACTATATGAACTGTTAACTGTAAAACAGAAAAAACACTTAAACTAAATGACTAGGGAAAAAAACCTGTAAAGTTCATACTGAAATTTTTCCATTCTCTAAATGGTAAAATAACGTTTTCTCATTTAAGAATTAACATAAACTATTTGGATAGTCTTAAAATTGAGCTCAGTAAATATTTTAAGGTTTATCAGATGATTTAAAAGTTTATCAAACGACATATTTAGATCTGTAGTCTGATAAAATAGAGATCAAACATTAAGACATATGAAGTAATTGTGCGTAAAACCAAATCTTTTTCCCCTTTCAAAAACGCGTAATTTTTCATTTCAGTCATTCGCGTAGAACCCTTCAGGCATTTTACCGTCTCATAATCAAGAACATTACTCCTATCGTACCACAGAAATTAGACCGATATTGCTTTTGTAAACGAGGGAGCTACAATACAAAACTCATATTTTCCCCGGGTTTCGAAGATAGCCCATTAACATGGAAGTTGTGTTTTATGACCAACATATAATGATGAGAGGCAACATTCCCAAATTATTCACAGTTCTAGTTATATTATACTTTATTAACCCTAGCCTATGCGTAAGAATAAAAACAAAACTAGCCTAAAATAATTTTATATAAGCAACTGAAGACACATTCTAGTCCATCTATTTAGCAACGTACCAGTTAGAGCTAAAATGGGACAAACAAACATATCTCGGGATTACTTTCTTAGCTGCCTTTTACATGGGTCATTTATCATGCAGAAGTAATCCGAACCTCCGCTTAGTATTGCTCAAGTAAAGTAAGCCTAAACATAGCGCTTTTCCAGAGTACTTTGTGTATCGTGAAATAAATATGTATCTTCAAATACGTTTAATTCTGAGTAATGACAGCATAAAGGTGTTTAAACAAAACGCGGGGTGTAAAATCGCGGAAAATAATAAAATGTAACATAGTTGATTCAAATAAACCAATTGAAAGAAAATCATTGATCTTTTTCAATCTAAGTAGTAATCTTTCTTCTTTTCACCTTTTGAACAGTATTACCAACAGCGACAAATTAGCAATCAAACTCTATTAGCTGTCTGTTCGCTTAGAAATAAGGGAATTGATATTCGTTTTCCTTATGCGCTTGGTCATCATGAATTCTATGGAAATAGCTGATTTCTTAGCTAAAGATGCCTTAAATTTATCCATAGATATCAATATTAGCATTCCTAAGAGTTATTGGAAGTCCTTTCATTATAAAATCTTTCGTCTAAGTGAAATGAGGAATATATTTCATCTTGTAATGCTGAGGGCACCAAAATATTCTTTCCTTCTGTTTACTATAGACAGTATTCAGAGGCTTTCTTCTTTATTAATTTTAAAATATTTCAGTTTTTATCTGTCGCCCAGATAGAATTGTGGTTAGGGGAGCCGACTGCAATACAAAAGAGCCCAGAGAATACCAGAGAAGGCATGGTTGTAACTGTCCGTCCCTTCATAGGAGGCAGAGCTGGCCCACCGATTAGGTACCTCCACAATAAAGTGACCACCACTTCTGGCGGCAAAGCTGAAGAAGCCGTAGTGGCCTGAGGGCTCTTCATTAGGAAGGGGAGTTTTTAATCTGGTTACTGCAAGTTACCTGTTTCCTTTCAATCTAAGATTGAATAATTTATGGGAGTGTTCAAAAAACGTACCTCAAGATGTGGAACATTTTTTTTTTTTACTGATCTACCGTCGATGGCCCTAGATTATGTTTACAGAACGATTTCAGGATGTCCCTCGTGATTTGGCCAGTGAACTTTCGTATTTTTGTGAAGTCTAGCTGCTGTTCTCTGTTTTTGTTCGTTTTATTTATGCATGTAATGTTTAATGTTTTAATTACTTTTGTAAGCCCCATGCTGTACATTTGTGGTGCATGGGGAGATTATATGTGTTGAAAAAAAATCTTATTAGCTAAAGAGATTTCTTTAATGGTTATAAAATCTTATTTTCATCTATAACTAAGTCGCTGTGCAAATTTTTCGACAATTAATTTGGGGTTAATATTTATTCAACATTTTGTAAACGCATTCGTTGTGGAAGTAAATGTAATATTTTCTGCCATTATGAATTTTAGAAGTACAGCATTTCGTAACTAACATTAAAAATGAAAGTGACTAATGGCATGAAAATAGGGTATTACTTTATTCTTCCAAGAGCTTTTAACGTACAGAGTTCGTGCTTTAAGACTTAAATTTCAAGACAGCAGGGATCTGAATATATACGCTCTGCTTTTGATAACCCGCAGAAATAATATGTCTCTACGTAACCAAAATATTAAACAAGAAAAAATAGTCATGACGACCTTTCTGGAGGAACATTTTTCCATTTCGCTCAACGTTCAAGACGGAAACTACTAAATGTTTCCGACCTTCTATATTTCCCACATCTGGCTGTTAATTTACAAACTAAACCATAGATATAGTGGATTTCACCTTAAAATTCTTATTTACAGAACATTCCACAAGTCAGGTCCAAATTTGTCTTAAAGTAACCTCTTTCTACAAACTCCAAGACATTCATTAGAAAACTTCCGACATTTAAGGAAACCGGAATATCCAAATAGGGCTATACACTTTGATATGTGAAATATTTTCATAAAGCAAATTTATCAATTTTAGAAATAATCAGAGCTTTCAGAAAATTCTGAGTATTTCCGAAGGACTTGAAAGAAATCAAAATCATACTTTACCTTAAAAGTGATAGATGATATAACGATTCCTTCATACTGTCCTGTCGTTTATTCAGCCTGGGAAAGTTCATGGAAATTAATACTTGAGCGTCTGCAATTTCACTTGCATCGCAATGATCACAGGAGAAGCATTAAAGCTTTAAAAGCTGAAAGGTCCTTGGATCATGTAATTTATAATCTTTAGGATAATCTGTATAAAACACCCAGTAATACAAAGAAGATTCTTTATGGGCATTAAGGGAACATCGAACTGACTGTTATTGATCTGATATTTTAAATTCCCTAACTGACACGACAGCACCCAAAAAATGTACTGCAGCTAACTGCTCATTACTTCAGTATGTTCATAGATTTCCCGCAATCTCATCGAGAATTGCTTCAAACGTCACTACAAGATCCTGCACTGACTTAAAGTCAGCTTTATTAAGAGAAACCCAGAAATTCTTGCCACTGTCTGTCAGCTTCTAAAACACATATATCCTTATATAAGTGATCCTGACTTTTCTTACATTATAGGGATATTTGGCAATGCTCTGGCCTTTACACGGTAACAAACAGTTGTTTCATATAAGAAATTAAATATTCCCTCGCCATTCTCACAGTTCAAAAGCCCCCTTAAAGAAGTTGAGAAGAACAACGACCAGATGAGTGGGATTCTTTAACAATTGACAAGCAACCTCATACTTTCACCACCGAAATTTGAAAAACATGTTCAATAACAATAACTAGTTGTTTGGTTTCTTGATCCGATTCCTGTTAATCTGACAAGATGTGGTCTGGAAGATAATGTGCGATGAACTTATGGAGATAATTACACCTGTACTTGCGCTTTCATGAAGAGATTCCACCTACGCAAACCAGCAGGTCAGTCTTAGAAAACACCCGATACTCATCAGTGTTTAAAAGAATCGCTCTCAGTACGGTAAAATGCAGAAACACATGACATTCTTAATGAAAAGCGCTACATAGCGCACGATTGGCTTCAAAAAGTCACCTGCATGTTTTTTTTTTTTTTTTTTTTTTTTTTTTTTTTGTGCTATAAGCGTGTAGAGTTCCTCACTTTGTAATTCTAAGTTAATGTTGGAAGTGAAGAATCTAAGAACTGATAAGCGAATAATCGCTTAAGTTCGGTGACAAGAAACAACAAGATAAAAGGGTAACTAATCCTTTATTATTCCAAAAAGATTTAACAAAATTCCGCCTGGGAGTGTACAAACAAAGTCCGCACTTGGGCTTGAACTTAAAAGACTTAGAATTAAACTAAAACTAAGATTAACTAAAGAAATATAGCCGAAGCTATCAAGATTCAAATCGAGTTGGCCCCTTAACTTATTTGACTACGAAGCTTAGCAAGGGCCTGAGTACGGCCGAGCGTAATAACAGCTTTGAGAGAGAGAGAGTGGTCAAAAGGGCAGACGCGCGTAAATCAGAAACTCTGATTCTCTCTGACTCAGAAAGTAACTTCGTGGTTTAAATACCGCTCCTTCTCATTAAATATTCAGTAAGATTCCAAAACTACATTCTGGCCGGAAGTAGTAAGTTGAAGTTAAGAATTTGACAGGAAAGGAACTTTAACTTAAAATTTAAATGTTAATAAAATTAAAATAACCCTTACAAGCGTATTTTTACTGCACAATACTTGTTACAAACACTATTATATTGTTTGTGCTACTCGTAAAAATGTTTGCAACTAATACATGTTTTCTAGGTTTTTTACACATATGCATTTCAGATGCTTACTAAACACCGCTGATCTGCCATCTGAGCTGTAAGTACAAGTTAGCGGAGTGTAGGTTCTTACTGTTGACAGACATTCAGCTAAAATTAAGAACAGAACAACTTTTTTTAGTTCGGGTAATAAAAATGTAAATAAAAATAACAGTAATTCGCACTACTCCTTTGAAAAAAGAAAAAGCGAAAAAGTGCGAAAATTAACAGCTCAATAGTAAATTTATTCAAGTTCTTAAATTACGAATGAACTTACACAAATTGAATTCCTCTGATGTGAGAAATTGATCATTAATTTTCCTTCTCGTAGAAACGTTATGCTTAAATCTTCAGTTAGGTTATTTGAATATAGAAAAGCACACAAAGGTTATCATCCCACGAGGAGGGATACCTTCGTGGAGCAAAATAAGCTCGTATTCACGTTATACATGGGGAAAGTCTCGCAAACCAACCATGCAGCGAGCCCATTTGACTAGGTTCGAACCCAGGTAGAACTCCCAGTTTTCAACCGTCTTAATCTGTCGTTCGTTGGTGAGGCCCCTTCAGCCTTCAAAAATCTTGTAATGCGTAATGAAGTTTTTATATGTCTTCTAAAGCCAAGAAATAGGATATAGAGATGTAAGTCTTTTCCTAATTTGCTTAACTTGCTACATAAATTAACAAACTAATTAATGCACTACGTTTTAAAATTAATAAGGTCTAAATTACAAAATTTTCTCAATTTAAGCAAAAGTTTTCTTAGCATTTAAATAGTTTTAAGTACTGCTTTAGTAATTAGATGTATATCTAAATCCCGCATATAGCTCTAGGGCAACGGATTGATTTTGAAGAATTTGCTTGTACATTATTCTATATTAAAATGATATAGATCACTCGAGCATTACAATAGTTTCATTGTAACACTATTCATTGAATCTGTATCAGAAAATCTTTGTCTTTCTGGCTCGATTGAAAGGACTTTACATCAGTCTGCTGGAAAATTGCAATTTTTCTATTGAGGTGAAGTAAGATATTTAGACAATTTTCTAGACAGTACTGAAATACAATTTTAATAGACCTTCACATTTAATTATCAACTACAGACACCTTTCCAGACAGTATTGAAATGCAATCTTAATACTCTGTCACTTTCTTTGTGGACTAGTGTAATTGACAATGAAAGGTCTACCATTATTTGGTTAATGCTATAAATAATACGGATAATACATTTATATACCTGGTGCGTTTTCTCTCACCTTCTAGTATTTTAGAAAAATCACTTTCTTAAATAATGAACGAAAGGACTAAATACATCCCAATCTATAAAATTACACTCTTTAATAATGTTGAATAAACAAAAAAAATCTTCTTCAGGCTAGAGGCAAAACTACAAATTGGATTTCTTTGAAAAATGATGTGACAATTTCTTGACCGATTTCTGATATGTTGCCATCTCATTTGCTGTTAAGCTGTACTCTTCCTTCCTGTAAAAAATGCAGTCTAAAAGATTTGCGCTTCTTTCTTCTTCTTCTCTTTCTTTCTTCTTTTTAAATTCAAAATATTTTTCTCTGCCTTTATTCAATGTATAGATTGTTTAAACGCACCAATTTCAGCAAAGATTGTATTCTGAAATCGCATCAGGGAGATATCAGATTCATTCTGCTTTGTTCTGAATTTGCATTCTCCTATTCATTTAACATTTGCGTGCTGACTGACATTTGACTAAAGCCGTAGACTTTCGCGCAGATTTCAAGATATTTAGGATAAATTTAAACTCGTTTGGAGCTTGATTGTTAGAAGCATTCATTTAACAGAAAAGTTTCCTTCGGTTCCCCTTCATACATGGATACATAGATATATATCGTTCACTTTTTCGAACCCCTTTCAACCCTGTATATATATTTACATATATGTGTGGATGTATACATTCATATATGTGTGCACTAATATATGTAGATACGGTATATAGGTATGCAGGTATATGAGCATTACATATATGGATATTCACCAGCATATACGCATAAACATATGCATATGCAAATACTACATATACATACAGTATATCGTGTATATACACTATATGCATACAAGTCCTTATTAGGCATTTATATTTGCAACTGTTTGTCGCAGACATATACGAGTTCCGATTACAAAACTGTGAATGTTACAATTTAGTTCCAGTTACAAAAAAGAAGCAAAAATTCACGCTTAAGGCATTTTTAAATTTAGAGAAGTAAATTTTATAAAAATTACGAAATCTAACTTTTTACACGTTTCTCTGTTCTCTATGCTTATATTAGGAAAATTTTGTTCTCGTTGTCAAAAATGAAAGGTAAACATTTCGATTCTCGTATGGCAAAATTTATCGGATATATTTTAAATTAAAATCGGGAATCATATTTAGGGGTCGTACACGCACTGAAGAGCGAAATGTTTGCATTTGAAATGAAAAGCTTTTTGATGTTAAGAGTTTACGCGACAAGTGTTTCTATAGTGATTATTGTGAAAAATATTGATCAATATATATTTTTTTTCAAAAATGTCTTATTCAGAGATTCGCACAGAATTCTGTTCTAGGAAGCACTGGCATGGCTTTAATTGAGACGTAACCGGTTCGTAACATTACTTGCATTAACTAAAAATATATCTCATTTAAGAAATATTTTACGATTCCCGAGTTATGATTATAAAGTGAAAAACTATATGACAATAAAAATAACGCATTTTTAGACGCCGTGTACTTATGTGAAAATTCTTTGGGCATACTAAACGTAACAAAATTTAAAAATAAGACAATAGTAAATCGCAAAAGATTATCATTGAATGACAATTAAGAGGGAAAAATGAACTTCGAAATGAATTTGTTTATTAAGCAGTCCCTCAATTCAAATTGAAAATGAAGTCAGAAATGGTAAATTTTGAAATTAAATACCTCGGTTAATTTTTGTATAAATCTGCTACCAACGTTTGCGAAAATAAAGACCGCGTAAGAACTTATGGATACGGTGTATGTACAAGTCCAAAGTTAATAAAAAATTTATTTCTCTCATAACACAAGCAAAAAACACCATCAGCAGCGGTAGTTATCCAAGTTTTCTCGTGTATTATTAACATTCTGTTTCCCGCGCTTACAGAAAGACCGCGCGACAGTTTCCACAATGGTGTTGCAGCAGAGAACGGTTTTTTGACGTGCGTAACTTTGAAGTATGAAAAACTGTGATTATAATGCAGCGTCGATTTCTTGTATGATTTATAAAAGACGCAGCAGCGTGAATTTCCAACAGCCAGGGCTTTCATTTCATTGTCCTAGGTGACGGTACATTGTGTCGTGACGGTACATGAGTGTCCTGCTGTGCATTCAGTCGTCCTTTTTTTCGCTGAAGCAACTGCAACTCGAGACTCAATTATGGACATTCAGGAAAACTAGCTGGTACCTTATGGCAATGCCCAGTGTGGCCAAAGTATTCTACAACTGGATCGAATTCTGCATTTTCATATGAATGTTTCAGTGCCTAACAATTGTGTTTTTCCACAGCTTTAGATCAGACGGTCTGCAGATGCAAATATCAAACTTAAACACTGCTTACCAAGTCTTCGTTTCGATTCAACAGTTAATTTTTTTTCCTTTGGGAGTTTCTTAAAGAAAATGCTTTCGCAACATTTTTGCATGGGCACATAGCCATGACTGTCATTTAGCCTTCATGGTACAACTCGTTTTTGTTTTCTTATTTACATATCATATTAGATCTAATTATTATTTTTCATTATAGTTTATTTATGTAATTAAAATCTCGAAGATGAATTAATAGATGCATATACTTTTTATTCTTAAAAAAAAATTAAGTTCTTTAAGAATACATGCACTTGTTAATTTCCCATTAAGCGCTGGTTCGTAAACCCTTCTGAAATTCTTTCCATGTCGAATATAATAAAGATTTCCTTTTTATGTTCTGTATTTATATTAATGTGATTAAGTCTTCACAATATTCTACGTGAGCGGCATCAAAGTGTTTCTAGTACTAAGTTTTATTTTGTGTCTATGACCTTTTTTCAGTGAAATCAGTCAAACTGGTTAAACTATTTAGACGTAATAATGTTCCCTGTTTCCCTTTTATAAAACATTAATCAACATAAAATCAAAAGCAAGTTTTGTCATGCATATTCCATGAGAAATTTAATTTACTTTAAAATAATTATAAAAGTAAATCTATTTATAATTTTATATTTTTCCGGGGTCTAAAGAGATTATTTTATTTGTTGTAGCCGTTTAGTCAAACGGCAGCGAGCAGGAAAACAAATCGACGGAACTTAACTGCTCTTTATTAAGCAGCAAAGTTTAAACTGCATAGTGGACTAAATTTTTTCAAGCTTTCTTTAATGTCGTGAATGTGTGAGATAATATATATATCCCAAACCCCAAGGAAATCATTTAGTATTTGTAAACTGAATTATGAAAAGAAACGCTTGTCATAATCTGGAAAAACGTACTTCAAGTCTATTTATATATGATAATTTGAAGTTAACACAATTTTGCGAATCTATTTGAAATCTATATTATTATTAAGGTGGTGCTGAAAGTTAACACGAAAAAGAAGAGATTTATTCGCCCTCAAAGAGAAATACGTTCACTTAAGCAATAAGGCAGCAGTAAACTAATCAGTTCCATTTACGCTAGATGTGCATTAAAGATTAATTAAATATATATTTCCACCATTTCATACCCTTTGAGTATTATGAGAAAACTCGTAGCTTTTAAATTTCGATGTCTGGTACGGCCCACCAGCGGCCGAGCGGTAAAGTCGCTGAACACTGGTAGTTCGGTCCGAGGTTCGAATCCCGCGAACGGGCTGGCTGCATGGGCGTTTTCGTGGTTTTCCCCATGTGTAACCTGTATACGAGCCAGTTTCCCTTAGAAAGTCCTCCACGAAGGCATCCCTCCCCTTAGGCAGATAGCCCTAGTGTGCTTTGCCGTAATTAAATGCACCAAACGATGTCTGGTACGTGTAAAACAGGAACATTTCTGCTGTTTTGACTACTTTGAGCAAAATGCAGTTTTAATTATTCTCGCTTTCTTCGAGGTATTTTTTTATTTTTCACTCGTCTTCCTGAAATTATATTTTATCTCATTACGTAATCTCAGGGAGGAATTTATTGTAGCTGGAGTCGTAGTTTTTTAAATTTATTTATTCCGTGCACTTCATGGAACATTACTCCATTAGGTACTACAAGGAAAGCGAGGGATGCCCCGTAGAGGACATTTTAAGGGAAACTGACTCTTATCCATTTTACACAGGCGGAAAACCATAAAAACGCTTGTGCATCCAACCCTTCGCCGAGACTCGAACCCCAGACCGAACTACCAGTGACCATCGGGTTTTACCGTTTGGCCTCTGTTGGGCTGATCCTGGATTTGTAGCTCAATAAATAAGGATGATGCTAATGAAGTCGTTTAAAACGCGTAAACCTTTGAAGTAAATGAAAGGCTTTAAACTGTAAATAATTGGCGAGTCTCTGTAACGTCATCGCGGTGTAGTCGCTTGGTCTCGCTTTTGTCCTAGAGAACTAAGTACCGAAATTGGAGAACACGAAGAACTTTTCCAGCAGGATTTTTGCACAACGAAAATACGTTATAAAAGAAAATGGCACTCAAAAATTCTAGTCAATTGTTGTTGGAATGTAAACGAGAAGGTATCAGATGTAAATGCAGAAAATCGGCAAGATGTTTACTGTAAAAATAGTTTTTTCCACCCTTCAGGCAACAAAAATTTATCTAATTAAAATCAATGCATGGTGGAAAAGCTCAGTAGCCGGATCTGAAATCTGAGCAAAAGATATTACAAAGCTACGTATTTGAAGTCATAGGCTACCTATGTTGTTATATTGGGTTATTTGTTATTTAAGCTACATAAAATACCTGAGAAATTTCCTTTACTGATACTTGAATCAATTTCATTTTATACTCAAAATACAATCTGTTTAAGAAGAATTAATAGCATTTTCGTGAAAAAGAGACATTCCTTCTGCACAACTTTTGCTTAGACATTAGAATCTAAGTACTCTTTTACTGAATAGGCAGACAAACTAGTTGAAGACTTGAAGTTACAGGTTTAGTAGAGAAAGAGTTTGAGTGAAATAACGGAACATGGAAGCTAGAATAAGCAGTTAAAATTTTAGGAACGAAGCCTTTCATAATGAAAGACTATTAATCAGAGACGAAAAACAAGAGTTTCGTTTCGAAAAATAACCTGGGAATGACGAAATTTTAAAGTTGCTCTTATATGAAACTTCAAGTTTTGAAGTTAGACATAACATTATAATTAAATTGCTATTTTTCTTCTTTCATAATCACTTGCAATCCTACAATCTAAACTTTCGCTTAGAACCTTATTTGCAGGGAAATTCAGAATGATTCAATCAGTACAGATGCAGAAAACTGCCTGTACTGTCCCCATATTTCTATGAAAACCTTTAAATTTTTTCCCTTTCTGAACTGTCATAAAATACTATGTAATGGAAGTTATTGCTAAACAATCTTGAAGCATTTCCTTGTCTTATTTTTTCTCTTGTTTTTCAAAGTTTTTATTTAGCTTTACTCTTTAGCTCCTTCTCAGCCATCCATTGTACGTTTGGAAGATGAATAAACATAAAATACCTCTTAAACTATGAAAAAGCACTAAACTTTCAAGTAATTTTTATTATTAATGTTCCACGGCTTAGAAAAAGACTGCAAAACATACCTAAAAACCTCAGGCTTTGAGCAAAATGTACTAGAACATACAGTAAATATGTATATTACACATTCTTAATGTAAGAAATGTGAGAATATTTAGTCTGTTCTCTTTTCGAAACGTTGGTGAACATATTTATGCCAACTTACCGGAAACTTTTGTCGCTTTATTTATTGGGCATATAGTTCAAAATGATTCCTGAGAGTTTAAATGGATAGAAAGACAAATAACCGCCGCAAAGATAACAAACGCGTTATCTTCGAATCAAATTGCAGGTAATTCCTCAGGAAAAAAGGAAGGAAAAAGAAATCACGGTATGAAAATGAACAAAATATCGCTTATGGTACGGAAGCTGTCCATCACATTACCATCCCTCCGACAAATATTCATTTTTATTATCCGCCACCCAATGCCAAACTATGATCCTAGATCGTAGTTATTACGGGCATTCCTCAAACTAAAAGTAAGAGCTGTAACAGGGATTTCAATAGCAGATGCCTGAATGGTCAATAAATACGTCAGGTAGAGTTCATTAAGACTATGATTAATTCAGCCTTTTGCCTCAGAAAGAAGAGGGAAAAAATGGCCCCTTTTACGTCTTCTGTACCCTAGCATCATCAATCAAAGGAACGGGCCATGTGACCTTAAAACAACGGTCGATGGTAACATACTTCTCCGTTAGATGGAGTTATATTTTTTCATGTATTTCTTTATATTCCGAATTCGGACGTTTCCCTTTTTTCTGCATTTTCAGTGTTCTGAATTGTCCGTGATGTCGGTTTTAGAAATTTTATTTATGACACTGCGTTCAAATAAATGAGGGAAATGGATTTGTTTTGAAATTAATTGCAGTTTCAGTTGAAAATGAAATTATATTTTCTTTTTTCATTTAAATGTATTTGCGGGGAAAAGAGGGACAGCTGAAAGTTTCATAACCTTTCGAGAAAAAAAGAAAAAAAAAATTGAAGGGAATTGAAACAAGTTAGTAATTGAGATTTTACTTGCTGGTTACATTCAAAGAAAAATCCCATGTGCCTTCGTCATTAGGGGGAAAAGTAACTAATAGAAAGAAAATGAAGTTCAGCTCGTCAGGTACCAAATCATCATAAAAATAAACTCAATTAATAATTAACTATGTTTATTTAACGATTCTGAATATTATGCATCTCATTACATAAATTGTAAATGAGCCTCAAGAGAGAATATTAGATAGAAATTTTGATAATGAGAACGGGGGGGGGAGGATTATATTTCTATATTTAGAAAATTTTAGATTGATTGAGATATACTGAGTAATTAAATTTTGAAACTTTCATTATGCATATTTTTTAGAACGATTTTGATAAATAATTAAAAAAGCAAATATTTTGGAATAAAAGTTTCTGGAAGCAGCCTTATTATTTGAAATGAGAAAAGTCTGCTACTTTTAAATTTATTCTTCTTTCCAAATGTCGCATATAAACAAGTTGTGAATTAAAGGACATGATTTTGCGATTTCCAAAAAGAAATATTCCTATTCCATAAATCAGAAATGTTTTGAAAATTGATTACAATTTCTATGCTCAAAATAAGCAATGTTATTAATCGAAAAAGGAAAAACCGTCAGTCATTACTTCTACATCTAAAGAAGACTAGCATCTAAAGAATCTTCTACATCTAAAGAATACCCGAAAGAAGTTATAAAGTGTTTCTCCCGCCTTCCTAGCCTGCCTTCGTGGTGTAGTGGTTCTGCACGCAGGGCCAGTTTTTCAGAGGTCCGTGGTTCGATTCCCGGCGAAGGCGGCTGGTATTTTTCAATCTATCCTGCTTCCAAAAAATACCTAATTTGTATAGAAAGTGATATTTTCTCTAATGTTTTTTTTTTTTTTTAGTTAAATACTTGGTAATAAAAGAAAATCCGCCGAAGCATAAATAAGTTGCAAAGTCTTTAAATACATCTGCAGCAACAGTAAATAAAATAGTAAACCAACGTTTACCAAAAAAAGCTAAAAAACACAATGTACACCATTATTTGGTAATACATGTGGCTCAACACAACAATTTATAGAAGCCTGTATGAGAACTATTTAGCAGGAGATAAAGAGAAATGCATTACGACCCTTGATGAAACATATACATATTTACCTACTCAACTGAAACAAACAAAGGTCTATTATTATCAAAAACGAACAGAAAAAAATTATAAAATCTGGTTCCATCAGTGCAAAGAACATTTCAGTAAGAAGTTTATTGTCGTAGGATTCTCTTACCGTGGAGGAAATTATAAAAGTAAGAAGAGTAGGAAAAAATGTTAAAATAAACTCAATGTACAAACAAGAGATATTTCCCGTAGAAATTCCAGCAATGACTTTCTAAGAATGAAATTTCATCAAAACAAAACAATAAGTCATTCTTCAAAAAGTACCACTGCGTTCTTTGAAACAATGAAAACTGATACAGGTATTGCATATATAACTCTTCAGCGCCTTCCTACGACTAATGTGCCTTTGATCTCTTGAAAACATATCTTTCTAAGCGCAGCCCCACGACTGATGGACTGGAAATAAGTGGATGAGGAATGGAAACAAATACCCTTGGAAATTTTACGAAAACCCTTATATTATGGAAATCATGATCCAGAATTATAAGACCAGAAAAAAAGGATATCTAATTGAATGTTAAAAAAAATTTCTCTTAACGTTTTAAACACTAATCAAACGGGCTCAAAATCCTTCTAAATATGTAAACACACCCCGTAACTGCAGTTCCTGGAAATGTAGCATTTGCGAGAATTAGAAATATTGAAACAAACAATCGATTTCCTTACTTAAATTTTTGAAATTAAATTTAGAAAGCACAGCTTACCTTCTTTTATAACACGAAACGGTTTATATATTATCTTATAAACGGGGAATATAACGGATATTAAACGCATAATTTTGTTTAAAATTTCGTAATAGATGTTAATCCTTAAGTTAATTAAAATTTGTCGTTTTCTTAATTAGTAGATTTAATTTTAAGCAGCTAGAGAAAATTTGACATTCAAGTAATTATCTTTGAGTTGACTTGAGTGACTATATGCACTGTTAGGGACCAGTTGAGCTAAATAATAACTTTAAATTATTCCGAATACATTAAATCTCTTTAGCATGCCTTTCCGCTAATACCATAACTTCAGAGGTTAGTAATTAAGCTCTAAATCTAATTAATTTCAAAGCTGTTTACCAAGGAGTTCCATATTTAGGATTGCACTAATTTGTGAAGATTATGTTGCCTTGAGCTCTACCGTTATTTCTCGTGGTAGCGGAAGATTTAAAAAGATCCTAGCATATGCAAATTTTACATATAGTTATGCAATGTGATTACTAGGTAGAATTTATTTATGTTACATATGTTCTGTTTTAAATTCTTTCATTTGGAAACTGCTAAAATTCTTTTCATTGGTTACGTATGAAATACAAAAAATTAAAATATCATTGAATATCTTAAAACAATATCTTGCCTGATGATAGCTAGTTTATAGAATTAACAGGAGTTTTCATAAGGTCAAAATTAATATATTTATACATTAATTAGAAGTATTTTGGCTAGAAAGTTTTATTTGGAAAAGATTTTGCTTTAAAGGGCAATGAAGCTCAGCACACTAATGAAACGGATGCCCGTAAACTCTCAAAATCTACAATCCAAAATTGTGAATAAGCTAGATTCAACTCTGAGTGGCATGGTTTGCTTTGGATCTGGACATGAAAAGCTTAATTTAGACAATATTTATTAGCTAAATTTGAGTAATCTATATATATGTAAGCGAAATACCACTGACTCATCCCGAGATCTCCGAAACTATACATTCGATTGACTTGAAATTTTGCATAGTTACTCATTCCACAATGTAGACGCGCACTAAGAATGGATTTTAAGTAAATCCTGTCCAAATGAAATTTTGGTATACAATAGAAATTTCTCATACATTTGGTTTCAAATCAAGGTTCTGAATTTTCTTTTATTGTTGCCAAAACTAGATGTGAAATACAATGTTGCCAATGAATGCATTTTCCTTCAAAATTATTAAATTGGTAAATAACTTGCATCTATACAATGAATACAAACTACGTTTAAATGATAAGGTTAATAATAACATTTATATTTAACTGTATCATAAGTTTCACGAAAATAAATATTATTATTCAGAGAAATAAATTATTGTGGCGAAAAATGAAAATGTTGTTTTTGTTTATAAAATCTGCCATACATAAACAAATCAAGGACAAATAATTATAATCGATTAAAAAATTTGATAACGAAGATGACAACATTTATTTTCATGAAACTTGTGATAGCAGTTAAATATATATAAGTATAGTTTTATGTTGGCAATTTTTCGTATTGTAGGCCTACTGGGGATCCCACCACGTTAAATAATGAGCAAGCATCCCAATACACAGTACCTCATGGGCGATGTGGAAAGATTCACTGACTGACACTATATTTCCCGACTTTAAATTTAAAAAATTACATTAATAATCAATTCGAAATTAGACATTTCGTCCATATAAGAAGTCTAGGTTCCCATTCAAATAGATAATGTGTCCAAGAAAGCGGGCGGATATCAGCTAGTAAATTATAAACACTGTTTTCATAAATTTACATTCATTAAGATAATAGTTTCTTCATTAAAGAAAGTAAGAAAACAAAATATTTTAAATTTCAAACTAATGCATACCAGTAACAATTATTCATGGCCGGATGAGGCAGTCGGGCCACTCAGGGGTTATTTTCTGTCGGATCCTTACTCCGGGTGTCTCCTTACTTAAATTCGATATAACTTTCTAAACTTTTTTCGATAGGTGACCTGACATGCGAAGAATTTGTTTCAATTGTATGAGAAATTTCTAAGACAATTAGTTTACAGAAATCTTTGACACTTCTGTTTTCAAAGTACCTAACGTACACTGAAAAAAAAAAAAAAAAAAAAAAAAAAAAAAAAAATGGGGACAGTTCTTTCCTGTTGTACTGGACCGATTGACGGAATTCAACTTGCGTTTTAAGCATTGTTTTAATATCGGTATTTTGACACAAAATCGGACTTTTACCGAAATAACATATCAATTGTTATCCATATTTCAATTCTACGACTCAAATTGCGACAAACTACAACGTTTTGTAAAAATCGCACGAGTAGCTTTTAAAAAATTAGGTCTCAAGATTTTAGCTCCTCAATGTTAATTGAGTTTGATGTATATTATTTAATCTCTCTTTTTTATTAAGCTTATTTGATTCTTCCTTTCCCATTTCGAAATTCAGGTTCATTCCAAATAAAATTCGGCCATTTTTTATGATTTATTTTTAAAATTTGTATTTTAAAATAAATTTTATAAATTTAAAAAAAATATTTGATTTATAAGCTATAAAAATTTTACCATCATTTTAAAGTAGACGTATTTCTAAGCACACCTGCAAAAAGTTACAATTTTTTTTTCGAAATTTCTGAAGTTATACAGTCAGTTTATATTTTAGCGCGGTTTGAAATTTGGCATGTGTGTTGAAAGCGATAAAACATCAGATGTGGTTTAAACACTTTGCTGTAGTGATCTGGAAGTAGAAACGAGGTGACCTTTTATCCGCTCATACACTATGTAAAAATGTAGGAACGAGGTGCGTTTTTTCCGCTCTGGCATAATGGAAGGGAAAGGAAAATTGGTTACCATATATTAAGTTCGCCAAGTGAATTATTCTTGACCAAACTGAAAAAAATTCGCCGAGATAAATTTTTGAATTTCTCCGTAAATTTCGCAACTAATTTTACAAAATTTAATATCTGGGCATAATTTGAGTCGTAGAATCGAAATATGGAAAAAAATTCGGTGTGCTATTTCATAAAAAGTCCGATTTTGTGTCAAAATACCTATGTTATAATAGCGCTATATATATATCTAATATATATCCTAAGTCGCGCTTTCGAGACGTGAAAAACGCAATTTTAATTTTGTCAATTGGCCCAGTAGAACGGGAGATACAGAGCTGTCCTTTTTTTGGGGGGGGGCAGTGTACGTGCTCTAAGTGGAGGTAAAGAAAAACATCCTTTCTGTTCGTTGTCAAATGTATATATTTGAAAATTCAGAAGAGGAGTTTCCCTGAGAATTGCAAATGAAGAATCTCCAGTTTTAGGTGCCCAGACCTATTCCAGAGACTGAACTTACGAAAATCAGAGGTGGTTTATTTGTTCAATTTATTTGCAATTTTTTATGACGAGCACATTTAAAATAGTTTGATCAATATACAGTCATCTTTAATTGTACACATTTCTCATTTGCTGATCCTAACATTTAAGTTTAATTCTTACTGCTTAATATATATTTTTCCTCCTATCATTTTCTGTCATGCATTATGTCTAATTGTTAATACAGGGTGGTTCAAAACTATATGTCAAAAATGTAAAGACTGGTAGAGGGAACGTGAATAAGCAGATTTCGTATATGAAATTTCTGTGTGGTAATGCCGCATTAAAATGCTAGCACGTAAAGCATTATGAATCACAGGAAACTTAAAAGCCAAGTAAAGACAAAAGAAAAAAATATTAACAGTTTACAATAGTTAAACTGTTAAAAAGTGCTTAAAAGAGCGGCCACCAACAGCGATGCAAGATTCACAGTAGATAGCTTGCGGCAGCAGCTTCACTAGCCCTTCAGAGAATATAAGAAAAGTGTATTTAACATTATACAAGAATGCGATAAAAATCATCTTTGAGCGAAGGAAGAAATCGGTGAAGATCAGATGTAAATCGAAATCAGAAGTGCCAGTTTGTGGTTATATTTTTTGGGTTGTAGATAGCAACTTTTACCTATTCAGTCATTATTCCACTAGCTTAGCTAGGATAATATGCCATATTTAAATGCTTTACTTTTTGTTCTTCCTAGACAATATTTTATAATAATGCTTTTAAATTTTGTCCCATTAGAATAAAATAATATTGTCGGAAACTTAAAAAATATGAGTTAGAAAATTATAGTTTTAAGAATGGATAAATTTTACTATCCACTCATTTATTTATTGGCAGTACAACTTCCTCTTAATTTTACTGTGATTTAATCTCTAATGCAACTTTCACAAATCGATTGCATAATATCGGATAAACTATTAGCAAGTACTGTTAAGTAGACGGGTTGAGTATTCCTGGGAAATTTTGATTACATTTTCCCCATTAGTTGAAATCGTGAAGATGGAGGGGGAAAAAACAAGAATAAAAGAACGGGAAATTAATTTCAAAAGAAAGAAGATTTATTTAATATTGTTTAAATTCGTGCAGTTCCTAAATGATAACTTCGCCCCCCCCAAAAAAAAAATAGCCACGTATTTTTCATATAACCAGATTATTGCTTAAAACTCCATTTATAAAACTCAACTTATAATGTTATGCTTAAAACTCCAATTATAATTTTATGGAATAAAGTAAAATCAATCTTATTGAAATGAAATATTTCGTACTTCTTTACATTTTCAAAAATTCATTTTATACTTCCCAAAAGGATTTAGAGAAATCTGTCGTGAATTTGAGTTCAGAGAAAATTTAGTTCAAATTAATTGGAATTCTCTTATTCAGTATACCCCTTTTAATGGAAACTCAGAAAAATAAGGTTAGTTTAATGCAAATTTAAATAACAGAAATAGTCAGATTTATTAGAACGTCAAATGGTATAAAATTTCATTCTAAGTTTTAGAGAAAATATTTTAATTTAAAACCAGTCTTCGTTATTCTTTGTGATACTTTTAACTATACTGAATATGAAATATGTTGGAGTCATTTAATGATAAACTAAAGTTAAATTCTTAGAAATATAGAAATTTCAAATCTGAGTACACATGAAAAAAATAAATCCTTAAGCAGAATGTTTGTGTCAAGAATAGAAAGCTAGGAGCTGGCGAGAGCATTCGAAAGGTATATAATACGCGAATTCATAATATAAGAGAAAAAATGTTGCTCAGAACTTCCACATAGAGTCATAACTAAGTATAAGCTTTATAGTACAGCTGTGCTTACGACGCGTTTAGTCCTAAATAGACTCTTCAATACATGCTGCAAATCTTACAAAACTTTAGAGTATTGCAAAGAGCGAGAAAATAGATTATATGCTGCTCTTCTGCTTAGAACAAGAATTGCACGCTTAAAAGCTTTAAATGGTTTCTGAATTTCATAGACGTATGTTTTAAAAATGCGTATATGAAATTTAGAAAATATTTGTAGAAATCGAATATTTTCAACGACCATTATTAATATTCAAAACCGATCATTTCTTTCTGTTATAGAGTTTTAATGAATAAAGATATTTCTTGTATAAGTTATAGCTTATGTACTTTGAGTAGAATTTTATTTTCAATGGGACATATATCTGAGAACGAAACAAGGTAGTAACGTAGTCTATTTGGTGGAAATTAATTAGATTTTATTTGAATATCATATGTTAACAGATTGCATAAATTTCAGGGCAAACGAAACAAGGTAGTAACGTAGTCTATTTGGTGGAAATTAATTAGATTTTATTTGAATATCATATGTTAACAGATTGCATAAATTTCAGGGCCAACTGATTTTTAATTATGCTTTGTTCATTCATAAATTGTATATTCATGTGCAGATGTAGGTGGTAAAATATATTAATTAATTATGATATTAAAAAAATTAACTTCTATAAAGTGATAATCAATATTCTGGAAATGCAGCTAAAGCAGAAATAAGGATTTATTGCAATACTTCATGCCAACAAGAAATTAGTTGGTTAAATATAATTGTCTTTTCAATAACTTAGCAACAGTTATCTCACCGATTTTATGTGGTAAAAATAAAATAGGGCTTCCGATTACATTTACAGGGAAATGAAGGGGGTTTCATCGTTCTACTACAAATAAATTTTTTTTCATTTATATATATACTGCTAAAGATTAACGTTTGGAAGCTTGCGCCTGAACAGATATAAATATATTTAAAAACTTATTTTGTTGATGTGAAAAATTAATTTATCTGCATCTGAGGATACATTGAAATGATGAATGCTTCATACGCATTTTATTTGTGTGAGTAATTCATTTGTACCTTTCTAAAATGGAATTGAAAAGGTTGCAAATTTTATTGGCATGAAGCAGTTCTTACGTTGAAGCTAGAATGTCAGAATTTTCATTTGGTTAAAGGCAGAATACATCTTTTTACTTCTGTCTGCTTATATTTTTACTCTTTATAACGAAAAATTTAAAACGAACATATAATCTTATTCTAAACTATATAATCAGTTTTACGCAGTATTAAAAAGTAGATCTCGATTTAATATTTTAAAATATATATTTATATCAAATAAAATGAAAAAGTCTAACGTTATGAATTTAATTTTAATTTTTCTAAGTAGCCAGAATTTTTACAAAAATTTATGCATAATAGCAAACAGTTAATCAATGCAACGAAAATTGCGGAAGAACAAATTCCAAGTTATTAAATTCCGAAGTTATTAAAACATTTACCTTCTCAAAATCATCAAAGAGACAATATATGTGTTCAGAAATCATTCTTTACGTTAATTCTCTAAACTTTGTCAGATTTTAACTCTATTAAAAACTTCAAATTTTACAAAAATGGTCCTTCTGGAAAATTCCGAATTATGATTATAAAACGTTGTAAGCAACAAAGGTAAAATTACCAATTTATAAATCACTAAGAAAGAGATTTTGTAAGATAATTTTAAAATAGATTTCGCAACTTGTTAACGACTGCCGAATTATTTTTCATAGCATTATGCAACGGAAGAATACTGTATCTGATGTACAGCATATTTAATAAAACGAGATTCCAACCCATGTTTTCGATATTAAAGATTTCTATACCCATACCCAATTCTTTTTTCTGTACCTATGCACTGATTTCTTGAAAAGAACAGACATATGAACTAATTATTATATGGCACTTCTCCCTGATAGAGCCGATTATTGAGGAATCTACCTTCAGTATTTACTCACAGAAAACTAGCGAGGAGAATGTTGCATACCAGCCATAGATCTAGAAACCTCTATATTCAAAGCAGTCCTCAGTATGAAACAGTTAAAGCTAACGTACCAAACTGTTAAAGCAATGGAATAACTGAAGAAAATCAGCGTGATGAAAGAACTTAGTTTTCAGTAATACATTTTTAAATTATACTGCTTTCGAAGACAAAATAATTAGAAAAACAAATATAATACAATAATTATACACTAATAAGTATATTAAAATGTGTGGCAAAGGTTTTAATATGACATCACATAAAGTGCTAAACTTTAGTATTGAACTAGCACATTAAATTATAACTAGCTATAAGGTTTAATTTAATAGTTTTGTAGAAAGGAAGGAAATCTTGCAGGACTGTAGATGAAGGGTAAAAGAGGGTACTGTGTTCAGTTTGAGTCTTTATATTATGTAGAACATAAAAATGTTAATGAAATTATGATAAAACTAATATGTAAACATTGGAAAAGAACTTCAAGAAATCTGCATACTGTCCGAGGAGTATTTCTCGTAAGAAGTTGCAGTGAGTTTTCAAGAGTCTCTGGGAAAGCATCGATCTTTACCAAATGGCAGACAATAAGGAAGGTTTTTCTGAGGTACTGATATTAAAGCGAGGGATAAACCATAGATTTAACACAGATGCTGTATTTTAAAATAGACATTTCATAATGTATACTTCAGAAATAACAGTTTTTTCTCCTCAAAATCTGCAGTTTCTGGGAGTTTTTCATAACAAAATTCCGTTTTTTAAAGATCTTTTTATAGTAACATATGAATGATTTTCTTACTGAACGAAACTACCCAACCTCTTTTAACTGCTGTAGTGAAGAAAAATAACACATAAGCTTTTTTTTAAAAAAACGCAGAAAAACAAATTTAGGTTGGCATCGATTTTGAACATTACACAATCAATTTCGAGGCTGATTAGCTATACGCCCCTTTTTAGTAGCAAATGATTTAGCAATGATGTGAGGAACAACAAAATTAATATGGAAAGTAATCGAAGGAACAAAAAGAAAACAAAAGTAACGCTATCTATCAGAGGAAACAGTAATGAAACAGGATTAATTTATAAAATATTAGAATTTTGAATGATGCGGAACGAAATGGGTTGGAATTAATTTCATTAGTTCAAATAGGTAAATTTTTGTGAAAGGGAAAGATTCAAGAAAGTCCATTTCACCAAATGGAAGAAGTTTTGCAGACAAACCAGAGTCAAAATTGCGATTTAGTAAATAGCTGTGATTAGGTATACTATTATAGCTTTTCTTGTATATGGTTTGAAATATATTGGCCTAACTAAAGCACAGTTAATTTTTCATCTCACAAAATATAAATCCTGTATTTGAAAAGCAGAGAGAAGCATAGCTTCAATAGCCAATCGTGGTTGATCACTTAACCACATTTCTGACTTCGATTCGGCAAAATTTATCTAATAACTTCTTCAGGTGGTGAAATCATAAAATTCTCTCTTAGCTTAGTTGATAGTTTTATTCCAAAATAATTATTCCAAATGCTTTGAAATTTCCAATAGCTTAAATTTTTATATGTTTATTATTGCTTTCCTCAACAGATTGCTCCTTGCCTAGATGGTGTAGTGGCCCAACCCGTTACATGAAACCCCGGTTTCGATACAGGGAATAGACTTATAACTCAAAACTTGGATACATTCAGTCCCGTAATTTCATAAATTTGTTAAACAGAAATGCGCGCTATTAACTGTATACACGTGGAGTCATAGTTCTAGCGGGTCAAAATGCCCATAGCCCCGGAAGAAAGGTCCTGGTTCTTCTGAGAAAAACCACCTTCCTTTCTCACTACCAAAACGTTTCTAACTCACGGTGTCTTTACTTCCGCTGAACCCCGGAGGGGGAGGAATTCCTCTCCTGGTCCCTAACAATGGCGTCCACGATCCGACTCTGGGGAAACATTTATTTCGTCGAACCTTTGGAGTAACCTTTTATGCTGAAACCAGAGTCATTAACAAAGGGATCTCTATTGCAACAGGATTTCTCCTCTTGTGTGAAAGATGTACCGTTGCATTCGGAAACCAGACAAAGAACAATTGTGTGATTTTGTCACACCTGCATTCCCTTTGCTTCTCCTATTAATTCCGTTGCGAATTTCTTTGGTGCTTCTTCAACCTTTACAAAAGTTTTTTGCTCCCAAACAAAAGGAACCTGTGTCAGATCGCTCTCAGAATCGATAGAGTTTTAACATAATTTTAAGCTCTGGATGTCTGAAAACTAAAATTATGCTCAGATTTCTTCCCATATGGGGATAAAAATAAAATAAAAACTATCAAGATATACAAATTATTTTCACACAGAATTTAATTATCATGAAACGATCTTTACTTCGGGAGTAACAGAAGTACATCGCTTTTTACGGGGTTGGGTAGAATATCAGAAATACACTGGAATGCTTTTACACCTGCTATATTACTTCAACAAATATGTTAACAGCGTCCCATCGGTCGACGTTAGAATCTGTTTTTTCTTAATAGCTGAAATTTCTGTTCGAAAGAAACCTCACTCTTAAAAAATAAACTATCAAAAAATTAAGAATTGCTTGCTTATCTAAACTGATTACATTTCCATTGGATCATTTGTTACGTAATACCAATTATCTATTTCGTCCCTTGATGTCAATAACATTAATACCCAATTTCTATGATGCATGCCAATGACGGTAAGACCAAGATAAAATAGAATAGTTTAGTAAGAGCGGAAGCGCTGATGTTAAACTAAATATAAAAGAAGGCCCACTTAGAGAGGCAAATACTCAGATAACAACAAAAGAATGATTGACAACTCATTCAGCAACTCTTGAAAACCAGGCATTAAGCGTTAGGATAGACGGGCGATTTTGGGTGGTTGTGCTGTGAAAGAGTTAACAAAGTGTCACATTTAAAATTTTGATGGACAAAAGAGAAATTTTTAAAGCTTCATCATAATGAAAACAGGTTTTGGCTTTCAACAAAAGAGGTAGTACTGTATTTATCAGATTTCTGATAACATATAAAGAAAACGGATCAACAAAGACTTTCATAAGAGTTAAATTTATTTCTTTCAGAATGGAAGAACAATAGTGGATTTAAGGATTGGAGGAGCACATGTCACGTGAATTTTTGTGGGGCCCACATCTTCTAAAACAAAATCAGTTTACTATTAAAAAAAATTAATGAACATTTTAGGGTTCTTTCGAAGGCAAGGCTCCTCACGATTGCGACTTGCCCGACCTTTTAAATACACTTCGGCGCAAGAGGTATTTGATGCTTGAGTTTTTCTATTGTCTATTTTATTAGTCTCATATAAAATGCTATGCTGTGTTTCATACCTCCGTGATAACACAGTTTTTAGGTTTAGTACTTCTTAATATACAGCAAATGCAATATATACATATGTGTCATGCTTATGTATTCGGGGTCATCTTTCACATATTTCGCGAAATTATACAAGATTATCTTTTTCGAAGTAATTTCTGTTAACTCCCACAGCTTTTTTAATAGGTGAAATCATTTACACATGAATACAAATTTTGAGGATAAAACCACACAAAGTTCTCATTAAAATATCATGATCAGAAAAAAAAAAAAAAAAAAAAAAGGTTATAGATTATGTTCATTATTTACTCTTCATTCAAAGAGCATATTAAATCAGATTTTATGAGTAAAATAAAAAAATGGAATGTTTAAAAGTGAATGAAAACCATTAAAAGATAGCAATATGCACTATTCATACAGAAGATCTGCTTTTATTTTTAAAAATATTAATTTTCCATGCAGGATCCGCACCACATATCAAACTTTAACCACCTTATAATTACTATTATTGAAATAGCTGCTACTGAAACCGTCTATTTTAATACGCAGTAATTGAAAATTAGATTATCTGAACTATAGTTAGATCATTAGCTACAGAAGTGAGAAATCACGCTATGAAATATATAATTGTGAGAGCCATTAAATTTACTTCGGTCATAAATGGTTTTAAGAAAAATTATTATTTCAACATTTTTCATGCAAGAAAAACATATTTTTCTTTGAAATACATATATATGGTGAATAGTAAATCAGTAGGCAAGGTGCCGCATTTCTTTTAGCTTTTCAAATATCTATTGCACTTCAATATGACCTAAGATTGTTCATTACGAATTGCATTTGCAGAAGTGTTTTTCCGTAATGGCTCGGGCAATCAGTATCTTTACAACCTCACAAGCAAAGAAAAGGAAAAGAACAATGTCACTATAGCTTGATTAATTAACTTTCAGTGAATGATTCGGTCTTCTGTCTCTATCTATCCCAATAGTTTCTGCTGTAAGTGTTTGTCTTATTTGTTATCCTCTGAATCCGCTATTTTTTCTCCTAGGTGAACTTTTTTTCTACGTTTATCAGGAAATATTTATTATTAGCAATTTATGCGACTGAAAACTACTTGCTAACTACCAATACTGAGTTAATATTATGTTAAAATCAGAAATATCTGTGAAAGTACCTAAGTTATGTTAAAGACAGAATGTTAAGTTATGTTAAAATGAATTGCTGAAGTTACACTAATGCCAAGATGTTAAGACCGCTGAATACTGCTAGTTCAACCTGAGTTAAAACCCATGTAAAAAGGCTGTCTGCATAGTCAATTTTCCATTTGTGGAACGTGAACACGAGTCAGTTTCCCTTAGCAGATAACCCTCGTGCGCTTCGCCATATGCGAATAGCCTATCCTTAAGCTAGAAAACTTTGTAAAAGTAGCTTCGTTAAAAGAAATAAATGTCTGATTAAGAATTGTTATTTTAAAACTAGAAATCTTAATAAATGTGGCCTAACTAAATAAATAACGTTTATGTATGGTATGTTTGCAATATAAATATTATCCTTTGTAACTAAACAATGGTAAATTATTTATTGAAAAGTTCAGATGCCTCAGATTACATATATCAATTCATTTAAACTAATTAACGTGTGTTATTTTGCTATAGAATATTTTACTTTGAGACACACAAATATGAAAGCTTATTGCAAATGAATTGCTGAATTTTGAAATTAAAAATACCATAGTGATTTCATAAATGAAAACTTAATAATTTAAATTCAAGCTATGTGTTCATTTGACAGTTGTTAGCTAAGTACTTAATAACTGAATTAATAAAAAAAAAGCATTCCAGAATAAGACTTCTGTCATCATCTACTGTATAACTTCTTACGCAGACGTATAAATAGGAAGACATTTTTCTAACCTTCTATAACGAGGAAATTTTTAGTTTTAATAACCTCCTTTAAAGATAAATCTCATAAATTCTTTTACAAGTGGATTCTGTTAAATTTTTAAGAGCATTACTTGGAATTAAATCACTTTTCTTAATTATAGAATCCTTTACTCTTTAATAGCATTGTATTGCTAATGGCAGAACTTTGTTTCTCGGGTTAATATTGTGTAAATTCTCCACGTTATTTAAATTCAGTGTCCTAAAACATCAGTCAATTAACCAAAAGTCCGATATTTTCCCAACTATTCATAGGTGTCTTTTGCGAACCTGATCATGTTTTTGCATAGTTTCCTGAAAACAGCAGTTTATTGGTACTTTCAAAGAAACATTGTTCTAAAAGTCTCGATTATACTGAGCTTGGTGAGACAAGTAATTATTCCAAACAGAGCTTTCATGAGACAAGAAAAGCCGACACAGGACATATCTCAATCACTTTCTTGCTATAGTAGAGAATCATTACTTTTTATTTTTTATAGTTCTTGCCAGTATTATTATCATCTGTCAGGGATATCTAAATTGAATTTTTGTTCTCCTCACTCTGAAAGGTATCCTTCCAGAAATCAATCCATGGCATTTTACTTTTAATCGATTTCAAGCGCGCAATTTTATAGATGTCAATGTGAAAACGCTAGTTTTGTTTTGCTCTACCGAGACCATAAGGATGCGACTCCACTTTCCTACCGTCTTAAAAATAGTAAAGAATTTTGTGCGCGAAATTTCAAGCAGCAGACAATTATGCTTAGGGATGGCTCGCACTATGAATTTTTTTGACGTGTTGTTAAGGGAGTCGGTAGACCTGGGGAAAAGGCTTTTCTAATTTGTTTTCTATATTTTTACTGTGAATATATTATTAATAATTTTGAAAGGTTTGATTTCTTCCCTAGCTTGCTGAATAACTTTCTTCATTCAAAATCGAATTTTCCTTCATTCTGTTAAGTACTTTTCACTTTCTATATTACCCCTCTCAAACCCTACTATCAAAGATCTTAATAAACTCAAACTAACTTGAGATAAATAACTAAAATTTGCGGTCGAGACAAACGTAAAAATAAATGAAAAGTATTTTCATTATTTGCTGTGCAATTTTAATTTTGTTGAATGTGATCTGGATATATATTTATGTTTTGCTTTCAATGTGTATTACGTTTTAACCTATAAGTAAATAATTGGTTTTAATAACTGTAAAATTTCTTTCGGTTATGACATAAAATAGTATTATTCTTGCGTATACAATGCGGTATCTGAAAACCACACTCAATTTTCTGAGGGTAAAAGAGGATTATAAAAGTTTTCATATATTTTGGATGAAACATACTTGTATCTCTGTTTAAAAGCAAATGAGTTTTCCAAATATACATCATGTAGGGAAAACATTTCACCAACCGCAAAGTTTATCCGTCAACGTATAATTTCCCAGGTGTAAAGAAGTCTATTTTAAGGTGCAACAAGAAAAGCATGACTTGAACAAAGTAAGAAATATACATCGAGAAATATCTCACATACACATCTGCATTGAGGGTCGTTGCTGCATTTTCGTACTTAGAAAATATATTGACTCTTATAAAGCGGTTACAGTTCTTTCAGGACTCAATTTTTCAACATTTTCTTAGTTGTCAGTTGTGCTACAATGAAAACTAGCCATTCTCACTTTTGAGCAAACTTATTCCAGAAAGTCTACTGAGATGAGATTTGTTACCGAAAGCATTAAAATGCTTAACATGTGAGTATACGTGCATTTCGATACACGAAGGAGTTTGGTTAGATGCATGTGTACTTACATTTTACCTGGAATTATGTAATGTTTGCTTTTTTTTTTTCCTCTTCATGTAGTGTAATTTATTCTGTACTTTTTGCAAATCCAGTCAATGAGCAAATGCATTTACTTTTTCCCTCTTTTAATAATATTTTATTTATATTCAATAGGGCTATTTTTTCTGCACGAAAGTAATACTGCTTTTTATGCAATCAAATTTTCTCACTAGCTGCATGTTTGATTGCTACTCATTTGCACATAGATTAAAACAATAGAATTAATTTAAATGACTAGAATAATTAATTCGAAGAATAATTAATTTTAACTGTACATTTTATGCAAGTAAAAAAACTACACTAGTAATCTGAACGCTTAAGCATTCATTGCAGAAGAACATAAATCTGCGAGTTGTAATCTTAGGCTCTCTTAAACGACTAATATTTTAATGCGGGATGAGGTAAAAAATTTTTTTAGCTACGCAAATTAATTATAAAATATCTTAGTAAAGTATTGCGGAATTTTTTTCAGCTAAAGAAACTTATCATATTTCAAATTACAACATTTTGGTCTAATCTATTTTAGAAGACTGAGGTACAAGATGAAGAACCATTTCAAAGCCTTAAAAAAGTGCAGTTAATTAATACCATTTTATAAGGAATTTTCTCCTTCCTTACTGCGGGCGCACCAGTGGCTTGGCAGTAAAATTGATGAACCCTGGTAGTTCTGACCTGGATTCGATTCTAGGCGAACGAGCTAGCTGCATGGACGTTTTCGTTGTTTCCCCCATGTGTAACGTGTATACGAGCCAGATTCCCTTAGAAAGCTTATTTTCCCTTAGTCTTCCACTAAGATATCCCTCCCATTAAGAACAAAGCCTGAATGTGCTTTGCCATTATCTACTAAATCAAACCAAACCTTCCTAACTGCATGCCTTGGTCTCTGTAGTACGTATTGCAGACTATCGAAAAATATTTACTTTGGATCTCGGCGAAGGCGTCACTGATTTTTCTTGTTGCCTGCTTTGGAAAAGCTTTCTAGCTTAGAAGTTCATGTATTCTATACGTCTGTTTTCAGATTCATAACTAACGAAATAAAAGCATCGTTCACCCTGTGTTTTGTCATAGTGAAATATTCAATGAAAGGGGCTCAGGAAGGTACATACAGGGTGGTAATAATTAAAGTGACCGAGATTAGACTTCTGTAAAGCCCATCCTGGTTGAGCTATTTCATCGAAACTTGATACAGGTGAAACGTTGACGAATAAAGAACAAGGTAACACAAATTGGAAATATGAAGCATTATTTAATCGCAGACTTTGTTCAATGTGCATTCCATTTGCGTCTCACGTTTTCAAAGTGTGTCATAGCATGTTCATCAGAAACGCGTAAGGTTTCTTGAGGAATTGTAGCAACATGAGGTCTTATGCTACGTTTCAGTTCAGGCAATGTTCGTATTCTTTGTCCATAAACATGATCTATCAGGAATCCCCACAACCAAACATAACAAGGATTCAGTTCCAGAGAAAAAGGAGGACAGGCATTTGCTAAACATTTCGAAATTATTTCATCATCTCCAAAGTTACCATAAAGCAGTTGCTTCGTTTGTAGGACAAAACACAGAGTTGCCCCATCCTGCATGGAGACAGTCTCCAAACTTTCTCATTCTTGCAAGGCAGAAATTGCTTACTCTAAATGATCACAGGCATTAGTGACAATCTACCTTTTGGAGACTCGAGGAGAACGCTCTTGAATGAAAACGTGGCTGAGAATTAAATTACCTCTAAAATGCAGAGGCTGTTTGTGCACAGAATTGGAACTTACAGTCTTCTATACGTAACACTTTCGAGAAATCAATGCTTCGTCTAAAGCAGGGCTTCTTAAACTTTTTTCACTCACGACCCCTTTTTATCACTGAGATTTATTTCGTGACCCCAGGGCCCCCATAAGATTTACAAAAATTTGTGGGACAGCATAAGCATTGCGCACATCCGACACACGCGTGAGTGAAACTGTCAATTTTTTCACTTGTACTTTAATATACAGAGTGTCCAAATCAAATGTACCTATTTTGAACAGTCGATTAAAACCAAAGTTTTAGCGCTACGAGGGTGATATTGGCCACATGTGGGAGCTGAATTCGTAGAGTTTGGCTACAATATTTTTTTCTCACGTCTGACGGCTTTTACTGAGCCGACAAACGGGAAAATGGCTCAATAAAAGCGTAAGAGAGGGCACAAATTTTCTCTGGTATACAGAACATATATCCATAGTATAAATGCAAAGAATGTTTCAAACAGTTTAATAAAAGAAATACACCCCAGGCTAAGAGCATAAATAAGTGGCACAAAACGTCTCTTGAAACGGGAAATGTACGAAAAAGATCTGGAGGTGATCATCGTTCACAATCTGAGTCACGTGTTTCATGTTAGCAACAACGTTGATAAGAGCAACTGCAGAATTTGGGGTTCAAAAAATCTCCACTCACTGCACGAATTGGAACGGAGCAGCACTGGTGTACTCTATCACATGATACAGTCATAGAACCATTTTTCTTTGCTGAGAGATCTGTGACGGCAAATGTTTACCTGGACATGTTAAAAATTTACGAAATATCCCCAAATGCAACATTTACAACCCAGTGTTATTTTGCAACAAGATGGGGACCCCTTCTCACTGGGGCAAGCATGTTCGCGCAGTTTTAGATACAACATTCCCTAACCGATGTGACCGAGATCCCTCGACGTGACTCCTCTCGATTTCTTCTTTTGCGGCTACGTGAAAAACAAAGACTACTCAGGGAACATCCGTGATATTGAACACCTTCGAGCCTCGAAAACCACGGCTATTGCTGCTGTGACTAAGGAAATCCTACACCGGATGTGGGTAGAACTGAACTACTGGCTGGACTTTCTCAGGGCTACTAAGGGAGCTCACTTGGAATTGTACGAAATGTTTAATAAAAGCTTTGTAAGTATTGGTATCTAATTTTACGGTCTTCTTATGCTTTTAAACTCTCTGTTAAGTAGAGCGAGCTCTCAAAATTAGATACATTTGATTTGGAAACCCAGTACTATTGCAGGTTTAGGTTATTAACTTTAAAGTTAAGACATAGAACAATGTGAAAATTTAAATAAGTAACAGACGAAATGAGCAAGTAAACTGAACGTTTATATCATAAAAGGAATGTGTCGAAACGGTTTCACTTTTCCTTTGTCTGTATTGCCTTACCTTTATCTATTTTCAGATACATTGTGTAAAAATATTCGGTAATTGTAAAATTACTATAATAAGTTAAAGAAATAAAAGCACTTGGCGAGTCCCTGCTGCAGGTCCAGAGACCCCCATGAGGATCGCGACCCACAGTTTGAGAAATTCTGGTCTAAAGCAAAGTGAGTTTTGTCTGGCAGAAAAAGTTCTCAAGACCATGAACAGGCAATGTTATAAAGGGTTATTCTCGCCAAAAACTGACAAGAAAAATCAGTACGCTAATATGTGTCTTCACTGTGTAGTTTTTGCATTATGTGGATCTTGCATGGATACCACTTTAAAATGAATTGCGAAACATTCGACTGTAGACCTAGGGATAGACAAATCACGTGACACTGCTGGAGCACTTGTCGAAGAATATCATGAATAGTATGTTATGTTAATAACAACAACAAGGGCGGTTTCCGTCCTCTTCATGCTATCACACCGATATACTCATTCTCTTCAAATGTAATAATTCTCGTTTTCAAAGCATTCTTCAACATACTTTCTTTTTGCAAGCTTTTCACATGTTGATATTCTCGTAGTGAAGCTAAACTACAACTGCAGTTTTGATAAAAAATATTGATTAGTAGATCTCTATGTTTCTATTCTAAAAGCACCGTGAAGAATGATTTTGCGTGATTGACTACTGATATTTAAAGAGTTCTAAATTTGTATAACATCAATTCTACATAGCGTGAAAAGCATCATGTAATGATCGAAGTTTGAATTAGTATTTTGTATTACAGTTTTCGTTTTTCTGTGTACTGTATAACATATTGTTGCGTGCTTACGGGTTCATAATTGATTGAATGCATACAGAACCGATGATAGCTTGATAAAATTTATTTTTCCAAAAGAAACGTTTTACCGTTCTGGAACATTCCACAAAAATTCTCGTACAGCTCTTCTTAGCATCGCAGAATACAATCAGTAGTTTCACTTCAAACTACTACGAATGTTCAACACAGAACAGTGCAAACCGCATCTGTGAGGTGAAGCTGTTACGGAGATCTCTCAATACTCCGAACTCAAAGGTGACCGAAACAACCAAGAACTGATGCTCTCCCTGGGCTTATGCAGTTTTCCCCCGGCCGCCGAGAAATCTCTAGTACTTTCTATTTCTCAAAATTACTGGAGGGCAGATACGGTTAAAGTTACATATAAGGCTCGGATACCTTTAGAGTAACACTGAGGGATCAATCACAGTTATTCAATTACAATACCAATTACAGTCAGTCATACAAGGACAGGATCAAAATATTATATCACTGTATCCAAACGTTTACTATGTTTGGCGACTTTTGGCGATTTCTAGCCAAATTTGGTGACAAAAATGAATGGCCAAAACCATCGCCAGCTTGGTGTATATCGCCAAATTAGCAAGATAGTCATTTACCTCAATATTAAATAGACACGGCTTTGTAACCTTATGTTTCCGGAAGAGCCTCATTTTTCAGGCATTTCATGTTACATTATACAAAAAAATACTACAGTTTCACCCATAATTTCACTAAAATTATTTACATATATATAAGCCCAGGAAGCGCAGTGGCTACCGCGTTGCGTAGCAGCCAAAACAGTCAGGGGTTCGATTCCCGGGCTGAACAAGGTTGAACCACTTGTCCAGGGCATATGCTTATGCTCCCCGGGGCCCACGGCCAAGAAAGCACGTATCGGGGCACTGAAGGCCATGGCCCACTACGGTTGTTGCGCCAATGATTTTAGTTTAGTAATTGTTTACATACATACAAAATTTGTAACACTATAGAACAAGTTTCAACAAAGAGCATCAAACAGAGCCGATTCAATATAGACCCCGAATAGAGTCACTTTAATTATGATTACCTTATACATCCTGTTATGAAAACTTCAAAGAAGAAATTAATATAAATCAGTTTATTTCTTTACTTAAATGTTAACAATTATTACATTCAAACTGCCTATTGCTGAAGCATACAATATTTTGAACAAATATTTTGAATAAACGATATTTTGTTTCAAAATATCGTTATAAACGATATTTTGAAACAAAATATCGTTTATTCAATAAATCCATAAACTTTATCTCATTAAACCTAATTAAGTTTAGAAAGTATAATTATTTTTTGCTTTTCTCAGTGCATGTAATATTCTGGCGCTCTTCATTATGATACTCTTTTTAGATCGTAAACCTCTTCCGCAAATTCTTAATGGTCAAAACCAGTGTAAAATATATGTAAATTTTCTAGCTTTGTTTGCTATCTCACTATTTTTTATTTCAGTTTCTATATCTTTAACCCTTTAACTGTCAAGTTATTTTGATGATTTGGGTACACAAATTGTCAAACTTTTCCCGAGATACAGTCGGATTTGACAAAGAGATGAAGCCGAAATAAACGTCTGCTTATATATATTCGGGTATAACAATACGATGCACTCAAAAAAAAAATTACCCCGAGTAATACTCGGCGTGACATTTTCGGACACCTGTGCTGTGCCCGAGATTATCTCGGGCATGACAGTTAAAAGGTTAAATCATATTAGCTTAGCTTAAATTTGCACAAATAATAGACCACAAGCACGTTTTTTCTTGTAAAATAAATGGCACAGACACATCGCATATGCATAGCATCGAGAAGTTTTGATCAGTAGTCGTCTAGCGATTTCAATATGTTTCTGAAAGTCTCTGTTCTCTGAAAGTAATGTAGGATTTTAGAAATGTTTGAATTAGCAAACGTGCTTTATTTCAGAGAGAAAGTAGTCTTTCTTTTCATTACATGAAATCAAAGCAAAAGGCACCAGAGTACCTTTTACTTTTAAAACAATGCGTTAAATTAAAATCTTTAATTCACTTTTTAAGAAGAAAGTAAGGTAAAGCTAAATAGTTTATGGGCTTAAAATATAATAACAATATTTAATTTTAGCAAAATAAAATTGTGTAGGCACAATATTAAGTAATTATGATGAAATTAAAGAAATTTTTATCAATAGCTATTAAGCTTCAAATCAGAATATTTTAATGCCTCGAATAAAATCATCGTATTAATTTGCACTTTTATAAAAGAAAGGAAAGTGTTGAAAAACAAAAACCCTTTCCTTTCTTTAATGCATTTAAGTAATATATATTCAATGCAAATTAAATCACTGCTAATAAAATTACGTAGTTAAATACATATTTTCTGCAGTGACTTGCTTAGTTCAATAATTAAATGAAAAACACATTTTCTAAAGATTTATATATTTGCCTATTTGCTTTTATATACACAGATCCAATAAGTTTAGCTAAACTGATATTTTTTCTCCTCTTGTAATTATTACAGGAAAACTTTTGTTGCCGTTGTAACATAAGAAATACTTTTGTTCACCTGTTCGGTATTCTGCTAAAAATGGGTCAGTTTAATGCTACAATGACTTCCCTAAATTATGAAATATATATAGAGAGAAAAGATGAAGATCGGGTGCACAGCAATACGACAGATTTAAATCGACAATATAGCAAATAGCAGTTGCAAAATTTTATCATTAACTTCAAAACTGACAGTTTATATAAGACTGTTTTGGGTCATATAACAGTTCATTATCACAAAGAAAATGTAGTTCGACTTAATTTTCTACAACAGATTGTATTTTATTATAGTTGTGCCATCGCTATATAATCTGCTGTAAAAGAAACATTTTCAAGAAGAAAGAAGTGTTTCTTTTCTTGGAGTATCGGTAATCGATTTGGAATTTCTTTGACCTAGAGGATGTGAGGAGGTTTTAAATGTACTAAGGTGTAATGGGATTCAAAGTATAGCAAATGCCTCCGGCATTCCAAAGCAATATGTCTCCTTATTTTCCAAAAAAAAAAAAAAAAAAAAAAAAAAAACTAACTATTTCTCTTATAGTTCCTGAATTCCGTAAAATCCTGAAACTTCATTAATTAATGAACTAAGCAATATTCATGTCTACGCTTTAAATCAACGACTACTTTAATTTTACTTTCCTTTTTCAATAAACTATTCTGATTAACAGGAATAACTTATCTAATATGGAACATAACTATCAAGGAAGATCTTCAGATATAATATTTTACTGGTTTGAAGGAAAGTTTTGGATTTTACACATTAAATAAGTACAAATACTTTATTTTAACCGGATTCCAAGCTTTCGTAGGTACCAATTTCCTTTAAAAAAAGAAAAGCATTTACACTATTGCCTTTTATTGGCAACTGATTAGTTAACTGTTTTATTATTCCCCTTATATATATATACACATAACTCATTTCCAAAACAATTTTATTTATGAAACTTCCATAAAAATATTGGATGACCGCCAAGTGAATTTAAACAGTATTCTTTTCCACATATTTATAGCTAAATGGTTGATTAACAGCTTCGAAGAAGCGCTAGTATTAGACTAGATTACGGTAATGCTCACATGGCTATTTACCTAAAATGAGGGATGTCTTCGCGGAGGCTTTTCTATGGAAAAATGACTTGTATATACGTTTTACATTAAGAAAACAGTGAAAACCTACACGCCGTGTTAAGTTAAGCCTTATATTAGTTGCACCGCATATGTGCAAAGGAAATATAATAGCTGCAGAAACATTTAACTGTATTTACAGCAAAAACATAGAACTGAATAAATGTGGTGGCAGTAGCTCTTGTTTTGCTTATAATATAGTCGTTCAGGGACATCTCGATGCTTGGGAAATCTCGACACTTTTAAGGAAGTCCCTTAGTAGAGTGGTCTACACCCTGGTGTCGCATATTTAAACCGCTGTATTGGAATAACGTAAGAGTGTAGTGCGTCATTGTGAATCGAAAGTGTTGTAAAGTCAGATATTGATAAAAAAAATAAATATTAATAATCTGTCAGGTAAGTTCTTTATAGTTTGCAATGCATAAATTATAAGATTGGCTTTGATAACGATGCTAAATTTGGACGATGGCTTCGAATTTTTGGCGATTTCCAAATGACTGGCTAGTGAGATCAGGGATTCAGGAACATGGATATCTACGGGAAAAGTTTTCGTAGCCAGTCAGAGAAGGATGCTGCCATCTTTCATAGAAATGTGTAACTCGGGGAGATTTCGACAGTAGGTTACGGGGAGATCTCGACAGTCGAGTTCTCCCTTATCGGCATGTCGAGTTCTCCCTGATTTGTATATTGTAAGTAAAGTCTGTTGATCATTTTTGAACCGATAGTTAGTGAACGAATTGATATGAATTTTGTTTTCGTTTTAATGATATTTTAGGGTTAAACAATGCCTCGCACTTATGAATATAAGGGGGTACTTGGCAAATGGAAGCCGGAAGATACGGCGGCTGCCATACGAGTGGAGAAAGAGAACAAAATGCCGCTTGCAACTGCGGCCAAATGATTCGAGGTCCCGTGGAACACATTATAGGCCAGGGTACTAACAGGTGCAGTATCAAACCGGCAAATTGGAAAGGGCAACAACATTAGATACTACTATGGAAAAGGAACTGGTTGAACATATATTATTGCTGGATTCCAAAGGGTTTGGCATGACCGTAAATGATATTAGGGAACTAGTATTTAAATTTGCGGAGAAAAATAATCTAACGCACCGGTTTTACAAAGACAAGAACAAGGCAGGATATGACTGGGTATAGTCTTTCTTGGAAAGACACCCTAATTTGTCAATAAGAAAAGCACAAGGCCTGTCCTATGCACGTTCCAGAGGTCTCAATAGAGACGAAGTACGAAACGTTTTTGACAATTTACGGAAAATGTATGATGCGTTGAACCTGTGGGAAGAACCGGGAAGAATTTTGAATGCCGATGAAACTAGACTGCAGCTAATTTTCAAACCTGGCAAAGTCAAACAAGATGTGAACCACGCCACGACAGGAGGAAAGGTGTCTATTGTTACTGTCTTGGTTTGTAGCAGTGCAACAGGAAGTGCCATCTCCCCTTTGTCATAATGAAGGGTGTTAGGCAAACACCATCTTATGCCGAAGGTTTACCAAATGGGTCAACTTTAGAGATGTCAGACACTGGATACATGACAAGCGAAGTCTTCAACAAATTTCTTGACCATCTGAACAAACACAAACCACAAGGAAAATTTTACTCATTATAGATGGACACGCCTCTCATTGCAAAGATCCGGATACACTGACCAAAGCGTCAATGCTCGGAATCGAGATGCTATGCCTCCCTCCACATAGCACTCACAAATGCCAACCTCTTGATGCTTCATATTTCAAAAGCCTGAAACAGGAACTTTGTTCACCACCATCCAGGAAAGGGGATCACCAAAGAAGACTTCGCAGAAATATTCAAGCAAACTTGGGCTAAGTCTGCTACATCAGGCAATTTTGCCAATGGCTTTCGAAAATGTGAAATATATCCATACAATCCCGATATTTTGACATGTGTTTGAATATGAACTCATGTCTACTACAAATGGCACCATTCCAGTTATGGTAGAGGAAGAAGATAATCTTCAGAGATCATCACCATCTACTGCATCAGCTTCTACATCATTTTCGGAATTATTCCCTGTACCACTAGTACAGAATCACTCTGTACGGAATAGGAGGAAAAAAAACAAGAATCAGCCATTATAACATCCACAGAATACAGGAGTCAACTGCGCAGTAAAACACCAACACAGGGACCTAGACGTCAGGGAGGAACTCAACCCAGTACCTCGAGGGATCTCGAAGGCAGTGAAAATTATTGTGGCGAGTGCGGTGGGTACTATTTTGATGATACTGCAGGACAGAAGTGGGTGAAATGTGTTGGAGAGTTTAGTACGTGGTTTCATGAGGCGTGTGTACAAAATGGGAACCAACCTCAGTTTACATGCAACAAATGTACATAGTTAAAAGGGAGGATATATATTGCTGCCTTGTTAATATGTGTTTAGTCCGTCAATCTTTCTTTTCCATAGTGCGTTGTCCTTATTTCTTAAAAAAAAGCAATTGTTCTGAATTGTAACTTCTGCCCCGTAGATAACTGTTGAGATCTCCTGCAGTTAAGTGAGAAGTGGACATCTGGCTTTTGTGTTTTTCATTGCATTTATATGACCTATGATGTTTTTCATAAGGTGTTACTAATACAGGAATAATTATTTTCTGTAAAAATAAATGATAAAATCCTTAAATGTCAACCAGATATTCATAATTTACCCTTAAGGTGTCGAGATGTCCCTGAACGACCTTAAATGCAGATAATTTGTCGATTTACAGCTCATCATAAATAATTTTCTATGATGAAACTATTAATAAAATTGATGCTTAGTGTTAACCCAGCTCCCATTTTTGGAGATAATTATTTTGGCGACAATACATTTCCCCTGACATTTTAGTAATTGCTTTTCCAGCAGTCCACGCATTCGCTGTCTATATTTACCTCCATTAAAACTCTGAAGTTTTGTTTTCAACCATTTAAATAAATGAAATGAAAAAATGGAATAAAACATAAATCCAAATGAATGTTTCTCCACAAATGTCACAGAGAACCCTTCGAGAAGTTCGGTCTATAACCTTTTTTGCAATTTTATTTTTGTTTTCTACTATAATTTCTACTAAAAAAAAGTTCCATGGCCTTTTTTTTTTTTTTTTTTTGGTTTATACAACATGCAGTTCTTTTGAAACAAATTCGAGTTTTCTCAATTATTTTGTTACTTCTTTTTCATATTGTCTGGTGATTTCTTTTGATGCTTACAAAAATACAAATATAACAAAAATAATTATCTATAAGAAAATTTTAGTCAGGATAACCTATAAGTACCACCAAATTTTCTGTAAATGCATTTTGTATTTTTAAATGTATTTCAACTAACATTTTTAAATGTATTTAAAAATATAATAAATTATGTATTTGTCTTAGCGTTTTTTTTTTCAATTATTCAAACATTAAAAAATGTAGTTATGACTTACTGCGTTACACAACTCTACATATAAAAAAATCGGTATCTAGTAGTTACAAGGTACTTTCTCCCTCCTTCTAGAATGCCTTCGTGGTGTAACGGTAGCATACACGGCGCATATTCGAGAGGTCCAAGTTTGAGTTAGCACTGCACATTTTTTCATGTATTCCTGCTTCAAAAAATCAAATGACTCTACAATACTACTATACCAAGATTTGGCGATTGGGACCTCTAATTTCTAATCGCCCTTCAAAAGGGGAGCATATGAAGTATTGTCTTCCTCCTTCCAGCATGCCTTCGGGGTGTGACGGTAGCACACTCAGCGCATATTCTAGAGGTTCATTTCGAGTCTCGGCGAGAGCATTGCCCATTTTCACGTCTCCAAAAACACCTAATGGCTCTATAACGTAATTTTGGACTTTGAAGAAGAGAAAACCAAGCTCTAAATAGTCGAATTAATTTATTACTTACTTCTCAATGCAAATTCAGAAGGACGTTAAATTTCGCAACTTTTGAAACTACATATCTCGGCCATTTTTGTCGTAGGCAAAGAAAACTTTTCTGTTTTATTTTTTATTACGAGTACAAAATTTTCCTACAGTACAGGGACCTGAGGAAGCATGTGAAAAGTTAGATTTCGTATTTTAGGGGGTATATCTTTTTTTATTTAAAAACCCGAAAAGAGTAACCTTTGTGTCATTAAGCATTTTTGTAGCTGAAAGAACATGCCTTCGACCAAAGGCTGCAAAAATATAGGCCGGTTAAGGACTTTTGTGAACATCCCGCATAATTTTCAGTTCTTTGTCAGTAACGGTCTAGTCTTCATAAATAAGCCATAATTTTGAAAAATATTGTAATTTTTTCGCAATACATAGTGACAAAATTATTTAAATTAAATGTCATATACGTTATATTTGCAATACAATATCCGAAACAAAACGCAACAGGTTTGAGAGCATGTAGATACGAATAAATATTCTTTTCTAATCCTTTGACGTCAAACGTAGCTGCTATAAATTGTATTATTTTATGAACAGGGTTAAAGCTTTGTTAAATGGCCTGACATCTGAGTTAATGAGGCAGCTCAATACGTCTTAGAGCAAAGCTAACTTAAAGAAAGCATTAATCTAGAGACATTTAACAAAAACAAATATTTCTTTAGCTATTCCTTACACAAAAAAGACTAAGAAAAGCTTCCAAATGAAATAAATCTTTTCACATTATTAAAGAAAGAAATGGTCTTCTGTCTGGAAGCGAGGTGAGTATGAATGCATAGGAAAAAATCGCACTATAATTGGGAGTAAGGATTGTATAGATTTTCAGCGCAGCATTTTAAAGCCAAGCGTTAATGCGATTGCCAACTAATCCGCACTCTGTATTTTTCAAAGTAGGTGACACAACTTTTTATTTTTACGAAAAAGCAAAGCAAAGGGAAAGTTGGATTTCAATCACGAGAAAAAGAAAACTTTTCCCTCTTAGAAAGAGAAGTTTGAAGATAATTACACGAGGCTACTCTAAAACGCCACGTAATATTTTCTCAGCACGTGTGGGATTATATCGTATTATCATCCTTTTTCAAGCATATAAAAGTTGAATGTTTATCATTTACTTTACTCGCTATCATAATGTAGTAGGTATGAGGAAACTGATAAAAGATTCGGTGCTCTATAAAACTGAGATCGCGTATATTACGTGCACTGGGTCCAGGGTGAGCGGGCATGTAAAGATCTTCATCATCTTGTACTCAGAACTGCTTATATATTGATGCTTAAGTAGAAACGCTTATATATTGATGGCTATTTTACAATTAAATTGTATACTTTTTCTATAACAAAAGGTATACTTTTTCTATAACATCAAAGAGCATGAAACGATTTCGTGATGCCCCAAACGGTGGCTTTATGATACGTTTCAACAAATCAGATCAGCAGTAAGAGAAAATACTTTGATAACCTCTTTAAATACAGCCTTTAAATAGTGTCAGCTGTGATATTGTCAAATCATCTCACGCAGCTGATGGAGAAACCGCAGAAAGAAGACGCCAATATCAACAACGAAACCAATTTGGTGAGCCAAGACCACAGCAAAGTCAAGCACACGGCTACGGAAGCAAAGCGAATCAGTGGGCAAGGAAACCCGAGCATCCAAAAACAGCCGGCGAACGTCGACAGTTCAATAGCAATCCAGGAAAAAAGTCTCAAGGCCAGTGGAAAAAGAAGGAAAGCATGGAAAGAAAAAAGGATTTAAACTAAAACGGATTTCTGCTGACGGGAGGGTGCGGAAATCCGAAGGTCAAGAAAACCGCTCTTCCTTCAAGTTAAATACAGTAATGGTGAAAAATTTGACTCTTCCGAAGATTGAAGTGTTGGTGAATAACATCCCAGCCACCGCACTCCTGGATACAGGCGCGCAGTGTTCCTGTGTGGCAGAAGATTTTTTTAGGAAGTATTTTCGGAAATACCGCATATATAATTCGGATAATACGACAGTGTTAGCTGCGCAGGGAGAAAGATGTAAGTGCATAGGTAAATTACCGCTATACGTTCGTATCAAGGACGAACAACTAAAAATTATGTTTTTTATAGTAAAGAATCTGCAAGCACATATACTCTTAGGAATAGATTTTCTTTCAGAGGCAGAAGCAACGCTGAATTTTAATGAAGCGTCCCTTAAGCTGACGATGAAACCAGTTCTAGAAGAAAAATCGGAACTGCCAATGTTAAACCTTGATCACCTGCCTAAGGAAGAGCAACAAAGAATCCGACAAGTAGTAAGTGAATTTGCTTCGTTATTTAGTGATATTCCAGGATTTACTCAAGTTACTAACCATAGTATTGACACCGGAGATTCAATGCCAGTTCGCCACAAAGCATACCGGCATGATAAGAATAAAGAAAAAATTATAGAATGGCACATTAGCGATATGCTACGTAAAAAGATCATAACGCCCACCTCAAGTAGTTATGCTAGCCCGGTGGTTTTATGTAAGAAAAACACTGACTATCCATTACCACATCCAAAAAGGTGGCGTTTCGCGATTGACTATCGTAAATTAAACTCCATAACTAAATATCCGGTATATCCGTTACCTATTATTGAAGAAATTCTAAGGAACATAACGTCTACCAAATATATGACGACTTTAGACTTAACGACTGGTTATTTTCAAATAGGGGTTAGACCGGAGGACGTGCCTAAGACTGCTTTTATAACCAAGTCTGGCACTTATGCATTTCTGCGTATGCCGTTTGGCCTTTCAGGGGCACCGGCAACATTTCAGCGATGTATGGACATTGTGTTAAGGTCTGTTCTTGGATAGTCCACATTTATCTATTTAGACGATATCATTATTACTAGTGATAATCTGGACCAACATGTACAGGATTTAAGACAGGTGTTTTCATTATTAAATAAGGCCGGTCTAAAAGTTAATGTCGAAAAGTGCAAATTTGCAGCCCCTGAATTAAAATATTTAGGTTACAAAATATCTCAGAAAAGAATCGAGACAGACGAATCAAAAATAGTCGCTGTGCAAAAGTATCCGCCGCCAAATACGGCGAAGAAGCTCTCTTCTTTTCTAGGACTTTGTTCATATTATAGGTCCTTTATAAAAAATTTTGCAGCTATTGCTGAACCATTGTTAAAATTAAAAAGGAAAAAGGCAAGATTCTCGTGGACGGCCGAAGCCAATAGTGCTTTCGAAAAATTAAAGCAAGCATTAACGCAAGCCCCTGTGTTGAAATTTCCTGAAAAGGATGAGAATTTAGAAATTTCAGCGGATGCTTCGGATTATGCGGTAGGAGCGGTACTTTCGCAAAATCAGCAGCCCGTGGCATTTTTTAGTCGAACTTTAAATCAAACACAAAGAAATTATTCCGCGACTGAGAGAGAGGCACTTGCAGTTCTGTTAGCAGTGCAAACGTTCCGAGTCTATTTTGGAAGAGCGCCAATAACAGTGTATTCTGATCATGCGGCGGTAACTAGATTGTATTCAGGGAAAACCTTATCCCCAAGATTAATAAGATGGGCACTCAAGCTACAAGAATATAATCGGTAATCAAGCATACCTCCGGAAAGGAAAATATCGTAGCAGATGCCTTATCCAGAATAAAAATAGATGAAGAAGGTAATACTGTAAAGGTGGCAATGCTCACAGCATGTACAATAAATTCCCGAGAAACTGTAATAACCGAACTGGGTAAGGATCCTGAGTTTGGAAACATTTATGAGTATTTAAAGGATGCTGAAAATTTTAGCCACCAAGATATTGTGGCGATAAGAAATAGTGCAGCCCATTACGAACTAATAGATGGTCTATTATTTTATACAAAAACTACAAATTCCAACAACGAATTTCGACCTGTTATCCCAGCTAGTCTTAGATTAAATATCCTGCAGGAGTTACACGACAGGCCTTTAGCTTTTCATGCTGGTATTCGAAAAACTATCCAACGCGTACGCGAGGCAGTCTATTTTCCTGAACTGCAAAAGTTAACAAGGGTGTATGTCCAGTCCTGCCCAACATGTCAAGCAGTTAATTATATTAATTTTCGCCCTGCCGGGTTTCTAAATAGTATTAAATCCTAATTTCCAAATGAAATAATTGGCATCGATTTATTGGGCCCTTTCCCAAAATGTCAGTTAAATAAAAGTCGCTATCTCCTTGTTATGGTTGATCATTTTAGTAAGTGGACCGAAATTGTTCCCTTAAAACGAGCCTCCGCGAAATTAGTTACTGATTCTATTTTAAATAAATATATTTTAAAATACGGGGCGCCCCTAAAAGTTATATCGGATAATGGTCCTCAATTTGTAAGTAATATATTTGAAGACATATGCCAAAAACTGGGCATACGTCATTTAAAAATGGTCCCGTATCGGCCGCAATCAAATATAGCGGAACAGTAAATAATAGAATTAGAAAGTAGTGAAACTACTTTCTAATTCTATTATTTAGTGAAGAATTAGAAATATAGTGAAAATTATCCGTAGTTATGTTAAAAATTTTCATAAAAGCTGGGATAACTATGTCAATGAATTTACTTTCTCCCTTAGGACCGCAAAACATAATACAACGGGCAAAACTCCTGCTGAGTTATTTTTAGGCAGAAAGATTATAACGCCGTTAGATAAATTATTTTATGTTCAACAAAGAGCCCCAGAATTTAAAATGCGTGATATAGAAAAATTAATTAAAGAAGCAAAAAAGAACACTGAAGTAGCACAGAGAAAACAAAAACTCTATTACGATTTGAAACGACGGGGAGTAACTTATAAAGTAGGAGATGAAGTATTAAAAATTAAGCATTCACTTTCTTCAGCACCAGAAGATAAAACCGCCAAATTTTTTCCACGATTTGAAGGACCATATGTCATAGAAAAAATAACTCACGCTGTAGTGGTGTTAAAAGCAAGGAATGGTGAAACATGCTCCGCAAACATTGACCAAATAAAACCATACTATGACCGTAATAAAATGCAAATATTCAAAGATCTTTTGCAGGATCCGGCACGGCAGGCACAAGCTCCAGAGGTGGAACAACATCAAGCACAAGGACGAGCCATTAGGAGGCAGGAGCAGTTGAAAAGAAAGTTTCCCCGTTGGAAAATTGAAGGTAACAAGAAAAAGAAGCCGTTCCACCGACCACAAAAGAGAGCACACGACCACCCCCAGAATGAAGAAGGGAGAAGTACGACGAATGCAAAGAGAGCCAGGAGAAATAACGGCAACTATAACCCGGCTCTCAAACGGAAGATTTACTCATCGGACAGGACTCTACGCAGCAAATGTCGCCGAACTGCGGAAGGACCACCAGCGGCGGAGGAGAAGATACAAGGAAAATTTGAACGGCCAGCAACGAGGTCCAAGCAGGAACGAGAGAGAAGTGTCCCGGTTCCGCCAAGACCAGCGGCCATCAAACGGCCAGGAGCACAGGCAGAGGCGAAAAAGAAGGTATTCAAGGGTGACCGAACTGGAGGGAAAAGAAAGCTTCTAGAGGAAGGCTCTGAAGGGCGAGCCCGCACAAGAAGGAGGATAAATAGAACACGAATCGTTGCTACCTTCCAGCCTGGGCTGAGAAAAGAATGTCCGAATATCACAAAGATAAGTAAAATTTTATGTTACTTTGCAAACTTAAGTGAATCTTTCATTCTTACTGCAAGTGGCAGATTTCAAGACGTTTTACCTCATGTGAGGTCTACCTTTATCGCCAAAAAGGCGAGAAATGAGTTGTTACCTATTTTGGTATTATGTTTTTCAATTACTCGCGACTAAAACTAAAGTTGATGTATAATAGGAATGTGTAAATACTTGAATATTGTAAAAGATATTGTATAAATTTTATTTAAAACATTCTGGCAAGAAAGAAGTTTTAGTCTGAAAGACTTTTGAAATGTAGTATTTCAATGTAGAAGAATTGGCACTTGCTTGGAAAAGAATAGAAGTTAACAATGTACTACTAATGTATGTTTTAAAATGCGTAAAATTAACGGCATGTTAATATGTTCTTATATACAATGTGAACTGTTATTTTAAATGTTAAGAAATACTGTGATATGGTAAAAGTGAAAGTAATGCCAAAAATTTTAAACTTATTCGTGAGACTGAAAAAAAAAAAAAAAAAAGAGAAAAGTATTGCGAATATGTGTTAAAGGTTGAATGAATGTAGTTAGGCTCTGTGACGCTACACTTCAGAGTTAGCCACTTTCAGAATAGTACCTCAGGGTTTAGAGATGAAGATAGGGTGTGTTACGAGGTCTTGTTATGTTGAATTTTATCACGTTAGTGTTTTGATTGTAGGAGGCAGTGTTGAACACGTATACATAAACACATTCGTGTTTGGTGTTTTCTTTTACAACACATATTAGAGAGCACAGGGAGAGATAATTAAAATAAAGTCATGAATGAAATAAGCATGGTAAGAGAAACATAAATATTCATGTTACTTGCCATTTCATTGTGTAACATTTCATTAAACTAGTTTTCTTTCCAGATCTCTGGAAGGAACCAGATTTCAACTAAAAGCTCCTGTTTAGATGCAGTACAGATGAAAAGTGATTGTCCATGGAGCTGATAATGTAAAAACAATTTTTTTTTTTAAATTTCTAGTTTCTAGTGAGAAATGTTTGTAAAAGATTGGCCTCGCGTTAGATTCTAGAGCTAAAAGTTTTCAACAAGGTCGTTTTAAACCTCAGTTTCAAACTAATTAACTCTGGCGGGAAGTATGTAAGGATCTTAAGTTTCACTAACGTTTATTTTATTTTAAATCTTTACTATCACTTCTTATTTTCTACTTCCGGCCAGAATTAAAAGCTTTAACTTATTTATGCAAATTTGTCTGGCGAACGCCAAGTACTTAAGTTGTGGCTTTTTGCAAAGCGAGAGAGAGGAAGGAGTTAGTCGAAGCAGGCCGCTTGCCTTAGCAGTTTTACTCGGTTGCTGGTTGCCTTCCAGGCCAGAGTTTTAATCCTCTTGATAATTTTAAACGTATTGTAGTGTTAACAGTTCTCTCTACTACATACGGCTTCCTGTTAATATACGGCCAATCTTCCATGTAGGCCCTTGTTTATTATTCCAAAGTTAAGTTAGAGTTTAGTTAATATTTTTATATTCTTACGTTCAGACCACAAGTGGTTGGTCTCTGTATTCCGAAGTACGGAAATCATTGTAAAGAGTGAAAAATAAAGGGTTTCGTATACCCTTCCTGTGTATCTTGTCTACTTCCCACATTTATTGAACATAGCTTTAGTAAGCTCCCTGTTCCGAGTCAGGTCTCTACATGTTCTCAAAGAAAGTAAGGAGGAACACTGAACCTGATAAACAGTTACATGATTATGTTTTCTTTAAGCCAGTGATATTAAGAAAACTGATACCTACGTATTAACGCAATCACCTTGGCGCAGTATGGCGGTAGTTTACAGATTAAAATGTAAGAATTACTTATTTGGTGCAAATTTGTGGTTTTCGTGTCTTTTTTTTTTTTTTTTTTTTTTTTTTAATTTCCCAACTGTCGTTATTTATCCCAAACTATCGATATCTTATACTTTATTTAAGTCCATTATCAAAATATCATTATCAAAATCCATTTTCATTATCAAAATAAACCATTATCAAAATATAAAAAGGAAACTTACTTTAGCAATTTAAAATAAAATTTTAATTATTAAATCTTAAAAAATAAAACATTCTTTTTCAAATCTTTTGTGATATTCTTCTCCCCAAATGCACAGTGATATGTTTTCGAGTGAAAATGCATCGGAGAACTGCGGAGACTCGGCCTCGTATTAACCTTAACAGCAACGGCTATCTAGGAAACCAATTTCCTAGCTGATCACTTTAGGAAATTTTCAACAAAATTCTGTTTTCCTGTTTTTACCGCAGTTTCTTCCGTTGCTAGCAAATTCCAAAAATATATATTTTAAAACTAATTTTAAGGCAAAAATATCCCGATTCGATTTGCCTATAACAGCCATTGTTGTATCATAAATTATAATACGACGTTTAGCTTAAGAGAGCTTCTCCTGACGCATGCACAGTTCGCGTTTATCCGCGCGGTGATGATGATGACGTAACTGTTTATTACGTATGTATGTATATGTATACCATTCTTACTTTTTCGCCCTTTTTTTTCTCTGCTGTACGCAACTATGTTTAAGTTAATCTCTGTCATTAAAAATGTTCATTGATATTACAATCTATTTAGGCTCATTTATTTCTTCAATGGTTATGGGCCCAGGAACGTTTCAACTGTGCCTAATTAACAAAATACTTATTTTAAAATGAGCATTTTGAAGTTTTCGAGCATTGAACTCTTAAGCCTAATTCAGTGCAAGAACTGTTACGTCTAATCAACGGTAAGAACTGATCAGCTTTCAGTTAAGTCTATTCTTATAGCGCTCAATCTTGGTTTTTGGCTGTGAGAGACTGTATTACATTATGTCGCATTTGACTACTATAGAAAAGCTCGGAAAAGATAATTTTGACAGTTGGAAATTACAAATAGAAGCAGTATTGATTAAAAACGACCATTGGGATTATGTAACCGGTAAAAAGCTAAAACCTGCTGAAAGAACCGAGGACGAAAAGAAATGGCTCCAAGCTGATCAAAAAGCTCGCGCAGATATAATTCTTGCAATTAATCCTAGTGAATTGTGTCATATAAAGCATTGTGTGACATCAAATGCTGTGTGGAATAAACTCAAAGCCGTATATGAATCGAAAGGACCTGCGAAGAAAGCTACATTATTAAAACAGCTTTTATTTAGAAAAATGGCGGAAAGCGAAAGGATGTCTGAACATTTGAATAATTTCTTCGAACTAGTTGATAAGCTTAAACAAATGGAAATTGACATAGCTGATGATTTATTATCGATTCTTTTGCTCTATAGTATTACAGAAAATTTTGAAAATTTTAGATGCGCCATCGAATCAAGAGATCAGTTACTAGTCCCGAATCTTTGAAAATCAAAATGTTAGAAGAATGGGAAGCAAGAAAAGGGAAATCGTCTCAAGATTCACAGAATGCATACTACACTGAATATAAAAGAAGAAATAAAGAACAGAAGAAAAATGAAAAATGGAAGGTAAATTCAAACAAAAATTTTCCTGCTGAAAGAAATTTTCGAAACTTGAAGTGTAATTACTGTTCGAAAATTGGGCACAAGGCATCTGAATGCAGAAAGAAAATAGCTGATAGAAAATATGCGCAATCAAATAAGGGAAATCAAGGTTCTATGATGGCTTCTAATTATGAAGAGCAGATTAGTTTAGCAGTAACAATGCTTATCAGAAGACCTCCTCATGGTGCTTAGATAGTGGCTGTACATCTCACATGTGCAATGACGGAAGGTTATTTTCAGAATTCAACCATAAAGTTAGCAGTTGACAAAACAGCAAAAATTACAGGAATTGGAACTGTCCTTATAACAGTACCTAACGGAAATAAGACAATTAAACTTAAGCTCAAAAATGTGTTATGTGTTCCGGAATTAAAATGTAATTTGCTGTCAACATCTAAAGCTACTGCAAATAATCGTTCAGTGATTTTTACAGAACAACATGCTAGAATAATAGAACCAAATGGATCTATACTAGTGAAGGCTATTCGTCATGGTAATCTGTATTATATACAACCAAGCACTGAAACAGCTGCAATAGCACAGGTAAGTGATTTTGTAAAGTGGCATCTTAAATTAGGTCATTTAAATGAGTCTGATTTGAAAAGACTTAAGTCTGATAACATAGTTAGAAATTTAAATTTTAATAACACTGAATCTCTAAAAGACTGCAAAGTCTGTATCAGAGGTAAACAAACTGTGCAACCTTTTCAAAAAGAATCAAAATTTCAAAGTAATGAATTACTGAACTTGATTCACTCAGATTTGTGTGGACCTATGAGAGTCCCATCCCATGCTGGTTCGCGCTATTTTGTTACTTTCATAGACGACAAATCGCGTTATGTCGAAGTCAGTTTTCTTAAAACTAAAGATGAAGTGAAAAATGCATTCATTAAATACAAAGCTGCGGTCGAAAATCGTCTAGGAAAGAAAATAAAAATCCTTCGGACTGATAACGGTCCCGAATATCGCGGAGAAGAATTTAATAAATATATTCAAGAATGCGGGATTAAACGAGAATTCTCTACACCAATGACTCCTCAACAGAATTCGAGAGCTGAACGCATGAACCGCACTTTAACTGAAATGGCCAGATGTTTGTTACTACAAAGTAATCTTTCCGAATCCTTTTGGGCTGAAGCGTTGAACTGTGCTGTTTATATTCATAATCGTTGCCCGAATCGAAGCCTGGGAGTAAACAAAACACCTTATGAATTATTTTTTGGCATCAAGCCAACTGTATCTCATTACAAAATATTCGGACAGAAATGTTTTGTACTTAATAAAAGGTCTAAAGGAAAATTCGATCCTCGTTCAGAAGAACATATATTTGTAGGATACTCAAATGAATCGAAAACATACAGGCTGTGGAATAAAAATTCCAGAAAAATCGTTATAAGCCGAGATGTTAGATTCATTGATGAATTTGAAAACTGTATTAATTATGATAAAGATTTAGAAGTTTTATTTCTCGAAAATATTCCTGATAAAAAGAAGGAAGAATCTCTGAATGTAAATCAAATATCGGCTGATGAAATAACAGAAGACCCCTCAAATGTGGCAGAATCATCTGCTGAATCATCTGATAATGAAGATTCTGATTCCGAAGCACTACCTGAAATGCAGATTAAAAGGGGGCCAGGTCGTCCAAAGAAAGTCAAGACTGGGAAGCCAGGAAGACCAAAAAAGGAGTACCACAATATAAACATAGAAAAGGAAGAAGCACAAATTGCTGAAGAAGATACAAATCCGACATTAGAAGAAGCATTAAATGGAAGTTATGCTGAAGAATGGCATAAGGCTATGCAAAGTGAGTATGAAGCACTTGTTAAAAATGGTGCATGGAAATTAGTAAAGCGACCACACAACAAAAAGGTAATAGGATGTCGCTGGGTTCTTAGAACGAAATATAATGCAGATGGAACAATTCAAAAGAGAAAAGCTCGATTGGTTGCTAGAGGATTAGCACAGAAACCTGGACTTGATTTTAATGAAACCTTTGCTCCGGTAGCCAGAGCAAGTTCTATAAGAACTGTGATTGCATACAGTGCTGAACAAGACCTTATGTTATATCAACTAGATTTTGTTATGGCTTATGTTAACGGAGATTTAAAAGAAAAAATTTTCATGGAACAAGCTAAAGGTTTTGAAGACCAAAATAATCCTGATTATGTTTATGCTTTGCAAAAGTCTCTTTATGGTTTGAAACAAAGTGGATGACAGTGGTATGAAAAATTAGACAAAAAACTCAAAAACTTTGGATTACAACCATTACGATCAGATAAGTGTGTATACAGGATGAAAACATCTCAAGGTGAGTTAATTCTAATTTTATATGTGGATGACTTAATAATAGCAACAAATAGCTGTGATTTATATGCTGAACTTAAAGGTTATCTTTCTAAAGAATTTCATGTTAAAGATTTAGGCAAACTTCATTATTGTCTTGGAATAGAATTTAATCAAGAAGTAAATAATAATTCTATTAGTTTATCTCAGCAGAAATACGTTGATAATATTCTACGAAGGTTTAATATGCAAGATGCAAAACCAGTAGCAACTCCTTTAGATCCTAGTGTAAAATTAAGTAAAGAAATGTGTCCTTCTGAAACTGAAAAGGAAGAAATGAACAATGCACCTTATCGCCGTCTAATTGGTTCGCTTATGTATCTTTCTGTGTTTACTAGGCCAGATATTACATATGCCGTCAGTCACCTGAGCCAATTTAATAACAATCCTGGAAAATTACACTGGGTGGCTGCAAAGTGCGTTCTTCGATACTTAAAAGGCACTAAAAATTATTGTTTAAGATTTCGAAAGACTGGAAAAGCACTTATTGGATATACCGATGCCGACTGGGCGTCTTATGTTAATACTAGAAAATCGTATACAGGTTACCTATTCAAGTTTGCTGGAAATCCGATAACATGGGAATCACGAAAGCAACAAACTGTTGCATTATCAAGTACTGAAGCAGAGTACATCAGTCTTTCAGAAAGTGCCAAAGAAGCAGTTTATTTACGTCGTTTCCTTAAAGAAATAAATTTTACTGCTGATTATCCAACCATTATATATTGTGATAATCAAGGTGCACAGAAGCTTATGAAAAATGCTGTTTATCACTCACGCACTAAACACATAGATATTAGACATCATTTCTTTCGTGAAATTTATGAAAGAAATGAAATAGACGTTAAATATGTGCCAACAGAGAAAATGCCTGCTGATGTACTGACAAAAACATTGACTGCTTCGAAACATTCTAAGTGCTGTAAATTAATTGGAATAACTGTAAATGATTAATGTTTATTTTTTTTTTTAGCCGCCAAACGTCGAAAGGGGGATTGTTGTATCATAAATTATAATACGACGTTTAGCTTAAGAGAGCTTCTCCTGACGCATGCGCCGTTCGCGTTTATCCGCGCGGTGATGATGATGACGTAACTGTTTATTACGTATGTATGTAGGTAGTGCCGATCGCTTGGAGCTGTAATGAAAACCAGATGCCGTGACGTCATTCTGTCTACGAGCTCCGAAGGTGCCAAGCAAAAATTAAGGAAATTACCGTTTTGAGATGATAGACGATTGACGTGGGAGCAGAGACGCTGCTTCTGTTCAAAAAGAACTTTGACGAATCATTACTTGTTTAATTCTCTTAAATGTTAAATTTATGTAATAATCGTTTGTGTAATTAAAATATCTTTCGTTAATTAATTTGTTCATCGTTTAAAATCCCCACAAAAATTTTCTCAGAAGTGGGATAGCACTTCAGCACTCGAATGAACTGTAGTTTTACCTGCTTTCCTGGATTACTACCGGTTTTGAAGAATAACTGTTGCTGTGCTGGACTGTTTTACGATGTATAATCAACTATGTTTCGAACAAAAACCTCGTCAAACTCCTAGGAATGTATGCTGATTTACCTGAACTGAATCTGCGTAATAGTGAGTAAATAGTGTGCAGTTCTATTAAAGACTGTGGAATAAATTTTAATAATAGTGGATATCAAGTGTCAAGACGTGAATTGTTACCAAAAATCCATCGGACATAATCTGTTTGTACTCGCCTCTTGTCGACACCATTTGTGATCCATTGGATGGTATGGAAGTAATTTGTTTCGTTTCTGTTTCCGGATTATAGAGCCAGGAACATCGTGGATTACCATTATATGAAGTGAGTGATTTTCTCAATTCTATTAACTATGTTTCTAATTGATGTGCCGGGAATGGAAGATGTCCTGAAAAGTGAAAAAGCGCATAATATAAAATTATTACACAAAATAATATTTAACGATGTGGGCGACAGAAATAATCGAAAAAGGTTAAGACAATTTAGTGGTTTCTCTTTAGCAGAGAATAGTAAAGAACTTAATGAAAAACTCGAAAAAATCAAACAAGATTTTCAGGCTTATGAATTAATTTCCATTGCCAATGTTTTATGCATTGATAGCTCTGGCACACAAGATGACTTAGCAACCCGAATTGTTTCTTATCTGAATAATTTAGAATTGCTTAAAAATAATGTAATTTTAGAAGAAAGTGAAAACGAAAGTGATTTAGAGGGTGTGGATGGTGGGGATAAAAATGAAGTAGATGATAATGTTCGAGATGAAACGAAACTATGAAACAATTATGGTGCCACAGTGAGACAACTTCCTTCCCAATGTGCTAATGATAATATTCTTAGTACAATTGAAAACAAGTCGAATGTATTTCATAACTGTAGTATAAATGTTACTATTGAAGACATCAAATCTTTTGTTGCTCAATTTGATGGCCAAAGCCACGAAAATGTCAGTAGTTGGGTCGAAAGTTTTGAAGATGCAGCTACCATTCTTCAGTTCAATGATTTACAAAAACTGATTTTCCTAAACGCCTAATGACAGGCAAAGCAAAACTATTTGTTCTTAGTGAACCAAAGTTGAACTCGTGGCAAATTTTTAAGAATGCTATTCTTAATGAATTCCGGTCCAGCTGCAATTCGGCCGAACTGCATGAGTTATTATCAAAACAAAAAATGAAGAGCAATGAAACATTTGATGAGTTCTTTTTAAATATGAAAAGAATTGCTAAAAATGGTCAAATTGAAGATGTTGCTTTAATACGATATGTTATGGATATAGATGGTATACCAGGCTCCGCGTTTAAAAAATCTTGCTTGTATGAGTCATAAACATTAACTGATTTTAAGAACAAATTGAAGCTTTATCAACAGATATGTGATGATGAAGAAAAGTCGCGAACGTCAAAAACAAAATCTGAAAGTAAACAAAAAATTGAATCTAGGCATAAATATGACTCAAAAAATTCTGTTAACCAAACAAAGCGTAACGTAACCGATAGTCGAGGAACAATTCCTGAAATTAAACGTAATACAACCTGTTTCAACTGCGGTGAAAGCGGTCATATTTCCAAACAATGTGTTCATAAAGATAAGGGAGTCAAGTGTTTTAAATGTAAAGAATTTGGGCACCGAAGTTTCGAATGCTCAAATATGAATACGAAACCAGATGTATCAACCGTGAATATTGATGTAGTCTCGAAGTTGACCAAAGAAGTAAAAATTAATGATGTATATGTAACCGCCTTAATAGACACAGGAAGTCAAACTACTTTGTTATGTAGATCGACTTTTGATATACTGAATATCGAAGGCCTCGTGCTCGTAAGTTCAACGCTGAGTAGGTTCGGTAAATGTCAAGTTAAACCTCTAGGTTTCTTTAAAGGTAATATTAAAATTAATGATTTCCAGTGTACTGCAGATATTTGTGTTGTAAACAATGTAATGACACATGAAGCCATTTTAGGCTTAAACGTAATATTAAAAGGTGAAATATTAATAAATGAAAATGGGGCTACCATAAAAAGTAAGTCACAGAGTGTAGAGGAAGTAAATATTGTATCTGTTTTACCTGTTGACCTAGCTAGTAACGAAGAAGAAATAAACATTGCACCTAGTGTTCCAAACTACTTTAAAGAGACTGTTCAACAGTTAGTTTCGAACTATATGCCATGTAAGACCAAATCTACGGACATACAGTTAAAAATTTTCGTTAAAAATAACGAACCAGTATCGCATCAACCGCGTAGATTACCGTTTGCGGAAAAGAATATTGTTGAAACCCAAATATCCGAATGGCTAAAGTCAGGAATTATAGAACAGAGTTCTTCGAAATATTCCAGCCCATTGGTCATCGTTAAAAAGAAAGACGGGACACCAAGAGTTTGCGTTGATTATCGTCGTTTAAACAAAGTTGTCGTAAAGGATAGATTTCCCCTTCCCCTGATTGAGGATATCCTAGACCGCCTTCAAGAGCACGTGTTTTCAGCACTATTGATCTCAAAAATGGCTTTTTTCACTTGGACGTCGAAAAGGAAAGTCGGAAGTACACATCATTTGTTACGCATGAAGGACAGTACCAGTTTTTGAAAGTACCGTTTCGACTTTGTAACTCACCAGCTGTATTCCAGAGATTCATAAATACCATTTTCCGACCGTTAGTTAACGATGGCATCGTTTTGCCGTACATGGACAATATCATCATTTTATCCGCCTCATACGAAGAGGGAGTCGAGAGGCTGAGTCAAGTTTTAAATCTAGCGAGTGAATACGGATTGGAAATAAATTTTAAAATATCCCAATTCTTAAAGAAACGAATTGACTTTTTAGGCCATGTCATAGAAGAGGGTAAAATTTTCCCATCCACCTTGAAGACGCAAGCTGTTATAAATTTCCCTGAACCATCTAATTTAAAACAGATCCAAAATTTTCTTGGGCTGACAGGGTATTTCAGAAAATTTATTAATAAATACTCTATAATTTCCAAGCCACTTAGCGACCTGCTAAAAAAGGGTAATAAGTTCGAATTCGGTGAAGAACAAAAGATCGCATTCAATCGTTTGAAATCAGCGCTAGCTGAGAAGCCTGTACTTGCAATTTATAACCCTAATTATGAAACCGAAATACACACAGACGCCAGTATAGAAGGATATGGGGCGATTCTAATGCAGAAACCTCCAAGTGATAGCAGTTTTCACCCCACTTATTTTATGAGTAGGAAAACCTCTGATGCAGAGAAAAAGTACTCAAGTTACGAGTTGGAGGTCCTCGCGATCGTAGAAGCACTGAAAAGGTTCCGTGTTTATCTTTTGGGAATTTCATTTAAGATAGTGACGGACTGTTCAGCATTTCAACGGACGATGGAAAAAAGAGATTTAGCGACGCGTGTTGCTCGTTGGGCTCTGTTGTTACAGGAATTCGATTATGTTATAGAGCATCGTAAAGGTGTTAGAATGCCACATGTAGATGCTCTAAGTAGAGCTCCTGTAAACGTCTTATGATTTTCTATTGAAAATATCTTACCTAAATTAAAACATGCACAAGAAAATGACACTGAAATAAAAACCATTAAGGAATTATTGAAAACCTCAAGTTATGAAAATTATTGTAATAGAAATGGCGTACTATACAAGTTTATTGATGGTAAAGAATTGATAGTCGTACCGGAAAGTATGCAGACTGTTTTGGCCTCCTCGGTGATTGCGGTGATTTGTGCCCAGAAGGCGCACCGCACAAAAAGTTAGTTGCGTTACAGAACGTAAGGGAAGCGGACACGCCAAAATGTCGGGCGTATTACCGCTAATTGAGGTAATTGCATCGTATCTGTCAGGTGGCAGAAAACTAGTATGATGTATCAATTCACATGCCAGGTGGCAGAATATGTCTATCATGTACATGCGAGGAGGCATAACGCTTGTAAACATGCCAGGTGGCATACGACTTGTAAATAAATTGTAAATAAATGTACAGTAAAATATCTTGGTGCAATAGATCAAGCAACAAGCATCAACAACCTTCTGATCATTTGGATACGTACATTTTTTCTGGTGACACCGGACTTGATTTGTGGAGATGAAGAATGGACGAAGAAAATTAGTGAGTTCATGACTGAAAAGCCAGGATTTAACGCGAAGAAATTCGAGCTAGGCCCTTTTTCATTTTTCCAGTTTTGAATAGAATTGTTAAATAAAAATCTTGGTGATTATTATAGTTGATAGAATCTAATGGTAAAATGGAGGCTATGAATAAGGCAAAGAAGTTGCATACGGTGACGCGTAACTTAACTACCAAGTTGATGAGTAAAATAGATTCTGCATTGTTAGAAGAGGGTGAAACCGCGGATGAGAAATTAAAAGAATTACTCGAAATGTTACTTGAAAAATCGCAGTTGTTGAAACAATACGATTCTGAGATTGAAAAACTTATAATTACGGAACAGGAGTTGGAAACAGAAGTAATTTCCGTGCAGGAATATCAGGAAAGAATTATAAGTTTTAAATGTAAAATTCAGGAAAAATTAAGAAAAAACGCGTGTAAAGTTGAATCTAGAAATTCTAGTGAGGAAACTATATCTGCGAAGTTGAAAATTTGTGAAGTTAATATTTTAAAATTGCCAAAATTAACGATTACAAAATATTACTGTGATCCTTGTTCTTGGCTTGAATTCTGGAATCAGTTTAGTAATTCCATTCACCAAAACGAAAGTCTCAGTTCGGTTGACAAGTTTTGTTATTTAAAATCGCTTTTGGGAGGTTTAGCTTTAAATGCTATTAGTGGATTAACATTTACTAGTGAAAACTATACGGTGGCTGTTGATATACTAAAAAACCGTTTCGGCAGAGATGACCCGCTAATTAATGCGCATATGAATAAATTGTTGAGTTTAGAACCTGTAAAATATTCCGGAAATACGGCTTCTTTGAGGAAGCTTTATGACGATATAGAAATACAAATAAGGAATTTAAATTCTTTAAATGTTACTAGTGGTTCTTATGGACATTTATTATCCCCTATTTTGTTAAAGTTAATACCCGAGAATTTAACTCTAGAATTCACTAGGAAAAGAAGTGATAAACAAAATTTCGATGTTAATGAACTACTAACGTTCTTGAAAACTGAAGTGGAATGTAGGTAAACATCAATGATGTTAGCGCGTTCTAAGAATTTTGATGTAAATGAAACATTAATACGAAACAAAAGTTCCCATCAAGGTTATCAAAATAAATCTTACATGCATTCTAAAAGAAATATTTACAGTACGAATAAGCAAGGTGCTTCAGTATTAACTAGTCAAAGAGAAACTCCCTCTAAATACTTTCAAAAATCACATTTTAATCCAAATCGAAAGTTCTCTACCCCGCCTAAGAAAGAGAATCAAAATGTCTGCATATTTTGTTTATCTGCTTGTCATATGAATCATGATTGCGCACTTGATTTAAAGGCTCGCCGAAAGGCATTAATGGATCGAGGTTTATGTTTTATTTGCTTTTCGAAAGGGCATCCAAGGCATTTCTGTGCTCATAAAGATAAAAAATGCAGACTGTGCAATGTCCAAGGTTTACATAATTCGTTAATATGTGACGCCGCATCGAAAGATTTAGAGACGGATACTTCCAATCAGACAAAACAAACGCCAATCCCTGAAGCTTCTATTTCGCTCTTATGTAATGAAAATAATAACAAAATTAAACTACCGACTTCCGTTCTTTTACAGACGTTTACGGCAACAGTTAGGTGTAAAGGGGGGGGAACGAAAAGGTATTACGTTGTATGCTAGATTCAGGGTCAACAAAGTCATTCATCTTACGAGAAGTGGTTGATTCACTGGGGTTGAAAATTATTAATAAAGAAGCGCTTATTATTTTCACATTTCGATGCAAAGATGCAAAAGAGCGCTTGTATGATATCGTAGAAATCGTATTGCAAAATGTAAGCCATCCCAGTAAAAAGATAAAAATTAACGCAATAGTCATTGATTCTATAACACTAGGGCAAGTAAAAGTTCCTTCTCGGTGGATACGAAAGATGGCGTTTGAGAAGGGAATAGAATTAGCAGATGCTGGTACGAGTGACGAAATTCAAGTATTAATAGGTTCGGATTATATTTGGGAAATTTTAGGAGAACGAAACATGAAGATTTGTAAAAAATTAGTCGCAACAGAAAGCACTTTCGGTTTTGTGATTCAAGGCAAGGACGAAGGATCAAAGTGTAAGGACGCAAGAGTTAATCATATAACCGTTGTAAATGAGGACTTAGATTATGAAAGAGTTAAAAAATTATGGGAATTGAAAGCAATTGGGATAAGTTCGGATAAAGAAATATCTCTATCAGATAAAGAAATTTTAGAGTCATTTGAACGAAATACAACTTACAAGAATAAAAGGTATGAAACTCGATTATTGTGGAAAGAGGGTGTTGAAGGTTTAAATAACAATTATGAAATCGCGAAACAGCGTTTACAATTTTTAAATAATAGGTTTCAGAAAAATAGCGAGCTATATTTAAAATATAATGAGATAATTAATGAACACTTGAGAGATGGTATAGTGGAACGGGTAGATACGTATTTAAATAGTAGTTTGAAAACGGGGTATTACATGCCTCATCACGCGGTAGTGCGCGAGCAGAAGGATTCTACAAAGGTTCGAATAGTTTTTGACGCTTCTTCTAAAAGTAAGGGAAATTTATCACTTAATGATTGTTTGGAAAGCGGACCTAATTTAAATCCTGATTTGCTAAAGATTATCATTAAATTCAGGGTACATACAATTGCGTTTTGTGCCGACATTCAGCGTGCATTTTTAGAAGTAGGCTTAGCTAAAGAAGATAGGGATTTTTTAAAGTTTTTGTGGATAAATGAAGAAGGGTCAAATCTCGATCACAGTAATCCCAACTTACAAGTTCTCCAACACAATCGAGGTCCTTTCGGGGTCAAGTGCTCACCTTATTTATTAACAGCTACAGTAAGACTTCATTTAAAAAAGTATGAAGATGCCTACGAAGAGGCATGCAGTATGTTAAAAGAGATTTACGTAGATGATTTAGTTTCTGGGACAGTAAATGTACCAAAGGCCTTACATTTAAGCAAGGACATGATTTTTATTCTTAGCGAGGCCAGTATGAAAATACGTAGATGGGTTTCAAACTCACCTGAGCTGAATGAACTATACAAGCTTAATGGAATTGACTCTCGTGAAACATCTGAAGACTCTTTGGTACCGTTGACAGTTTTAGGTCTTATCTGGGACAATGTCAATGATAATTTGAAAACAGATGTATCTCAGTTTGAGAAGTTACAAAATCTCAAAGTAACTAAACGCATCATTTTAGCAGCATGTGGTATGCTCTTTGATCCCTTAGGAATTATGAATCCATTTACTGTTCGAGTTAAACTCTTAATGCAAACTATGTGGGAAAGGGGTATTCAATGGGACGAAAGTGTTTCCCTTGATACAGAATTCATATTTCAGGAATGGTTAAAAGAAGTTGAAAAAATAAAGTTTTTCGAAATTCCCAGACGGTACTTCAGTGATATGTGTTGGAAGTTTATAGAAGTTCACATATTTTCTGATGCCAGTCCCAAGTGTTATGGTGCCGTAGCATATTTTAGATTTAAGAAGAAAAATAAATGTAAAACAAGTTTCATAATGTCGAAATCCCGTTTGGCTCCATTAAAAAGGGTAACACTCCCTAGGCTTGAACTTTTGGGAACATTAATTTCTGCAAGATTAGGTTCGTATTTGCAATCGATATTTCCGCAGTTGGATAAGGGAAATATATTTTACTGGACTGATTCCCAAATTTGCATTCACTGGATCAAGGGATCTGCCAACGAGTGGAAACAATTTGTTAGAAATCGTGTGGTAGAAATCAAGGAGAAAACAATTTTAAACAACTGGTACTTTTGCAGTGGGAAGACAAACCCTGCTGATAAACTTACGAGGGGGATGGATGCTGAAGCTCTAATTAATGATAGTGATTGGTTTTCTGGGCCACCCTGGCTTTCAGAAGTAGATATTCGACATCACATAAACGAAATGAATACCGAAGCTGACTTGCAAAACGTTAGTGAAGAACGAAAATGTGTTACTTTGAAAACACTTGTGGAGTCTACAGAACCGTTACTAAATCTTGAACTGTACGGAAATTTAACCAAAGTACTGGGAATAATGGCTTATGTTCTGCGCTTCGTGAACAACTGTAAATCCGTTCGTGAAAAGCAATCTGGTATGCTTACCACCTATGAGTTACGGAAGGCTTCAGAATTTCAAAGGTGGTTAGCAAATGAAAACATAAGGTGGATATTCAACCCGCCAGCTGTTCCACATCATGGTGGTATATGGGAGGCAGCTGTTAGATCTATGAAGCTGCATCTAAAGAAATGTGTTGGAACTCAAATTTTGACTTATGAAGAGTTTCTAACTCTAATTGCACAAATTGAAGCATGCTTAAATTCGAGGCCAATAACACCGGTCTCCAGTGATCCCAATGATTTGACAGCTTTGACTCCTGGACACTTTATTATAGGGACTTCTTTAACAGCTGTTCCGGAACAAGATTTAACCGAAGTACGAGTGTCTCCATTGCAAAGATGGCAACTAACACAGCAGATGTTCCAAGGGTTTGGAAGCGGTGGTCTAAAGAGTACCTGTGCCAACTACAGCAGCGTAGCAAATGGAGACAGCCTAGCAGAAATATTCGTCTAAATGACTTGGTTCTCATTAAAGAAGATAATATGCCTTCATTAAGTTGGAAACTCGGGCGAGTAATGGAAGTGTTTCCTGGAAGAGACAATAATGTCCGAGTGGTTAGACTAAAAACTGTGCACGGGGACATTAAACGTCCTATTACCAAACTGTGTCTTTTACCACTTGAAGAACATTAACTTAAGTGTTTGGTTTATATTGAATATGTTTTATTATTTTTTTTCATTTCTTATTGTACTAATAATTTTATTTGTTTGTTCTAGTTTAACCCTCATAGTTAACGTTTCAATATAAGATGTTTTGCTAGAAGATTGGTAAGTGTAATATGTAATTTTATACTTTTTGAAGGTTCTTGTATGTTTTCAGTTTCTATATTTTTCATTTACTTGTTTGCATATATTGAAGATTGTATTAAGATGAATGTAATTCATCGGGGGGGAGGATGTTTTGGCCTCCTCGGTGATTGCGGTGATTTGTGCCCAGAGGGCGCACCGCACAAAAAGTTAGTTGCGTTACAGAACGTAAGGGAAGCGGACACGCCAAAATGTCGGGCGTATTACCGCTAATTGAGGTAATTGCATCGTATCTGTCAGGTGGCAGAAAACTAGTATGATGTATCAATTCACATGCCAGGTGGCAGAATATGTCTATCATGTACATGCCAGGAGGCATAACGCTTGTAAATATGCCAGGTGGCATACGACTTGTAAATAAATTGTAAATAAATGTACAGTAAAATATCTTGGTGCAATAGATCAAGCAACAAGCATCAACAACCTTCTGATCATTTGGATACGTACACAGACTGAAATCATAAAAGATGCTCACGAGAAAGGGCACACCGGTATCAAACATACAGAGAAACACCTGGATGAATACTATTTCATTCCCAAACTTCGGCAGAAGATAGAAAACGTTATCGCGAATTGCGTTCATTGCATCTTAATAAATCGCAAAGCTGGGAAAAAGGAAGGATTTTTACATCCGCGATTCGAAGAGGACATTCTGTTGCATACTTATCATATAGATCACTTGGGTCCTCTGGAAAGTACTCATAAAAACTACAAGCACCTATTAGTAGTGGTCGACGCCTTTACTAAATTTACTTGGATTTATCCAACAAAATCTACGACCTCAGCCGAGGTGATAGCGAAGTTAGAGAATCATAAGGCCATTTTTGGAAGCCCTTGTCAGATCATTTCTGATAGAGGAACGGCTTTCACATCCAGTGAGTTTTCTGACTACTGTGCTAAAGAAGATATTAAACATCATCTAATCACCACAGGCCTGCCGAGAGCAAATAGACAAGTCGAACGAATCAACCAAGTCATTATATCAGTATTAGCGAAACTGTCCTTAAAAAAAAAACCGAATGGTATAAACACACACACGAAGTTCAGAGGACGCTTAACTCAACATATCAAAGAAGCATTAACACCACTCCGTTCGAATTACTCTTCGGTACTAAAATGAACAGTAAGGGCACCGATCAGCTCAAAGAACTGATAGAAAGTGAGTTTCAATCTCAATTCGAGTCTCAAAGAGAAGAATTACGAAAGCAAGCCAAGAGGCAAATTTTCCAAGTCCAACAGGAAAATAAAAAGACATATAATGCCAAAAGAAGACAAGCACAGCCGTACAAAGTTGGTGACTTAGTGGCAATCAAAAGGACTCAATTCGGACCACACTTAAAATTAAGAGCGAAGTATTTCGGACCTTATAAGATCAAGAAAGTTAAGGGTGGTAACACCTATGACGTAATAAAGGAAGGATGCCATGAGGGTCCCATATGCTCAAGAAATGGACGGCGCTTTAAAATTTTTCACGAACACTTATTTCTGTTATTGTATAATCTTGCTTGTTGCTTTTTTTTTTTTTTTTTGTATTTTGCAGTGTCCTGGAGGGCCAGTCCACCCTCGCATGGCCGAAATGTAGTGCCGATCGCTTGGAGCTGTGATGAAAACCAGATGCCGTGACGTCATTCTCTCTACGAGCTCCGAAGGTGCCAAGCAAAAATTAGGGAAATTACCGTTTTGAGATGATAGACGATTGACGTGGGAGCAGAGACGCTGCTTCTGTTCAAAAAGAACTTTGACGAATCATTACTTGTTTAATTCTCTTAAATGTTAAATTTATGTAATAATCGTTTGTGTAATTAAAATGTCTTTCGTTAATTAATTTGTTCATCGTTTAAAATCCCCACATGTATATGTATACCATTCTTACTTTTTCGCCCTTTTTTTCTCTGCTGTACGCAACTATGTTTAAGTTAATCTCTGTCATTAAAAATGTTTATTGATATTACAATCTATTTAGGCTCATTTATTTCTTCAGCCATTCAACTTAAAATACAATCAAAAAAAAAAAAAAAAAAAGAAAGAAAAGCATACGAAAATGCATTGTTTGACTGAACGAATGATATAAGCATTGGCTGCCGAAAGAATAGTTATGCGCATTGTTGACAGACTTTGCCACATTCTGAAAGTTAAATGACTTCTGCTAATGTGGTTTCGATACACGCAAGTAAAATAAAATCTATATAATTTTTCTATGTTAATAATAATGCAAAATTAATATATGCTATTAACTCAAAACTATTATGTGTGTTAATAATTTAAAATACCGTGTCGCACATTTTTGCCATTGTGAAAGTGCGACTATTATGCGGGGAAATCTGCTACACAATATTGTACATTTCTAAGGATATTTTCTGCTTAAAATCGGGGGTTTATTATGCGAGTAAATAGGACATTCACTTATCTAGATAGCGAATAAAAAATAATAAAATAATAATAAAAAGATAGCGATTATTTTTTTTTTCAAAATATCGAGAGGATTTTTAAAATGTCTAAATTGTAATCGATTAATTAGTGTATGCATTAAAATTGAATAATTAATTAATATTTACAGTAACTTTCAGTCTAAAACCTTTCTCAGCTCAGATTAACTGTTTTAATTATAGTTAAATGAGTAAATTTTAACATTTTATTATTTTTAGAGGGATGTTAATGAATCTTACTACGGCCTTGATTCGCTGTCAATATAAAATAAATTCTGAAGAAAACAGATATTAAATGTTGATTTGCAAATAAATAAAATGAACAAATTACATATTTAATACTCGGGAATAAATTTTAAAAGTACAAACCTGAATCGCACAGAATTTAACGAAACAAATATAAAATATACTGCGAAATGACACTGCAATTAAAACACCTAACGATGAGCTACAATTAAGCTTCTAATAACAAATTCTAACTGAGAAGAATTAAGTCTATTAAGTTACTCCTGTCATGTCTAAGACAAAATGTGCAGTAAGTCGATGACATTTTGAGAGAATCACCGGCGGGAAGATTAAGAACAAAATTTCAGAACTCTTTAAAGCAAGTTTTAAATCGCTAACTTGTTGCATGGCACTTCGGAGACACAGCTCGCAATGACAATTGCAGCTGACTAACTGCATAATCCAACCTGCAGTGCGATCATGCATTTTCTTTAAATAAACAATCTTTTTAATTTTGCACATTTCTTGTTTATGCTAGAAATCCTTTATGCTACGAGTGTGATTTGGAAATGAAAAATGGGAAAGAAAAGTTGGCATAATTTAAAATAATAATTGTTAAATCGAGAAATAATAATAACGCTTCCGAGATATAAAAAGAAATTGCAATTCATGTAGCCGTATTTGGAAATAAACCTTTAAAGAATTCAGAATTATAGTAAACTCTTTTTTCCTGAAATACAATGTATTTATCCTAATTTTCAGAAGAATACCTTAATTAATGCCTTTTGTATGACATCACTTAATACACATTATAAAGCTGATTTGACATTTTAGTATTCACTTTTCGCTATATGGGAAAATTCAATAAAAATTCCAGATTCGAGGTATTGGCTATAGTATTTCCGCGCGTTTTAATTATTCTTAAGAAAGATTAATATTTTCGGGATAATTACTCTGCGTATATATTTCTGCTTGTCTTTAGAAAATATATACATCATCGGATAATTTTAACCCAAAACTTGTTAAGCATCGCTAGGTAATTAAGGAGTCTTGATTAAAAAGATTTTTAAAAGTGGAGTTTGCTTCCAAGAAAAACGAAAATATGTGTAATATTTTATTATACACTCTTAGACAACAACAACAACAACAAATAAATAAATAAATAAAACGCACCAAGAATGAGTTATCCGAATGGGACGAAAATCGGTAGAAGTGAGGTACATGTACAGAAAAACACATGACTACAGATTGAGAAAAATTGGATGATTTATTGAAGTGATAGAACTTCACAGAGTGAAAAAGTCAGTAACGCGTTTGTCCACCTCTGGCCCTTATGCAAACAGTTATTCGGCTTGGCATCGATTGATAGAGGTTGCGCATGTCCACCTGAGGAATATCGTGCCAAATTCTGTCCAACTGGCGCGTTAGATCGTCAACATCCCGAGCTGGTTGGAGGGCCCTACACATAATGCTCTAAACGTGCTCAATAGGAGAGAGATCCGGCGACCTTGCTTGCCGAGGTAATGTTCGGTAAGCACTAAGACAAGTAGTAGAAACATGAGCAGTGTAAGGGCGGGCACTATCTTGCTGAAATGTAAAGCCCAGGGTGGCGTGACATGAAGGGCAACACAACGGGCCTTAGAACTTCGTCGACGGACCGCTGTGCTGCAAGGTTGCGACGGATGACAATCAATGGGGTCCTACTATGAAATGAAATGGCACCCCAGACCATCACTCCTGGCTGTCGGCTTGTCTGCCGGAAGATAGGTTGGTATGACACCGCTGTACGGGGCGTCTCCAGCCTCGCCTTCGCTGGTTCAGTTCAAAGCGGTTCTTATCACTGAAAGCTATTCTACTCCAGTCAGTGACATTGCAGTGCGAACGGGCTTGGCGTTGTACAGAGGTCAATGTTAGTCGGCGCAAGGGGCGCCGCGATCTCAGGCACCTTTCTGTAAGCCGTCTATGAATGGTCCTTGCGGTCACTGAAGAACTAGTTGCAATCGATGATAATGATGCATCTGGGGCTGTGAGTGCCTCTCTGATGATTGCTCGGTTTTCACGTTCTGTCGTTTCTCTAGGCCTACCACTTCCTTCTTGACGCTGTGTGCGGCCGTGGTTCACCCATTCCTGCCAACATCGTCTAATAGTGGCATCGCTCCTGCTCATATGTCGAGCTATTCTCCGATAAGGACCAACCGGTTTCTTTGAGTCCAACTACACGACCTCTCTCCAATTCTGACATCTGCGCATATCGTTTGCGCACCTGTATGAGAGGCATAGTTACTGTCTACCGTACACGGAATGAAATTCGTGAAGAATTTATGACCTGGAATAGTAATTTCCCTTCTTAAATATCCTGCCAGTTGCGCAGATCAGATGCGCTGTAGCGACAACCGTTCATTCATTGGCAGCCAAAATGTAAAATTTCGCATTTTCCGTCGAAACCTGTGTGCATATCAATTTTTGTCCAATTTGCTTTGCAATCTTCTAGGGTGCGTCGTTTTTCTTTTTTTTGGGGGGGGGGGTCTAAGAGTGTATTTTAAACTCTACATAAGTAATATAAACATGCTTGCAATTTCATATGTATTTTGCTATATTTTACTATAAAGACAACTGAGATATTTTGTTATGATTAGGAGATATTCAGACACTGAGATGAATATTTCAACAATAATACCTGGATGAAAATATTACTTAAAATTGTCTATTTAATTTAGATTTACCATTTTGAAGTTTATTTTCAGGTTAATATTGTAAGGCGAGTCCCGGTGGCGCAGTGGCTAGCGCATCGTTCAACAGCACCACAGGTCCGGGGTTCGATTCCCGGGCTGGGCAAAGTTGACTCAGCCTTTTATTACTTGATTTCCATCACTTGGGTTGATAAAATGAGTACCAATTTCGCTTGGGGACTAAACACTGGGGGTTTTGCGACAAGCTGACCACTTGTTCAGGGCATATGCGTACGCGCCCCGTGTCCCACGGTCAAGAAAGCAGATTTCGAGCACTGCAAGCCTTGGCCCATTAGGACTGTTACACCACTGAGTTTTTAATATTATAAGGCTGTAAAACACATTAATGATTACTTTGATCTTAAAATTAAAATTCCTCAAGGATTCGGGGAAATAATTGGCTGATACGTGTAATTCTTTTTTTTCTAGTTTACTCTACACTTAATGCAAAGAAGGAAATTAGAGATTCATGCTTTAGTTTGGCAAAGTCTTTTAAGAAAACATGTGAGAGCTGGCATATTATATTTTCTAAAACAGTTTCTAGACTATAAAAAATCTGGGCTATAAAAAACACAGACTATAAAAAAGATTTTTGTATGCTTTTATTTGGAAGAGACTTCCTTAAAACAACAAACATTTAGGATTGTGAACATTTCAGAAATTGTTTACAGATATAGTATTCTTTGAGCTGCTTATAAAGCCATTGGGAACAGATAGCATTTTATTCATGCATACTTTGAGAAACACTAAATTCGCATGAAAGCATTTAATTTTTATATATAATTTGAGTGTTACTTCAGGAAATTAAAGATTTTACTTTTTTTCAAACTACTTTATTGAATACTTGAAAGATTTTTGTTCTTCGAATTTCTTTGTTACATACTTAAAAGACTTTTCTCTCTCTAAATTTCTTTATTGCATACTTGAAAAGGGTTGAAATGTTGCTTTCTGGCTTTTTCCGCAAATTAAAACATATATATTTTAATTTGCGCAATATTTATGTTATTTTATATTCAACATGCACATTCATGACCATTTAGAGTTATTAGAACTATGAATATAAAATAATCTATTGTGTGGTTAGGCAAATATATACTTCAGATAAGGTAATTTCATACATATTCTTTAGTTTTTCCTTTAATTTGAAGATTAATTTTAAACCTTATGTCATAATTGCTACATGAAAAGTTAAGTTTGTTATTAATCTAATGAAATGGTTAGCTGCTTAGTTCACTGCTTCAGGAAAAACATTTCTGAGGAAACTCACTCATATTTATGTCAATATGGGTACAACCATAAAAGCCTTATGCAGTCAACCTTTCATCCGCATTTGAATGCTGGTCAAGGAACTAGTATTCAGTGGTTTTAACTAATTGGCCACACGTGAGAATTTAACAAAATGATGTTCAGTGAATAAGCAATAAAGCCATTTTGTTTTCCTTCTGTCAACAATTTCTGGAGGTGGCTATATAAATAGTTATGCGCTTAGTAAAATGAATTATTTAAAGTTTCATCACAATTAACTGTTGCAAAAAGTTATCTACTTGTATTTTAATTTAATCATACGCGTTCAGCCATATAATTAGACTATTTCAAATGTCTAAGACAGAGAGTTATTTTTAGTACTGAATTCATAAAATTGTATTATAATAGTTTTAATTTAATTCAGATTTTAGAGGTAAACATTAACTGGCATTTTATGAAATCTGAAAACTCGAATGATGAAACGGTGAGAATAAAGAATGAAAAAGTAAAAAATAAACCCAGCTTTAAAGTTCTGTATAATTTTGAGATTTGGTGATCATATTAAACGAAATTGAATAATAAATAATTAATATTAAAAAATATTAAACGAAGGAGGATGAATTATTTTATTGTTTCATTTTACAATATAACCCAAACTTTGCACAGCAATAAGCAGTAAAGATAACGAAAGGAATCAACTCATGAAATTAATCAAAAACTTCACTACTTTGTTAAACACTGTCAAACATTGAGAAACATTGATGAGCTGAGTGCTTCCATGCCACACATCTTTTTTTCTCTTCTCCTTTTCCAATATAAAATCGACATTGAACTACGGAGGAAAATATCTCTTTTTGGAAGGTTTTGTTATCATCAGCATGTTTTACCTAGTGGTAAGTGTAGACTAGTGCTTAAGTCTACAGCTAAGTGGAAAACCGGAAGGTGTGAAGCTGATAAAATGCAACAGGCTATTGTGGAGTTGGGGGCTTACACAAAGTATCTGTTGTCCGCGAAATCGATTCCAAAACACAAGCACTCAAAAGACCAGGAAACACTCAAAAGACCAGGAAAGGCCGTTGAAAGAAAACGGCTCCAAGATAAGATCCTTATTTATCACTAACAGCTCGCCGAAATCGTTGATAGATTGCGAAGTTTTGGCAATCGGCGATCTCAATAAGATTAGAACACTTGCATTGACTCAAATCATTGGCTGCCGTCAGTGAGGAAGTGAAACTGTACCTTGCTAAGCCTCTTGTATGGCTTAGCCAGCATTTTTAATTTGCAGCATTTAATTTGCGGAAGCGTATTTGGGACATGATGAAAAGAAAAGGGTAGTTTCCATACTCTCAAGAATGCTACTGAGATGGGAAGTTCTTTTAGCCCAAAGGGGCGTTATCCCAGAAGGGTTATTAGTCTCGAAATGGCATTTTGCGTTGAATCACTTTTCAAATTGTTGCCACCAAATATTATCGCCCTGTATTACATTTAAAGAAATTAAATAATGAAGAAACTCGATGAATGCACGTATGTTTCTCGTATTGTGAAAAAAGAACGGTACCTAGAACCATCAAATTTTGAGTAACGGAGCCCTCCACCCGAATTTGGGCATAAGGAGCTTGAATTTCGAATTTGTTTTATTGTCTATTTCATATTTTGTAAAACTTTAACGAATTTTTGATTGAAAAACTCGACGATTTCAATGCGAGCAGTGGTAACACTCTACAGAATAAAGCATCTTTATCTCTAGCGTGTGAGACTGTCAATCAAAAATTCTAAAGATATGCTGTTTTTAAATATTTTTAGCTCAAAAGGGCGTTAGCCCAAATGATCTCGAAACGTGTACGTGAATGTAAATGATAGAAACGCAATTTTAGGCGTAATACAAAATCTGAAAGTTTTCAGATATTTTTTCTGTCGTAGGAGGAATAAGAGCACGGCAAGAAATCATGTATTTTATTTTATACCAATGCCACACAAATGAGCTGTAATTGCATCAGACTATGGGAAACCATGCATCTAATGAGGGACCTTTTTCACTTTGTTGACTTTTTTAAAGGCAACTCCACTGTCTATATTGATAAGAATTGTAATCTATGTTAATATGAAATGTAACTCAGGAAAATAAATGTAACACTTTTATAAATTGTGAAGTGAAGCTAGAATGCCATAATTTATGAAATACACAGATGCCTTTCATGCACTACAACCTGAAGTAAAACTCTCTATATGTCATAAGGCCATTTCGTATTTCCAGGTAACAGGATTGAAATCTTACTATATTTCTTGCCCATTTAAATTCAAAGGCATCAAACAATGGATTTCCTACGAACTAAAGCATTAAATTCAAGTTATGAGAGTTAGGAGATTTATAGTGTTCTGGCGCAACTGATATAATTAATACCACTACATCTGCAGATTACCACAGGAACCATGTCTTAATTCTGTGTTCTTCAGATGCATTTTACTTCTTCTAACGCACGTTCCTGTGTATACTTAAAATTTAAAAAAAGGCACTTCAGTCGTCCATCCTATAAAAATAATAAGAGCATAAAGAAACTAGTCACAAAATGGAAACATTTAGAACGATGAAATATGACAGCAGAATACGTATCGTTTCTTTAAACTAGTGTACATTGGTGGCATGAATCACACAAGTATCAATAGTGCAGTTACCGGAAAGATTATGGATGGATATAATACAAACGAAAGCAACATTTTGAATTTCTCAAATTCGACTGGTTTAATAATCAACAGAAAAGAGAGAGAGAGAGACATCGAGTTCTCGGTTTATATTCGGGTATCTTTAAAGGATAAAACATGGATCTGCGATATGAAAAATTCTTATCCTTGTAGGATTAGCATTACTACTGTTTCGAATTATAATTTTCATTTTTTCAATTCATAACACATTTGGTAGTTCAAGGAAAATCAATCAGTCAGTACCAGCGTTAAGCAAAATCAATGACATTTAACATCCGCAATCAATATTTTAAAGTGAGAATTTATGCATTTCAGGAACTATTGACGCTATCTACTTTAGACAAGGTGACAGAATATAAACCATTTTTCTCTTACGTTAACTGGTCCAAAGTGTTTGTTGGTGAACTGTGACCGAAAATGCAAGTCCTAAGCGGCTTGAATAGCATATTTTCAAAAGACGATACACTTCCTGCGTGGAGTAAACTGCTAAAACCTTTAGGCAGTCAGCTCTTTCTACCAGAGACTGACTTGTTTCATTAATTAATTATATAAATGATGATTAAGCGCTTATAAGCTACTTTCCTTGGAACAGGGACTCTTGGAGAGCTGATGGAATCTGATACATATTTAAATTAGTCAGGGAAAAACGCTTTATGCAAATAACCTAGGCATTGAGCTGAAAATAAATTTACAATGGGATTAGGGTTTACAATTTTAAAGGTTCTTAACTGCCCTATTGCCAGTTAAGAACCCTTGAAAGAGAATTAAACGTTATCAAAACTGATGTATAAATGAATATATGTAGTAAAAATTCTGTATCGTTTCAAACCTAGTTATAAATTAAGACACAATAACACGCCGAACAAATACTAATTCAGAAGTCAAACAACAAAAATCAGCATTATATTTTCAAATTTTTCACAGGACTAGTTTCGATGGTTTTACCGAACCACCATCCTCAGCTGCAAAAGCTCAAATGAACGAGATATGATATTATGATTAGATAAGATAAGAAAGCCTGGACAGAAAGTAAGCTATTGGCGCCATCTGTTGATGAAACTAGAACTAAAACATAATTTCTTTAAAGGTCGAATGCAAAGATGGATTGGAATTAGGATCGTTAACTGGAACAGAGAGATTTTTTTTTAATGTGAAATGCCTCTAGAAAATCCAGTTCCTCAATGGAAGATATTTTTGAATAATTTGGGCACCAGAAAAATTGAAAGTGTGATTCCCATCAATAAAACTCCGAGTTCCATAATCAAGGACCCCATTTCGGATATGAATTCCTGGGGTATTTATATGATTCTTTGCCAGTGTGGTTTAATTTACATTGGCCAAACTAAGACAGCCTTAAAATTTCACGTCAAGGAACATGAGGCATATGTTAGAAAAAAGGAAACACAGAAGTCTTCTGTTGCCCAACATTGTTGGTTCGAAAATCACACTCTCAATTTTTCTGCAGCCAAAATTATTCAAAAAACATCTTCCATTGGAGAACTGGATTTTCTAGAGGCATTTCACATTCATAAAAATCTTTCTGTTCTAGTTAATGATCCTAATTCCAATCCAACTTTGCCTTTGGCCTTTAAAGAAATTATGTTTTAGTTCTGGTTTCACCAACAGATGGCACCACTTACTTATTCTTGTCCAGGCTTTCTTATCATATCTAATCATTATTTCCTATCTTGTTCATTTGTGGTTTTGCAGCTGAGGATGGTGGTTCGGTAAAACTGTCGAAACTAGCCCTGTGAAATATTTGAAAATATAACGCTGATTTTTGTTGTTTGACTTCTGAATTAGTACTAGTTATATATCTTAAATAATGCAACGTAAGAAAATGCACAGTTGGGAGGAGGTTGTTATATCCTCAGATTTAATATGTTTTAAGGTAATTGCATAGTAATTGATATAAACATTTCGTTCAATAAATATAAAACAAACTGTTTCCTTGGCGTAAATAAAATACGGAAAACTGTTTAACGACGTTACTGATTCAAATGCAAATTTCTGAATATATATTAGAAATGTAATTGCCTGTTAAATATATTACTTAAATATGCGTTATAATTTCGAAATATTTAATTGCTTCATCTCCGAGGCAGTAGAAATCATTTTATTGCTCCTTCAGAAATAAATTGACCATTTCCTGAGTCCCTCAGGTCGTTTTGAAGTGTTGTATATTTGGGAAACAAATAATCTCTTTTCTGTAGCAATAACTAATTATGCTGTTACAGTCATTTGGTTTTGCAACAGCTCATTAATCAAGCTGGAAGTTTAAACTTAGTGACATTCAATGACTTGAGAATTAACGAATTGCTCACTGGATGAAAGTCATTGAATATATTATAGCTTAACGAATATCTTAAAAAATGAATTTCTTTAATGTTTTCTCTACTGCGCACAGAGAGTTTTGTTAAAATAAGCAGATCATTTACCGAAATAAGATATTAAAATGTGAGCAATATTTAGTTAATCATCGGACTCTAATTTTCGTGAAACATGTATGTATAATAAACATGTATTTAATTTCTTTACTTAATAAAAGACAAATTTGATTGTAAATTTTGTTGATTAACGTCATTAATTGCCGCTTTAACGCAAACTTAGAATGCTTTCTTTGGGAATGTTAGATAAGGCTTGAGGCTTGAGGCTTATTTAGATTTTTAGATTTTGTTATTTCTATCTGTTAAAAGTTTAATTACTCATAACTGCTGGGTGAGATATCTGCTTATATAAATTTTGCCAATTGATTTGTACTCCCTAAGGAAGGAACCTCACCATATCTGGACGAAATCAGTTAAAAATGTTGCTTATAAAAAATAATATCATTTGAGATTCGCTTGATTAATTTAGAGAACCATTTCAAATTTAATTCTTAACCCATCTTGTGGTGAACGATCTATCACTTAAGTTAAAAATCACCTAGCATTTAACAAGCTATATATTTAAGTTAAATATTATGTGTGAGAAACATTCCAGAAATGGTGTAATGCAAAGTGCCATTTTAATATTAAAATTAATGTGAAAATTAAATAGTTATGATAAACAGAATCAAACAAACGAGATAGCCTATGATATTTCAGAGAGCCCATTTATTTTTTAACTAGCACTGCATTCCGATAGTCAAATCTGGGAAGAAGTTATCAATGGTCAGTGTTCTTTCCCCTTTGACCATTGAAGAACTCTGATTATGAAACTCGTAACACTTCAGAAAGAATACAAATTAAATTAGCTTTGAAAATCGCAGAATCAGAATGTCTCATAGTCATAATAAAGGAATAAACGCATATCACGAACAAAATATTCTGAGAGAACTTTGAAATATATCAATGTATTTGCTAATTATCTGTTTATTTAAGGAATAGATCGCCACTGTGATTGGTTAGAAAGTCTGCGACAACATGAAAATAATTTGTGTTTAGGTTGTAATGTGTAAACTTCACCGCAAAAACCTTGCTCCTTTTCGGACTGTAATACACAATATAATATAACTATCGCTATTTTGCGACTAAACATACTGTCACAAAAGACTTTTGAGTAACACAATATTAACCTAAGCTGCATGTAATGACTTTTCTACTCTAAGGAATCGGAACTTAAAACTATCAGTATGATATTCTAAAAACATGAACACAAATCCGTACTTGCAGGAATATTGAGTATACCCATGTACTGGTTCTCTGAACGTACTTAGAAGTTCTATGAATATATACCACCTACTAGCATGCTCCAGCAAGAATTTGTGAATATTTCGAGAGTTTGTTAACTCAGATGTTTCATAAATCTTTAATCATGACCATTCTGTTTCCGTATTGCGTGACAAGTTTTAATTAATAGCTCGATGCCACGTGTGTGCAATAGACACCTAGTATTATGGGATTTCACTCAGCGACTACAGCTTATATTCAAAAGGCCTTTAACATATTACTGAAGTAAGGGTCGGTGCATTTGAATGAACTTGAAGGAAGCGCTGAGCAAAACAGCTTTCGAAAAGGGGCAGTGAGCCAAAACAAGATGGGGGAACTATGTTTTGGACTATCTCTTTAGAGTACAGACAATCTCTTTAGAGTCTGGATTTAAAACATTCTCTGAAAGAAAAACAGTCCCTGAAATAAATGATACGAATTTTCATCAAAAACCACATTTTAATTTGTTGACTTTAAAGCTGCTTTCTTTATGGTAAATAAGGAATTGTTCAAGAGCTAGTTTGAACATATAAAGAAACAAAATGGCAAGTTAACTGAGTGTTTGATTGAGTACGGCTAATCATTACATATCTATCTGCTTAAGGAGAAGAGTGGCTGCTTTAGAGTACTGTCTGATTGCATTCAGCGGCCTTATTTATTTAACCATTGGTAAAATATGTTCATTATGTGGTTTAGTGAGATGTTATCCAAAGCACTATTTCATAACTATCAATTACTCTCTTACTTGAAACGCTTGATTATGATGGAATGTAATAAACTTGATACTAGTATAATTGTTATAATTAACTAGAAGACTATGAGGAAGAATCTACTTATAATTAATCATGTTTAAAATACGATTGAAGAGAAACAATTGGTACAAGTATTTCTCATAAAACGTATATATTTATTTAAAATAAGTTTTTAGAATAGTGTCAGAACGTTTTGTTTATTCCTTCATACTCATTCATAATCGAAGCAAATTCAAAATATAATCCGGATAAATATGAAGTTATTTAAATAATAAATTCCATGCACTTAATTATATTATCGGTATTCAGATGTTTGTAGCAATCCATTTTGCTGCTAAAGTAACATTTTATTAGGCTTCCATCATTAAATTAATTAATCAGTTGCCTTAAATAATTCTATAAATATTAAAAAGTAAAAATTTTTAGAGATGGCACGCACATGCTTTCTCATTAATTCCTCTCTACAAAAATGCTTTATTATGCAGATACATTTATTTAGAAAGCGCTTGCGTGCAGATGGCCCGGAATTTTATCGGCAGCTCCTTTTTTAAGGTTACTTACTTAAACTAGGATTGTTAAAATTACCTTATCGAAAAATTCACCTCTTTTTCACCGAGTGTTCTGATTTTTTTTACCTCGAAACTAGTGTTTATCTGCGTAAGAGATACTTGGATTTAAACGATGAAACTTTGTTTTTATACATTCTTCCTGAAATGTAATCAAACAAAAAGAAAGCTTAGCATTAAAACGAAGAAGCATTTGAATTTACGAATTTAAAGAGAGACAGTTTCTCTTCGCTGGCATCATTAATATGACTGCAATAGACAGATACATTCTGATTTTTTTTCATGTTTTTCCTTCGTCTAAATTGCATGTTACAAACTTGAAAGATAATGGCGATAATTCTATGCTGAATAAAAAAATCCTTCATTTTCAAAGAGTTTAAGTTGGTTTTTATATTCGCGTATACATACACGATTCGACATTGAATTATGTCAAAGTCTTCATTAATTTTGCATACGCATAGGAAAGAACTTTCCTGGCAACTGAAGTTAACTAGTCACATTAATTTTCTGTTTAAATTTTGTAACGAATATCTTTACTTACCAGTTTTATTCCGATTGCGAGAGAAATCAAAATGCCTAAAATTATCGATATAAGAAATGCGTATGTATGTATTATCTTTATAAACATGTAACGCATTTTAATTAAAAATTATACTTATACTTTCAAACAATTAAAAAATAATTTTTCACTTTTATCATTAAATAGCAATTTGTAAGTAACAATTCATGTATAAAGATTTACAATAAATAGTAACTTCGGAGCATAGCTCTGATTTAAGCTGTCACTTGTTTCGCAAACATTTAAGTTGAATTTAAGAATTATAATGATTTCTGAAAAATTATTCTCGTAATCTTCCTCAATACTGCCCAAATGTTAGTCCATAAACTGCCAGTATTACAGTTTGTTTTCTGTTTTGTAAGGATATCGAGTAAAATTGCGAAGGATGTTTTCACAAAAATTGAGATTTCTTCTTGCAGATTTTAATAACATTATTTTTATGACGTCCAGCCAACATACAGTTAACAACAATAGTGAATCAAGAATTATGGAGATAACTAGTCTTGTCATGCCACCGGTGACTTCAAAAAGTATATTTGATATAATTATCTTTTTAAGTTTTAGCAGTTAAACTTTAAATTGTAGGCTGTTCTATCTTCTCTTAGTTTAAGTCATAAATATTCACTCAGAACAAAAATTAGGCAAAAGTAAATTAAAATTTTCTAACGAAGGTCTTTACTTACCAATTTTAATTTGAATGCCTGAGATTATCTATGTAAGAAATACGTATTCAAGAGATTTCTTAAGCAAGGAGATATTACTTCACCATATTACAGCGAGAGAAACATTACTTTAGCATACTCAAGTGAAATAAGTACTGCAACTCTAATTGCAAACTGATGCTGTTGTGGAACAGCAGGTCCTCGTGGCTGTTACCGATAAGAAGCTGGCACTTACCGATAAGAAGATGTTTAAGTGTTCGGCAGATTGTGAACTTGTCACTGAGATGCTCAGCATCTTGTTCAAATGAGAACTATTGCACTTTAATAGCATTGATTTCGTGGAGGATTTTTCTAAAGGCAACTTTCCTGTCTTCATATTACGCGTGCGGAACGCCCCCTCTCCCTCAAGAAAAAACACAGACATATTTCTTCGAGCCACCGATAAGTGAAACAGGCTGACTAAAAAAAAAGTCCTTATAATTCAGTACATAATTTTTATGTTTGTTCAGTATTAAAAGAAATATAATTTATGTATTTACCAATTTTTGAATTCATTTTCACTGTAACAAATAGAATTTGATTTAAGTCATAAAAATGCGTGATTGAATGAAAAATTAAATACTCCTTTCCTGCTTTTATTTAATTAGTTTGAAATAAACTTTACTAATACTTCGTAACAGATTTTGAATGGAGAAAATAATTGACTCTTACCTTGAAATATGGTCTAAGCGGAATACTTTCAAAACCGGAAGTAGATTTTTGGAACCTTATACATGAGGCTAAATATACACTGGTGTGCAAAAATTAAGGACGAAGTCGAAAAATTAGCATATTAGCTGAACGAAGAGGCAGAGCGGACAGAAAGACCAATCAGGAGATTAAGTAAGGTGATGTACGGTAGCACATGCGCAGATATGCAGGTAGACGTAATGGGGGAGTATCTGCGTAGTATAAAGCATGTTGTCGGTGTAAGATCCGTATTTCTGGCAAAGAGATTGCACGCCGTATAGCAGTTAAAATCACACCGAGTTGCTGCCTCAGCGAGAAATGGCGAATAATCAATCTGTTAGACGACATCTGGATGCTTTTACCCGAGGTCGAATCATTGGGAAGTTGGAGGAAGGCCGCAGTGTGACAAGTGTGGCTGCAGAGTTCGGAATTGCTCACAGCATCGTTTCACGACCTTGGAGACAATTTCAAACTACAGGAACAGCTATCCGGGGGTTTAGTAGTAGTCGTCCACGAGGAACCACAGATGACCGGTATATTGCCTTACAGGCCAGAAGAAACAGGCGGCAGACAGCGGGAGAAATCGCTAGACACACGACACAGGCGACTGGACGACCGATATCGCGTTTTACCGTGGCCAGAAGACTGCACGGTGGTGGTCTGTTTGCACGACGTCCTACGGTGTGTACCTCTAACGCCTGCCCATCGGAGAAGGCGTTCTCTGTGGTGCCGGGAACACCGGAACTGGAGAGACAATGTTTGGGGACGAGTACTCTTTACAGATGAGAGCAGATTCAGTCTGAGTAGCGATTCTCATCGCATACTCATCTCTAAAGAAAGCTCATTGGAATTTACAGTTCCTCAACTCCGTAATTATACCTAGAAGTCAATACTTATCGATAAGAAGGAACGAAGGAATTAGGAAAGTTCGCCTACTTTTACAAACTCATGGCTGTAAAAAAAAAATATTATTAGAATAGCCTTCCCAGGTGCTTTTCACACAGTAAGAAAAACGCAGTGTACTGTAGAAGAAAGAAGAAACATAAGAATGAACGGCATATTCAAAACAAAAATTTTATTCAAGAAAATTAAAAGAAATAAAAAAAAGTATGAGTTCAGGTATATCATTTAAGCTACTCAGAAACTTTACTTTTATGCAGTTTTAATAATAAGCAAGTTAAGAAGCTTTGTTTTTAAAATTAGTAGTAGATTTCTATGATATCATTAAGTTGCTTATCCAACACTATTAATTTTGCTTTTCCCTATGAACTATTTTTTCGCTAAGTTATCGCAGAAAAGCTCCTTTATAATAACTTGGAATTTCAGTCATCAGTTTTAAATAATGCTTGTGCGAATAAATTAAGTAATTCTTACGTACATAAATACAACTTACTTCAGTTCTCTTCGCAATTCACCGCAAACATTGATTAAAAGGAAATAAGAGAATTAAACAAAAATCTAGCAAAAGCAGAAATACTGACCACTAAGTGGAATTTCATACTAAATCTCTCTTGGATTTAGATCTAAAACTGCAACTGTACGAGTCTCTTCCATTTCCATAGCAGTAATTCTGGACAAATAGGGTTTTACACTTTTTTAAGTAGTCTTTCTCTTTTATAATAGCTTATAAAATTAGTTTGAAAGGGATAAAACATGACATTTTTTACCTCTTCCAATCTTTTAATCTTGTTAATAACTTTAATATTTTTCTACGATCACATAAATTCAGTGAAGTTTGTTTAATTTCAAGCTGAAACAAATGGGTCCGCAGGGAAAACCCAATGAGGTAATCTTTGCGCGCAAATGAAGTTAGAGATCGATATTTTTTAAATCAAAAGGAAATATTTGGTTTAGAAATGAAAGGAATTATCATATGAATTGAAGAGATTTAAGGTCTTGCATCTTAAAATGCAATTTCTGACAAAGATATTTGTCATTAAAACAAAACAAACTTTATTAACTTGCTTTCTGAAGTTTTGAATCTTGTAGTGAATAATTGTAGCTTGAATTTTGCAGTGAAAAATTACAAAATACGCATTTTATGAGTAATAAATTTTTAACGAATGGAAGAGGTTCGTAATTCTGATGCATTAGGTACAAGAATATTAAGGCGGATAGGAATCAATTATACGAACGACAATTAATTAATTAATGTATAGAACTACTAGGTTCTTCGGAACAAGAAACCTGAGACGGTTAACAAGAACTCACCGGGACTCGATCTCCGGTACATCCGATTGCTAGCCGGACATGTTACCAGTTACACCATGACGGCACGCATTGCAGAAGACCTGCAAGTTTATTTTCTAAAAGTAAAATTTAGCCCATTCATATTTCTATATTTCTTATTTAGAACATCGAAGAAATCTTTAATGGCTGAAAAACAAATTCTGTTTAACTTTTGAACTATAGCAAGAAAGTAACTTATTGCGATTTCTCATGCGAGAACGTTTCATTTAGCATAATTAAAATAGAAAATTTTTCACATCAGCCGTAATAAAATATTTCTTCAAGTTTCAGAAAAAATTATCTTTTTTTTTGTGGAAGAAGCATCGTTGAGAAGTTTTTCGTTTTGCGTGCGTGTAAGTCACGCCAGAACTTATCTTTCCCACTTTTCATAACAATTGATTACGACTGAGCCTATTCATTTGCATATGCGTGTGTCTGGGGAAAAAAGTCTAGTTCTAATTTTATTCGTATTTCGACCCCAATGCGTCATTCAAGATCAAACTCAGAGCTACGAATTTTCTTACGAAAACTGTGCTGAATTTTTCGTATATTTACACCACTTTTGCAGTAAATTTGTTTCAAGTGCTGATTATCTACAATTGCAAATTTTATATTCATTCAAAAAATAATTCAAATGCGGTAAAAGGATAACAAATACCTCTAAAGTGAACACTGCAAGGACTGAATGATTGAATTATGAATACTTACTTAAAGTAGGGCTGTCAAATTTAGTCAATAGAAGGAAGTTGTGAATTGCGCTGTATATCAATCACTAACGAGGATGGCGATGTGCAGTTTCTTTACTACCTCCTCCTTAAAAATTCATGATGGCATATAAGGATGGGTTTAGTGATAATTATAACTGACGTGATTGCCAGAACTTATAATCTAGAAGGCAATGCTCATTCATTACCTTTCGATAAAACAAAATGAAAATATAAGATATTCTGCTTTGACTTGTATAAAGGTGATTGACGTGTTTTCAAAGAAATGTTAACTTGAAAAATTGCAGGGCCATATAATCAGATTAATATTTTCAAATTAAATAAAGATGTATATTTTGGGTATGTATGTGCAAATATTTATTTTGTGTATATGTGTTTATTCATATTAAAAATCATGCAATAAGAAAGAAAACAATTTACATCCCATAATAAAATGCAATTTCAGATAATTATACTAATACGAAGAAATAATAGTAGAAAATTTCGAAAAAAGGGTGGAAGGAGAGGTTTAAGACTGTTTTACGAATATGTCATTTCTAAGTGCTGATTATCTACAATCAAGCCGTAATAAAATATTCACATCAGCCGTAATAAAATATTTCTTCAAGTTTCAGAAAAAAATTTCTTTTTTTGTGGAAGAAGCATCGTTGAGAAGTTTTTCGTTTTGCGTGCGTGTGCGTCATTCAAGATCAAACTCAGAGCTATGAATTTTCGTACGAAAACTGTGCTGAATTTTTCTGACTGTGCTGACGTTTTTATTGTTTATATGTACCTCAAATTTCATATTAGCACTTTAATTTCATAAGAAGGTTTTGGTCTAAGAAATTTTTGGCTTTTCGCCCTGCGTAGCTTCGTGCTGTAATCGGTAGCACTTCCGGCTGTTCGGAAATTTAGGAATTCGAATCCTGGCAGCAGCATAGCTGGTTTTTCGTATTTCCTTCTTCTAAAAGTTTAATATACTCTATAGGTTTACTATGAAGATAAAATAATATTAGCAGCATGCTGATGCATGAACAGATTTAACGGATATGCTGAATTTAGCATTAATGTTGACTGTTAGATTTATTGAGATTAATAAGCATTTTATCTTATGGTTATTTTTATAACACTTACTTAAAATTAATAATAGTATCAATTGTCCCATCTTATATGATTTCCATAACTATGTTGGCTTCATTTTCTATATAAAATTCAAAACATGTCTGTAATTCATTTTCCAGAAAATTGCAAATATTCGTCAGTCTAAATATACGCCAATTTTACGACTGTCTGGATCAACTCAATTAAAACTCCTCTTAGAATAAGATGAATGCATTTAAGCGTATTTAATGTTAAACAGCCGGAAATGTTGTTAACAAGGTATTCTTTAACTTGCAAGAGGAGGCAGAATTGAAAGACTTATTCGATGCTCATAAATACTCAAGAAGCACATTTCACTTATAAAAGAAACAGTGTTTCGTTAATAAGTGAGCTGTTAAAAGTAACATCTTTTGTTTAATGATAATGAGGAAAATTAGAGTACGTTGGATTTATCAATTCAATGTAGCATATGGAGATACAAATAACAAAAGCCTTCTTCAAAATAAGTTTACAACATTTAATTTTCGCAGTAATTGTCACTAATTTAAAATTTTTTTTAACGAAAAGAAGACATTTTTATTGTTGAAAGGCTTTTCCAACCACTTGCCATACGCTCTAAAAAAATAGCAATTATTATTTATTTACTCCGGTTATTTTAACATACGTTTCTGTTCGCTAAATCTAGAGACAACTGAATGGTTATATTTATTTTTAAGCCTGATAAATATTAGTTTAAAATTTTAAGAATTTACGTTATTAATATTAGCTGACTAGCAGATTTCGTGGTTAACAATAATAAACGGGGAATGTGAACAATGTTTTTCCTTAATCAAAATTATTGCCTTGATTATTATGCCTTGATGTTCTTTTTTTATATTATTATTGTCAATTACTCGTATAACAACATAACAAAGGAACCAATAAAAAGAAGCTATATTTTTGTTAAATCAATTTCCATCAGATAGTATTATAGAACGATAAATGTTATTGATTAAAATAACAGATTTTTAAATGGTGTCAAAAACATTTAAATGCTAATTTCATTTGCATGCTGGTTTAATGAACAAATTTAAAGAATAATCTCGTAAATAGTACTTAATTCGTAATCCACTACAATGGTACCAAAATTAATGTTAAAACCATAATGTATCCATGCGGTATCTCGAAAAATAATTGGTTTATTGTAATGAAATTTTGAACACAGACTCCCAGTTCTATGCGAGGGACTAGAGTAACATAACAATGTAAACGGAGGTAAATTTTTTGCAGTATGAAAGTGAAACTGAAAACGTCAAAACATGGCATTTCATATTTCCCGAATGATTTAGTTATTCAGGACTGTGGCTATCCTGCACAGTTTATGTGGCTAACAATGGATCCTTATACTGTATTTGACGTTGTCGATTGTAGTTTAGGCTAAACAAAATCCTATTTTCTAAAATCAATTATTTTTAGAAGGTCCTGGGACGCGTGCAGGGTACCAGGGAAGAAGAGCATTGTTCTAAGAAGAGAATATTCCAAACACTCCTTATTGGATTTTCCCACCAGCGGCCGAGCGGTAAAGTCCCTGAACACTGGTAGTTCGGTCCGAGGTTCGAATCCCGCGAACGGGCTGGCTGCATGGGTGTTTTCGTGGTTTTCCCCATGTGTAACGTGTATACGAGCCAGTTTCCCTTAGAAAGTCCTCCACGAAGGCATCCCTCCCCTTAGGCAGATAGCCCTCGAGAGCTTTGCCGTAATTAAATAACCTAAACCTAAACCTTATTGGATTTAACTTCGGAAATTTATCTTGTTATACCATATGGTGAACACCTTCTTCTTCCAAAAAAACGTCGATCAGTTAGCAATGTATAGCTTGGCGTTCATCGTGCATAAAAATATCTTCTTCAACAGCTTTCCTTAAAATCTCATTTGAGGCACAAAAACTTCATCCTTTAACGCTAAGCGTTTACAGCGCCAGCATCGAATATATGCATACTGTGCGCGGTCATCCAGCATGATGCCTCCCCACCCAAAGATTCCCGAAGGGCCGATTTCCCTTATCTCGAGGGAACTCTAGTGGGTCCCCGAACGGCCCCGGCCCGGTCTTCTAGTGGTTGTATCTATCTACACATTCTACCATAAACGGAATACCACGATTCGAGGTAGCCATGACCATTGAGCGATTCCTGCTTCAGACTAAACAGTCTCAAGTATATAGATGGCTCTTTCAGTCCATGATTTAAACAATTGGGAGAAGTCATTTAGCTGAAATCAGCCAGTCCTGTGATTTTGCTTTCAGGAAACGAAGTTTGGCAAATTCAGAAACGGGTCACTTTCATGTTTTCTTTTAAAAAGAATCCTTTAATTATTTTAACAAACTTAGATACTTAACACATTTATCACTCACATTATATATGACACCAAATTTAAAATACTGATGGGAGATGTTTTGGATTATTGCAAAATACATGTTTGTAAATTTAATTTTGAGCTGCAGGGTATGACACACCTTTGTGAAGGTATGCCATGGATTAAATTAAATCTACCAAAATGTGAAACATGTAGCTGTGTCTCTTCAGACGCACATAATATGTAAATAAAAACAACGCAAATTAACAATGTGAAACCGAATGCATTTATTCCTGTTTCATGAAAATTTATGAGCCTGTAAACATTTGCATGACGCTAGATACAGCTTTCTCCACAGTATCATTTAAAGGACACGATGAGTATTTCTTAAACACTGGAGAAGTTACAATTGTCTATAACCTACCACCGCTTCTAAAATCCATATGATATCTCTATTTGCGATACATCGTACTTCAGTTAAGCAGAAAAAAACTTAGTACAAGAATAAGCAAATATATTGCTTTTTGGAAACTGCAAGAAAATAACCTGATCCGAATAATAAATCCGAATATTGTGTTTGCGTGTATATCTTTCGTTACCTTCCAGTGGGAAGTACTTACGACCATACGCCTTGTATTACCAATTGACAATTTAGCGCGAGAACTCATTATTATTGATTACATACTTGGCTTAAATTTCGTTCTCGACACCTTTTTACCTAGACAGAAAATGGGAAATGCAACTTTCTACAGAATTCTTATAAAAACAACTTTCTTGACAATGGTTTGCTTGTCTAAGGAGGAAAAAAATATTAACTGTCGGACTGTGTATTAAAAACGGAGATTCTGAAACAGGCTAGATGAATATAAGTGGGATTCTTTATCCCCAAACAAGGCATTTTAAGGGTTTGTTGTCCCAAATTTTCTTCTAATGGGCAATGATTCCAGAACGCATCGAATCCGTCTGGTGAATGAATGACTGAAATTTGAAGATATAGTTTGACTGGAATACCCAGTATATATTTCGTAACTCCAACCAAATTAAAAATTTTATCCTCTGCGACAGTTTAGGACGTCGACAGCAGCACTTGGTGCTCTCAGGATTCACCTCCGGGTGCCACCTCCAGGATATGTTTTTTTTTCTTCTAGAAGAGTGACTTAAATCCTGCTAGAGAAATTTCACAGTCAAAATATTCCATAGAACGAAGTCAAAATGCCTTCAGGCCACTGTTGATATTGCTTCGATTCAGAACAATAGAGATATTTCTGGTCCCTCTTTTTGTATCTTTTCCGTATAAAATTTTAATGCGAAAATTTAATGCATGTTAGTTAGCTAAATTTAATGCATTAACGTTTCACAGCACTATGCAATATTTGAAATGAAAGATTTCAATATAAATTGCACATTGGGTTTTTATATTTCTTTATTTTTGTATAATTATTTGTATTGATTCTGAAATATTTACATTGGTCAGAGTAGATTGAAGGGTGTCACTTTTATTATCGCGAAGTTGTTGTTTCAGTTATCGCCAAGTTGTTTCATTTATGGTAACCTGAGTAGTTGAACGTTATGGAAAACCTATTATGAAGTAATCGGTTGCGTGATTGCGGTGCATTTTGGATGATGGGGCTTGTGGTGTGTGTTGGTTAGGAAGTGCATTGCTTGTTTTGTGGTTTAGACGGTAGAATGGCTGAATGTGGTAAGACTAATTTGAAGTTACTGAAAGATTTGGAACGAAAGAGGAAAACAACATTAATTGACTGGTGTGTAAATGAAGGTTTACTCAGTAGCCATTATAATTGTCCTGTGTGTAGGAAGGAAATGCGTATGGTCGAACGTCGGAGTATATTTCTGAGTCTTATTTTTGTGAATTTATGTGGCGCCGCCGATATACAGTTTCTAGTTCAGATAATTTTAGGAAGTTTTCGGATGCTATTAAGGAATTTGGTTTGACTTAAGGCAGAGAAATTTGTAAATACTGTGAGTGGATTATTACCTTTGCGTAGTGCTAAGATGAATTTCCTTTTTTATGCTATTTCATTGTTTGATTTAAAATGCAGTTGATTGAGATTATATATGTTTTGTTGGCTGCTCCTTTGACTTTTAAGTGAAAATAGGTCGATGTGTACATGGATAAAGTCAAGGGAGTGCGCAGTGCCAAGTTTGCGCAATTCTCTGATTTTTTTTTAAGTGAATATAGGTTGATGTGTACATGGATACCGAGTTTGTGCAATTCTTTGACATCTTATTTTGTCTTTGTGTAGCGGCAAGGCGATTTTTGCAAAAATCTCTGCTACACAAAGCCAAAATAACAAGTAAAGAATTACACAAGCTCGGTATCCATGTATCGCCAAAAACCGACAATTTTCGCCAAGGAGCACCCGTAAATATATTCTTAACTCTACATTTTTCTCTGTTGCATTAAATTATAAAATTATTTCCCTATTTAATTTGATTTTGCTTAAAAGAATAAATTTCAGGAGTTGCTTTTCCTCTCCGCTGATTGCTAGTAAACATAAATGTTACCAAACAGCTTTTAGTACTTTATAGAAAACTGCGAATAATTTCAAAACGCTTACGATTACAGAATAACTGGCGTATAGGCTAAATGAGAAACAAATAACTTATTTCTTTATAACTGTTTCAGCAATAGCTGTAGCTGCTTCAAGGAGATTATTGTTTGAAATATATTTATTCAAATATAATAAGTAATTATTATCGATTTGATAAAATCATGTAATGGGCTCTAGCATAATTATAATAAGATATACACTGAACTTATTATTAGCGTGGAAACTTTGGTGTTTTTAAACAAAAAATGATAGCCCTAATTTGTTAAGACTTAATAGCTTAAAATTATTATACTAGAGAGCCTGATGATAGTTTACATTGAGAATTTCGAAACGTAATACCGAGAAATAATTTCTTAATAGAAAGGAAGTGCGAATTAACATTCAGTATATTCAATAAACTCAACTTTCTTGAAATGCTCGTATGTGGTCACTGTTGGTATAAATGACTCTTGAGAAATGAATCAGTCGAAAAACTTCAACTTCATTAGAAAAGCTCAACTTCAGTAATTATATTTTCCTGTTCCTGTATTATACATGTTGCTAGCAATGTCGTCGTCATTACTAATTATTATATTTAAACGCTTGTACTCTTCCAATGTAACCACAGTTCAGGTTATTCATGAAATGTAATTCCCACATCACTTGAAATAGAGAGATGCAGATTATCGTTTGATATAAGGGGAACTGGCAGGTATTTCCGTAAAACACCCGACTATTTTGCCTTCTATAGTACTCGAATAATGGCAAAGTGGTTAGCTTTCAGCAGTTCTAACAGCTTAGCAGATTTCTGTATAGATCTATGAGCTATTCTCAGGCTCAAGTATTTGGTCCTGGGTCCTTCTGCACGAATGTGTGTAAATAAATCTCTCTCTCAAATTGCTTTCCTAGTTCTATATTGTATGCATGATGCATGTTAGATTCTCGAGAGGCATTGCTCGAGACCACTTTCCTCAATAATTCATTAACATTGTCAGGTTCTGCACTGAAATGTAAGGGCCTTGTCGATCAAGCTTTGTTAGTCATTGCTTTAAATGTAGTTTAAAGTTGCGGAGATTCACATCTGAAGCTTTCGAAGTATACATGTTCCTACTTTTTTATCATTCTGCTAGAAGTCTCTAAAATCTGTTGCCGTATTAGCAAGACATTCTGGGAAATGTATTTTACTCACACCTATACACATGAAATGGCTCAATTTTCTTTTATTTTAATTTAGGCCTTATTAAAATACACATTTCTTAATTCTGATGTGGATACAGAAATTTTACATTTAAGGTAGGATACATAAGGTAGTCAGCTTCTCCATTAATAAAACAGTGATACCATAATTCGAATTAAAAAAAAACTATTCAAATGATATGAAAATGTGTTTTGAGCAACCTTTGGATAATAAAACAAGGGCCAAATTAAAAAAATGCGTGGAGATTGTACGCAACCCCTGCATGCATGGTAAGGTTAGTAAAAATAAAATAAAAAATAATTTCAATCAAATGTAGAATATAAAATGAATTTTTACATTTTTATTTTCAAACTAATGTATGAAAAGTACGCGGCTGCATTTATTGCATGGTCAACTTGAAAATTATTACTATTGAATACTAATATTAAGATGTCTGTTAATGCTAGTATACATTAAAAAAGCACGATAATTTGATATTTATAATTAGAAGGCTTCAGACATAGATCAATGTAATTTTTAGCATAAAGTTCAAATATTTATATTAATATTACAGTTCAACGTACTTTTTATTATGATTATAATTTTAAGAACTTCTAGCAAAAAAAAAAGGCATTACTAAGGTTGAATGTCTTAAATTTGAATCTATACCAGTTGCATTTCACGTTTTTATTTATTTGCTCATAATGCAGAAACACATTTTATAATTCATTTCGAGAAGTGATTTTCCCCTTCCTTCCTGACGCTTAGATTTTAGTATAAATCTGTGATTTTTTTTAGCTCTCTTATGCTTCCAGGTTAATAAAATACGTAAGCCCTTTCATACTAAGAAATTTTCCAATAAATTGCTTATTGTTTATTACATATTGTTATGTAAATTTTCACTGCATTCAAGTGGAATAAAAAATAAATGTGTTCCAATATTAGAAGATGGAGTATTTGTTTCTGTATTCCTGTTCTTAGTGTACAAATTTAGAAATCAAAATGAGCTCAAGTAGTATTGAAAAGAACATACCGTTTACTATTGGTTTTACTTTGTAAACTGAAACGTAGTGTACTATTATGGTATGAAAATACATGAAATTCCATCCCGAAAGGAAATAAAAACAATACAAACCTACAAAATGTTTCAGCTATTTAAAACTCTATATTATAAAATAAAGATATTAGATAGTACGTACGCTTTATGGATCATGCACTTCACAAGTTCAGGTAGGCATACTGGAAAAATTTGTATGCCATGGCTTTCAAAAGTCAGTAATAACAATAAAATAAAAGTTTCGAGCAATGAAAAAGAAACACTACCTTACAAATAACTATTAAGCAGTGTAACCTATAGTAAGCAGTAATAATAATATTAAAAATGCACACCTTCCTTTTTTAATTAAAGGGAACAAACACATATGTATAATCGTTGGACAGTTTCGTTAAAAAATATTCATAAGTATTAGTTAATAATTTTTGACTCATGGATGCATTACCTCTAAGTAACTCGAGAGTTAGCAGATTAGTGATCTACAGACTGTTTAGCTAATGACTGCAAAAGATGTTTCTTATCGTTATGCTATCTTCCATGCAACTAAAATGGCCACACAATGAAAAAGGATATAAGCGTAAATACGTTTGAAAAGCACAATATTTTAAGAAACTCTGAAAAGGAGCTTTTAAGCGAAAGAAATGCAAAACTTTAGTATAATTTATTTAAGCTGAACAAAACTTTATATGGCTAAAGTTATTTTTTTTTCTTTTATAAGAAAATACTGCAAAAACCTGAATTAGCTATTTCGTTTTTTATATAGTCATCTAATGAACTCAGAATTTCGAGCACAGAATCACGTTAGAAAAAGATATAGCGCACTGCACAAACATGACACTGCCATTCGACTAAGCATTTCTGTTTTTATCCATTGAAATAAATTGAGTGTTGGTAATGTAAAGCTAAGCGTTTTTTCCTTCTTCGCATAAACAGCACTCAGACTAATAATGGTATGAAAGCGCAGGGTTAAAGTTATATCTTATCATACCTTATTTTGTAAGGAAAAATTAAAAAGCGATCAATGAATACATCAAAGAAAAATTACTCTTTTAATAAAAGAATTGCAAACTAGATCTTAATAAAGTATGACGGCGTTCACAGAAGACAGCCAAATATTTATTTTTAAATTAAAACTGAAATGCAATTAGGTATTCTGCATTTAAATATTCTAAATCAGGGAAAAATATTGTAATAATATATAACAGAAAGGCTACATGAGTCCCAGCAGTCTTCTTAAGACGTCATCAAATTAGCAGACATTTCCCATATCATTGTGAGGACTTGAAATAGCAGGTAGAATAGTATTCCAACTATCTGGAAGTCTAATTACCAGTATCTCTTGCTTTTTTCCCTAGGCCAAGTAGAATTAAGCTCGATGTTGACTTTTAGGTATTTCATATTTTTCGTTCTTTAAAAAAGCATGAAAAGATAATATAACACACTGTATTTTTTAATAAGCTTTAAAAATGAATATGTAGGACATAATTAGATTGGCCTAAAATATTCAACAAATATGTGATCTATAAATATTGTTACGAATTTTGTATATGAGTAAATAATTTTAGCGAACTTATGCGTGAAAGTGTAGTATCTTTTGTAATGTAACTAGAGATATAGTAATGTAACAAAAGATGCTTGAGACAGCAAAGCTCTGCTGGTAAAATAAGGTTACAGGAGCAAGTCTATTAAACATTGATGTAAGTGGGTTTCTCGCTAATTTGGCAACATTCGCCAAGCTGGTAATGGTTTTGGAAACTAATTTGGGTCAACAAATTTAGCGAGAAATCACCAAAAGTTGCTGAACTGGCGACATTTTGGTCTGGTCACTGTATAGTAATTGTAACTGTATAGTAATTTTGGTCTGGTCACTGTATAGTAATTGTAACTGAATGACTGTAATTGATCTCTGTACGGAACTGTAAGCGGATATGGGCTTAAGACATTTCTGAGTTGTCGTGGGAGGGGACTATATGTAAGCTGGAAAAGGGAAACTGTTCTGAATTGAAGAAAAGCAGAAATGGTTATGCAATCTACAACTTAAATAATATGTTTAGCGTCAACATTGTCATAGAAAAATACAAACCCAGAAAGAGACCGATCCAGTGTTTCAGGTGTCAGGAGTGGGGGCACTCCCAGCACCTGTGCACGAACCAAGAAAGATGTTGTAAATGTGGTCTACCTCATCGAAGCAATATGTGCCAGATGAATGAAGAAGAAAAACCCACGTGCATTTTATGTAAAGAAAATCACGTAAGCAGCTATAGGGGATGTGCAGTTTATAAAAAGAAATTTGAACAGAAACCCGCCCCAAAGAAATCAGAAGAATTCCAGAAGATGCCTGAGGACTTCTCGCATCTCCCAAATGCAGAAATAGATGAAGTTAAGAAATCCCATAAGCCACTGTTCAGTGAAAAAGTTAAAAAGAAATTGTCTGAAATCCCAAAAGAAGTAGATGAAGCCACGTCGTGGCTGAAGGATCACAACATAAGAAACTTCCTGAGTAATATTGTTGAACATTTAGATAGAATCCGGCAAGGCGAAATCCCCTACGGAAAAGTTCTCCGCAGGCTTTCGAGCAGCTATGTATTTTATGAAGTTTGCCGAAGAGAATTAATTCACGTTTCTACGATTAAAAGTGAATTAATTCTCTCAAATTTATTCAATTCTCATTATTTCATTGCTGAAAGCACCTGGAACTTAAGCAGCATCGACTAGGGTCATTTTTTGCGAAGGTGACCTCCCACGTGACCGGCCTGAACGTATCAGCGTTACTTGCTCTCTTCTACCAGCGCAGCCTCCTGATTCGCCTGTTCCTGATCCCGGCTTTCCAATTCCAGAACTTTGGTTTTCTTCTGACCACCGCCACCAGAGGGCGGCACATCTGCTAACTCGTTTAAATTCTCTTTTCAGCCTTCTTATGATGTTTTCCTGCTGCAGGACCCATCTCATTTCTCTTCAACGCCATGTCCCTTCCGGAGTTCTTTCAAAATACTAGGAAGTACTGTTTTTATCCAGTAGAAGCCCAGTAAACCACCTTAGTATCTTAGTATCTGTTCTGAGTGGTTTAGTTCAGCGGTGAGTTTGGAGTATTGAGAGATCTCCACGAGAGCTTAGACTGCTATGTGTTTAACCTCCTTAGTAGTTCGAAGTGAAAGTACCGTTTGTACTTTGTGATACTGAGAAGAGCTATACGAGTACTTCTGTGGAGAGTTCCAGGAATGTAAAGCGGTTCTTACGGGAAAATAATTTTTTTCAAGCTATATCATCAGTTTCGTGTGCATTCAATCTGTTACGAACCCATACAAACGCAACAATATTGATGAAAAGATTTGTATGATTTAAATAAACGGACTGTGTTTTGTTTGACACCCTCCCCCCCAAAAAAAATTCTTCTTTATTTAACCTTAATGTAGGAAAATTAAAATAAGATATGTAGTTTTAAATTCGACCAAAAAAATGTAGTCTTGTTTAATATAAATATAGATAAACTGCGTGTTTAAGCAAATAAAAAGATAAAAAGCAATTTCATTATTTAACTTTATTGGAAAAAAGTGTGTTTTTCAATCCTTTTGAGGGTAATTAACTACCCTCAATTTATTTGTTAAATTAATATACTTTAAATGGAAAAAATAAAATAACTTCAGTTAGTAATAACTCCCTGAAGAAAAATACAACTAAATTAGTCGGAGTTTGTGCATATAGAGATCGGCTGCGCACTCGGCTATCCTGAGGTATTTTAAATTTTATTGGAGTATACAAATTAGCCGAGGAAAGCGTTCATTGCTTTAACCACTTTCCTACTTACAGTCAGACAGTTACGGATCAATGGAAAATTTCCCCATTAGTCATTTAAAAATATGCTCCGTAACCAACAATTACTCACTTATCCTGTGATTGAAAAGATACCAAAATAAATATGTTTTTCCATCATGCCAGCCTGACAATAAATTAATGAAAATGCAGTTTCCTCTGTAATGCTGCAGATCGGCCTTGCTTCAGAAATGCAGTCAAATTGCATCAAATCCTTCTTATTATTGGTGGTATTCATAAAAAAAATTCCGGAGTAGTGTGACATCTAAAGACTTATCTTCGTTAATGATAAAAACTGAAATATAATAAATTAAGAGAAAGAAAGTACGTAATACTTACAGAATTAAGTTAGACATTTTTGGAAAGATAATAAACGACTTTCTAGATGCCGAAATGAATAAAAACAAGGTATATGTCAGCGTATGTACGTACAATGTCAGCGTATGTACATACCTTACATTTTAATAACATTTATTTATATTATGTTTAGTATTATTTTGCAATATTATTACTTTGTAAAAACGTATGTTCTACTGCAGCATTTATAACACGCTACAATAGACTAAACACAAAAAGGAAAAAATGCTATATAATTTATTATGCTAGCATATGCAAAGTCACAATGAGTAAAAAATAATCAAAACTTTTCTTTGCCACACAAAAATTAAATTTATAAGGATATTAAAAACTTGATGAATCTGCCTGATTTATTAAGACTCTGTAGCTAATATTCTTTCTAGCTTCTGCACACATATTATGTTAAATGTATGTCTATTTGTTAAAAGAATAAAAAAGAAATCTAAAGAATCGATGCTTTCTTCGAAACCCATTGAAACATTCGGAATTCTTCCCATTAAATCCTCTATCGCTAAGTCCTCTAAATCAAAGCCCAAATCAACAGTGGTCGGAAGTCACATGACCTCTCCAACAAACGATGGCGAGTTATCACTCTATCTTCCAGCTACGGTTGCTTTCCTCTTCACCACCCCACAGGGAGGCTTTCAAGTCTGCCCCTTTACGGTACACCACCAAAAACCAGCCATATAGTTTTTCATTCCATCTATCCATACGGCGAAACAAAACGAAGGAAAGAAATGGGTAGTAATAAAAGTGCGGAAAGTAATGTCACGGGATCCTGACAGATGGAACACTGCGAAAGTGGTTTAAGTTGACAGTGTCATTTCATCAAGCAATGCTTTTTCCCCCCCTTTGTAAATTCAGATATTTTCCACGGCATGTGTTTTGTGTTTTACAGCTTATTAATTCTCCTTCTTGAAGATTATTTGAAGAAGTATCGTTAAAAACAAGCGATTAAACTCCAAAGCAATTAAAGCTTTTTAACATAATTAAACTCGACAAAATTTAATCGCAGCAGTCAAGATGAGATGGAGTGCATTTAAATTTTATTTAAAAGATTTTTTAGTATTTTTTCTTACTTGCGTTAAAAGTAATATACTAATGGAAAGCTTTTTTTGTCCCTTAACGAGTAAAAGCAACCTTTTATTTAACTAAATCAGAATTAGATTTTTTTGGACCTGTATAAATGTATTTCATTTCATTTTAAGAATAATTCTTAAAGCTTATGTAAATGATGCTAAGAGTTCTAGAGGCTATAATAAAAGCAAGATATATAAAAAGGGAACTCCATTTGCTCCCAAGAAATATTCAAAAATAATTTATGACTCATAAATAATACAGCAGAAGGAGTGTAAGATTATAATTATTAAAAAAAAGTTCTAGAAAATGCACCTTAATGTAATGAAATTTCTCAATTTTTGTCTCAAAAGTAATCATTAGCTTCAATAATATTTATATAAATACAGATTCACTGCACTTAAATGACAAGCAGATGATATATTTGGATAGTAACTTCCGACCACTTGAATGAAAGTGAATGTAAAGCAAAAATTAAAAAATAGAATATATATATGAGCATTCGCGATTTGTATGGGGCTGTTATAATCTCTTTCTTACATTTATAAAGCGATGGAAATTTGGGAGCTTTTGTTTTGTGAATGAATATCTTGTTAGTAATGAATTCTGATTGTAAAAAGAACTTTAATTTGAAATATGAACTGCGGTTCTAAGTACACGCATTTATTATTTGTTATAGTCTGAAAGAATTTAGATTGTAATTTATAACCCTCTTAGGAACTGCACTTCAGAAAATACAAAGCTGCCTATTTTATTGGATACTGGAGGCGGGATGCACTTTAATAACAGCATATATCAAACTATAATGTAAAATGCCTGCCAGAGGTAGCCGTCTTTCTTAGAAGTTCAAATACTGAGTTCGTTACAATAAACAACAGTATATATTCACTGGCTTCATTCAGCAGTACATCAGAGGATTATTTTCTGGTGGAATGAAAGTAGGAGGAGATTTCTAGAACATAGAAACTAATTTCTCATGGGGATTGCATTTTAACACTGTATTCTTTTGTTTTTCATGCTTCTACTAGTGTCGCTTGATCATTAAGGCTGCGATATAATCTTCTGCATATGTTTGGTGTTTATGGACCAGCCGAGTTGAATCATACGGAATTAAAACCTGGACAAGCTGAATTATAATTTAATGCTTAGAATGATAAACAAACAACGAACACTTTTATTAAAGTACTATCAGATATTTTCCATATTCCATAAATTCATATATACTCTGCAAAGACTTCCAGTATTAAATTCGTAAAATTTATCACATTTTAGGAAGCTATTAACACAATAAATAAAGCAATATAATTTGATCAATATTTTTAGCAATGGAAAAACGGTCTTATTTATAAGGATCATGTAATTTTTTTAAGTGTTTAGAAGTAAGTTCCGTTACGATCTACACAAAAAGATTTTTTTCAAAAATCTGTATCTTATTTTATATATAACTGCATTTCCGTAAGAGAAGTTATTATTCCTAATGAAAGTATTCCGAAAATTTCAGAAATGAACTAGCATTTAAAAAGCTTCGCTTTCAGAAACTTACAAAGAAATATTTTACAGTAACCCGAAACCCAGTGATCAAAATGCACTCAGATATCTGAATGAAATACTGTAAAAGTTTAAGAAAGTAATAATGATTATAATAATCTTTGACAGATAATCTATTTTGGATGTTATTTATGAAAAATTTTTTAAAATATAGACTCCTGCTGCACATATCTATCAACGGAGGATTCTATGCGGAAGAAATATGTGAAATTAATTCATCTTTTCTAACAGCAGTTTGCTTTATCTTCTTCTGCAACCCCAAATTATTTCTTTTAGATACGTTTTCTACGTTCAATAAAACTTGCACCACTATTCTACCGTATTCGTCGTTTAATAGATATACCTATATCGGCTTTGTGGATGAAGGTAAAAAGTGAGCACTTTCTTGCTTGAAGGTTATGTTGTACGGACACGAGAGGAATATTACCAGTAACGATAATATCCTTCCTCTGGGGGGAAATAGTCATGATAGTATGTCATGATAGTATTGCGTTTGAAGAACGAAACAATCTAATTTAAGAAGCATTTATGCTCTTTATTTCGCGTTTTATTCGTAAGACCGGAAGAAAAATCTCTTCCAATGGAAAAATATCAGTCTTAATTCTGGGCATTAGTTTTCTTGTCGATTTAAAAAGCTTGCTAATTAAAAGAAAAGTGCATGTCAATGGCTTAGGAAGGGATGCATTATGGGCGAATGGAATGACGAAAGAGAAGTTTTTCTAAATTCTGCTAATGTTGTAAACTGAAACATATGCTGAGCTAAAAGGTCCGATGTAAAAAATATACTTTCATTGATCATAATTATAAAATGTGATAGTTTTTCTTATAGAAGAATAAAAAAGTAGTTAATAATAGTAATTAAAATCTATTTCAAACTATTGTGCTTAATATTTATCTTAATTCTGATGTGAATTTAGATGAACTTTTCCCTGGTCTTCATCATCAGGTTGCTGGGTTCAGTATCTTATTTTAGGAGAGGGAGAATTACTTCGACCCTTTCAATGGATAGGCTAGGAATGGGGTTCTTCAATTCTTTTTATTGAAGCTCTTTGTGTTTCATTCGCATCGCTTTTCCTCACTTCTATCCTTTATAACGCTACCATACAGTCACTTTCTATTACTACCATAGAGTCACGTCACACGGCCTTGCACTTTAGATGTAGTTAGCTAATACCTCCATTCTCCAGCAGATGTTTGGCGAATCATAATGAATGCGGAATCAAGATACAAACGACGTTCAGAATAGTTTGATATCTACTATTTCCATTTTTATTTACATCAACAAAATATTTTTTTAAAATTACTTTAAAGTTACATTGTGATTACAAAGAAATTATCAGTTTGTTATGTTTCTTAATTTTCTCACGTTTATTTCAATTACTTTGAGTTTTATTTCATAATTCTAATTAGGATTACTACTGTTTATTTTTATACAAATAGTCTTGAATTAACATGCATAAAAGCGAAGATGTCGGGGGACATTTACTCAAGTATTTTGTAAATTTTACTACATAAACTGCTTTTCACTCAAAATTTATAAAGAATCTTGTATTAGCGAAAATGCTTCATTCAGAATGAGTTTTTTGGTACTCTACTTTGGTTATAAATCCCATCACTTCACGGAACTACAAGTTTGGCCTAACTTAATTTGCCAGTTTGGCATCATCATTCTTACTTGAGTAAAAGACGAAACACCTTCGCATTTATTAATTATTGTTAATTGAACGGGAGTTGGTTTATTCCCCTTGAAAAGTCAACTAATTTTCGAACAATAGCGATAATTTTTTGTTTTTAATTTCTTTTTCAAAGTTTAAAATTGTGTTATTCATGATTTAAATTCAAGTTCCCTTAAAACTTTATTTTCATAATTTACATTTAAGTTACTTTAAAACTCAGTTTTCGGAATTAAACTTTTCCCAAAGCAGATAAAACCTATTCTTTAAATCTCAACTCTTTCGTTAAGGTATATTAAAAAGCAAATATGTAACAGGCTGTATAGTTTTTGCAAGTAAGTAAGAATTTCTTGATTTACGCAATAAAATAAGGACATTTCATCAAAATGGCTAATATTGTTATCTTTATAAAAGATAAATTATTAACAAGAATTTATATTAAAATTTTCTTAACACATTTCATAATTTTCTAATGTGATAGACTACAGATGATCGCAGAGACGAATATATTTCTGGAGTGACTAAGATGAATTCAAAAATCATCAAATCTACTTTTTTTACATTTCGAATACAAAGTCTTTTATGATTATTTCTTTTCCTTTTGAGTAGATAGTGGAAGCAAAAGTAAACCGATCAATATTTAATTTATGCTTTTGATAAGTTTCCGCTCTCTCCTTTTTTGGTTTAGTTTTTAAATTCATATTTCATCTGATATTGTTATTGCAATAATTTCCTCTTCGCAGCTGTTACAAAGCATTTACGATGATTTGTGGCGCAGGCAAATGGATTAGAATTGCCAAATCCTGTTGGGCCTTTAAATCATATTCATTTTTAAATGCTTGTAAATTCTTATTTTTAACTCTTGAGTTGTTCTTGCTTTCCACTTCACACTTTTTAAAATTTTCTTAACTTTTATTTAACTAAGGATGAAACATTATACTAAGTGATATAAGAGACATTTTCTCTCGAAACAAGAACTTATTTAGAAAGTAAATTAAACACTTTTAATCCTAATTCAGAAGTCAAACAACAAAAATCAGCGTTGTATTTACAAAATTTTTCACAGGACTAGTTTCGATGGTTTTACCGAACCACCATCTTCAGCTGCAAAACCGCAAAATGCGGATTTTGCGGTTTTGCAGCTGAAGATGGTGGTTCGGTAAAACCATCGAAACTAATCCTGTGAAAAATTTTGTAAATACAACGCTGATTTTTGTTGTTTGACTTCTGAATTAGTATTTATTCGGCGTGTTATTGTGTCTTAATTACTTTTAATCCTTTTGATTTTATAAGTACTTTTTTCTACTTATATACGTGAAGCATTAGAAGTCAAACGTGTATTCTTATGTATATTGAATTTTCAATACACGAGTCAATATGAGGAAATATGGCCTCCCTTTCTGTGTGCTCATGCGCTCATATAATGGTTAGAATATCAAACTAGCAAATGGAAGATCCTAAATCTTTTCTCGTTCAGGGAGAACTTAATTTTTCATATTCCTTACGCCTAAGAAATGCCTTGAAAGCGCCTACGAGACGGTACTTGAAAACGAATAACATATGAAAAGAGAGCAAGGAATGTTCCGTACGTTATTCACTAAGTTTTCTACTGCCATTTTTCGAAGGTTTCAAGAGTACTGGGCACAGAATTTAGATACCTCAGATTTGCTTCCTTGAATTGCTTTAAAAGTGCTTAAAATTTGCAGCTTCCGGAACAAACACAGAGCATTGTGCATATTTATTATTTTTTTTATATTGCGGGCATTAGCCATTTTTAGGCTTTCGCCTTTACTAAGGCCATAAGTGTTGGTCATCTTATTACAGAGGCAGCTAACAGGCGGCCACCATTACCTCATAGGGTCAGACAATTTACATCCGTGTCTTCTCCGGGATTCGAATCCGGGCCTTTCGGTTTCGCAGGCGGTTTCCCTAACCAGTATACTGTCTCCGCTGCTGCAAATTTATGTATGCGGTCTATCTCTACTTTTTGAAGCTACCTCAAATTCTAAAAACATTTTGCGTAATTCAATCGCGCATGCTTCATCTGTCAGCTAAAATAAGTATCCAAAAGCTCCCTAGTGTTTTAATGAATGTTTCAAAAAGTCATTAAACTTAATTATATGTCTAACCAAAGTCATGGCGAGTTAGCTGTATCGAGGTAATGAACCGTTATTGTTATTTGTTGAAATTGACTCCTTTAAATCATTAGTAAAATGAATGGCGCTATGCGCTGACGCAGTTTTTGTCTGCTTCATTTTTTCAGAGGCAGTTGGTTACATATTATTAACTCTCAATGATACGTTTAAAGTGGATAGATAAATAATTAATTTAATTGTGGAAAATCATTCAAGAACCACCTGCCTTGAGCAGACACCTTCTGTTGGCTTTTCCGAAGAAAACTTAAATTTTCATCAAAAAGGGAGAACTTATGTCACTTATGTACTCTACTCGACTCATTTTTACCCCAGTAATCGAATATGGTGCGAAACTAGTACTACTCAGATGTCATTATATACTCTGATTCTGGTGGGCGATATGTTTACGGATTTGACACTAAACAAACCTCAGATTTCTCATTCGCATTGTTTTGACATTAAAGTGCTTCGTATAAAGTCCGGTTTCCTTTGACTTCACATCATTATACAACATATCTCCATATCTGCGTAATATTCACCAAAATGACTTGTTAAAATTTACACAATAACATCGAATAATGCTGCAGTAGTTACCGGTTTTCGTGTTTCACGAAAACCGTTAACTACTGCAGCATTATTATTTAAAAGCAGCGCAATCATTCAAAGTTCTGCTAGATAACTATTTTTAAAGAAACTTTCAAGCGTCAGCTTCAACTGACCTCGCATTGTATTAGTAAGAGCAGCATAATTCCTTATGCTGATAAATATGCAAGAACTAATAAAATTCTTCGACATAGTTGGCGCTAATTACTTCTAGCTTATATGTAATGTTATACATTAATGGTTATTAATTAATATAAGAGACGCTTGTGTTAATTAGATGTAACCGAATAGCTAGCTATGTAGGACACATAATTAGTACCTTCAGTTTGACACGTTTGATCAAGCACTTTTATAATGAAATAGAACCACATACGTAAATTTTTGTAATAAATAACATACTTAAAGCGTAACTTGTTGTATTTTCTTAACGGCTTCCTGATTAGATTTGTAGATACAAATGTTTTTAATAATTTGATGTTTATTATTGTTTTTTTTTTTTTTTTTTTTTTGTATACATCTTTACAGCAAATACAGATTACATCATCAAGGTGATTACAGAACATAATTGCATTTCGAATAAATTGTATAGAATCTTTGAAGCTGAGCCAGTTTGATTATCATTGAAATATGATATCAACAATCGCAAAGATGAAAGGACTTTTCTGAAGATTTAAATTATTCAGACAGAAAATTTGAATTTGGTAAAATGAAATACACGTCTTTAACAATTTGCAGTACGTTCTGTTGATCTGGAAAGTAAGCTCTTTCATCCTTGAGCTTTAAATATTTCTGGAAAGAATATACATATATAAATCTGCTTAATTAGAGTTATATAATGATGTAGAATTGTTATGTAAAAATTCTGTAGATACAAATAGATAAATGCTAAAAATAGCCTTATTTGATAATCTAGATCCATTTGGGAATTTTCCAAAATTTCAAAATGTCGCAAGAGTTTGTTAAAATACTTGGTTTCGTCAATTAAATATAACATATTTTTAAATTTTTCTAGTTTCATCGCAAAGATTTAGCAGCTGACTTCAACAGATATCATGCTTTATTAATGAAATATGTTTTACTTATTTAAAATAATCTGAAGTTCATAGTTAAAAAACTTTCCGACCGTTCAAATTATTAAGATTACAAAATGCTATAAAATGTACATGTTAACATGCAAATAAAATTCATGTAATTTAAAATTAAAATACTTTCGACTTATGAAAAACCTAGAGATTTAATATCCATGAAAGGAAAAAAATACAAAAAATATATACATTATCTCAGTTTATTTCGCACCGACATGAAAACCAAAAATGTGAAATTAATTAATTTTATTACTAAATATCCTCTGCAAACTCAGAGATACGCTTTTAAAATATTATATTACTCAAGGGATTTCTCACAAGATCTGAAGTTAAAAAAAATGCTTTATAGAAATAATTAATGAAAAGATTTAATTCCATCATTATTCAATTCTTTGCTTTGCAGTGAGAATATAGATTTTACAATATAATTTTCCCACTTTCAAAAGAAAATTAATGTAAAGAAAGTAAACTAAGTACTGCAATCTATTCACCCAATATTCAGTAACATCGACAATGGGCACGAAGTTATGCAGGTGTGCGAATGCAATAAGTGAAAACATTAACACTTTTTACGGTTTTATGAAATATATCAAAAAGAAAGCCATCCCGAGCTATATCCAATGATTTTATCGCCACGTTGAAAACCTAAGAGTCATCTGCACAATTGCTTGGAACAATCATGTCTTATGGTCGTTTAAAGTAATCCTGGTTCATAATGTCTCAGATAAAAAAGTCCACTGAGGTTTCATTTCTTACTTTTTTATGCAAAAGGAAACGAGAAATAAAATGCGCATAAAATCTTTAATCTACTAATGTATGATTTCTTTTGGCTATGTTTTAGTTGTTGGAATGAAGTAAAGAGCGAATGATATTTTTATAGCATAAAGCCTTTTACTTGAGTGGCATTTGTAAGGACTAATGGGATCACATTAAATCTTTCTGAAATCTAGAATTTGTAATAAGAAGGAGAACCATATCCTATGAGTATCCTAACAATTACTATACTTCATTTATCTTTCCATTTAAGGCATATTTTTAATAGATGAACACTGCTAGAAAACATGCAATGTCTTTTTTTTCCAATGATCTTTGTTTTCTTTATTCTAATATGAAGACGAGGAAAACCATGAAAAAAGGATATCATTTTATTCCTACTAATTTTGTAATTAAATTTACAATTAGAAACTTAAATGAATAAATATCTTCCACTTTTGTTTTAATAAAAATAACCGAATCACATTATCTATTCCTTATGTATTATACAAGTAATTATACTTACATAATGCAAACTTTAAACATTTTTCTATATTGCATACTCAACTGTTTAAAAGCGAATTCAAGTTAAATTTAGCTGAATTTTTTAAAATTTGATTCCAATATCAAAGAAGTTTGAAGAAAAACTTAACGAATTAAGATACTAAACTAATTATAAAGCAGCAATGAGAAAATGGATGATGAATTTAAATTCAAATTATTTCAATGCTTTATAAAACAAACTAAACTTGCATTTGAAAACTTTATCGATATTCGATTGAATTAAATAATAACAAATGCTTTTTTTAAAAGCTAAACTCTCTTACGGTTTAACTAGAAATTAAAGCAAAAACTTAAAATTCTTGAAGATGGAAGTCTTCAAGTAGAAATTAAAAATTCTTGGAATCTAGAATTTTTTACGGTATATTTAGATTCCCTTGAATGCGCAACAATTACAAAGAATTTAATTGGATTACTTCGTTTTTATAAACACGGAACTGTCTCGCTACACGAACAATTTCTGATCCCCATCTATAGCATTCAATAACACTCGAAACGGTAGAGACTATGAACAACGTAGTAACAACATCATAGAAGTATGGCCAACATGAACAACAACGTATCTGAGGAGTTTAGTCGCATGGAATTTGTTATCCCACTGCCAATGCTCAGTTGTGTTCTCGTTCGGCGTTTTACTCAGCATACGTCTGTCGCTGAGAAGATTTAGATACCGATACCTTTCTTCTATAGCCATAAATTCACGAATAATATTCATATTCACTTTCAATATGCATTTCACTAAGAAACCGTTTTCAGCGAAATCTTGTTAACTGAGCTACATTTTAAACTAGAGTTTTGAAAGTTCCTTTTCCCTCGATAAAAATTTTGCTTACCCATTTTTATTCATAATTATTATTCATGGCCAAGGCCGCATGTACCCATACAAAAGATATATATTAAATGAAGTAAATTTTTTATCTCTGTATTAGGTATTCTTTTGAAATTTTAGTGCATCCGAAAGAGTTATTTTATCTTTGAGGATCTTTGAGGATTCGATGAACGCGTATGAGCAACATAAGAATCTTCAAAACGTATTTAAAACAGAAAAATTGATAGACGGAAAATGTGTTCGCAACTGAAACATTTTTGTCCTTTCTACAGAAAGAAATAATGTTTAAAAAGGTTAATATCGCCTGAGGAAATTTATCCATCTTAAATAAACTAAAATCATTCGAGGTATTTTCAATCACTGTTTATGAGAACCTAATGAAAACATTACTGCACAAAATTTTGAACTTAAATTTTGGAATACAGATTTCTGAAATATGCAGATTATGTTATAAGGTGCATGCCTTCGTAGTGTAAAGGTAGCACCGTGTGTTCCAGAGGTCCAGGTTCGAGTCCGGGCGAGGGCATTGCTCTTTTGTAATGTACCCCTGCCAAAAAGAAGACCCCATGACTCTACAATATTTTGAAAGCATATTAATGTAAATAGAAATTTTAAATTCCCATTTGTTGAAACAAGGCAATTCAGAAATTGCTTATGCTACGTAAATTATTTTCTTACGACCTCTTAAATCGACGCCTTTCACTGCAACAAAGATGATTGAAATCGTATCACTCGGACAACATTTTCAGTGTTAGGTTTGCGTATTACAACATAAGTTATTTGTTTTGATAACAAGCCAGGTTATTTGTAGAGATTTTTATACAAAATTAATCTGTTTGTGTATTTGGATTTTTATGCAAATGAACTGCAAGAGTTAAAAATTGCACAAAGGATTTGTATTTATACATGGCCAGAGAACTGTATAGACCTGCAAATAAGTTTACAAAATTTTAGAAGTTTTATTCGAATTGAATCTTATTAAAATTATTCTGCATGTTTTTGATTTTTTTCAATACAGCTCTGCGAAATTTCATCTAGCCAAGTTTTCTACTTCTGCTAGTATCTATGAGGATTTAACTTGCTCGTATGTATATAGTTATATGGTTGTTTATATAAAAGTTTTAATATGCGGATTTGGTCTGTAAGCACCCGTACAATTCCGTCGGTTTCGTCTACACGAGTACCCGTTCAGATCTATTACATTTTCCTACGGGTACCCATAGGCACCAAACTCCAGAAATAATTTTTACTGATTTCTATGGAGCATTGATGTGTAAGGAATGACTATAAGTTCCTTTAAGAAGTTCCTTTAAGAAGTATATATGTTTCTTTAAGAAGTGTGTGTATGTTTTATCAAAAAATGGCACGTAACCAGAATCGTTGCAATCAGAAGGTCTACCTTAGACTCAGTTCTTAAACTGAAAATCATAAGTTTGTGACAAACTGTTTATATTAATTTTCTTGTTTAGAACTTTCGATGCGACTTGAATATTCATGAAAGGGTAAAAGAATATCATCTCAGCTTTCGCTCTTATTCATGATTAGGATTCTAGCTAAAAATAACGACTTTCTAAAATGAATAATGTTGTGTTCATTACTATCTATTAACTCAGAAATGTGAATGACACTACAGTAAAATCACTGAGATCGTAGAAAATGCTAAGCTTTGCTCAGAAAATTGAGTGTCCATACTAATATGGTTAATTTTTACAGAAAAGACATTTTTAACTCAAGATTTAATTGTGTTATTATAGATCTTTTCAAAATTTTAGAGAATGAGTAAAAGTGTTGCGAGTTGCAATGAAGGCAGAGTGTGGATAAATGTAATAAGGACAATACATGGCAAACGTGTTGAGACGATTATTTCTTTGTGTGCTGAGTTTGTAGAGTATTTTGTACTAATTAATCATTTATTATGATTTAAATCTTTACTATAACTTCTCTTTTATGTAATCCAGAATGTAAATTAATTGGTTGAGTATTTAAATTGAAGGCTTTACATGTTTTTGTGTTAGTGCTTTTTTTTTTTGGCAACATCACCTGGTTACGTTCTGTTGCCCAACTTAGCCAGTGATTATACCAGCTTTAGCCATTTCGTTAGCCGACGTTAAAAACAAGTCATTGAAAAGATTGATTCGGCTTAAAGAGACCAACTTGTATAATCTCCGACTACATTAGCTTTACCTCTAGCATTTACTACATTACCTTAATTTAAAATTTCAGCTTAAGCTATTTTAAATGCTCGGGAGTGGCTGCATTCACATGTAGGCACAAGTTGGGACTTCTATTCATTTAAAGATTAAATAAAAAAGTTACTTAAAACCCTTCTTAACACAAAAAACTCACTTGTAGTTTCATAGTGTCAGAAGAATTTGATTTGATAATTCACATTAGGACCCTTTAAGTTTTATTCACATAGTTCATTACAAAGTTAAGCTGAAAGCTTTACTTAAAATCATAAGTTTGAAAGTTAAGCTGAAAATTTAGTTGTTGTCTATCGAGTCATACACTATTAAGTGGGAAGATTTTCCATCTCAAAATAAATACCTCAGATTGATGAATTTATAGACAGGAATTTAATTGTAGAAATAAAGGGGAAAATATATAAAAATGATTCATTTTACATAAAATAATTTTAAAGGTCTGGAGTTAAAGAAGTTCGCAAATTCCTGAAAGCTAAAACTGTTAAACTGTAGGTAAATTGCAAATTATGATATAACCTAACTGCAAAAAAAAAAAAATTAATTTTATTTCGGAAACAAATAATGGATTTATGAATAAGAGCCAACACCACTGTATAAAGTACCACTGTAAAAATATTTTTATACAGCCATCTGGAAAAGGCTTACTGAGCAACCTAATCCTGTCTTAATTATTTGTTGTGATTCTTAATAAATTCATTTTGATGTCCAAGTGCAACGCTTTATTATACCCGTAAGTATGCAAGCCTGTTCTTCAACAAATGTTTCCACTGAATTCGATTTTTAACTTTCGAAAGCATTTCGAAAAAGTTAATTTGCTTTTGAAGGATCAGCTAAGTTTTCTTTTAGTAAAAGATGTCCTTTTTCTGATTATTCCCATCAGTCTGTCTTTTTTCTTAAAATGTTCTCAGTAACTCTAGTTACATAACTAAAAATTTAATTTATGTATGCTGTATGCATTCTCCGTTAATCATAAGTTTGAGTCAAAAGAATATCCGATAGAAGTATGCATACTATGAATTTTCCATGTAAAGCAATGTCAGTCTTAAATGGCTGTATTATATTCTGTAAGTGTTTGTTATGGTAGTAAGATTCCCGCCTTTAAGTTAAAGCTGAAAATGAGGAACCTTAAGAACTGGTAAGCGAATAATCGCTGAGTTCAGTGAACGGAGAGCAGAGCACAAGGAGGGTTAAATACCCTTTATTATTCAAAATAAATTTAACAGACGACTCCTTCTTGGAGTTTACAATAAAGCCTCCACTTGGGCTTGAACTCAGGAATACTAAGAAGTAAAGCTTAACTAAACTGAACTAAAAAGTTATAGTCGAAGCTATCAAAATTCTACCAGAGTTGGTTCCTTAACGCTAACTAACGGCGAAGCTATCAAGGTACGGCCTAAAGTACGGCCGAGTGTAATAAAAGCTTAAGAGAGAGAGAGAGTAGCCTAAAAGGCGAACGCACGCTGCTCAGAATATCCGGCTCTCTAACGAAGTCAGTAGAACTTCAAAGTTAAATACTCCTTCTTCTCATTTGCATTTGACCGCGATTCTGAAGATACGTTCTGGCCGGAAGTTGTAAGCTGAAATTAAGAATGGACAAGAAAGTAACTTTAACTCAAAATTAACTGTTAGATAACGTAAGATAAACCTTACATGGTTATAATATAATATTCCTGTTAGAAGTGTTTTTTCACTTCGTAACCAAATACGCACACACAACAATCAAGAAAAATAACAAAATAGAAAAGTATATTACAATATAAAGCGATTTTAAATATATGGAATATATTTACTGACATCAATAAGAAGTACAACATGCTATTTTTCTACAATAATCTTTCGTTACAACACATTTTGAGACATTTTAGGTAAGGTGTGAAGTTTAAGAAGTTTGAAATTCCTGCTCTCTTACATTAAAGAAGTATATTAGGACAATTTAGTCGACTAAATTATCATAATATACTCCTCCAGGGCCAGGGATAGGCTTTTTGCGGCCCGCCGCAAACTATGCGACCCTAAGTTCTGTTACCTCGCTCTTTATTAAATTTTAAAAATTTCGCCGCTCCTAAACTCTGTTGCTCAGCGCGCCGCACCGGTTGCACTGGCCCTGGTGCTAGTCCTATTTAGTCCTTAGAAAGCAAGTCATTTTATCGTTTGGCCTTACTATTTAAAATTAACTAAATCTTGCGCATAGTACGGAAGAATAAATGAATTCGAAATAGGTACGCACGTGTTCTTTTTATGGACTTTAATAAAATTCATTTTTTTTTTACTCAGCGCTAAATACTTTGGATGCCTAGGCTTTCGTTTTCTTTTTCTTTCTTTATTATTTTTGAAAAATACGAAGTGTTGAGAATTAAAGTGAAAGGTTATATAATGCGATGTTTCTCTTTTTGCCGAAACTAAAGAGATCGATAATAAGATAAGTCAATTAAGGAATCCATCACGGAGAAAATAATTAAAGAACGAAAGGTTCTGGAAATAATTTTACCAATAAAGAGATAACAATAAAAATATCAAAAGCGCAAAGCAATAAAGAAGGAGAAGGAGAAGAAAATTAAAGTAAAAAAATTTGGAGAAACAAATGAAAAAGAGACCCAAAGAAGAGAGAGTTACCCTAAAAAACAATTGCGAAAATAAAGCACGAAATAATTAAACTTCGTTTTACTGTGCTCATCATTTGGAGTCACAGCAAGTAATTACGTGGTGCCTTCTACATTCGAAGCAATATTTATTAAATCTGCTGGATGTGAAAGCAACTATATTAAATATTTGATCGCATCATTTACTGTTCTTTTATTTATGTGCTGCACTAGAAGTGTTGATTTTATAATAATTGTTTCGACTATTTATTTCGCCATTTCAATACATTTTAGAAAGGTACTTTCACAGAGATGCATCTGCGACAAAGAAATGTTTTGAACAGATAGCAGGAGTCGGTGTTATATTCAATGTTTATCATGTTTGGAAACTTAAGAAATACTAACTAGCAAATAGTATAATTTTAAAATTAAAAAAATATGCAATAAAAATAACAGAGCATTACTGCCGTTTATTATCAAACTAAATTAGTATTTGTGTAATAAAAATAATAGAATGTACTTGGAGATGTGAACTTCCTGCCAGCACTGTACAATAACAAATCCAACGGTTGTTGAATCATGGAAAATATTACAAAACGTTTATTAACTTATAGATTAAGTTTAATAATCTTTATTTGAGACTGTAGGAATAGACAAATTCAGAATAAAATTTATCAGTGACGAAGGAAGGGAATACATTATTTATGCTCATTTTCTCTATAAAGGGAAAAAAAATGCATCTTCTAGTTTTCATAAACTGAATATGACACATTCCTTAAGCTATGTCACATGCAATAATGACTACAAAAGAAATGCAGTATAGCACTGCAATAATACCAAAATTCAGCTTCGCCCTGGTTGTCGAATTTGAAACTTTTCAATCTGCAGGTGAATGCTTTAACATCTAAGTTACAAAAATACTCCAGCCTCTCTTCTTCAATTCCTTCATATTTGATTCTGAGCGGCGAGACATGCCTCATTGCAAAATGTAAGCTGCATTTCATTACGTCTACACTTATGCAACGTTTTAATTTGATAGTTTTAAAAAGATTTTAAAAGAATTAATTTTTACACATTGTAAGGTATATTTTTATAACAGTTATTTTAATTTCAAAGTGTTTTCTTGTCAATTCTTATTTCCACTTACAACTCCCTACCAGAATGAGTCTTCAGAATAGCTTCAGAATGCAAATGAGTTAAAAGTAGTATTTAAAAAAGCTAAAACTTACTTCGGTAGAGAGAGCTAGGAATCCTGAGTAGCACGTGTTTGCCTTCGGGCTAAGTCTTCCTTGAAGCTGTTACGCTCGGCAGTATATTACATGCCTTTTGATATTCGCCGGCTAGTTTAAAGTAAGGGCCAACTACATTTAACTCTTCTGCTTAGCTTCGGCTCTTTCTTAGTTAATTATAATTTAGTTTTTATTTCTTATTTTGAGTTCAAGCCAGAGTGGAGGCTTTGTTGTAAGCCCGAGAAAGGGGCCAACTGTTATTCTTCTTTGAGTGAAATAAAAGTAGTTTAAACCTTCTTGAGTCTATATCTTTAGTTATTTGAACTCAGCGATAAGTCGCTAAACAGTTCACTAGGTTTCTCGACGCTTACTTTAGACTAAAAGAGTCAAGAACTCTACAACATGATTTTATTCTGGTTTGATTCCAGTTGTCCGTAAAAATAAAGAAAACTAAGAAAAGCCGCCTTTAGTTCGTGAAGCTAAGTATTTAAATTTGAGCAGCTTCAAAGCAAAAAAAATAAAAAAAATAAAAAAAAAAAAAATAAAAAAATAATAGTAAGTGCATTAAAGGATAAATGTTGAAATTGTGAATTTTCTCCATTATTTTTTGCAAGTTTTATCTATCATGCCCTAGAAGATGCATCTAGCCTTCAAATCGTGTATCATTTATATGTATTTCTTTTTTATCACCTAAAAATTTATGCTAGAGAACATTTAGAAAAACGCAAAATAAATCTTATAATATATCTTATTGCCTACCATTTTTTCTTTAAATGTGACAGCTTGATGACCGAAAATGTGATATCCTTAAATCGTGAACTGGACTTAAATTGAAACTATAAGCAAAGTTTAAGCTTTCAAGGTGCTTCGAGAAGGAACTGTAGGGATTGATAAATAACCACTAAGAATTTTTGCATTTACAGAGTACTCGCAAAATTAAAAATTTAAAAAATTATTAGACATTTCAAGTAAATAAATTATGACTATACAATCATAATATATCTTTTGCTTTGGTTAATTTCCTTGCAATTTAAAATTAGTGTTAGGAGATACAATTCACAATGATTGTAATAAAAGTAAAAAAGCCAAAACTCTCCTTCTCTCCTAGTCTTCGTTTCTTCCAAATTTATTCATTCCTTGCTCTCGCTACATGAGCACTGCCCATACAAATGAGAATATAGCATGTGCCCTGAGAATACCACATATCTGAGAAATCAGATCTTGAGAAGTGTTTTTTTATTATACGGGAGACGTCAAAATGAGCAGTGCTCTCCCTGGACCTCTCGAATATGCGTCTAGTATGCTTCCATTTATACCACGAAGGCATGCGGAAAGGAGGAAGAAAATGCTTATATTCTCACCTTTTTTAAGGACGACTGGAGATTAGGGCACACAATTGCCAAATTTTGGTGGTGAAGAATCAGCATACAACACCTTTTTAGTTCGGGCGCCACTGTAGAGTCATTGGGATATTTTGAAGCAGAAGACATGAAAAATGAACAGTGCCGTTTTCCGAAACTTGGAACCTTGGACCTTGTACCATAGTCGTATCTCCGACAAATAAACAAGACCTGTTTTAGGCTAAATATTTATCTTTATATACAACTATGTACAGATTACAAATTATAAATACTTTAAAATACATTTTCACTACAGTAGAGCGTCCATTCTTTTCTCTTTCACATCTCAATCTCCTTTTTTTACTCCCACCTGCAACCCATGGAGGTAGGAAGTAAGATAGAGTTGCCCTAAACAAGTTTCTCCCGTACCCTGCTCTGAAGCACCGACGATCCCTACGTTGTGACCAAAACATTGGGTCATTTACCATTGAGTTCAATGGGATTTGACGCGTTCGGATGTAAATATTTTGTAATTACGTCGTAAATATACATATAAATGTATATATTTTCTTTTTCTACAACACTTCAGAGTCCTAAGTATATGAAAACAACATATTTTTAAACAACATTTCATTCTGAACGGAATTAAATGCTATAATTTTCACAGGACAGTTTTCTCAGAATGGTTTAATTTGAATGAAATATTTTCAAAAGATTTCGTTAATTACATTAGAAAAAAAAAATTAAGGTAATTCGATTTTATTCGGTTAAGGTACAAAAATTAAGATCAAAGTTTATTGTATTATTAATATTAAAATTATGTATTATTTCTTTTCTATTTATAGAGCGTCTGCCTAAAATACTTTCTTAAATATGACATGATTTTTTTGGCTTCTGAGGCATCTTTTAAATCGAAAAATGTAAGTCAATTTATAATTAATGCTCCATTCAGTTCATTTTAAATTAGAGAATTATTAGGAATTAGCGAAATACTTTAAATAGTACCTGACTTTCTCTGAACATTTCTGAAAGGGAATAAAATAAGTTTTTTTTAAGTATTATTTAAAACTTGTAACTGAGTTATTATAAAATGTAAGGGGAATAATTCTTTTAATTATACTTATCAGATTTTTTTTTACCCTTCATTTCAACAGTACATATTCCAAAACTCTTTATTACTTTCTTAAGTGCGCATCTCATAGCATTTGCTTTACAATACCTTTTAACAGATTGCTTTCCAATACGAACAATTCTTGCTTAAATAGTTTTATAACGTATTTGTCAACAAGATTTCAATTTATGTTTACAATTCAATATTGAGGTTATTATATATTTAGATAACATTTATAATCATTATAAATTAGATACATTTAATAATTAGATTTCTTCACAGTACTTTCACAGTTGTTTATAAGTGAATAAATTCTTCATTTCAAATACATTTATAAATAATTTAATGAATATTTATGTATTTTGTCAAAGGCAGATACATGCTTTTTGCAATAATATGCAACAATAATATATGGATGTGAAAAAAATGTGTTTTATTTAAAACATTTTGGCGTTTGGAAAATAAAATAAAAGTAGTGAATACTCTATCAAGGGTATCGAAAGACGTATACAATTTTAAATGTACCGTAAGGTATTTTTTATTCTTTAAGCATAACATTTTTCTTAAAGTCTATATTTTTGTAGTTCAACAGCTTAGAATTTTATAAAACAAATTCATAATCAAAATCGCGCTGTTGTTTGTTATCGAAAAATAACGAAGATGTGATTTTTGCGTAAATGTCACTAAACTATACAAATTGCTATTATCCATCACACTATGAATGTTTCTTTCATGCGAAAGTGTCCCTTTTTCGATTTGTATGGAACTGTCGTGTGTCGAAATACTATCAGAACCGTGTCAAGCGAGCTTCTGAATGTAAACAAAGAACACCCCATCTGGTGACCCAAGCTTCAAAGTAGTGCTTCACTTCTAGTGCCGACTGGCCCCTCCTTCCTTTCCTACCTCCATGCTGCAACCGAGGGGGAAAGTCCTCTCCCCTCTTCCGGCCGAGGCGAGAAGAGGGTCTTATGTCCCTTCTTTTAGGGTCGGTGACCAAGTGTTCTTCAGAGAAGGGGAATATTACAACCTCTGGAATACGCGTCGAGTGCATTAAAGGATAATGCATTGAATATAAATTTGTTACAGCACGAAGGCGTGTTAGAAGGAGGGAGCCTTATAATGTAACTAAGATAACACGATTCTTAAAATACGATCTAAATACGATTTCCGACATATTTTTGTGCTCAGATTTAGCTGCATTTTTATTTTTAATTTCTTGGTAACAATAATTTTAACGCTGATATTTGTTCTGAATACATTTACTTCTGAAATCAAAAACTAAAATATTTTGATCTAAAGAATTCGTGTTTCATATTTATTGAAGATTATATGAATTTATGAAACGGTGATTTAATCACAGAAATCAATCCATGATTCGTCTGAGTTTGATTTATTTGCTTTTTAAGAAAAGTTGGAAACTGTCATCTGAAAGATTTTATATCTTTATTTTCTTCAACTTTTCTCGCTTATCGAATTTATAAATTCTTTTTCAGCGAGTGTCTTTTCCCTTTAAACTACTTGTTCAAAATCTTAAATATAAATTTGGGAGAGCCAAGTGATTTTAAATTATGAAATTAACATTTTATAGAATATTAGAAAAATACGATTTCTAAAATTTTTCCTAAGAGAGGAAACAAAACATTTGTCAACGATTTCAGTTTGTTATGTTTTAAATAAGTAGCAAAGTGTAAATTTCTTCATGGATTTACTTTAAAATAAGAATTTATATTTAATTAAATTGTCAAGTTTCATGATAGTAATCAAAAATATCTTTTACGTTTTACGGAACAATAATATTTTTAGTGAACTTATCTACAGTTGAAAACGGAGCCTAAATACTTATTTCATTATACGATCTTTTTTTAGGATCATTTGCTCACATTTCTGCTTTTATCACCTGACACTAAAAAGATCAGTTTAACATTAAACATTACTAATGGACTTCGGAAGAAACTAAAGTCGAAGTCTAGTCGAAGTCGAAGGCTAAATTTTATTCTAAAACATTCATCGGCGTCAGATGTATAGCTAAATCGCAAACATGCAGTTCCCTCAAGTCAAGATTTCAACATACCTATGCCTAAATTCTTGACAATTTGTTGAATTATTAGCAATGTTCACTACACAAATCGTATTTTCGACTTTTGAAACAAATCCTGAGATCCAATCTACATTCGTATAATTCAAATGTGGTATACAGCACGACGGAAGGAAAATTTTCTTGGATAAACTGCAGTTTCCGTTTCTGTAGTCAATGTATTTTTTATTGACGGAAGAAAGGAGTATCCAATTCCAGCGTCACGATTACTAGAAGACAAATAGAAAAGATTTCAGAAATAAGACGACAAGTCCACAACAGGATTTTCCTTCATACTTATCCCTTGACAGATCCCCATGCTCGAAAATTCCCTTTCAAAGTCCGACGATCCGTGAAATTCCCCTTTACTTGCATATCTCACATCGGCAGCAACTCCATATACTTAACTTTAACGGCACATTGAGTGCTCCAAGAGAAAAACTTTCCTTTCCTTCTATCCAAGACAGAGAAAAGATCAATTCTATTTCCAAGCGTTCTCTTCGAATAAATAACTTCAGTTTCGCTCTGTGTTTTTTCTTTTGGCGCGCGTTGTTTTGTCTGTCAGTTTGTTCGTGCGTATGGTCATGTACGTGTGCATCCAATGAATCATTCCCCCTGAGCTCTTAAATTTAGTTCTCCAGCACTCCCCCTTCCCGTCGATTCGAACAACAATACAACTGGTACAATTTGTCTCTCCGATCCCAACGCCTTTCTATTTACTAGACGCTTTTAGGGTGGAGGAAGGTTGAAGAGCTGGATGTGGTGGTTCTCCTTATCTAATGCCCCTTCCTATCAAATACGCCTTGCCCTTTATACAGTTTTTCTTCTGTTTTGTTCTATTTTGCTTATTTTTTGCTTTCTCACCAAATCTTTCAATCCAAATCGATTGAACCCATCGAACAGGAGCACCTATTTTGTCTCTATCTTCCTTTGGACCCTATCGTATAAGACGTCAAAGAAAGTGGAAATAACCAAGCAAGGGATCGAGGGGGTGTCACTAAGGAAAAAAATTCGCATCACCCAGCTGTTGATTCAGCAGAAAGCAGTTGTAAGATAAAATATTCGATTCTATCTCTCCCCCACCTATCCCCTACTGTAAAAGGACGACATTAGGAAATTGCTTCCGTGAGGGGGGGGGAGAGGACTCGAAGAATGAGAGAAAAAGAAGGGGAAGGTTGTGAAGGAAAAAGAGGAAATCGTTAATTGATTTCTCCCGGAAATTTTCTCGGGATAAAACGCATCGGAGCTTGCGAAAGCGATTTTGAAACTTGTGGTATGGGTGTGATTAAAAAACCATTCGACAGTAAAATACACTGTGTTCCCTTGATTGTACGCTCTGCTGACTTGGGCGGGTGTTTATACAACAGTGAGAAGTTCCCTAGAATTCGAGTTTTATCGCGGACACTTGCCGATAAATATTTAAATTCCTCAAAACGTACCAAACAGAAAGCAAGAAATCCGATAGATTAAGAAGCTTTGCCGCTGAATTTATTCTGGAGGAAAGAAAATGTTAGCTGTTTGTTGATTTTATTGAACCAAAATCTTTAAGTATCTAAGAACTTTCGGTTTTCGAGTTGACAGAGAAGTTTCGTCATTTTTCAGTATTTACAAACAACTGATGAATTCTTCATCAAGAATAAAAACTTCGAAATTTATTTCAATTATTTCCCTAAATATTGACTCCATATTTTATTCTGAATTTCTAGGGAACTATAAAAGTCCCTCCATTGGTGACTTATATTTTACCACAAGTTGTAAGAAGGTAAATGAGCGTATATTACTCAGTCTAATTTCGAATGTATATGTGTTTATTTTAAAAGGATATGGTAAGCCAACATTTGTTGTTCCCAACAATATGTTATCAACCCTTGCGAGATTTGCCATGTTTAAACAAACAAGCAAACAAATGTAAATTAACTGAAAGAAAAAAAAACAGACTGATCTGTTATTCCATAATTTTCAGTTTTATCTTTCCTTGAACAGCAAAATATATAGGTGCAAAATATATAGTACAATTAAGAGCAGGTCTTTACACACAACTGATGTCTTCACACATAGATAAAATTGTAAATGGAACCAAACATAATTTAAAAACTCTGTTTTCAAGGATCGAGTATTTATATGTACATGTAATACGATTTTTGATACTCTCTTTATTTAAATAGAAATTTTGAATGCAGATTTAAAACTGAGAACTTTATTAGCATATGCGATCAAAATTCAATTTCACGTGTTAGTACCAGATGCTTGAATTCAGGCCTGCAATAGGTAATTTAGTTAATACATCGGCGCTTGAATTGTAGTTCTATCATCTACACAGCTTACATTTCTTTCAAACGGAATAAAATTTACTCTTGTTACCAACACTTTTTTTTCAACCTAATCAGAAGGGAATGTATTAGGATGCTTTAGATGAGTTATAAGGTATTTTCTCCCTCCTTTCAACATGAATTTGTGGTGTAATGGTAGCACACTCGGCGCATATTCGAGAGGTCCAGGTTCGAGTCCAGGCGAGGGCTTTTTCATGTCTCCTGCTTCAAAAAAATCTTAATGAATTTACAGAGTGACAGTCGGTTTGGTGTTATACTTATCTAAAGATCATCTGTATGCTTAGAAAAATTTCCAAAATATATATGAACGGTTTCTAAATTAAGGCCAAATTGAACAATTTATTTTGAAACAGTACGAAGGTTTCAATATTATGAAAGCAAATCTGATTTCACTTACGTCAAAATTTGTCAGCAAGTAAAATTCACGAACGCGCAAAATGTTTTAAACATGCTACTTTGTTTTTAAATTAGAGTATTTAAAAATAAATTTGTGATATTCTAATTAAGGACAAAATAGGAAATGCCTTCATATCAAGCGACTAACAGCTTTTGCAAACTTTCGTAAAGGGAAAAAATTACACTTCGAAAGAAATAAACCTTATGAGAAACAGCGATTCCATATAGATAACTGCAACTATCTTTTCCTTATGACTCAAATACAATCTTCCGCTGCTCCAGATAGCAAACAGATGACAAAAAGAAACTAACATATATCTTAACAAACCTCGAACTTTCTGTTTACCTCTATATAAATAACCAGGTTGGCGTCGCAGACTACTCTGTACTTATATCTCAGGGAATGGTATCCCCTTGTGGCACATACCACGAGGCAATCATAGTAGGATATCATTGATTTTGATGTCACATCACCTGCACCTGGTTTTCATCACCTCATGCCGCAGAGAGACAAGTTTTTTCCGCATGTGATTTCAGTAGTTGTGGATAAGGTTGCACTTTCCGAAGAGTGTTTTCAATCTGTTGTTGGGTTTCTGCTTTTAGGGAGTTAACTGCATGAGGACTGAAAAGCGCAAATATCGCCAAAACAAAATGGAATTTATTAGTCGCCTTTTCTTTAAGGAATGGAGGGAAAATAAATGCCATGTACAGAAAATGAATCCGGTGCATGTTTTAGTTAAAATATGAATTGGGTTAAATAAAAGGAATGCCATTTTTCGAATTGGTTGACCTTTCCTATAATAAATTAAAAAAGAAATTATACAGGAATGAAAACTGTGTAAAATAAAACGGGAATCAAAGTGTTTAAAATTAAATCGAAATTAATACAAAAGATTGACAGTTTTAAAAATTAATAAGATTATCGTATTTACAAATATAAAACGGTTACTTAATTTCATCCTTCTAATGTTGCACCTTTTCTGCAAGTGCACACCAAATTGTTCTTCTTGACGTTACGAAATCATCTTTTTTCCAAGAATGAAACAAAAGTTTTAAATTTATTATCGTCACTTAAATAACTAGTGAAAGTAATGACATGATAGATTAAACTAGAGGAATTCCAGTTAGTTAATAACACATTTTCTTGTTTCATAGTTTATAGCAGACGTAGAAAAACGTAAATACGGCAAAACAATGATAAAATTAAAAATAATTTGAGAAAAATTACACAATGCATAAGCTCATAGCGTGTTTGTCAGCTGCTGTCATAGCATCAGTGAAAATAATTCAAAAAGGTGGTTTTATATATTCATAATCTCTTCTATTAAGAAAAGAAATACTAAAGAGGGATTAGGATAGTTTACTAATAGCAAAAAATAATTTAAGTATTTAGATAAGAGAGCTAAAAAATAACTAGAAGTCCACAAAATTCAAAGGGTAATTGTATTTTGCCATTGTCACAGTTAACTTTGTTTAGCTTTTATTTGTATATTGTTAAAGAAAGGAAATAATATACATGAGTAAAATTCCAGTGAGAAATTAAATTATAAATGGGAAATAAATTGTACAATCATCTATACAGAAAAGAATGTTAATAAAAGAAGAAATAGGTACCACGAATAAAATAAATCAATTACAAAGGAATTTAAATACGAAAAAGATAAGTCGGTAAAGTGTTTTAGGAAAAGGAAAAAACTTTTATCATTACTTATCTAGAAGAGGAATCAAATTGCTTTAACAGTCAACTCAGTATTGTTAAAGAATAAGAAGAAAAATATATGAAACACTACATAGAGAGGAGTTATTAGAAAGTTATGGATAAAAATAACTCGTCTACGTAAATTTTTGCTAAATATTACTTATAATAGAAGTATGTTTTTGGCTAATAGGTTTCTAGAATTATAAAATTACAGAAAGAAATAAACAAACAGTAAATTATTGTATATGGTTCTTCTCTGTAAAGTTGTGGTTAAAAATAATTTTTAAAATTAGGTAAGAAAAAAAATCTTTGCTAAAATTTTAAAGCAAAAGTGAAAAAAAATTGAGGCACAGAAGGAAGAGGAGATTAAAATGCAACCATTCAAATATAACAATGATCATGACAAAGCTAACCTACGGTTTTTTTTTCATGATAATTTTAGTAAAAATTAGTTAAAATGTGACTACAAGTATTTACAAAAAATATTTCATTCGAGTATCTTTAAACAGAATATATTTGAATTGCATCAATGTACGTATGTAATCAATGAAGCTGCGCATAATTCCGTTACGAAACTCGAAAATGATTTCTTCTTTAGTACTTAATTTATCGGTATAATTGGTAATAATGTGTTTCAAACATAACATAATAATTTGAACTAATACTGTTCAAAATGCTTATACCGTGTTATAGGAAAGAAGCTATTTCTCCCTATAGTTACTGCTTCTTTATTTTACATTTTCTTATTTCTCCCTATAGTCACTCCTTCATTATTTTACATTTCCTTTTTATCAAAGTGAAGAAACTTAAAAACGCTTTTGGAAATCAGTAAGTGAAGTTTTATTAAATCTGAAAGTGGTAATGTCATTATTTCCATTGCAAAAAAAATCTATTCAAGTCTAGAAACGAAACCGTTACCAATCCACATGGCTTAAGATCTTTCATTTATCTTCAAAATTATAAATAGTATAGTGTCATTCCTTATTAAGGTATTTTCTTTAGCTTCATATTAACAACATTATGTTATCATTTCTTATCCGTGCAATTGAATGGGCTTTTTTTAAAATTTGAATGTACTCCTTGACAATACTTTAGGGATTTTAGCATAACTCATATAACTGCTTAAAATAACAAAATACATTCCTAATCTACTACACTTCGGATTATTGTTACAGACTTTTTGTGTGTCACACATACACTATCGCCCGTACCGAAAATCTAATTCTGCAGCGACATTCCGCAAGTTTAAATTAGGGGAAGGTTGCTATAGATGAGCCACTTTTACACAGCGATCCTTAAAATTGTCAAATTTAGCAATTATACAGTTTTGTTGCATATTAATGCAACCATTACTTTCCATAAACACATATCTACGAATAGACGTTATATTTCTGAAATATTCAGTAAATAATAGAAAAATAAAAATAAGTGCCACTAGCCCAATGAAGGTAACCGGTCGCCTTCATTGAGCCTGGGAGCTTCTATAAATGGGTCAGTAGCTATTTTCTTTCTAATATAGTATCATCAATTAAATGTTTAAAACCATTTTGAACATGATTCGTAAATATAAAATGCTGGTAAGAAACTTGCACAGGCCACTGAAAATGCATTGAAACTTACTGATTGCTTCGCATTATTCACAAGAAATCAGGGGATGGATTTTAGTTTAGTTTTTATAATCATAAATAGGCTTAATGCGATAATCTACGAAATAACATTGAATATTGTTTATTATAATGAAAATGAGAAATTGGGGGTAATTTGTAGTTAGGCTAGTATAAAAAAACAATAACCATTGTAAGGATCTTAAGTTTTACTAACGTTTATTTTATTTTAAATCTTTACTATCACTTCTTATTTTCTACTTCCGGCCAGAATTATAAGCGTTAAAGTATTTATGCAAAGTTTGTCTGGCGAACGCCAAGTATTTAAGTTGTAGCTTTTTGCCAAGCGAGAGAGAGGAAGCAGTGAGTCGAAGCAGGCCGCTTACCTTAAAAGTTTTACTCAGTTGCTGGTTGCCTTCCAGGCCAGAGGTTTAATCCTCTTGATAATTTTTAAACGTATTGTAGTGTTCACAGTTCTCTGTACTACATACGGCTTCCTGTTAATATAAGGCCAATCTTCCACGTTTATTATTTTAAAGTTAAATTAGAGTTTAGTTTTTTTTTTATATTTTTACGTTAGACCACAAGTAGCGGGTCTGTGTATTCCGAAGTACGGAAGTTATTGTAAATAGAGAAAAATAAAGGGTTTTGTATACCCTTCTTGTGTATCCTGTCTACTTCCCACAGTTTTGAACATAGCTTTAGTAAGCTCTCTGTTCCGAGTCAGGTCCTTGCATGTTCCCGAAGAAGGTAAGACGGAACATTGAACCTGATACCATAACTTGAAAACTTTCAAATAGCATAAAATAATTTTTAAGACTGTAAGTATTATGTTAATTTTATTAACAGTTAAATTTTGAGTTAAACTTCTTTCCTGTCAAATTCTTAACTACAACTTACTACTTCCGGCCAGAGCGTAGTTTTATAATCACGTCTGTATACATAGTGAGGAGGAAAGGTATTTAAACAGCAAAGGTCTTTGGTCTTAGCGAAAGAGTTACTAGGTATTATGCTTGCACGCGCCCGTCTTTTTAGGCTTCTCTATCGTAAGCTATTACTACGCTCGGCCGTACTTAGGCCCTTGATAGCTTCGCAGTCAATTAGCGTTAAGGGGCCAACTCGGTTTGAATCTTGATAGTTTCGGCTATATCTCTTTTTAGTTTAGATTAGTTTTAGTTTACTTCTTAGCCTCTTAAGTTCAAGCCCAAGTATCAGCTTTTATTGTACACTCCAAGACGGAGTTCTGTTAAATCTCATTTGAATAATAAAGGGTTATTTACCCTTCCATCTTGTTGTTTCTTGTCACATAAACTTAAGCGATTATTCGCTTTTCGGTTCTTAAGGTTCTTCACGTTCAACAGTAACTTAGCATTTAGAAAGTGGGAAACTCTACAAGCCTACTATTAATATTAGGCTATAAATCTCATACAAATTACTGCATCAATTATTCGATATTGATGAGTTCAGTTGTATTTCTTTGCAATAATACATTTTGATCCCCTTTCTACACCAGAACACTTCTCATGAACTCACATTTAACACGACAGACACTGAATCATGTATTCCTTGAAGTCATCACAACAGCTAGCACAGAACATGAACCTCGTTGGAATTGATAGGTCTATTTACTAAAAGCAATAAAATTTTAGCCTTTAATTGCCTTCTCCAGTCCAGAGGTTTGGAGTCGTGTTTTAACAAAGGTCGCCTCGAATTTATAAGGCTAACATAAAAATCAGAGATTTACGATGAAAAACACAAAACTGCTATCAGATCGCAAAAATATGTAGTGTATATTATAAATTTAATATATGCCTTTTGTTGGCTAAACTGTTTTAAATTCTCTAACAAGTGTGCATTGTTGAAAGTTCTTGCTGAAAATTACGCTACCTTATCAATGAAGTTTTTAATTTTATGATTTGATTCCTACACTATGCATGTTTCTTACTCTATTTATTGAGCAGATACAAATTTAAAACAACAAATAAGCAAAAATTACGCAAGAAGTAATGAAAATCATTACGATAATTTCGATAAAATATTTCGTTTAGACACGAATTAAGGATACTCCGGTTTGGATTAAAATTAGTTTAATAGCTTATAATTATTTTATAGCAAAAAATGAAATCATTATCTAATTACAGATTTAATTACTCCTGATGTCTTTTTACTAAATCAGATATAGTGACATTTTATTCTTCAGCTTAAAAAAGTAACCAAATATTAGCCTCGATAATTCTATGGTTGGGCGACCAGCCCATTCATAGCAACGCAAGCTGGCTCATTGAAGGCAACTAGCAGTCGGTATGTAATACGTCCGTGATTTCGTTTATAACAAAGCAAACAACCATTGTTAATACAGCCAAACAACGCTGATTGACCATAATTTTAAATGTTATCAGTAACAACTAAAACACTATTAACATCTCACTGATATATATATTTTCCGTACATTGATAAATTATAAGAAAAGACAAAAATCTTATCTTCTTGTTAAGCAAGCGTGGATCAGCTCCTAATCAAGGCGGTTTTCAAGCTTCAGGTAGTATCCTAAACAGTCAACAGGTAGCACCTACTATCTGTAATTAGAAAATAATGGAGGTGGCTCAACGAAGTAGCCAGTCCATCGATAGTAACCTGTGTACATCGTAGTACATGTGTTTTCTTTCTTTTCTTATTTGGCTCACATGAATTTTAAAAATTTTAAATTGAAAATTTTTGAATATATTATAGATAATTTTAAACCAAATACTTTCATAAAGCTCAAATTGATACTTATAACTAAACATTTTTATTTCTATAATTAAAACCGACTGTCAAATTTTGACAGTAATTTTAAAGGCTTTAATTTTTGATAAGTTCCAAGAGGTGTCTGATTTCCATTTGGAAGCTAGTTCACTAATTCTATTTTGCTATAGCCCACGCAGAGTATAATTTTCTTGGACATTTAATAGTCCCTGAGACAAACTGCCAAGTGTCTCACAATGTGGGTCGAGATGTTTCTTTTCTCTGCCTTATCAGAAGTTCCTAAAGGAACAACATATCACATCGAAATGATGATTCATAGCATGATGTCGTTATTTGCAGGTGATAACGTCATTTCCGATTTTTCGGCGTCACGGAAGCTCTGGTAATGTCACAACCATTTATGATGATATTCGTCACTTTCGGACTATTTTTTGAAGGATGAAACTTTCACATCCAGTTAATGATAATTATTGTCATTTCAAAGGAAATTTGTGTGTACTGTCTTTAAAGTATATTAAAGCATAGTCTGCTTTAATTCAGTTCCATAAATTTAATACATAAAAATATAAATTATTTAATTATTAAAATATTATTATTTAATATAAATTTAATACATACGCTATACATAAAAAGCATTGCCATACATTGCTATACATACATTTCAAAATATAATTTTTTGTCAAAGTTGCATATGCCATGAGCTACAAAATGAGCATTTTGTTTAAAATTATGAGGAAACGTGCCAGTTTAAACGGGCCACCTTGCACACACACACACACACACACACACATACAAAAAAACAAAAAACAAAAAAATGAAATTGAGCACAGAAAATTTTTAACACAGAATGCTAAACTTTGCCATACAGTGTTTGGTGCAATTTGTGAAATAAAAATAAATACTTTTATTATTAAGTTATTTAACATTTCTTTGAATCAAGATACTAAGTTGTAGAGTTTTAAGTTTTATCGTTTAAGTTTCTAACTCATTATTTTATGTTCATTTTCGTTTCTATCAGCTTCGTTTCATTTCCCTGCCAGAATGCATATCTCCAGCACGTGCGGTATTCAAATTAGGTACTAAGAAGGAAGTATTCAGTGTCTCTGGTGAAAGAAGGAAGGATTTGGAAGGTGAAATCAGAGCGTGTTCTATCTGCTTGAAGGTCACCTTGTTAACTTTGATTCTCTCGATTAGTATCCTGAGGCGCTGAGTTATTCTTGGCATTATGCTTGTTTATGTGGATTTCGCTCAGAGCTAATTTGCGCGATAGTTAAAATGGGAAGCCGTTAGGGTACACTTAATTTCATTATTTTAGTTTATTCATAATATTTAATTTAACAATATAACTATTGCCTTTATTGCCTTCTGTAAGCGCGAGTGGGCTGATAAACTTTATCTGGATAAATAAAGGATGTTTTACAAACTTTCCTTTCTCTGTGGTACCTTCAAGACGTAGTACAAATTCACCAGTTTTCTTTTAGATCTCTGGTCTGTTTGTATGCTACCTAAGAAGGCCAGATCCTAAAAAATTTACTTTTAATTATGAATTGCATGAGAATCTCTTTTATTACCGCTTGTTTCTGAAGAATTAACTAAAGTAATTTTCAGAATTTCTAATAAGTTGTGTTTAGTAACGGTATCAAATTCTCACTTGAACAATTCCAAAGCATCATAAGTTTGTCTAGATTGTTTACTGAATTCGGCTCATTATTATGACCAAGTATGCATTTTCTTTGATAATACTGTAAAACATCTATAGGTCCTTCTGCCCATTTCCAGGATTTCCCAAAGCTTTCCATTCGCAACTTTTGCATGATTTGTTTTCTTGGAAAACAATGTATTCTCTTTCCTCCTTCCTTCTGAAAATTATGATTATTACTAGCCCAGTAATAATCATAATTTTCAGAACTAGTCTCATTCTAAAAACTATATTTTCATAGTTGCTCCTCTGAGTTCAGGGATATAGGTCAGACAAGTGAACATTAGCAACAACAACCAGTTCAAAGAGCAATTTTTTCTGCAGACCTTTTCAGTCTCTTTAGAAAATAATTTTCATACCACCTTCATGTAGATCGGAGAAGTGAGCTACTTTTAATATCTCACACTCAGTAATAAAATGCTGTTCGTTAAAAAGACGTTGTTACTAATTCATGATGTAAAAAAGCTGATAATTTAAAATATCATTGCACCTGAGCGCATTATTTACGTTTTTCAAGCAGGTTTTACACATGCTCTATGTCCCCCTAGGGGGACGACGCAGGAAAACCTGTGAAGCTACTGGCTAGGATCTGTACCTCGGCAGTCTTGGCCACGGGGGTATAAAACCACGAGCCTGGCTGTTCCAGAACCCCGAGGGAAAATCGTCTTATACGGTTGGACTAAGATGAGAATGACGTAAGTTCCTAAACTAGGTTCTCAGAAACGAAAAAGCGCCTGTGGCTTTGTGCTCTCAGATCCACTGTCGTACATATTCTGTGTATAGACTAGAAGGCAGGGCACCCGCTCTTCAAGCTCATGGGGCCGCACCCCATCCTGTCCGAGAAATGGGAGTGGTGGCCCCGCGTCTGACTAGAATTGCCGGTTTGGCTTTACCTTATAACTCGAGTAAAGAAGAAACACCTTCGTATTTACGTATTTTTATTAATTATTATTCATTGAACGGGAGTTGGTTTGTTCCCCTTGAAAAGTCAACTAATTTCCGATCAATGACAATGATTACTTGTTTTTAATTTTTCCTTTTACAATTGAAATTTTGTTCTTCATGATGATTTAATTCCAGTCCCCGTTAAAACATTATTAACATTTTACTTTCAAGTTACTTCAAAACATCTTTCAAAATATATCTTACCAGTATGGATTCACTCTTTTAAAATAATTCTACTTTAATTAAACTTAGGAGATAATATAATCAATTAATCAATATTGTTTAGGAAATAAATTATTATTAACTAACTTTGCAGCAATTGCGCAAGTAGTAGTAACTTGTTTTCGCACTAAATGAATTTAAGATCATACAACATTTATATATATATATATATATATATATATATATATACATATATAAATTACAACAATAATATACTTTCTTAATATTTTTATAATTTTCTATTAACCTAATTTTCTTTCAAGAATGAAATACGGAAACAAATTCAAGAATTTTTTCTAACAGAGCTTAAACGTTATTAAAAAATGAAGGTTTAGTTTCATTGGTTGATAATAGCAGGTAATATTTCATCTAAGAAAACAAGCGAAAAATCGCATATATATTTTTCATTTTTCATTTTTTGTATTTATCTGCTTTTTAAATTTTAATGAGAAACTCTTCTTCGAGGACTATAATCTGAAGTTTTTAAAATGAAAGTGATCTTAATAGTTAACTTCTTTTTATTAAAGTTAATTTTATGATCGACTTCACTCTTCATGGATACCAGTGTTTTTAAATTTCGAGATTTTAGGGAAGTCTTTTCAAATTATGTTATGCTAAGCTGTCATTATTCTGTCTTCCACGCGTCAGAACAAATTTGCAATTTCATTAGACCTAAGATTTTTACTGCAACTTCTTCGCTGCCCAAAATATAGCCAGCATCCTTTAACTATTTTCTAAACGTTTGCTTGGTTTGCGTATTTGTAGAGGTTTCTGCAAATTCTTGAAACTTTACTTAAATTAAAGCGATATGAATAGGCCTTCCGTTCTATGTTTTGAGTTGAGACGCGTTTGAAATTTGCGCCAAAAGCTTTTTTAATTAAGACACAATAACACGCCGAATGAATGACGCCGAATTTTATTCCTATGTTTTCCGTGCTCTTCAAGTTTGCTCCTCCAAACTAGCCCTTGATGAAGAACTAAATTATTTAAAAGCAATAGCTATTGACAGGGGCTTTCCACCCAACATTATTAATAAAGCAGTTAAAAAATTCTCATCTCAACACACTAAAAGGCACACTCTTGTTTTAGGAGATTATAAAAATTCTGTTGTCATTCCCTTCTTACCATCAATTAACTATAAAGTTGCACATATTTTGCAGAAATTTAACTTTCGGGTTGTTTATTCTCCCATCAATAAAATTCCGAGTTCCATACTCAAGGACCCCATTCCGGATATGAATTCCTGGGGTATTTATAGGATTCCTTGCCAGTGTGGTTTAATTTACATTGGCCAAACTAAGAGAGCCTTAAAATTTCGCGTTAAGGAACATGAGGCATATGTTAGAAAAAAGGAAACACAGAAGTCTTCTGTTGCTCAACATTGTTGGTCCGAAAACCACACTTTCAGTTTTTCTGCTGCCAAAATTATTCAAAAAACATCTTCCATTGGAGAACTGGATTTTCTAGAGGCATTTCACATTCATAAATCTTTCTGTTCTAGTTAACGATCCTAATTCCAATCCAAATTTGCCTTCGGCTTTTAAAGAAATTATGTTTTAGTTCTGGTTTCACCAACAGATGGCGCCACTTGCTTATTCTTGTCCAGGCTTTCTTATCTTATCTAATCATTATTTCCTATCTGGTTCATTTGCGGTTTTGCAGCTGAAGATGGTGGTTCGGTAAAACCATCGAAACTAGTCCTGTGAAAATTTGGTAAATATAACGCTGATTTTTGTTGTTTGACTTCTGAATTAGCTTTTTTAAATTAATATCAAAATAACTTTAAAAGAGAAATCGACAATTATCAACAAACTTTAATTACAAAAAAACTTGGCGTCCTAATTTTATTATGTTTCGTATTCTAAATTATTATAATGTAATACTCATAACAGAGCATTTGCTATGTTTTTCACTTTGATATTCACGAACTGTTATCACAAAAATTTTGAAAAGTTTAAATTTTTGAAGTTCAGTATCCATCCGAAACATAAAAGTGAAATGTAGACTAAACATCAAACGATTGCCCCAAAATCATGTTATTGTCTTGCCTTTTATGAAATCAGGTAAGTCATTTGCTAATTAGTAACTTTGCTATGAATACTTCCAGACTATAGCTCAACTTAGATTATGAGTTGTGGAAAATTCGCCTTTATGTGGAAAAAAAAAAGATTTTCACATCAAACGTTTTTGGACACTTATAGTCTAAACTGCATTGTTCTCTAAAAAATAACCAGGTTGGCGTTAAGTGTGAAAAAGCACTATATAAAAACGGTCATGGTTGTAACCTTTCAATCCATTTTTATATTACCAAAAGAGCTTCGCCTTACTATATCTTTTGTTGTAGTAATAAATGTATGAGCGCTTTAAGCATGGTTGTGATAAAACGTAACAAAAGTAATTTATTTGTGAAAAAACCCTGTTTGATATAGGTAAAAAGCATTCCATTTGATCTATGATTTATAACGAAAATCGGTAGTTCGCCCCAAAAGAATCAACAATACATTAACAGATTTCTCGTACATAATCTTTGCTGACAAACAATAATTTATGATTTTCTTTTGGGGCTTAAATGTTGACAGTTGGCATAGATGATAGGTAGGTTCAACAGTGAAAAAATAGTCCATGCTTTTTATGTGAAGAACAAAATTTGTATGGATCTTTATAACTTTTTTTTTTTTTTTCGTTTTCTCTCCTCTTGCTTTAAAATATGCTGCAAGACGTTCTCTAGATTTCTTTAAGAGTTTGCAGCTTCGCTTTGCCAGAAAATCTTTCAAAAATGTGGTACAACATAACAGAACAATACAAACTAAGCACCTTTTTGGTCAAGCAACACGGTTGACAGTAGTATATGCAAAAAATACCACAAAACGTTTTGTAACTACCAGGAAAATAACCTTTGCACCCAGTTTAGTTTATTTTTCGTTTGCACTGCAAACCAAAGCTGCAGTTAAGTTTAAATTTAAGGTAACAAATATCCATATTTAGGCACCATAAAGAGTTTGAATACCTGTATTTTTCTATTAAAGTAAAAATTAAGAGAAAAATACTTCATAATTGTAACAAATGTGCACTAATTTTCCAGATATATCTATAACAAAATTAATAAACTTAAAGCATCTAAATTAATTAGTAAACTGGAATAAAAGCAAGGAAATTCCACTATAGTATAAGGAGATTAATATTTTATTTGTATAATTTTGTATATTTTCCCTTTCGCATTTTTATTTCTCGAGATTGTTCTACTATAAGTTTCCTCTTTAATGCTATTAGTTCTGATTATTATATTACAATTGTTATATTATAGAGAAATTTCCTTGCTTTTATTCCAATTTACAAATTAATTTAGATTCTCTAAGTTTATTCTTCTTCAATTCTGCAGCTATAGCGCAGGACAGTTTTGAAATTTTTTTTCTAATTTTTAATTCAAATTTTTAGCTTATTTATATATTTCTTTTTATATAACAAAATTTAGTATAAATACCATAATAGGAATAATATAGCAAATAATAATAATATATAGATAATAGTTATAATATAAATAATAACGTTAACATAAATAGAGGATTAAAGTACAAGTTAATATCATATATTTTCATATATTTTGACAATTAATAAAAATAATTCTGACACTATCACTTCTTTAAGCTTCTTAAGAGCTGAAAATAATAAAAACTTTATTCTATACGTTTCATAAGGAATACCGATAAGTCACAAAGGCATTGAATTGTTTTAGTTTTTACATAATATTCATAAAAACGGATACATTACAACTGACTGACGGAAAAACCTATAAAGTTTTATAAGGTATTTTCTCCCTCGTTTTTGCGTACCTTCGTGGTCTAATGGTTAGCACACTCGGGGCGTATTCGAGAGGTCCAGGTTCGAGTCCCGAAGAACGCATTGTTCATTTTTCATGTCTTCTGCTTCAAAATATCCTAATGACTATACATGGAGACCGAACTAAAACGTGGTGGATGGTGATTCTTCACCACCATGATCTGGCAATTGGATACCCTAATCTCCAACCGCAAATTAAAGGGGGATGTATATAATGTATTTTATCCCTTTTTTCTGTACGTTTCCGTGGTGTAATGGATAGCACACACTGTTTCACGAGTCGAAAGTTTCCCGTTCCAAGAATTTCTGTGGCTGTGACAGGAGCCAGACTTCCACGACATCCTTCAGTTCATTGTCCGAGTCGAATTGCTTCCCTTTGAGATTTGCTTTTAGCGGACCGAACACATGGAAATCGCAGGGCGACATGTCCGGACGGATGCTTAAGCTGCTACCACTTGAACTTGGTCATTACACTTTATGGGACCTTGGAGACGAGTAGACCCAAATTATCGTTGAAAAGAGTCACTGCGGCTGTGAGGCGTTTCCTTTTGATAGACTTGAGTAGGTTACGGAGTGTCGCACAGTACACGTCACTCTTAATGTTTTTTCCGTGCTGCAGAAATTCGATAACTATAGGACTTCGGAGATAAAAAATGACGGTGAGCAACACCTTGCTTGCTAAGGACACAACTTTGAATTTTTTAGGGGAAGGTGACGGCACATGCTTCCGTTGCATTCTGCCCCGTTTTGTCTTTGGCTCAAAGTGATGGCACCAGCTCTCGTCACCGCTGACGATTCGCTCCAGGAAAGCGAGGTGTTCATGATATCGGAACAGGTGTTGCAGTGCTAGCAGAATAAGCAGCTCCTTTTGCGGTTCGCTGAGCTTCTTCGGAACCTACTGCGCATACACCTTCAGGTGACCTAAGCCGTCCTGCACAATTGTCCATACTGTTCCAACTCCGGTCTCCACTATCACTACCAACATTCACTTTGTGACACATCGATCATTTCTCACCAGTTCGTTCACATTGTCGATGAGTTCGGCCGTGATTACCGTTTTCGCCTGGCCTGGTCTCGGGTCATTACTAAAACACTCAAAAACATGGTCTCGGGTCATTACTAAAACACTCAAAAACATGGTCTCGGGTCATTACTAAAACACTTAAAAAAAACGAGTACTTCACTTTCTCGGCTGACTTGTCGGACACACAGTCTTTCCCGTATACAGCCACCATCTGGCGATGATTATCGGCTGGTTTAACCCCTTCCACAATCAGAAGTCTGATAACATCTCGCTGCTCCTCAGTCGTCGAGTTTTGCAACGTGAACGCCACGATCTATTCACACGCACTGCCGCATGAATTGGACGGAACACGCAATTCCCTATTTTTCTCCTGAGTCATGTGCACTCGCCCCGCGCATGCACGCAACCACGCTGGACACTACATTCGCGTTTTTAGTTGTCCCATTTCGTTATCTCAAAGCGGCATATTCATATTTCAATCGGTTTGTTTGCTATGATGTTTCGTACCTTTTCATTCGAACAATCCTTATATTTAAATTACTTTTTAATCTAAAATAAGCCCCAAAGTGTATTTCAGTTTGAAGATCGTTGCACCACCCTGTTAAGACACATGAATGATAACTGTCGTGTTATGGAAAATTCTTATGATTTTTGTTGTGTATAATTATTGCGTGTTATTTTACTGTGCATAAGGTATTCTTAGTTATTATATTATTTTACTGTGTTTATTGAATTTGTATTGAGCTTATTTAAAATTTAATGTATAATATTTAATATTGTTATACTTTACGGCAAAGCTCCCTTAAGTTTGGCAGAATATGTGTTACAGTTAAAAGGGCGCGGTTGTATTTCCGTTTCTCACGCGTAGGCTTCTTTGGAGGTTAGAGGTCACTGTCCAGCTGCATTTTTCCCCTTTTTCGCGGGGGTTGAAAACACGTGTTTTGCTCGTTCAGGGTCGAATAGTTCTAAGGGGCGGCGATTTTTTTTTTTGACAGAGTTATAGGTTGGAAACATTCTTCTGTTGCGTAGGAAAGAAAGGGTCTGTCATCTTGTAGAAAGTTCTGAGTTTCTGAGAATTTCAGTGGTGATTTATGACCTTTCTTTTAATTGGCGAAAGGGAGTCCAAGTTTCCTTAAGATTGGCTAAATTTTTTAATTTTAGTTTTGTTTGAACCAATAGTAATTTTGAGGCGTTTCTTGGTGTGTGAAAACCGAGGTTTCTTAAGCCGTTGCACGGAAGGCAGGGAGAATCTTTTTGGACTAAACAAAAAAAGTGATTTTGAGAGAAGACTTTGAAGAGGTTTTTTTGGAGCCTTAGGGGTTTGCTACTTTGACGGCGGCCCCTGCGGGGCCGGCCGCGGTCACTGAGGTGCTGAGATGGAGAACGCGGCGGTTCTTCGGTGGTCGACCGCGGTATACAGTTAAGTTTTTATCTCCGAGATTTCTGGGTACGGAGGGTCCGTGACAGTGTGGGTGCTCGACATGTTTGACGGCGGCAATACTTGCGGCCTATTATTTTCAATTTCGTCGCTGAGATTTCTTTTTCCCATTTGTGGAACAGTCTGAACTGCTCGTTCGTGCTGGAGTATCTATTTTGCTTTAGAAAAAGTGAAAATATGGAAGGTCGTCATCGCCTGAGGTCTGCTTTGGTCTTTTGTCTCCAGTTTTGGACCTCCTTCTCTTATCTTCAGTGGAACTTCGAAAACGGGAAGTTGATTGAGTGAAAGTGCTGCTTAACGGAGGAATTTGAAAACTTTAAACTGGAACTATGAAAAGGCTCCGGTTCCGGAAAACAACGATGAAGATTAGGCTGTTATTGTTTCGGGATTTGAAATTTGGATCGGGGCAGCTCCCTGAGTCTCTCAAAGGTGGTACGCCGATTTCGTGAGTGACTTTTTAATTTTCATTGGTGTTTTATTTTGATGCATAATCCTTTTAAATTTGGAATTGTTTAATACTAAAGAGTTGATATGCTAAGTAGATAAAAATTGAATATTTTTACCAAATTTCTAGCTGAGATAGTTAATTTTTTATTTAATGTTTAATAGTCAGAAGTCAATTGATCTAATTGGAGGAAGTGAATCTTTGTTTTAATGTTTAAGTGCTATGTTCAATATGATTGATTCTAAATTAGTCTTTTTAAATGAGTTTAATCATCTTGAGTTCCTGTTTAAATGATTAAGAACTGATTTGTTACGTAGAAAAAAAATAATATTTTTCATTTAACTTTTATCTCTTTACATGTAACTATCTTTTCTCTTGGTACCGTGACATAAAAAAAAACAACAAACTAAAACTAACTACTAAACTCTCTACTAAACTTTGTACTTACATAATCAAAACTTTTAAATCTAAAAGACATCAAAGAAAGATATCCTCCCTGGTGTTTTGGTAGAATCACGATTAATTATGCACATCCACAACAAAATCTTTAACAGGCTATCTCTCACTAAATGAAAACTAATTTATATCTCCAATCTGAAAACACATAAATTTCAATCTTAAATCTAGAGATAAGCTTAAACCTTGAACATTTCAAATATCACACAGAACTCTTCAAAACACCGGGGAAAGATACAATCTCCCAATTAAGAACTCTACTCTTCAAATTAAAATAAATTAAGCAAACCGATCGTATAGTCACCAACACTAAAATTATTTTTTTTTCTACTACCGCAATATAATTACCCAGGTTCGGTTGAAAAACCATGTTTCCGTAAGGATCACATGGGTGACCTACAGTAGACCACAATTAATACACACACACACAAAAACATACAATATTAAAGATAATAAACAAATTTATTGAAAATTCCCACACATTATAACTTAAGATAGCTGGCCAGACTACCCCTACAAAATCTTTTAAAGTTATTCATAGTTTTTTTTTTTCAAATCAATCTCATATTTAACATTAATCCATTAATACAAAAATCATAGCGAAACACGTCACAGTTCTTAATCATTTTAAGCAGGAAACCAAGAAGATTAAATTTATTTAAAAAGACTAATTTAGAATCAATCATATTGAACATAGCACTTAAACATTAAAACAAAGATTCACTTCCTCCAATTAGATCAATTGACTTCTGACTATTAAACATTAAATAAAAAATTAACTATCTCAGCTAGAAATTTGGTAAAAATATTCAATTTTTATCTACTTAACATGTCAACTCTTTAGTATTAAACAATTCCAAATTTAAAAGGATTATGCATCAAAATAAAACACCAATGAAAATTAAAAAGTCACTCACGAAATCGACGTACCACCTTTGAGAGACTCAGGGAGCTGCCCCGATCCAAATTTCAAATCCCGAAACAATAACAGCCTAATCTTCATCGTTGTTTTCCGGAACCGGAGCCTTTTCATAGTTCCAGTTTAAAGTTTTCAAATTCCTCCGTTAAGCAGCACTTTCACTCAATCAACTTCCCGTTTTCGAAGTTCCACTGAAGATAAGAGAAGGAAGTCCAAAACTGGAGACAAAAGACCAAAGCAGACCTCAGGCGATGACGACCTTCCATATTTTCACTTTTTCTAAAGCAAAATAGATACTCCAGCACGAACGAGCAGTTCAGACTGTTCCACAAATGGGAAAAAGAAATCTTAGCGACGAAATTGAAAATAATAGGCCGCAAGTATTGCCGCCGTCAAACATGTCGAGCACCCACACTGTCACGGACCCTCCGTACCCAGAAATCTCGGAGATAAAAACTTAACTGTATACCGCGGTCGACCACCGAAGAACCGCCGCGTTCTCCATCTCAGCACCTCAGTGACCGCGGCCGGCCCCGCAGGGGCCGCCGTCAAAGTAGCAAACCCCTAAGGCTCCAAAAAAACCTCTTCAAAGTCTTCTCTCAAAATCACTTTTTTTGTTTAGTCCAAAAAGATTCTCCCTGCCTTCCGTGCAACGGCTTAAGAAACCTCGGTTTTCACACACCAAGAAACGCCTCAAAATTACTATTGGTTCAAACAAAACTAAAATTAAAAAATTTAGCCAATCTTAAGGAAACTTGGACTCCCTTTCGCCAATTAAAAGAAAGGTCATAAATCACCACTGAAATTCTCAGAAACTCAGAACTTTCTACAAGATGACAGACCCTTTCTTTCCTACGCAACAGAAGAATGTTTCCAACCTATAACTCTGTCAAAAAAAAAAAAAAAAAAAAATCGCCGCCTTTTAGAACTATTCGACCCTGAACGAGCAAAACACGTGTTTTCAACCCCCGCGAAAAAGGGGAAAAATGCAGCTGGACAGTGACCTCTAACCTCCAAAGAAGCCTACGCGTGAGAAACGGAAATACAACCGCGCCCTTTTAACTGTAACACATATTCTGCCAAACTTAAGGGAGCTTTGCCGTAAAGTATAACAATATTAAATATTATACATTAAATTTTAAATAAGCTCAATACAAATTCAATAAACACAGTAAAATAATATAATAACTAAGAATACCTTATGCACAGTAAAATAACACGCAATAATTATACACAACAAAAATCATAAGAATTTTCCATAACAGTCGTTTAAATGTCACAACAGAGCAACGAGCAAGCTAACTACGTGAAAAAATATTCTACTATATAGAATTATGTTTTTGTTTTGAAGAAGACTTATCCTCGTCATTCTTTTTCAAAATCCATTAAAATTTTTCACAAAACTCACTATTAGTTGGCACACAAGGGATTATTCTGTACCAGGTTGCTAACTATATGGTTTAAGAAGAACATTTTATTAATTATAATAAAGATGGAAATATTTATAAAAGCATTCGTTATATTTCAAATCATTTGAGCTAAGTGTACCATAATTTGCATCAGTTACAGGTATCATAAAAACTAAATTAAGTTTATTATCACAAAATATGCATATAAGGTAATAAATCTCTTCGTTTATTCAGTTTATGTTATATTATGTTTGTGTGTTTATATTATTGTTATGCTCCGCCTTGCTAGCATAACAATTACTCCCTTTATTGTTATGCTACCAGGGCGTTCTGCCAATTCTAACAATTCTAAACGACATTGCAATTAGACTTTACATAAGACCTCTAGTTTATCATTCAAAAGATTTTTAATTTGAACAATAAACTAAAGGTCTTATGTAAAGTCTAATTGCAATGTCGCTTAGAATTGTCAGAACGCCTTAGTTTCATAACAATACGTAACGGAACTGGAAAAATCAGAAGATCCTAATTAACATTCTTAATTGAAAACTAACTGATAATATTCAAGCAAAGCACCTTAATATGTATTAAACAACATTCGCTTGAAAATTTTAAAAGATTGTCATTTATTTTATGCAGTCACTGATAAAACAAAGAAATATGTCTCAAAAATTTAATATTAAACATAGCTCAATCAAAGGTATTGAGCTTTAGATAAATCCACAGCATGGCAGAGAACTATATCTCATTAATACATAACAATTTTAGAACAGCGCAAATGCTTCAAAGCACGTTAGAGATCCAACCTAATATTTAAACAATTCATTTGTCTGGTGTGGTTCAAGAGAATTAAATCTGCCACCGTTGCTTCTCAGGTCACGCATTTACACTTTTGTTCTTTCAACTGCAAGCTAAAACTCGGTACCCGGACAGCTCTAGTGTTGCAAAATGTCAGTTCAAATAAGCACTAGACAAAATGAAATTCTCTTTTCTGATCGTGAGAAGAATATTGAAATTCACATCTGCTAAGGCTTCTTTGTGAAACTGAAACTATTAATGATCTTAATTTGTGAAGAATTGTTCTTAGCTAAAGAAAATAAATATTGCTTTACAACTTGCCACCGTACATCTCTACTAGTTTGCTGCCAATCGACAGACGAGAAAAGCTTGAGAAAAGAAATAATTTACTAACATAGCCTCCCTTAAATGACATAGCAATCACCGTTTAAAATGAATAATTGCTTACGTTGAGGAGGGAACAAGTGAAGAAGTTTGGAGGGTAGAAATATTTTCTATGAATAAATTTCTCAATATGCTTGTGAGGTAATGGAGGAAAACGTAAATCTGAATAGAATTTTTAAAAGAAGGTGAGAAAGTGAACATATTTTCACGCAGAATAAATTCAGTACCCAATAAAGTATTAAAATTTTGCATAAGCACATTGCTACTTATTTTATTGAATTGTTTAACAGATGAATTACATGTAAATTCAAATTCCTCTCATCTTAAAATATTAATTTAAAATTAAAGCCATAGCCATAGTATTACGAGTAAATGCAATTAGTTTATGCTTATTTATTTTAAATTAATCAATAGTTAATGTGTCAATAGTCAACAGTTAATAGTTAATGTGTAACTATTAACAACTTGTTTTTAAATTCTCTTAAACGATAAAGAAGAAATCAAATATTTATAATTACATATATTTGCTTGCATTTTTAATTAGATAACTGTATTATGCAAATTTAATAGATTTTATATTTATGTTAAACATTAAAAAAGCACTAATTCAGAAGACAAACAACAAAAATCAGCGTTATATTTACAAAATTTCCACAGGACTAGTTTCGATGGTTTTACTGAACCACCATACTCAGCTGCAAGACCGCAAATTAGTATTTATTCGGCGTGTTACTATGTCTTAATTATTAAAAAACACTTTAACAATTTCAACTTTACTTATGACATGTAAAAAGAGACGTTCTGCATTTTTATATATACACTAAAAAAGACACAACTATTTATATGCTGCGAACTGCACTGCAGAAATGTTTGCAAGAGTTAAATACCGAAACACACTGGCTATGGTAAATCTGTCCATCTGAATAAAAGAAGATATTGTTAGTGTGTGATGACCATGAACCGATATGCATGGTACAATAGTTAGCTATGGATTATGACGTATATATTTTTGTGTAAAATATATTAAACATAAAAAGTACGCATTAAAATTTTGGAAAAAAGAAATTATTAATCGTGTCATCAAAATACATTTGTTAATCGTATGACAGAGAGTATCCGTTTAAATGTATCAGTATTGTATACAAAATGCAATATTAAATCATACCTATAGAATACAGATTCTAGATTTTTGCACTCATAATCGTTGTGTAAGTCAGAGATATTGTGAAGGTATTTACAGTTAACTATTTGGTTACTGTTAAAAGATATTTCTAATTAGCTATATAGGTATTATTATATGATGTCTGTAGTTAACGCTATAGGATACTGTTATACGTTGAGTAGTATCACGTTAAATTTTCATATAAATATATAATATAGATCCGCTTTAACCGACTACTGTATCCCTTTTCTTAAAGATATAATAGAGAAGAGTAAGATATGGTAAAGATATAGTAAGCAGTCAAGAAAAATATCTCTGAAATACCGGCTCAGTGTGCTGACTACTACACCACGAAGGCACGACAAGAAGGTGGGAGAAATACCTTATATACTCCTTCTTTTAAAGTGCGACTGGGTTTTTAGGGGACCCAATCACCAAATTTTCGGTGGGGAGAATCATCATCCACCACCCTTTTCAGTTCGGGCGCCACTATAGAGAGATTAAAATTTTTTGGAAGATGGAGAGATGAAAAATGAGCAAACATCTTCGCCGAGAATTGAACCGCGGACCTCTGGAATACCGGCCCATTGTGCAGACCACCCCACCACAAAGGCACGCCAAGAAGGTGGGGGAAATACCTTATAACTTTACAAGTGGCGCCCGAACTAAAACATAGTGGATGATAATTCGTCACCAACAGGATTTGGTGACTGGGTCTTCTCGCACAATTTAGCGAGTTTCGTAATTTTATTTTCCAATAGTTAGTGAAATTCAAAAGCATAAAAGCATGCACTTAAAATTAGTAATTACTAAAGTTATAATGATGGACTGAGTTGGGGAATTGTCGGAAGACTGGAAATAGGGCAGTTTTATGTGTAGATTGCTGGCGATGTGAGTGTAACGCCTAGTGTCATGCTCAAGTTAAGGAAACAGTGTACAGATATCGGATTCGTAGAGAGAAAGTCTAGCAAGTTCTTGCAAGAGCTACAAAGGCTAATGAATAACGATATTTGTCTATTTCAGCGAAGTGTAACAAGAGTGCAACAAATTTTAATTTGCTTGTGACCTACATACGGCCATAGAAAGTCGAGTTTCAAGGGCTTCCAGAAGTTACATGAGATAGGTTTGTTTGCAAAGGAGTTGATGTTTGCTTCATTCTCACTTTTGCACCCAAAAGAAACAGTTTAGCATACCGTGCAGAACATAACTTTTGAACAAGCATCAGTGGGTTCTTTTTACATATTACTCCCAATTCGGTCTAATCACTGATTCTACACGTAACTTCATTGCAGAATCAGACACCCGTTGCTTGTAATACAACATCCGAGAAAGGAACCAGTTCGGCAACAGAATCTTGAGGATGATGACTAATGATATGAATAGATATCATGTTGGACGATGATGTGATTATGCCCGGGCAATTATAAGAAAATACCAAAACAGGTAGAACAGAAAAAGCTTGTTACAAAATCAATTGAGCACATTGCTTGATAATACACAACTGTTCTTGAATACCAATATTCTATATAATATTACACAAAGACGGTTATGAAGAAAATTTAAGTGTGCTGTCTCCTTCTAACATTATATTGAAGTTGTGCAACTTGAGTATTAGGATAATCATTTACTAGCCCAATAAAGTCAAATAATTTAAATTTTCCTATAAAAATACTTCAAATACATGAAAATTTAAATTATAGAGTCATAACACTTAGAGAGAAAAAGAACTTCATTAAATATGCCATAATCTCACATAAACACAAATAACTATGAATAACTCGAAGATAAATGAAAATAACCAGCTGACAAATACTATGCCAGTTACAAAAAATGCACATATTCAGAACAATAGCACGTGTCAAAAATAGGAACAGATTAACGATATATTTATGCATATCTGCAAAATTGCTACCTAACTAAAACGGGCATTTTTGACACCAAGGCATAAATAACATACAAACGTTTTTCATATCTATATACATTTACGTAAGTTAAATCAGACATTGAATTAATTTCTCCTTTGATGAATATTATGCACTTGTAGTATAAAATCTCAATGCAACACTTAACAGTGCCCAATGCACTGAATGCACAAAGGCGAGTCTAGAATTTGTATGATACAGAATGAATACAAATCTATCCTCTTTATTGATCAGAGCCAGTTTCCCTTAGAAAGTCCTCCACGAAGGCATCCCTCCTCTTAGGCAGATAGCCCTCGAGGCTTTGCCATAATCACACACACACACCTCTTTATTGATCATTATCATTATAAGAGGGCAGCCCCGATCCTCCTAGCCGGCCGTATGTTAAAAAAATGGGACTGGCCAGAAAAAAAAAAATAATATTCAAATTTGAAAGATTTTGTAGAGAAAATAATGAAAATTATAAATACGAACAAAGGTAGAACAGGAATTCGGCACTGAGACCTCTCTTCATTGATATAAATCTATTATTCTTATTATTGATAAGCTTTTGCAGCTAATACCTCAAAATCACTCTACTAGTAGATCACATGTGGAAACGTTTCGGATTAATTATTACCAGATTAAAAGAAAGGTTATATTCCAGTATTGGAGATCTATAAAAATCAAGTCGACATACATGTAATGAGAAAAGAATTATGAAAATTGTTCCTACATCAATGTACTTAATGCACTATAAAAATTAGCCAAACATTTCGAAGAGCAATAAATTAATTTATGATGCGAAGACAAAAATCAAAGTATTAAAATTTTTTGAAAATTAATTGAATCAATCTGATTTCCTTACAATGCTAACGCTGTATCATGAATGCAAACTAAATCAAAATATATTACACACTGAACACTGCATAAAATTATTTTCAATGCATAAACGTATTTTCAACACCACAGAAATATTAAATATTTCGTATAAAATAAGAAATGCGCCCCATAGCTTTACGAGTGAAACCAAGTTTATCAAGACAATTAAAATGTATTATTGGAAATGACAATAGGGAAAATGAACCTAATTTTACATTGTGCATTTTCATGTCAGTAACAACACTTTTATAAAAGTCTCACATACAAATAAACTTACATTAAAAGTTTTCCTATTACTTATTTCAGTTTAGCTTTAGTGATAGAAATCCTATCTTCAAAATAACATACTAAATGAAATTAAATTTAATCAGTCTTAAATCAGAATAATACCTGACTGATATTTTGCAAGGAATAACATTTTATCAATGTATTATTAGGTATTTTCCCTTGCTTTCTGCATGTTTTCGTGGTGTAACGGTAACATACTCGGCGCGTATTCGAGAGACCAGGTTTGAGTCCCAGCGAGGGCATTGCTTATTTTTCAGGTCTCTCTTATCAAAAATATCCAGTGTCTCTACAGTATGCATATTCACGGGATACCCTTGCACTTCAATTTCAAGCCTCACCTTTCACTATTTATATTCACCACATCTACGTAACAGACCTTGAGCTTAGCTAATATTAACTGAAATCAACACTGTTAAAACTACACTTTAGACTTTCTGCCTATATGAAAAAAGTATAGGTCAATGTAAATTGCAACTATTAACAACTTGTTTTTAAATTCTTTTAAACGATAAAGAAGAAATAAAGTATTTATAATTGCATATAATTTCCTGCATTTTTAATTAGATAAATATATTATGCAAATTTGTAGAAGTTCAGAGTTCTTGCTTTTAATACATTCATTGATATACACACTAACCAAACTGTTCAAAGCATGTTTCCTTTCGTATATTTTGATAAATTTTCTGAAGTTATTGCCGTAAATATTACATACTTAAACATAAAAACATGCTCTATATATCCACTTCATTGACGCAAATGTAATTAAAAACTCACGCACATATAATGTCTTCCTACACATACATAGCGAAATGTTCATTAAAATTACACCGTTGAATTTAATACTATCTATACCGAAGAACAAAATGAATAACATACACATAAAACTGAGCGTTGCGAACATACCTTTAGTTCAGCACAATTGATCCAAACTGACCCATTTTCTTTTTGAACAATTATTTATGAAAACAAAAAAGTGGTTAATATATAATTCTAGATACAATGTCTTTTCTTTATACTATCGGTGATTATTACTCATACGGCAGCATAAAACAGTATATAACATTTGTTTCTGTTTACTGTTTAAAACGAACTGGGATTTTAAAAACACTTCACAATATTAAAAAACAATCCACATGATAATAAGCAATGCATACTTTAAATAGATGTTGTGGATTGGTAAACAATGCACTTTCAACAGCAAAGAATTCCTTTAACATCAGACTATGCAGTCTGTAAAATTTTTTACCTCTTAAAAAGTTCGTACAGCACAAATCGGTTCGGCGCTGAACCACGCATCGTGGCTTTTCGAATCCTGCTCACTGCACCAAGTATCGTCGTTTTTGTACTCATCACAATAGCAATAATACGTAAAGTGGGTTTCTCTTACCCAAGATAGGTTCCTGGTCGATGCCCGGCCATGGTGAGTAAGACAACACACTTGGAACAATGTTGCTAAACACGGTCACTTTATTTATAACAATTTTTAAGTTAATATGTGCTCCTTTTTTAATGAACCATCAAACAAGGAAGATACGATTGGCGATATGAGTTGGCTTGCTCCTTAAGATGAAAGTTTCGAGTCACAGTAGATTACTAAACCCTGTATGATAAACATAGCATTAGATGCTAACCTCAGAACGTAGATTCCGCAGATTACGCTACAACAATCGACCATGACCCTGTTGTTCAATTATCTCGAACACGATGAGCACTGGACGAAAAGCCAAGTCCGGACAAAAAACACTGGCGAACGTAACAAAAAAGGACAGTTCAAAAAGTCGCATTTAAAACCCCAAGTGCATCTCCAAAAACGGCAGCAGCACGCTTTAAATAATACGTGCGAATATTAACAGCAGCTACGCTTGAATCATAGTTCCATGGGCCAACGTTTTATTAACGAGTAATATAAATACGCAGGCCAGAAATTTTAAAAAAGACTAAAATAACATCTAAGCTTCTGAGGTACCGAAGCGCTGGAAAAGAAAACTCTCAACCATACCCAGCATCAATACTCTCTAGGCCGCGAGGTTCACAAATTCCTGCTTTTTCTCAGCTAGTGCAGTTCAACTAACAGTTAAGCATCTCAACCAATGAAAACATTCCACAGTGAGAAGAGCGACTAATTATAAAATTCCTCTTGATTATCAGGCAAAGTGAATTGCAATAAGTTCATGTCTGATGAAACTCATGTTACAAGAAACAAGTTGGTGAATAATTCTTTCGCCAATAGAAACAGATAAAATCTTTAGATGCTCGTATTCTGATGAAATCGCTGAGTTGTTTTCATAAAAATTGTAATAATTCAAAAATTAAAATCAATTGTGACCTCGTCACACATGCGATCTGCAGTGTCATATTAACAAGTTTTCAAGGTATGAGGGAAAACTAAGTACATGTTCACAAACATTTCAAAATATGTATAAGAAAAGAAATTAATTCCGAAAATATTTGAAATTCAAGTAAGACGCTGATTTAGCTCAATAACTCTAATGTGTGTAAATAAGCATTTTAGAAACTTCGGCTTTCAGTTTGAACGCAGTAGGCATTAAAAAAAGTACAAACAAACAAACAAAAAAAAAAAAAAAAAAGAGGTATTTCATCACTTTCCTTACATTTGGGTCAAACTGAGAGCATCTACCTGAACTTGGATGAAGAAGTATTAGCATTAGGAAACTGTGACGTTATGCAACCTTTAAAAATGTGTTTTGGGAAGCATCATGTAAGGGAAACAAGAGCGGAGTTGTGTTTATCTTTCCCTCCGGAAATCAGTTTGGGAAAAAGAGAGTGTTTCCATTTAAATCGTATTCTTACGCTCTGAGTCGAAGGGCGAAAAATATCTTGTTTTAGTAACATCACCCTCCTTTTCCTCACGCTGAATAGATTTGATCATTCAGAATGGAAGTGGTATAAGCACTTAGCAATCTTTAAAATATTTGTAATGACACCAAAGGATTTCATTTCACCCTCAAAATCACTTCAGCCAGTTTATCTTGTCTGCAACTATAAACACTGGTTTAAACAAATTTCAGCATTTCTAAATTTCTGACATGAGTGTTACGAAAACGACACTATTTAACAATAAACGCAGGATCACATACTTATTAGCCGAGAAAAATATTGAGGGATATATATATATATATATATATATATATATATAATTTATTTCCTAAACAATATTGAATCATAGATTATATTATCTCCTAAGTTTAAAGTAGAATTATTTTAAAAGAGTGAATCCATACTGGTAAGTTATATTTTGAAAGATGTTTTGAAGTAACTTGAAAGTAAAATGTTAATAATGTTTTAACGGGGACTGGAATTAAATCATCATGAAGAACAAAATTTCAATTGTATATTGTATATATTCAATTGTATATTGTATATATTCAATTGTATATTGTATATATTCAATTGTATGTATGTACATATATATATATATATATATATATATATCCTCGTGTCCAGTAAATCTTTTTGCGATCTTTATTTTAGCACCCGTTGGTCGTGCACATACAATTCTATTTAGCAAGTGTTTTAATAAGATAAATACTCATGCTATGGTATTTTTAAATTAAAAAATCTAATACGTTCAAATTAAAGTTTCCAACTTTTTATATGGTCCTTCAGTATTTACATCTGTATTTAGCAGAAATTTATACTCATTCTAAAATACAAAAAAATAACAAAATTTCACCAATATTTAACTTTAAGGTTTGAGATCATTTTAAGAGCTCGTATAGAAACTGAAGAGTGAAATGTTTGAAATCGTACGCAACTAAAAATGAAATAACCGTGTAAGGATCTTAAGTTTTACTAACGTTTATTTTATTTTAAATCTTTACTATCACTTCTTATTTCCTACTTCCGGCAGAATTAAAAGCGTTAACTTATTTATGCAAAATTTGTCTGGCGAACGCCAAGTACTTAAGTTGTGGCTTTTTGCCAAGCGAGAGAGAGGAAGGAGTTAGTCGAAGCAGGCCGCTTGCCTTAGAAGTTTTACTCGGTTGCTGTTTGCCTTCCAGGCCAGAGGTTTAATCCTCGTGATAATTTTAAACGTATTGTAGTGTTAACAGTTCTCTGTACTACATACGGCTTCCTGTTAATATCCGGCCAATCTTACACGTAGGCCCTTGTTGATTATTCTAAATTTAAGTTAGAGTTTAGTTATATTTTATATTCTTACGTTCATACCACAAGTAGTTGGTCTCTGTATTCCGAAGTACGGAAATTATTCTAAAGAGTGAAAAATAAACGGTTTTGTATACCCTTCCTGTGTATCTTGTCTACTTCCCACAGTTATTGAACATAACTTTAGTAAGCTCCCTGTTCCGAGTCAGGTCTGTGCATGTTCCCAAAGAAAGTAAGACGGAACATTGAACCTGATAGTGGCGCCCAACGAAGAAGAATAAACATGGCCGAGTTTCAAGAAGAACCTGTGCTGCCTGCAGAAGCGGCTCAGAATCCAGAAATGCCAGCTGCCGCCCTGGAAGGATTTGGTTACATCGTCCAGACCATGCGCGCTTCGACGAAACCAGAAGCAACATTTAATGGAAATTCACCGGTAACCAGTTTTTTGGAAAAATTGGATGACCACTTCATGCTCTACCCCGTCACGAGTTTCAAAAAGTTACCTTAGCTACGAGCGCTTTGAGGGGCCAAGCGCTTAACTGGTTCAAATGTATAGGCAGAAGTCTCTTGGGTCAAGCAGGAAGTCCCACCTATACTTACGAGAATTTAAAGACTGCCCTAGTAAAAGCCTTCCCTGTCGTAATGGATCATGCGAAATTAGAAACGGAACTTTTCAGCATATATCAGCAAAGAATCGAAAATCTCTCAAGCTTTATTTTAAGAAAAATTCACGTCTTTAAACTCTTGTATGGAAACCGTCCGGATCCTGAGATAATTCAAGTGATTTTGCCGAGGTTACTTCTCCAAGTGCAAGACTTTATTGAATTAAGGAATCCGACTACACTGGAAAAGTTATTTGAGCTAGCAATCCAGTTTGAAAGTAGAAGAACGGCGCACATTGAAAGAAGACGCCAATATCAACAACGAAACCAATTTGGTGCGCCAAGACCACAGCAAAGCCAAGCACACGGAAGCAAAGCGAATCTGTGGGCAAGGAAACCCGAGCATTCAAAAACAGCCGGCGAACGTCGACAGTTCAATAGCAACCCAGGAAAAAAGTCTCAAGGCCAGTGGAAAAAGAAGGAAAGTATGGAAACAAAAAAGGATTTAAACTAAAACGGATTTCTGCTGACGGGAGGGTGCGGAAATCCGAAGGCCAAGAAAACCCCTCTTCCTTCAAGTTAAATACAGTAATCGTGAAAAATTTGACTCTTCCGAAGATTGAAGTGTTTGTGAATAATATCCCAGCCACCGCACTCCTGGATACAGGCGCGCAGTGTTCCTGTGTGGCAGAAGATTTTTTTAGGAAGTATTTTCGTAAATATCGCATATATAATTCGGATAATACGATAGTGTTAGCTGCGCAAGGAGAAAGATGTAAGTGCATAGGTAAATTACCGCTATACATCCGTATCAAGGACGAACAAGTAAAGGTTTTTTTCATAGTAAAGAATCTGCAACCACATATTATCTTAGGAATAGATTTTCTTTCAGAGGCACAAGCAACGCTGGATTTTAATGAAGCGTCCCTTAAGCTGAAGATGAAACCAGTTCGAGAAGAAAAGGCTGAACCGCCGATGTTAAACCTTGACCACCTGCCTAATGAAGAGCAACGAAGAATCCGACAAGTGGTAAGTGAATTTGCTTCGTTATTTAGTGATATTCCAGGATTTACTCAGGTTACTAACCATAGTATTGACACCGGAGATTCAATGCCAGTTCGCCACAAAGCATACCGGTATGATAAGAATAAGGAAAAAATTATAGAATGGCATATCACCGATATGCTACGTAAAAAGCGCATAACGCCCATCTCAAGTAGTTATGCTAGCCCAGTGGTTTTATGTAAGAAAAATAATGACTATCCATTGACACATCCAAAAAGGTGGCGATTCGCTATTGACTACCGTAAATTAAACTCCATAACTAAATATCCGGTATATCCATTACCTATTATTGAAGAAATTCTAAGGAACATAACATCGACCAAATAGATGACGACTTTAGACTTAACGACTGGTTATTTTCAAATAGGGCTTAGGCCTGAGGACGTGCCTAAGACTGCTTTTATAACCAAGTCTGGCACATATGCATTTCTGCGTATGCCGTTTGGCCTTCCAGGGGCACCGGCAACATTTCAGCGATGTATGGACATTGTGTTAAGGCCTGTTCTTGGAAAGTCCACATTTATCTATTTAGACGATATCATTATTACTAGTGATAATCTCGACCAACATGTACAGGATTTAAAACAGGTGTTTTCTTTCTTAAATGAGGCCGGTCTAAAAGTTAATGTCGAAAAGTGCAAATTTGCAGCCCCTGAATTAAAATATTTAGGTTACAAAATATCTCAGAAAGGAATCGAGACAGACGAATAAAAAATAATCGCTGTACAAAAGTTTCCGACTCCAAACACCGCGAAGAAGCTCTCTTCTTTTCTAGGACTTTGTTCATATTATAGGTCCTTTATAAAAAATTTTGCAGCTATTGCTGAACCATTGTTAAAATTAAAAAGGAAAGAGGCAACATTCTCGTGGACGGCTGAAGCCAATAGTGCGTTCGAAAAATTAAAGCAAGCATTAACGTAAGCCCCTGTGTTGAAATTTCCTGAAAAGAATGAGAATTTAGAAATTTCAGCAGATGCTTCGGATTATGCGGTAGGAGCGGTACTTTCACAAAATCAGCAGCCCGTGGCACTTTTTAGCCGAAATTTAAATCAAACACAAAGAAACTATTCCGCGACCGAGAGAGAGGCACTTGCAGTTCTGTTAGCAGTACAAAAGTTCCGAGTCAATTTTGGAAAGGCGCCAATAACAGTGTACTCTGATCATGCGGCGGTAACTAGATTGTACTCAGGGAAAAACTTATCCCCAAGGTTAATAAGATGGGCACTCAAGCTACAAGAATATAATCTGGTAATCAAGCATACCCCCGGAAAGGAAAATATCGTAGCAGATGCCCAATCCAGAATTAAAATAGTTGAAGAAGGTAATACTGTAAAGGTGGCAATGCTCACAGCATGTACAATAAATTCCCGAGAAACTGTAATAACCAAACTGGGTAAGGATCCTGAGTTTGGAAACATTTATGAGTATTTAAAGGATGCTGAAAATTTTAGCCACCAAGATATTGTGGCGATAAGAAATAGGGAAGCCCATTACGAACTAATAGATGGTCTATTATTTTATACAAAAATTACAAATTCCAACAACGAATTTCGACCTGTTATCCCAGCTAGTCTTAGATTAAATATCCTGCAGTAGTTACACGACAGCCCTTTAGCTTCTCATGCTGGTATTGGAAAAACTATCCAACGCGTACGCGAGGCAGTCTATTTTACTGAACTGCAAAAGTTAACAAGGGCGTATGTCCAGTCCTGCCCAACATGTCAAGCAGTTAATTATATTAATTTCCGCCCGGCCGGGTTTCTAAATAGTATTAAATCCGAATTTCCTAATGAAATAATTGGCATCGATTTATTGGGCCCTTTCCCAAAAAGTCAGTTAAATAAAAGTCGCTATCTCCTTGTTATGGTTGATCATTTTAGTAAGTGGACCGAAATTGTTCCCTTAAAACGAGCCTCCGCGAAATTAGTTACTGATTCTATTTTAAATAAATATATTTTAAAATACGGGGCGCCCCTTAAAGTTATATCGGATAATGATCCTCAATTTGTAAGTAATGTATTTGAAGACATGTGCCAAAAACTGGGCATACGTCATTTAAAAATATCGGCCGCAATCAAATATAGCGGAACGGGTCAATAGAAATATAGTGAAAATTATCCGTAGTTATGTTAAAAATTTTCATAAAAGCTGGGATAACTATGTCAATGAATTTACTTTCGCCCTTAGGACCGCAAAACATGATACAACGGGCAAAACTCCTGCTGAGTTATTTTTAGGCAGAAAGATTATAACGCCGTTAGATAAATTATTTTATGTGCAACAAAGAGCCCCAGAATTTAAAATGGGTGATATAGAAAAATTAATTAAAGAAGCAAAAAAGAATACTGAAGTAGCACAGAGAAAACAGAAGCTTTATTATGATATGAAACGACGGGGAGTAACTTATAAAGTAGGGGATGTAGTGTTAAAAATTAAGCATTCACTTTCCTCTGCACCAGAAGATAAAACCGCCAAATTTTTTCCACGATTTGAAGGACCATATGTCATAGAAAAAATAACTCACGCTGTAGTGGTGTTAAAAGCCAGAAATGGTGAAACCTGCTCCGCAAACATTGATCAAATAAAACCCTACTCTGATCGTAATAAAATGCAAATTTTCAAAGATCTTTTGCAGGATCCGGCACGGCAGACACGGCAGGCACAAGCTCCAGAGGTGGAACAACGTCAGACACAAGGACAAGCCATTAGGAGGCAGGAGCAATTGAAAAGAAAGTTTCCCCGTTGGAAAATTGAAGGTAACAAGAAAAAGAAGCCGTTTCACCGTCCAGAAAAGAGAGCTCACGAACACCCCCAGAATGAAGAAGGGAGAAGTACGACGAATCTAAAGAAAGCCAGGAGAAATAACGGCAACTATAACCCGGCTTCCAAACAGAAGATGAACTCATCGGACAGGACTCTCCGCAGCAAATGTCGCCGAACTGCGGAAGAGCCACCAGCGGCGGAGGAAAAGATACAAGGAAAATTTGAACGGCCAGGAACGAGCTCCAAGCAGGAACGCGAAAGAAGTGTCCCGGTTCCGCCAAGACCAGCTGCCATCAAACGGCCAAGACCACAGGCAGAGGGAAAAAAGAAGTTATTCAAGGGTGACCGAACTGGAAAAAAAAGAAAGCTTCTAGAGGAAGGCACTGAAGGGCGAGCCCGCACACGAAGGAGGATAAATCAAACAACAATCTACGCTACTTTCCACGACTGGGCTCAGAAACGAATGTCCGAATATCACAAAGATAAGTAAAATTTTATGTTACTTTGCAAACTTAAGTTAATCTTTCATTCTTACTGCAAGTGGCAGATTTCAAGAAGTTTTACCTCATGTGAGGTCTACCTTTATCGCCAAAAAGGCGAGAAATGAGTTGTTACCGATTTTAGTATTATGTTTTTCAATTACTCGCGCGTAAAACTAAAGTTGATGTATAATAGGAATTTGTAAATACTTAAATATTGTAAAAGTTATTTTATAAATTTTATTTAAAACATTCTGGCAAGAAAGAAGTTTTAGTCTGAAAGACTTTTTGAAATGTATTATTTCAATGTAGAAGAATTGGCACTTGCTTGGAGAAGAATAGAAGTTAACAATGTACTACTAATGTATGTTTTAAAATGCGTAAAATTAACGGCATGTTAATATATTCTTATATACAATGTGAACTGTTATTTTAAATGTTAAGAAATACTGTGATATGGTAAAAGTGAAAGTAATGCCAAAAAATTTTTTTATTCGTGTGACTGTAAAAAGACCAAATTATGGTGAATATGTCTTAAAGGTTGAATGAATGTAGTTAGGTTCTCTGACGCTACACTTCAGACTCAGCCACTTTCAGAATAGTACCTCAGGGTTTAGAGTTGAAGATAGGGTGTGTTACGAGGTCCTGTCATGTTGAATTTTAACACGTTAGTGTTTTGATTGTAGGAGGCAGTGTTGAACACGTATACATAAACACATTCATGTTTGGTGTTCTTTTAAAACACATGTCAGAGAGCACGGGGAGAGATAATTAAAATAGTCATGAATGAAATAAGAATGTTAAGAGAAATATAAATATGCATGTTACTTGCCATTTCATTGTGTAACATTTCATTAAACTAGTTTTCCTTCCAGATCTCTGGAAGGAACCAGATTTGAATAAAAGCTCCTGTTTAGATGCAGTACAGATGAAAAATTGGGTGTCCATGGAGCTGCTATTGTAAAAACAATTTTTTTTTATTTCTAGTTTCTAGTGAGAAATGTTTGTAAAAGATTGGCCTCGCGTTAGATTCTAGAGGTAAAAGTTTTCAACAAGGTCGTTTTAGACCTCAGTTTCAAACTAATTAACTCTGGCGGGAAGTATGTAAGGATCTTAAGTTTTACTAACGTTTATTTTATTTTAAATCTTTACTATCCCTTCTTATTTTCTACTTCCGGCCAGAATTAAAAGCGTTAACTTATTAATGCAAAATTTGTCTGGCGAACGCCAAGTACTGAAGTTGTGGCTTTTTGCCAAGCGAGAGAGAGGAAGGAGTTAGTCGAAGCAGGCCGCTTGCCTTAGAAGTTTTACTCGGTTGCTGTTTGCCTTCCAGGCCAGAGGTTTAATCCTCGTGATAATTTTAAACGTATTGTAGTGTTAACAGTTCTCTGTACTACATACGGCTTCCTGTTAATATCCGGCCAATCTTACACGTAGGCCCTTGTTGATTATTCTAAATTTAAGTTAGAGTTTAGTTATATTTTATATTCTTACGTTCAGACCACAAGTAGTTGGTCTCTTTATTCCGAAGTACGGAAATTATTGTAAAGAGTGAAAAATAAAGGGTTTTGTATACCCTTCCTGTGTATCTTGTCTACTTCCCACAGTTATTCAACATAGCTTTAGTAAGCTCCCTGTTTCGAGTCAGGTCTGTGCATGTTCCCAAAGAAAGTAAGACGGAACATTGAACCTGATAACCGATTGTAAAAAATATCTGATGTTAATATTTTAAATGACGTATATTCGCATGCAAATTGTTTTCAAATAAATAAAGACCGATTTCGTTTTTCAAAAGACCGATTTCGACTTACCGATTTCGTTCTACCTTATTTATATAATCTTACAGAATTAATGTTCTAGAAAACATTATCAGGTTTCAGTATTGGCACATAGCTAATTTGAATTGTTATTTGCATACATTGAAAATAAATGTTACTTCGAATAACCTTTTTTTTGCGTGGATGTTAAATTGAGATTCTAATGTAATAAAACTATGCGAAAATATTAATAAAAACTTAATTTTTATTCTTGCAAAATAAAAATTACTTGTGTAAATGTACTTTCGGAATTTTATATGTAATAAAATTATAAATTAAAGGACGCTGCACGCTGATAAATCGCAAGAAATTAAAAGTCACGGAATAATACCGAAGGCGGAAGAAAAACGAACCCGAATTCTTTTAATATATTTTCTAACCGATCTTTGAAGGAAAGCCCAAACTAAAGCAAAAATCCCCAAATTTCGAAATTAAGTATCTTAATCAGATGTATTGTACGGAAATTCAACGTTTGGTTCTTTATATTTTATAATAAATAAAAACATTTACTAAGCATAGCTATAAAGACTGGATGGCCGTATAGAAATTTAGAATTTTAGTGCTTTGTGATGCTCTGAATAATTACTAGCATATGGTGTGTTTAAAGATGTTTTGATTTATCAGTCATGTGATTCTGATCGTGCTGTTTTGGAGATAAATTTATAAAATTTGAATGCTGATGAGGATTTCGATTTTGCGAGCGCTGAAGCTGAATGAAAAGTGACTTCATCCAACGCTAATTAGTTATTGTAGACATTACAGGAACAATTTTAGTTATATAATCTGAGGAAAAATATCATATATTACGGATTTCTTCAGATAACTTATGTTTTAATTCAAATTTTTGTGCTATATTGTGCATGAAGAGAAATATGTAACTTTTTGAATTGAATGTAAATATTTAGTTAAAATTTAATAACAACACTTACAATGTATAGTAGATTGAATATTTAAAATCATAAATTGAAGATCTCAATTTATACTAAAATAATTACTTTTCTTCATTCCTAACTTCCATTATCTTCTTCTAGTGCAATTTCATAAATACTTCGTTTTACGTCCTGCCCATTAGTCATCCCCTAAATAGGGTCATTTTGTCAAGCCCCTAAAGGATGACGAGATTTGACTGTATACTTAGATGATACATCTCATAAAAGTTTTAAATTTCGTAATTTATAATATATTCTACTGAGGATTTTTATGCTTTGTTGCTCCATTACTGTTATTAAAAGAGTTTAAGACAGGTAATAATTTTTCTTACAGAAATACCAAAATATCTGAATGAAATGCCAAAAATTCAGAATGACAGGCTACAAAATAAGAGCAAGAGCAAAAGTTTCCTAAAATAAAAAATTGTTCAAGATTATATACATATAATAACTTTTATTATACATAGTGTATGTAATAAAATTATATATATATATATATATATATATATATAATTAAATATAATGCAAAACGCAGTTCAAAACCTAATTCCATTCACGCGCTGATACCTGCAACAACTGGTGATAATGTTGTAAAATAAAAATAAGAAACATTTAAATCCATTACATATTCAACCCGGATCGAACTATTAAAAAAAACATATAATTGCTTAAATACATAACAAACAAGTGAAACATTTTAAAAAAAGTTAGATCTACCGTGAACAAATGTATGAAGAAGTGCAAAAAAGGTGTAAACTAAAAATGAAAAACTTAAAAAGAACAAAGCAAGAAAGAAATAAAGATGACTTATATATTCCGTCACATATTGTATCCCTGTCAGTCCAATCTCTACCGGCTGGATTAGGAACAGCAAAAATGCCCAATGTTTCTGAAGAACCAAATAATTTCAAAAACTTTAATCAGAACCATTTATTTGCTTAAAAAAACTAAAAGTTAAAAAAATGTCTAATATATGGAGTAATATTAGCCAGAATTAAATATTAACCAGACAACATATAAGCAAGCTTAACATGAAACATTATACAAAGATTCAGTTCTCAAAGCAGCAATAATCTACCTAAATTTAAGAATCATCTATTACTTAATAAAGAAAATTATGAATACTATAAATTAAATTTGAAAAAAAACAGGCAAAGAAAGGAAAAAATTCGTTCTTCCATTCTGAAACACTGGACAACGTTAACCCTTGCATGCGGTTTGATGGAAAATCAAAATCAAATGAAACTTTTAAATTAAGGCTAAAATAATTTCTAAAATTAATATTTTAAAACAACATTTTAATGTGGTGAGACGCACAAAAAGTCATAAAACATAAAATAAGCCAGTCTGTTACTTGAATTTATATTGCCGTAAAGCTGATATTATGCAATTTCAAAGGCACCCCGCCAAATGATTACATTCTGTCTAACCTAAGCTGTCTCAGTAGTACTTCGAATGAAAGAAGTAGTTTTAGTGTTTAGTGACAAAATCAAAATAAAAAAAAGTATTTTAATAAACGAGGTGGTTTGTAATAATGTATAATAGTTATACAGATGCTTAAAGAAAATCAGCGTGTGTCTAGTAAGTTTAATGTTATAGGCAAAAGTGAACAAATTTGTTTTAGTCGTAAATTAATCTTTAAGGACTGAACGGAGGATTTCAGTGTAACGTTACAAATTATATATGAACCTAAAGAATATAAAACCAAAATACGAAATAAGTTGTGATTTGTTAGAGAATGTAGAACTCACTTGAACTATTGTTGACGCAGGCCCATTTAGTCAATAAAAGAAAGATATAATTAAACAGCTACTCATTTAAAACGAAGGTAAGAATTCTAACAAGAATGACTAAATCAAATAACTGTATTAAAACCTCCACTCTATACCACCTGCTTATTTTTAATGGTTTGATCTGGATTAAATATGTCATTTAAAATTTTAAATATTTTAATTTGTTAATTTAAAAATTTAAGTGCTTTAAATGTTTTTCTTTTTATCTTACTTTTATCTCTAATATATATATATACATGTGTGTGTGTGTGTACGTTTGTGTGTAAATGAAATACTGAATTATCAGTATGAAATGTGTAATGAAATACTGAACATTCGGGAGAAATAATCGGAGCATATAATAATGCGTTCTTTAACGATAAGCAAGATTCCATTAAAAACACTGGAATTAGTAAATGATAAAATTTGGCATAATTCAATTGATTCTATCTCTTCTACAAATGGCAGTGACCGAAAAAACTTGCAAACGTAGCTAGTATAATATTGCCTGTAATGCATAATATATTGTGCATAATATTGGCCCTTTTAATATCCTACATTTTCTATGGATATCCTCTATAGGCGCCTATGCTCATTACTTCTCCTATACTTATAGTTTACAATATTTTAAAATCAATAAAAGCGATCCATAAAGTAAACTATTTATGTTAAAATGAATAAACGATTTGCTTTACACATCAATTTAGCAGTATTAAACTGCTAATACTAACTTCTCCAATATGCGTTATATTTTTCACAGTTCGTTTATCAGTTTCTTGCAAATAATTTATTAAAACTTCCTGTGATCGTTAACTTATTCTTTTTACGAGTTTAAGTATAAGTTTATCATTCCTTATTAAGGTCAAGTTGCTCACCAGTATTATTTATTAATGTATAAGTGTAAATCTTTACTGAATTTTATAAATCCATAAGCTGCAAGAGAAATACTTCTCATATGGCTCTCTCCGGTTTTCCTCTCCGTTCGATTTAAATTTTCAGACACATACACTAAAATACATTCCTTAATTTTATTTCAAATAAACACAAATTTTAATTTTTAAGAAACTAGCAGATTTAAAAAAAGTACTGAATGACACTGTATTAAAAAAGGATTGCACTTGTTTTTCAATGTCACAGAAAGCGAAGTCAAAATTTAACTGTATATTGAAAAGCTATATATTGAATATGTTGTGGGAAAAACCCCACAGATGATATACTCGTATGTATCGCCGTAGAGGGCGCTTCGCTTCGGAGAAAGAATGTTAGTTTTCCAGTTTGCGACGTAGTTAGTAGTGAACCTTCGATGCAATCCAGGTTGCTTTGTAAATAAAATGATTATTTTTGTAGATTGTTGAAGTATTTGCCTTCAATTAGAATTAGATCAACCTTTCGCAATATATGTATCTTGAAAAATATTAACATCGTTACTTAATACGTTAAATGAACTTACAAAATATGTGTATTATAACACATAAAAGTCCAACTAATTCAATTCCTAAGACTAAAAGTTTTAACTACTTTAATTTCTTTGCATTTTAGGGGCCCACCAACGGCCGAGTGGTTAAGTCATTGAACGCTGGTAGTTCGGTTCGAGATTCGAATCCCGCGAACGGGCTGGCTGCATGGGTGCTTTCGTGGTTTTCCCCACGTGCAACGTGTATACGAGCCACCCTTCCCTAGAAAGTCCTCCACGAAGGCATCCCTCCCCTTAGGCAGATAGCCCTAGTGTGCTTTGCCATAATTAAATACACCACATCTTTGTATTTTACGCAGTTTGTAAACAAACTTTTATAAGAATATGCAAAAAGAGGTCAATGTTTTGCAACCTCAGCTTTGACTCCAGTTTGGGAATAAACCTTTTACTGATATCTAAAGGACCAATACTTTCAGCTCAAATAAGTGATATCATTTAAAACCTATTGTATTTGGAGAAAATAAAGCTTTAAACGAGTTCCTCTAATTGAAAGAAATCTCTTTTATGGCTCTTTTTGTTTTGTAATATATCTAGAAGAGAACAGTTAAATGGAATTTTACAGTTAAAATCAAGAAGCAGAAGATACTTGTTAGTTTTTTTGGTACATTATAGCTGTAGCTTTTAAATCATTTTTAATTCTAAGTGGCGAAGAATACGAGAGCTTTAGGATTACTGAATTGTTTTAGAGGCTCAGCTAATGAATTCAAACATAAAATGTAAACAGATACCCGAGCAGGACGCGATAAATTAAGAAGCTGTTGCTTAAGCATTGTTTAACAAAAATCAACAAACTCCGTTTTATATTATAGTGATTGATTTTTATCTAATGCTTTTATTTAAATTAGAACGTTTTCAATTTTAGAGAACATTATGTCTCTTTACATATTTACATTTCTCATTAAATCTGTTATGAATGTAATTGGATTATATTTATTAATTTTGAAGTGAGAAAATAGAGATGGAAGGAAACGTACATTAATCTTCGTTATAATGTACACACTCAGAAATCCACGTAAAAAGTATATGCCGGCTAAAAATATTACGGGAATAAATTCAAGATGGAAAGAAGCAATTCAGAATAATAAGTAGTTACGAGTGTTACAAGTACCTGCTATTAGATAAGAGAGTTGCAGAATTTTTAATGCTAAAAAATGTACTGGTCTTTTAAATGGATGAATTCTCCTTGAATGGTATGTCAATGTATTGTTTAAACAAAGAAACTGTTTCAAATGGAAAAGACTTGGTAATTCAATCTGGCAAATGGCTGCCTTTATGAGCATTTTTAATTTTTACCCCATATTAAATGTGAATTCGAGTCAGTTTTCCTAGAAAAAGTCCTTCTTGAGGTCCTCCTTTCTCTTAGGTATATAACTAATGTCTGCTTTTCCATAAAATAGAGAAAGAAGACAAAGCACGGAACACTCATAAGATTACTCATTTAACTGAAATGTTGTCTTCGTTCGCTATCTTAAGCAGCATGACGTCGGTAGGTGAATGTGCATCCAATAACAACAGAAGCTGAGCATGCGTGAAGTTGTTGTTACCAGTTTAATGTTGTTGTTACAATTTCAATATTAATTTGCATAACTGCAGGCCAGCCAGTGGCAGAGCAAAAAAATACTACTGTCCGACACGGCACGAGGTCACAAAAGAATCTATCCTAAATAATGTAGATACGGGACAGTGTTCTGCACCTGCTGAAATTAATGGGTTGCCTAAATATAGTCATATCTTTTTTTTTTCAGGTGTAACAGGAATGTAAGCCCGATTACCTTAGAAAGCACTCCACAAAAGAGTCCATCCTAAATTAGATACCCTTCAACTACTTTGCTTTTATAAATTACAAATCATGAAATGTATTGTTAATAATAAGATTGAATCACGTTTTATTGACTGATTTTTTACTGTTAGTCCACTTTGGACCAAAAGCGTAATTTGAGTAATATTTTCCATTTAAATTTCAGTCTGAGTTTAATGAATTGTTCATAGTTTAATAATTGGTTTTAAACAAAATAGAAGATCAATAATTTAGCCATATTTTCCACAAAATTAGTGGCTAATAAGTAGTGATTAAGTACTGCACGAAGGAAATGGGCCTTCCTTCTAGTATTTTCACAAATGAACAGTATTTTAACTAGGATAGATATGTTACTTATTTTAGCCACCCAAATGAAATAGTGGTTAGTGATGCTAACTGCCGCACGAAGAGCCTTGGTGCGAATCTCGGAAGCCGTGGATTTTTGTAAGCATATGGGATATGTGAGGCAAGTGGGCGCTCAAAATACACTGCAAACCGAAATCCTCTCGGGAGACTGTGGTAAAGGAAAACGGACTGTAGACCCTCTGACCGTCATGCAGGGTATTTTTTCTATTAATGCCATTCGGGGAGGAATCTTAGCAGTTAGAAAAGCCTGAGCCGATCTTGCTTCGTCTTGTACCATTACTAATTTTAATCGACTGCATGGAACTCCTCGATCTCATATACATGCATTTTTCGTATAAAACTGCAAATATTCACGATGATTGAAGAATTGGTTTCTTCGGCATTAACATGTAAAACGGTTCATAATAGAGTGACACCATCGAGGGTTTTCTAAAAGGAAATTCTTTATGTTTACTTAGACGTGGGGGAAAAGACATGTAAATGCTCATTTCAGCCATGAGAAGTGTTAATTTTGAAACTTGCTGGCTTTGAGACGCAGGGCTAGCAGTTAAAGAGAGGTAAACAAGTCGAAAGTAAAGAGATCTTGGCCTGGCTTCTAAATCTGAGAAATATTTATTTCTATTTGTTCTCGTTTATGTTAAAAGAAAAAAATGAATATTAAATATGATAGGTAAAGAGCACATATCCTAAAAGAAGCTCAGACATTAAACTGGAAACGAACAGTAGAACTGGGTGATTTTACAAAATAATAAATTCTACATGAATTCTCTTTTCTAAGTCCTCGTTTTAGGCCCTTTTGCCGCAAATTTGCTTCTTGGATGCACATTTATAATAACCATTAGAACAAAGTATTGGAATTAACTAACTTTGGGTTGTTACATCAAAGATCATAGTGGCCAAATCCTTAAAACTGCATTTCGTGCATAACGATACGTAATTACCATGCCAAACGTTTCAACTATATGATTTTATGTATTTACTTATATAAGGAAATAAAATATTCATACAGTTCGCGTTATTTATTTCGTTTGCATAATCACAAATGTTTCAGGTAAAACAATTTAATGACTTTGTTTTTGGTAAATAATAAGTGTCTCTTTCTTTTTCCCGTAAAATTAAGAGGTAATATCTACATGATGCTTCTAACAATAGAGAAAAAATTATGTAACTTGTTTACAGTAATTTGAATGGAAAATGATAGATATAGTAAAATCCAAAGCTAAGAAAGGAGTTATCGAAATTAAAAGTGAGTTAAGGTACAGCGAGTAACTTTAAATTCGAGACTCTATTAAAAAGCTATTTTCAATCTTAAAGCTATTTTTAAGCTTAAAACTGCAAACAGTTCTCTTTTAGAACAGAATAAATATAGAGAAAATCTTGAATTGCAACGTTATTTCTCATTTATCATGAATTATCTTGGTGATCGAAATAAAAGGAACTGTGTGTATGTGGGAGCATCATTTGATTAAATATCTAATTAACGGTGCTTTCAACTAATTAACGGCGCTTTCAGAAATTGTCGACCGTCAGTACAGTCGAAAGTATAATCTTATGTTAGATATCCTAAAAAGAATGAATCGAAATTGAAACGAATAAGAACCAAGATAATGAAAACTTTTTATGCATGAATATTTATTAATTCGAAAACAGTACTATTCTACTTAAAGACAAAATATATTACGAAAAAGGTAAAATATGATACGTCAGATATAGAAATTATCATTGTTGTTCTTCATTTCCATTATGAATAAAAGCGCCTAAAATATCGATAGTTATAAATCAAAGAACTGTAAAAAATTTAGAACCGGAAACATTTGTGAATAAAATTTTTTCTTTCTTACTTAACTTCATGACGCACCATTAGAAAGAAATATAATTCTATCTTTTAATAGTCGATTATTACAGTTCGAATTTTCCTACACACTTTACGCTGTTTTATTATCCTTTATCTTCAGCCGCGTAACGTTCCATCGGGGATGTATATGCATGTATAATATTATACTGAATAAGTGGTAATAACCAATCTTGGTAGTGAGGAACTTTTAATCAAATGGCAGTTGAGACGTTTAGTCTTTATTGCAACATAGTTAGAAAATTACGCATATATAAATCATAGCAATGAGAGCATTTAATGTACATTTTACATCTTGATGGTTTCATATTAAAGGCAGTATGGGAAGAGTCATATTTAGTTTGATTGGTGTCAACTATATTAATTTTATAACATTTAATATACCACTAAGTATATTATGTTTTACCGTGATATATAATTCGAGAACTCTGACTGAAATATTATTAGAGGAGATTTTATATTTATTATTTATTGGTATGTTTTTGATGAACGTCTACAGATGTTATGCAACTAAACTGACCGCGGTGCAGGAAAGAGATGGCAACAATAAATCAAGGAATAAGAGGTTAGATTATTTAATTATGGGCAAAGCACACGATGACTATGGGAACACGACGGAAAGGATATCTTCGTCGTGGGCTTTCTATGGGCAAGTGTTTCTCATTTTCATAATGTATAAGGAAGAATATAGAATCCAACCTTGTAATGAGCTCGTTCTTCTGGGTTCAAACCCGAGTCAGACTACCAGCATTCAGTGGTTTTAACTGCTCGATTACTGGTGGGGCAGTAATGACAGTATACAGAAATTTGCTAAGTGGCCCTAAATTAAGAGTTACTCAAAAAGGTTTGCATATATATCAATATATTTTAGAATCCCCTCCACCCAAATTTCTTTTCTAATTATGAACCATGTCGGGTTTTATTAGTTAAATTATTTTATCTTGGATACGCACTGTAGAAGTCAAAGGCGAAAACGACCGGTAGAGCCAAACAGATCTAACTATCCAAAAAAGGAAGGAAAGAATCTCAGCGTTTGTTCCTGTCATCCTAAAGAAAATGACCTTTATTTTGACGGGTGGTCACTAGAACGAAAGTGGATAAATTGGATTTAAAATATTTTCAGCACTTGTGGACATTGGGCATTAGCCATTGGTAGGCTAAGGCCCAATGTCATTATTAATAAACATTTAATATATACCCCCTGTCTATAAATGTCCTTACCCGGCCTTTATTTTCGCAAGGGATAGTGCAGACATGCTTTCAATTACAAAAATGTTTTAAACGAGGCAAATACTCATGTTTTGTCCTCTTAAATTTTAAAATTACAAAATCTGACTTTTTATACGTCCCTTAACTACCTATACTTATATTAAGGAAAAATTTATATTCATCAGAAAAAATGATATACAAAAGGTGTGACTCCTGCTCGACAAAAATTGACCAATATTTGATTTCAAAGTTGAAAATTATATTTATTGTCCATACACAAATAGATGAAATGTTTGTCACTACTTGCCTAAATTAAAAATACTTATATTTTTTTAATGACAGGCACTAGCCATTTTTGGCTTTGGCCAATACTGAAGCCAGAAGCAGTGGTCATTTTATTATGAAGGCAGCTAATAGGCGGCTATCGTTATCTCCTATGAAGGGACAGACAATTTACATTATAGGGCCCGGGATACGAACCCGGGCCTTTTGGTACGGCAGCTCGTCTGGGCCGCAAAATATTTGTAGTTTAATGGTTAATATAAGAATAATAGATTATAATTCTAAAGTAACATAACTGAATAATAATAATAATAATAATAATAATAATAATAATAATAATAATAATGTGTTTTAGTCTTTTTTTACACTATTAATCTGTATTTTTTTGCACAAAAATTACAGATTAATAGTGTAAAAATCCTTTCAGCGTAGCAACTGTAAGAAAATTAGAAACTATAGAATATTTCACATTAAAATATCAATAAGGTTAACATAAGAATCATTTGTGAATATCAATAGTCACAAAAGAATAGCAATGAATGAGAGTTAAAAAAAAATCAAGCTCGAATTATTCAGATTTATTTATTAACCGACCCCATAAGACTGACCCCAGAGACAAACGATTTAAAATTAAATTGTAGAGACATTAGGATTTTTTTGGAAGCCGAAGAGATGAAAATTAGCAACCGCCTTCGCCGGGAATTTAACCACGGACATCTGGAATACCGACCCAGCGTGCAGAACCACTACACCACGAAGGCGCGCTAGGAAATTGGGAGAAATACCTTATAAAATGTATCAATCGATTTTTGTAGTACATGAGTCAAACATTTTGTAATGAGTATAAATTTGTAGAGTTTTCCTTAGTTCAAATAACCAATTATTCAATTTTTTGTGATCTTTCCTGAACTCAACTTCCCCTCGCATTTCCTCACCAGGATGCTAATCTAAAGTTAAGTGAAGTGAGTATTTAAACGAGTGAATCTTGGAGTTTATTCAGAGCGTGTTTTCGCTAGCCAGCGCACGATTCGTGTTTGACCTTGCTATTACGCGGAGTTGCTAATACGCCTTTTGGCCATTGGAGTAATTATCTCGCCTCGTAAGTTGACGAGTCAACCTAGTTAACCATAACTTATGGTGCTAGTCCAGCACTACTCTCTGCAGACTTGAATTGATTTGTGTAACAACGCTTAAGTTCCACCGCAAGTTGCCGTTGTTAGTGTAAAGCACGAAGTACGCGCCTTTCTGTCCATAGCTGAAAATAATAAAGGGTTATTTTCACCCTTTATGCTAGTATTATTTCATGCCTGCGCGAGAAGTCGCCAGGTTCATTAGTAGGATCTATATTAGTTTATGTGACCAAAGAAAGTTAGATCCTATAAAATAAACTTAGATAGATGTATAGGACACAGGGAAGAGCATAAAATTCTAGTTTTCATATTTTTCCAAATATGATGTATTTTGATAGATATAAAAATATCAAAACATTAATATTTGTGTCATTTAAAAGATTTTTTTTTTGTTTGAAATATATGTTCGCGAGCTAATGTTGCGAGAATAAAGGCAGGGTAAGGACTTTTGTGGACATGGTATGCATATCGATGTTTCATATAATGACGGTTCATTTCTAATTATTTATACTGCTATTTACAAAATATCTATAGAAATAAATGCAAATGAGTTAATAAAATTAAAATTTTAATTTCCTTACTATGTTCTGTCTTTTTAGGATAGAAGCACCGCATTTTAAATAATCAACAAGATTCAGGTGTATTTGCCGATTTGTACAATGGTATACTATATTTAATCATAGCAAAGCATTCGAGGCCTATCTGCCTAAGGGAAGAGATACTTTCGTGGAAGACCTTTCTCAGAGAAACTGCTTCATATTCACTTTACACGTGGAGAAAACCACGAAAACGCACATGCAGCCAGCACGTTGGCCTGGTTTCGAACCCCGGACTAACTACCAATGTTCGGCGACTTTACAGCCCATCGCTGGTCGGCCGCTGATGTGTACAAATATGTGTATATGTGTGTATGAATGTATACACACACATATGTGCCTTCTTAATTTCTTTAATTTCTGAAAAAAATACCAGTCTTTCTCTTTCTCTCATATATGTATTATAAGCAATTGCAATTAATAATTTCATATATATACGCTCGCACCTTGTATAATTTCCTTTATTTCTGTAAAATAGCAATGTATCTATCTTCCTCTCTCATATTTGTAATTATGTATGTATGTAAAATATAAAAAATAGGACGGCTTTGCTCTATGAGAACAAGCAACATTTAATTAACTTTCTGCAATTTCAGGATCTTTCCCCTAGACCAGTACTTTCGAGAACATTCCAGCCTATTATGTAACCGCTTCTATAAATAGAGAACTCGCGCAATTTTGCGTCAGAGAGAGGCCGTTTTCTTCCTTTGCTACTAAGATCTGTGCTGCTGCTCTTCTGCCTTTCTTTGTTAGAATACTATGGCGCATTGAAATTAATTTATTTAGTAAAAAGTGATGATATTTCAACTGAATAAAAAGATGTGGAATAAAAACAATTAACTTCTATGTCGTCCTTGGATTGCAAAGCTTCACTTATGTGACCGACTGCCAAAATACCACATGTATATATGTTTATTATATATAAAGAGAGAGAGATTGCTATTGCGTTTAAAATGAAATCCGCATTGTTTGCTAAATAAACGAGTTACTTAGCTAAAACATTCTCTTAGCCGAAAACTATTGCTATCAAATCAAAAGATATTTTGTAAGGTTCAGTCACCTAATTATTTTACATGCAAAAATGCAAAGTACATAGATATCTTATTTTATGCATTTTATTGACACTAAACCATTATACATTTTGTTAATCTAAAAACAGATTTTGTTGTCGTATCGTAATTTACGTTTCTATAGAAATTTGCCTGTCTAAATGCTATACTGCAGTACATAATTCCTAACCAAAAACGTAAAAAAGCTAGGTGATGCATAGAAATTCATTAACATTAATATATTAAGGAAAATTACACTTATAACACTTAATTTTTATTATATTAAGGAAGCAAATATATTTGTGTAGGCGTTATTATTATGCGCGCATTCTTGAAGTGAGCACATTACGAATCGATCGAGAGCTGGAATAATGAACTACAGCACACACATTTACACTTCATATATCACTCTAAATAATCATAATTATCTGATGGATAACCCCTTGGTTTCACATTCTAAGTCAACTGCCTTCCTTAAGCGTGTAAGGTATATCTAACTGGAAAGCCAATGCACAGGACAGAGCGAAGAGCATACATAAACGCGAAACTGCGCTTCATGTAAAATCCATCTGGATGGGAAACGAGCACGCGTCACATCATCTGGCGCAGTTAATGGATAACTGCGCGTCTTATTTCACCCGTTAACCTAGTCCGCGGAAACTCTGGAATCGTTATATAGTGTTATACATATTGCTTTAGGTATTCACTGCTATTACAAAGATTTATTGCATTGTAGAAGTTCCGCTCTTTGAAGAGGAAAGATAGTTTCATGGAGTGATGTAATAATTAACCATTTTAAGTGTTTTGTAGCATTTAGCTATAATTTTTAAAGTATTCTATTTAGATAATTTCAATATATTATTTTTATGCATAATAGTAATTTATATTTCTTTACTTATTAGAAATATTTTTTGCTGTATTAAGATAGAAATGCAATATAAAATTAAGAAGAATTCAGTTCAAAGATTTATAAAACTGTAGAGGCTTTAAGTTATTTTGAAGCAGGAGACATGGAAAATGTGCAATGCCTTCCCTGGGACTCGAAAATTAGATCTCTGGAATGCGTATCGAGTATGCTTCTAATTACACCACGAAGGCATGCAGAAAGGAGGGAGGAAATACCTTATAAAGTAAAAAATAAACATTTACTAAATTCTTATCACATAACGAATTTACTCTATTCCTTAGGCATAGTAATAAAATATACATTATACTTTATGTGTACTCATACAAGAATTTATCTGCGTGACTTCTTTTGGTTAGTACTACAGTATCAACATGAGGTCAAATCGTCCGCAATTTCGGTTTCGTATTAGTGGAGCAAATAAACACGTAACCTTTTTTGAAATTCAACGACAAAAACTTTAGGGAAATCTAATGATTATATGATTGTATGGAAACCAAGATGAGCGGAATTAAAAAACATTTAGGCTATTACACCTGGGAAATGTTGGTCATATAACAACTTTTGAATGACTCAACTTGATAAATAAATTTTTCTTTCTCTTATTTAAAGGTAATTAAAGAAGATAACGATTAAAATTTTACACATGTCCTCTGTGTAGAACATGTTATCTGGTAAGTGATTCCTTTTCCTATTTATAGTGCGATATATGAAATTATGGGTACTAAAATGCATTGATATTTCTAAACAACTTAATCCTATATTAAAAAATTGCTTTTGACAAACCAATTTTTTACAACCGAAGTTTTGTCAGAAAAATTTGTTAAAATCATACGCAAAACCACTTTCATTAATAGGAATACGGAAGCAAAAGCACCAAATTTAGGGTTCGTGGGTTCGTATAAAAATTAATTAATATTGTATAAAAATTTCCTCTTGTTAATATTTCTGGAATGGGAAATTAAAAAAAACTTAATATATTCATGTATGTCTGCTATATAACAGCCATTTTAGAAATTTTCCTTCATCCGTTATTATCGCTGAATTGCCATTCTTAATAAAGATGAAAGTTTTCTTTCCTTCGTTTATTTTTAATTAAATCTTTATTCTCTCAGCTGCGAATTATCTATACTTTAGTCTTTTTTAAGTATCGTTACATATATGCATATGAAAAAAATTAGATAATTTTCGATTAGATAATTAGGAATAAAATATGAATAAGGACACTACGGGATGTCGGCTTTAAGGAAAAGTAAGTCCACTGCATGCATAGAACGGCTGGCATAGCAAACTTTCTTTGATTGTCAGATGACTATGCAATGACTATGTGGTTTAAAAAAAAAAAAAAAAAAACTTTACAAAAAATAAAATTTCTGGAATAATTTGCAACACAGTCAGTTTTCTCTTCGGAAATACCACCGCTTTAATGCGTAGTATTGTATGTAAGTAAACAGGTTTCAGACAAATTAAGAAGACTAAAAGCAAATAAAAGTCAAGATATATACATATTTAAAATATTAAATTGTTTAAAAGTATTTTTATGCATTTTATAACGCTCATAATTTCATATCGAACTACAACGGCCAAATAAAAGCTGGAAGTAGCAATATTTCTAAAATTCTCATACACCCAAAAGCGTCTCTATTTTCTAAAACGATTATATAGCAAAGCTGCTTTCAAAAAGAATTCTTAAACAACATCTTCTGGCCGCACGCGGCCGCGTGGAACTTCTCACAGCTTTTCAATTGAAGGTTTTTCTTTCTACAGCTACTAGTTTCAAGCAAATTTCATCTTTTTAATAAGTTTAATAGAGTTTTTGGGGTGAAAAATACTTCGATGACAGCAATCATTTACAATAAACGATAACTGCATATTACAAATGAACTGGTGGTGAACGCGTACGAAGAATATGGGCAAAAAAATGCGCTTCCACAAAAGAATTACAACATTAATGCCTATAAATAATATACGCACTACCATTCCATAAATATCCTTCGGGTGTCTTTATTTCTGCAACCGATAATTGTAAGCATATAATTCTACTATAAATAGGGTAATAATAATTTGAAATAATTTAAAAGTATAAAGAAAAACAAATTTAAATTAATTTAAAACAATAAAAGCTCATTAAATTTTTTAATATTATTAATAATGAATGCAGCCAAATAAATTTTAAAACTTTTGTAAAAAAATCTCATCACTCATCAAGATATAAGCTGCTTCGATGTGGCACTTGTAGAGACATTATTAAGATTTTTTGGAAGCATGAGAGATGAAAAATTAGCAACCGCCTTCGCCGGAAATCGAACCTCTGGAATACGTGCCCAGCGTGCAGAACCGCTACACCACGAAGGCATGCTGGGAAAGCGGGAGAAATACCTTATATACTCCCCTTTTTAAAGGGCGACTGGGGTTTTTAGGGGACCCAATCGCCAAATTCTAAATGTGTGGAAAATCCTCATCCAAACCCTTTTAGTTCTGGCGCTACTGTAGAGACATTAGGATATTTTGGAAGCAAGAGAGATGAAAAATTAGCAACCGCCTTCGCCGGTAATCGAACCACGGACCTCTGGAATACCGGTCCAGTGTGTAGAACCACTACACCATGAAGGCATGCTAGAAAAGCGGGAGAAATACCTTATACACTAGAAACATAATAATTTATTAAATAGTATAGAATTATTAGAGACCAAAGAAAGAATTTGGTAAATGAAACCATTTGCCAAATCAGTCATAAATTTAGGTGTACGAAATTTATATTAGGAGATAATATAATCAATATTTCTTTAGTAAATAAATTATTATTATCTTACGTTGCAGCTATTGCGTAAGTATTAGACTTGCGCAATAGCTATAAACTAGAAAAACTTGTTAGAAACGCAATAGCTGGAAATTAGAAAAACTTGTTTTCGAATTCAATGAATTTTAGATCATTCTATATGTATACATACATACCTACATACATACATATGCGTATGTGTAGAGCAATCAAATAAAGATAGTAGTTTAATCATTGCTAGAGATAAATGAATCAACTTTCAGTTACATCGATAAATAACAATGACATTGTCTGAATGATTTAAAATTTAAAACATTACAATGAAAATATTTCTTTTTAAAGAACTAAATAAGAATACACAAATGAAAACAGAGGAAAGAAGGTAATATCGCATAAATACGAGAGGGATTACATTCTTTCATGCCAGTTTTTTTTAGGCGTGAGAACATAAAGAGTCGAGAGCAAAATTAAGAGAATTTGCAAATTATATCTATTTTTACAAAAAGTAGATTTAATTTGCAAATTTAATTACACCGCCAAAGAATTATTCAACTATTCAGAGATTAATACGCAAGAGTCTGCAGATCTGTGATTGTAAATGAGATACAAGCACACGAAAGGTTTACTGAAATGTGTGCTCGTATTCATTCAAGACATTTTATTATTTCTCGCAAGAATTGGGTCAATTTTATTAAGTATCAGATACAATAAGTAGCCAAGAACGTATGGATGACTGAATGACATGAATAATTGTCTTTAGACTGGACGTAAGCCAGTCACGAACGCAGGTGCCTAAGTGTCAATATATTGTCCAATATCGTCTGTAATTTGTGGAACGGTTTAAGAATCCCGGATCCGTATCGAGAACACTCGACCAAGATCCACAACGACGAATGAGGGTAGTTATTTGGCACCTTTCAGCGCGGCGATGCAGGACTGCTACAGCTTCACAGTTCTCACGTGAGCTGCAGTATGCCACTGGAACCAAAGTTTCACGGTCTCCAGTTGCCCGAAGGCTTCATAAGATATTGGTGTAAGAACCGTTGTTTGCTTTCCGCTCACTCCAAGATCTCTCTAAAAGAAAGCACGTTCAGAATGGTGCAGACAACATACTAGTCGGACCAGACTTCAGTGGAGCACCGTGCGTTTTACAGACTGATCGAGATTAAGGCTGGACACTGATTCTCAGCGCACCTGTATTTGGAAAGAGCCCAGAACATGATACCATCCCTCTAATCATCAGGGAAAAGGATCATTCCGGTGGTAGAGGTATAGTGATTTGGACAGGCAATATATTGCTATTCCCCTTCGAGATCCATCTCGGAGTTGAAAATTGCTTGCTGCAGGAATGGGGTTGCCTGCCACAGGGACTACTCAATTGGCTCCTGTTCAATATGCGTGACCTATCTGGCTGTGAGAGGGGCCCATAACCCATATTAGACTCATTTTCAGTTCGATATCACAACGTAGATTTGGACATCTCTGCACAATGAGCTTTTTGATAATCATGCTTACATAAAATAGCTTTTGAATGGTACATCTCTTTCTCTGTTATAAATGAATATTAATACTAAATTTCATTAAATTATGTCCATTTGTTTTGCAGAAATTTAGTATAATGTACAAATTCTCTTAATTTTATATACGAGTGCAATGAAGACATAAGAAAACCAAACGTGGTCTGAATCTAATTCAAAATTTAGGTAAATAAAAATTCAACGAACTATTCGAGGAACAATGATTTCGTTACTAAAATATTTTGTGGGCTGAGTAGAATTTATAAAATGTTGCATAATATTCTATGAAAAGTTTTTGCAGTAATATTATAGCCCTTTACGTGCAATTCATTTTAAAATTTAATTTCCGTAATGCCCATGTGGGATACTGAAACTTGAATTGCAATGAAACAATGTACTCTTAAAGGACTTACTTATTACGGAATTACTTTAATTCTAACAGCATTTCTTGAATTTTATGCACTATAATGTTTGTTGTTTCATTAAATATATTTTAACCTGGAGAATTTAGTACTTCGTTTATGAACCCAACACCTACCATTTCCAAAACCGAAATTGTTAGAGATGATAACGCAGTTATTATATATGAGTATATTTGAACTGCTAAACGATTACTTGTTCTCAAAAATCAAATGTTAGCTCTAGGTCTGCGTTCCATTATGAAAGCTGATAAGAGCAACCTCTCTCCCTCTCAGCCTTCAATTAGGGCCAGTTGAATTCCTAAACTACCTATCTGATAAAAGAGCCTGAGCGTTAAAGCAATTTCTTTAATTATTTGTGAATTAATGAGCGTATACGTATCACTGATTTCAATCTAGTAATGAAATAATAAAAAAAACGAGGAAAGTAAGAGGAAAAGTTCCATGACTTCTTTGTTGATTTAATCAATATACGTCACAGCGTAATTAACTAAGCAAACTGAGAAAATTATTTGAGAGCAACCAAGAGAAACGAAGATGTTTTGGGATGAGCAAACAGAGTCTTGTGGAAATGAAGGAGCCCTTGAAACACCAAAGAAGAAGTTATTAGATTCGCTTAAGATATACAATTTTCTATAGAATCTAATTTATATTTGCTTTTAAACTTTCTCGCTTTCCCAATGCTTCTAAAACATTTTGAAAAGTTTTAAAACTATGCACATGTTTACTTTGCGTTAACATACAATACGACAGAATTTTTTTACCTTTTAATGGTTAAGTATTATTCACTTAAGAAATTACTCTTACTTCTTTATAAAACTACAAATTTTATGACTTACGCGTACATTTAAATTTATAAACTGAATGAATACATGTTTTCAAAGAGGGCAAGTAAAATCAAACACAGCAAGCGTTTTAAAACCTCAAACTTAAAAGATGTATTCAGATCATATTTAAAGCACTATTCATAAGAGATGGTAAAAAATCAGAAAATGCTTAGCACTTCGTTTACTTTTCAATTTACTTATTTTTAATTTAAGCGCACATTTTTGTTAAATATAGTAAATAATCATATTGCTGGTTGAATTGCACTGATTCTCGTCTTAAGTCGCTTATAAGTAAGTAAGTAAAGTATAATTCCAACGCAGGATGGCTAATTAATAGAATAAGTAGTGACGCAATAAAATTTCCTAACAGTTATCTGGGAAATTTTACACTTCTGGCATCACTGAAATTCTTTCTAGAAAAGATAAATTTATAGTTAAATGCGACATCTCGTAGACATACTGACGCACAAAATTTTTCTCATTTGATTTAAACAATCGAATTACCAATATATTTCTGAAAAATGTTTCGCATCTCTGGTAGGTTAACCACTATTTGAACACAGCAAGATATTTGTACTCATAATAAATTTCCACAGCGTTAGAGACTTGCTTGATTACCAGATAGACGTGTTTCAAACGTCTCTTGAGTAAAGATATCATTTGAGTAATTAGTTTACTTTCAGAGTATATGTCTACAAGAATACCTTTTCTTTTGTATCCAAAGGTATGGAGCGGTAAAACTAATCGTCTTAATTCAGATTACTTTTTTGAAACATAAATGAATAAGTAAATAAATAAAAATTTAACCGTGTGACATTTTCAAAGGTTTCCTCTTTGTAACCAATATATTGTTAGAAAGATATAACCATGAACATCTTTCCATGAGAAATCAGTCATTTAAAGACAATTACTTAGTCCGTGGTTGTGCATAAATCTACAAATTAGGAACCTAGCAAAACTGTTCAAGGTTGCCCGCTGCATTTTAGAGTTCAATAAAAATTGAGACAACATTTTTAGTTGTTTGAAACAGCGATCGAAGAATCAGGCAAATCAATAAGACCTTGTTTGACTCTATTGAAGGATTTGTTTCAAAATTAATTAATTATGTAAAAGCATGCGAATGCTAAAAGGTTTTCTGCCTAAGAGAAGGATGTTTTCATGGAGAACATTCTAACGGAAATTAGCTCATATTCATGTTACACGAGGGAAAATATTATGAAAACATCTATACTGGCAACTGAGGATAAAACACAATATATGGCAGCGCACTTCCTACCACAATGCCATATTAATAGATTCTACAGAAACATGTTAAGAAAACTAAAATTATGAAAACAGCGTAGAAACATGTTAAGTTTTCATGTAACTTAAATCCCCCTGTAATTTAATTAGATATTTATATAGTACACAGTAATGTTTTCTTTACTCTCCCTCTCTGTTTTTCACTCTTACTCTTTCGTTCACTTACACAAATATGCTTAAGTTCCAGAAAAGACGATATACCAGTATAATATCACTAAGCCCTTCATAAGAATGCAGATTATTAGAAATAAAGCGAAGCATGAATTCCGCGTTAATGCGCAAATGTTGAGTTAATGAAAGCCATAATTCCCGTAAAGGAGTCCACAATTTTGATAATGGAGGTAAAGGACATCTGTGTTTCACTAAGCGTTGCGTAGTATCAAAACTTTTTTCAATAACGCAGAAATCTTGTGAATTAGGATATCATGGAAAACTGACAACTGAGATGAGAGTTTCCTTAATGTAATTCGGGTATCTAAAGATATGCTGCTAAGCAGGTTTGTTAGAAGAGAACAAAAAAATCCATCGGAATGAAGCAAGTCATAAGCAGGTGTAATACAAAAGAAAAGATAAGTACGTAACTTTCCCCGTTTGCGGGCATACCAGGGACTCAAATGAATTAGAGATAAGTAGGACTGCTACAACTCGTTCAGCTTCCTATTGGCATGTGGTATGTATGGATTCACCATATCCTAATTGCACGTGTAATATTCCGTTTTCCAGAAAGTTTGAAATGCAACAGGTCGAATAGTATTACTGAATCGGAAAAAGTGTCTACCATGGCTATTCAGGCTAGCTGTCGTGCAGCTAATAAAAGGCCATATCATGAAATGAATGTTTCACAATCCTCATACTGAAGTTTGTTGAGGTTACATCATTGAATTCTAATGATACTTTAGGAGGTGCTGTACGCCTTTCGAGTGAAATGACTCTTACAAACTGATGTCGATCATGATCATTTATAGTCCTTTTATGGGAAAACTGCTGTTGAAAATTCAAAGATTTGACGGAAATCTGGTAGTTATGGTGAACTCTGAAAATAGTCAGATTTGGAAATCCAAATTTCCTCTCTACATCGGAAGTGTTATGAATTTTCTCTGGAATTTTATTCATTAAACCCCACTACAAAATTCTTATATCTTGATAACTGCCTATTCTCAGCGTGAACACAGCTCTGACTGAGAAATTTCTGAAAATTTCGGTCTATCACTTTAATTACGATTAGGTGAAGAAAACTAATTACATGCACAAGTACACTATGAAAGACTCTTCGTAAGCCCACCTTCACTTTCCGTACAAAAGCGAAGGAATAAAAAACCTAGGTGATATTAACAGCTGAAAAATTTTAAAAAATGTGAAATTGTAGGATATTCCTGACAAGCCACTAGACACCTGTACGTATCCAAATGATCAGAAGGTTGTTGATGCTTGTTCCTTGATCTATTGCACCAAGATATTTTACTGTACATTTATTTACAATTTATTTACAAGTCGTATGCCACCTGGCATATTTACAAGCGTTATGCCTCCTGGCATGTACATGATAGACATATTCTGCCACCTGGCATGTGAATTGATACATCATACTAGTTTTCTGCCACCTGACAGATACGATGCAATTACCTCAATTAGCGGTAATACGCCCGACATTTTGGCGTGTCCGCTTCCCTTACGTTCTGTAACGCAACTAACTTTTTCTGCGGTGCGCCCTCTAAGCACAAATCACCGCAATCACCGAGGAGGCCAAAACATCCTCCCCCCCGATGAATTACATTCATGTTAATACAATCTTCAATATATGCAAACAAGTAAATGAAAAATATAGAAAATGAAAACATACAAGAACCTTCAAAAAGTATAAAATTACATATTACACTTACCAATCTTCTAGCAAAACATCTTATATCTTACTATATTGAAACGTTAACTATGAGGGTTAAACTAGAACAAACAAATAAAATTATTAGTACAATAAGAAATGAAAATAATAATAAAACATATTCAATATAAACCAAACACTTAAGTTAATGTTCTTCAACTGGTAAAAGACACAGTTTGGTAATAGGACGTTTAATGTCCCCGTGCACAGTTTTTAGTCTAACCACTCGGACATTATTGTCTCTTCCAGGAAACACTTCTATTACTCGCCCGAGTTTCCAACGTAATGAAGGCATATTATCTTCTTTAATGAGAACCAAGTCATTTAGACGAATATTTCTGCTAGGCTGTCTCCATTTGCTACGCTGCTGTAGTTGGCACAGGTACTCTTTAGACCACCGCTTCCAAAACCCTTGGTACATCTGCTGTGTTAGTTGCCATCTTTGCAATGGAGACACTCGTACTTCGGTTAAATCTTGTTCCGGAACAGCTGTTAAAGAAGTCCCTATAATAAAGTGTCCAGGAGTCAAAGCTGTCAAATCATTGGGATCACTGGAGACCGGTGTTATTGGCCTCGAATTTAAGCATGCTTCAATTTGTGCAATTAGAGTTAGAAACTCTTCATAAGTCAAAATTTGAGTTCCAACACATTTCTTTAGATGCAGCTTCATAGATCTAACAGCTGCCTCCCATATACCGCCATGATGTGGAGCAGCTGGCGGGTTGAATATCCACCTTATGTTTTCATTTGCTAACCACCTTTGAAATTCTGAAGCCTTTCGTAACTCATAGGCGGTAAGCATACTAGATTGCTTTTCACGAGCGGATTTACAGTTGTTCACGAAGCGCAGAACATAATTATTCCCAGTACGTTGGTTAAATTTCCGTACAGTTCAAGATTTAGTAACGGTTCTGTAGATTCCACAAGTGTTTTCAAAGTAACACATTTTCGTTCTTCACTAACGTTTTGAAAGTCAGCTTCGGTATTCATTTCGTTTATGTGATGTCGAATATTTACTTCTGAAAGCCAGGGTGGCCGAGAAAACCAATCACTATCATTAATTAGAGCTTCAGCATCCATCCCCCTCGTAAGTTTATCAGCAGGGTTTGTCTTCCCACTGCAAAAGTACCAGTTGTTTAAAATTGTTTTCTCCTTGATTTCTACCACACGATTTCTAACAAATTGTTTCCACTCGTTGGCAGATCCCTTGATCCAGTGAATGCAAATTTGGGAATCAGTCCAGTAAAATATATTTCCCTTATCCAACTGCGGAAATGTCGATTGCAAATACGAACCTAATCTTGCAGAAATTAATGTTCCCAAAAGTTCAAGCCTAGGGAGTGTTACCCTTTTTAATGGAGCCAAACGGGATTTCGACATTATGAAACTTGTTTTACATTTATTTTTCTTCTTAAATCTAAAATATGCTACGGCACCATAACACTTGGGACTGGCATCAGAAAATATGTGAACTTCTATAAACTTCCAACACATATCACTGAAGTACTGTCTGGGAATTTCGAAAACTTTATTTTTTCAACTTCCTTTAACCATTCCTGAAATATGAATTCTGTATCAAGGGGAACATTTTCGTCCCATTGAATACCCTTTTCCCACATAGTTTGCATTAAGAGTTTAATTCGAACAGTAAATGGATTCATAATTCCTAAGAGATCAAAGAGCATACCACATGCTGCTAAAATGATGCGTTTAGTTCCTTTGAGATTTTGTAACTTCTCAAACTGAGATACATCTATTTTCAAATTATCATTGACATTGTCCCAGATAAGACCTAAAACTTTCAACGGTACCAAAGAGTCTTCAGATGTTTCACGAGAGTCAATTCCATTAAGTTTCCATAGTTCATTCAGCTCAGGTGAGTTTGAAACCCATCTACGTAAATTCATACTGGCCTCGCTAAGAATGAAAATCATGTCCTTGCTTAAATGTAAGGCCTTTGCTACATTAACTGTCCCAGAAATTAAATCATCTACGTAAAGCTCTTTTAACATACTGCATGCCTCTTCGTAGGCATCTTCATACTTTTTTAAATGCAGTCTTACTGTAGCTGTTAATAAATAAGGTCAGCACTTGACCCCGAAAGGAACTCGATTGTGTTGAAGAACTTGTAAGTTGGAATTACTGTGATCGAGATTTGACCCTTCTTCATTTATCCACAAAAACTTTAAAAAATCCCTATCTTCTTTAGCTAAGCCTACCTCTAAAAATGCACGCTGAATGTCGGCACAAAACGCAATTGAATGTACCCTGAGTTTAATGATAATCTTTAGCAAATCAGGATTTAAATTAGGTCCGCTTTCCAAACAAATTAAGTGATACATTTCCCTTACTTTTAGAAGAAGCGTCAAAAACTATTCGAACCTTTGTAGAATCCTTCTGCTCGCGCACTACCGCGTGATGAGGCATGTAATACCCCGTTTTCAAACTACTATTTAAATACGTATCTACCCGTTCCACTATACCATCTCTCAAGTGTTCATTAATTATCTCATTATATTTTAAATATAGCTCGCTATTTTTCTGAAATTTATTATTTAAAAATTGTAAACGCTGTTTGGCGATTTCATAATTGTTATTTAAACCTTCAACACCCTCTTTCCACAATAATCGAGTTTCATACCTTTTATTCTTGTAAGTTGTATTTCGTTCAAATGACTCTAAAATTTCTTTATCTGACAGAGATATTTCTTTATCCGAACTTATCCCAATTGCTTCTAATTCCCATAATTTTTTAACTCTTTCATAATCTAAGTCCTCATTTACAACGGTTATATGATTAACTCTTGCGTCCTTACACTTTGATCCTTCGTCCTTGCCTTGAATCACAAACCGAAAGTGCTTTCTGTTGCGACTAATTTTTTACAAATCTTCACTTTTCGTTCTCCTAAAATTTCCCAAATATAATCCGAACCTATTAATACTTGAATTTCGTCACTCGTACCAGCATCTGCTAATTCTATTCCCTTCTCAAACGCCATCTTTCGTATCCACCGAGAAGGAACTTTTACTTGCCCTAGTGTTATAGAATCAATGACTATTGCGTTAATTTTTATCTTTTTACTGGGATGGCTTACATTTTGCAATACGATTTCTACGATATCATACAAGCGCTCTTTTGCATCTTTGCATCCAAATGTGAAAATAATAAGCGCTTCTTTATTAATAATTTTCAACCCCAGTGAATCAACCACTTCTCGTAAGATGAATGACTTTGTTGACCCTGAATCTAGCATACAACGTAATACCTTTTCGTTCCCCCCCCTTTACACCTAACTGCTGCCGAAAACGTCTTTAAAAGAACGGAAGTCGGTGGTTTAATTTTGTTATTATTTTCATTACATAAGAGTGAAAGAGAAGGTTCAAGGATTGGCGTTTGTTTTGTCTGATTGGAAGTATCCGTCTCTAAATCTTTCGATGCGGCGTCACATATTAACGAATTATGTAAACCTTGGACATTGCACAGTCTGCATTTTTCATCTTTATGAGCACAGAAACGCCTTGGATGCCCTTTCGAAAAGCAAATAAAACATAAACCTCGATCGATTAATGCCTTTCGGCGAACCTTTAAATCAAGTGCGCAATCATGATTCATATGACAAGCAGATAAACAAAATATGCAGACATTTTGATTCTCTTTCTTAGGCGGGGTAGAGAACTTTCGATTTGGATTAAAATGTGATTTTTGAAAGTATTTAGAGGGAGTTTCTCTTTGACTAGTTAATACTGAAGCACCTTGCTTATTCGTACTGTAAATATTTCTTTTAGAATGCATGTAAGATTTATTTTGATAACCTTGATGGGAACTTTTGTTTCGTATTAATGTTTCATTTACATCAAAATTCTTAGAACGCGCTAACATCATTGATGTTTACCTACATTCCACTTCAGTTTTCAAGAACGTTAGTAGTTCATTAACATCGAAATTTTGTTTATCACTTCTTTTCCTAGTGAATTCTAGAGTTAAATTCTCGGGTATTAACTTTAACAAAATAGGGGATAATAAATGTCCATAAGAACCACTAGTAACATTTAAAGAATTTAAATTCCTTATTTGTATTTCTATATCGTCATAAAGCTTCCTCAAAGAAGCCGTATTTCCGGAATATTTTACAGGTTCTAAACTCAACAATTTATTCATATGCGCATTAATTAGCGGGTCATCTCTGCCGAAACGGTTTTTTAGTATATCAACAGCCACCGTATAGTTTTCACTAGTAAATGTTAATCCACTAATAGCATTTAAAGCTAAACCTCCCAAAAGCGATTTTAAATAACAAAACTTGTCAACCGAACTGAGACTTTCGTTTTGGTGAATGGAATTACTAAACTGATTCCAGAATTCAAGCCAAGAACAAGGATCACAGTAATATTTTGTAATCGTTAATTTTGGCAATTTTAAAATATTAACTTCACAAATTTTCAACTTCGCAGATATAGTTTCCTCACTAGAATTTCTAGATTCAACTTTACACGCGTTTTTTCTTAATTTTTCCTGAATTTTACATTTAAAACTTATAATTCTTTCCTGATATTCCTGCACGGAAATTACTTCTGTTTCCAACTCCTGTTCCGTAATTATAAGTTTTTCAATCTCAGAATCGTATTGTTTCAACAACTGCGATTTTTCAAGTAACATTTCGAGTAATTCTTTTAATTTCTCATCCGCGGTTTCACCCTCTTCTTACAATGCAGAATCTATTTTACTCATCAACTTGGTAGTTAAGTTACGCGTCACCGTACGCAACTTCTTTGCCTTATTCATAGCCTCCATTTTACCATTAGATTCTATCAACTATAATAATCACCAAGATTTGTATTCAACAATTCTATTCAAAACTGGAAAAATGAAAAAGGGCCTACCTCGAATTTCTTCGCGTTAAATCCTGGCTTTTCAGTCATGAACTCACTAATTTTCTTCGTCCATTCTTTATCTCCACAAATCACGTCCGGTGTCACCAGAAAAAATGTACGTATCCAAATGATCAGAATGTTGTTGATGCTTGTTCCTTGATCTATTGCACCAAGATATTTTACTGTACACTTATTTACAATTTATTTACAAGTCGTATGCCACCTGGCATATTTACAAGCGTTATGCCTCCTGGCATGTACATGATAGACATATTCTGCCACCTGGCATGTGAATTGATACATCATACTAGTTTTCTGTCACCTGACAGATACGATGCAATTACCTCAATTAGCGGTAATACGCCCGACATTTTGGCGTGTCCGCTTCCCTTACGTTCTGTAACGCAACTAACTTTTTCTGCGGTGCGCCCTCTGGGCACAAATCACCGCAATCACCGAGGAGGCCAAAACAACACCTTTATAAAAGTGTGAATCAAAGTTGGAATTTGTTTATCTTTGTTTTCGTCTTGAGAAAGCAGTTGCAAAACATTCAAATCAACCACGTATCTTAATAAAACATTTTATGTTTCACATTAATTATAGCAGCCTTTGACGCACTTTTAATGAGATGGCCGGTAACTTTTGCTTTCTGGTTACTGTATGCTATATGAATGTATGCCTTTGTACTCGTTAATTAACACATTTCATTAAACACATATTTGCTTTGATGAAAGATAATATGCAATCACAAATATTAGTTGGGGAACTAACGAATTCCATTAACGACTTCACTCAAGAATGCATTAAACCAATGGTTCTCAACCTTTTGACGAACTCGTACCATCTAAACAAAAATTGAAAACCTTCCGTACCACCACTACAAACTACTACTAGCACCACCACTCTTGAACAAAGCTCAGATCGCATAGATTTACGAGTGTTAGAGAAAAAAACTCAATCAGGATGTTGAGGTTTTAATTTTTGAATTTAATAGATAAAAATACTTTGCTTCTTTGGATGCCGTATTTTTCTCTTGTGTACCACTAGTGTTACGCGAACGGCGGGTTGAGAACCCCTGCATTAAACGATTCAAATTAAAAATGCTTTCATCAGAATCCTTTGCAGATATAGACATTTTGTGAAGCATAGTAATCTGTTGCGTTTCCTTTTCAAAGACAAGAAATATATTTATAGAAAAAGAAGTTAAAAGTTTGCCTATTAAAGGAACAAAGCACTGTGATGGGGAGAATCTGCTTAGCATGTTTTTGTACTGTCACAGTACAAAATTAGTTCCCAATTTGTTTGTCAAAGCTAAGTCAGGAACGCTAAGAATGCAACTTTTCCTTTTCGCTTTTACTTATGAATCAAACATTTTCATTTTAGCCGTATGGTAAAATATTGCACATTTTGTTTGAAGAGGTGGACTCAAATCTTAAACGGAAAGGGTACATAAATGGTTATCCGATAACTCATATATTATGGAAGAAACTGAAACAAGCTTCATTCATTGATCAGATGATAATGTTTTTTTAAGTAATTACCACTATTTCAGTTCTGCGGTTAAAAATGTCATTAACAATCGATTGAGCAACACTACACGTCTGCCACGTCTTAAAGCTTAGCAACTATCGAGGTTTGAAACAAAATGATTTTTCATCTCCTGATTGATTCAAATCGACCATTTTAGAAGAAAGGGATACGCATGAAAACTGTTTGGAACATTTTGTACAGAAATTAACCTCACTTTAATCCATGTAGAATCGTGAATGCTTTTCTATTCCTGAAATCACTGAAAATAGCACTCTGGATAGGCTCAACAATAAGGGTACGTATCTTTCTAATGAGCGTTTTCCAAAAGAATATAAAGAAGAAGAAAATTAAGTCAGTGACATTTAGAATAATAGCAGTTCAATATTTTAAACAAATCTGTTCATGCAAGACAAGCATTATGCCATATCATGAGTTTGTGGAACAGATTCTTTTACAATACTTCACACACAGAGTAATCAATCTTTCGCATCCATTCAAATAAACAATGAATTTCCCAGATTTAAATTCATGCAAACTTTAGCTCTGGAGTAATATGAAAGATGAGGAAAAAACGTACATGATTATACGCAAACACATTGAACAACTTCATCAGTTTCACACTGAAAGAACAAAGACGCATCTAACAGAAGTTTCAAACTTGTACTAGCGTTTAACACTAGTAGTACTTTTTTTTCAGTAATTAATTACGTTAAATGTCTCTGACAAATTGATAAATCTAATTAACGTTCACTGTGCATAAATAAATCTAACTGGTATTTCTCAGTGATACTTAAGTCTCTAGAGGCAACTTTCATAGCCAATTCCTTTTCCCATAATTTCATAAGAATCTCGTCGTAGTCTGAAACATTCGGAGGCTAAATTTGGTATCAGTTAATTATTTAAACAACAGATGACGAACATAACGCATTTGTATCACTCTTTGTACTCATTTGTTTTTAATCTTGAACGTTTAATTTGAGCAACCCAAAACCGTGCTGAATATACTTAAACATGTCAGCAAGTTTATTCAAAGACGTATCTAACAGAATTTTGATACTGTACCTATGAATATCACTAGTAATATATTTTCCGGTAAGATGTCCACGATCGAGTTGGTAAATCTATCAGTGTTCACCATGATGAATATACAAAACTATGTAGTAAATCTGAATGACAATCAAGACCCTAAAAGCAGTTTTCATAACAGATTTTTTTAATACTCATTATCAGAAACATTTGGACACAAAAATTAATGTCCATCTATAAGGCGGCAATAGACGCTGAACAAGATAAATCTGAATAAGCTTAAGTAATTAAGTTTTATTTATTCTTAACATTTTATACCAATTATTCAAATCATCCTGTGTGACAAATAAAATTCAAAAGATTAGGGTTAAATTTGCGTTCCCGATCAAGAGTTATGTACAATTATACGTGTTAAGCAAAGCATCTCCTCTTAAGCCCCATTTACGCATAAATTCATGCATTAAATACCTCATGAAGAAAAACTAACACAAAATAAAAGGATGTTAATAAATCTTAGGCTAAAGTAAAATGTTTCACTCATATTACATAAAAGAAGGTCCAAATGAAATTAGCAGCGTTAGCAATTATTGGAAATATTGCCATTCGTTTCCAAACTTTTGCTTAATTTATTAAACTTTGTTTATTGTAATTTTGCTTTAAAATGTTATAACATTTTAAAGGTATTTTCGCATGCCTTCTTGGTGTAACTGGAAGCACACTCGTCACGTATTCGAGAGGTCCAGAGTTGGAATCTCGGCTAGGGCACTGCACTTTTTTCACGTCCCCAGGGAAAAAAATACTAAAACTAAAAATATACTAATGACTCTACAATGTACTGAACGTCCGCTGGATGTAATAAGTAATTTTTGAACAAAATCGAACTGAGTTTAACTCCGAAGGCTTTGGTTAAAATAAAAATCTGATGTGTACACCACATGACTTCCTTGTATTGGAATATTAAATTATACGCATTTTTCCTTGCATTTCATTTAAACTTATTGGATTGAATTAAATCTACTTCGCCGACAGCGCATAAATCACAATTGAATAAATGAATTCTTTAAAATTCACTCTAATATTTGTTTACCATAGCGACACTCTGGCGCTAGATTCACTTAACAGTATTAATAATTATATAACAGTTAATTTATATAATAATTATATAACGGAAACTAAGTTAACTGTTATATAATACAATAATTATATAACAGTCAACTTATATATTTCGTTCATATTATAACTCATAATGCACAAAATTTATATCATTTAAAGAATAAAATTATCTAATCGTTGCCACATGTTCTACTCAAATAGTATAATAAAGCTACAATGATGTATAAAAGAAATTAAGCAAAGAAAACAAAAAAGAAACAGTTTTTCACAGACGATTGAGTATTTCTCATTCAATTAATTCAGTTCTCACTTCGCGAGAAGGCCAAAATACATAAAAACTCAAAATATCTATATTAAAAATTACGAAGTAAATCTCAAACACTTATTTCCTCGAAAAAATTCCAGAAAGAATTAAGCATGATTTAATTGGCAATAATAAATGAATGCATTATCTTTGTTGTTGCGAAGCTAAGTTTCTCTAGATTGGCAACAAATCCACTAGTCTCCTGTTTCAAATGTAAACATCAATGGCCGCCATTAAAAAAAGCTTAGCGGCAATTAAACAACTTTAAAATTGCTGATAATTCTAAAAATATTGCACACAGATTTACTAAAGAGATAAAATCCTTAACCGGAAGATAAAAACAACATAATTCAATCATTTTTAAAGCAAAAAATGTACAATTTACAAACATATAAGAGTAAAGAAACTGAGATTATTGAGCCAGGTAACAGAGTGGATATATATATAAATATATTTATATACGTTTGGTGCGGCCGATTGCAACCAAAATACGAGGTGCACATCTACATGTTATACCAGTCTTATATACAAAATTTCAACGTTCTGAGGCTACTCGTTTTTGAGTTATGCGAGATACGTACGCACGTACGTACATACGTTCGTACAGACGCCACGAAAAATTCTCTTCAGAATTAATTTTAAAGCAGTTATATAATTTTTTGAAGGAAAAGAGTATTTTATTCTGTCCTTACGTACAGATATCACGCAAAAACATCGTTAAATTGCATTCGATAGCGGTCAAAATGGATATTTTCGTTGAAATATGTTACCTGAAACTTTTCGCGATTACAATACTTCCTTTTTACTTCGTACAAGGAAGTAAAAATACGTTTCAAAAGACTTTAAATATAAATAAACAATAAATTTTAAATATATGATAAAATACAGTTTTACGAAACAGTTCATAACGTTCTGAATTTCGTGAAAAACTAAACACAGCTAATACAAGCGATTACGAGGAGAGTAGAATTTCTTTTAATCTTCATGTGTTATCGCATATAAAGCCATTAATAGTCTTGAAATAGAAAAAAAAAATATCTATGCTTCGGAAGTTTCTGCAAAATTCTGAGGGGAATTTGGAAAAAATATCCCACATTTTCATTTATTTCTTCTCATCTGAAGACTTTGTTTTTGTATAATCCGCGTGCATAATAAGAGATTTCTTGTAATAATGCAATTTTTTTAGAGTGCAGCAAGTATTACTTGTGATCTATAATACTACAGTGAGCGCAAAATTTCAGTATTTTCATTATTATTAAAGCCATTTTTTGATCTATAAATTAGAATGCCTTTTTAATGATGCTCAGTTAATTAAGTTACATTACGAGAGAAAACATTAGATAATAACTAATATTTACATTTTTGTAATCCAGAAATATCTCCGTAAAATTTAATGCATTTATTCAGCTAATTTCATTAATTACAACTTAACTCATTTTACAAAATAGTAGAACTATTCCGTGTACAGAATAATTTTACGAGGCATAACTTATGGTGAAAATATAATTGTTAGCAGAAATTAAGTTTTTGTTTGCCTTTGCATTAAGCTGAATGAATTAAAATTCCTATAACTGATAGAGAAGTACGCTACTTTACAGTGAAGAAAATGTAATTTTATATTAAATTTCATTTTAGGAATAATTACTACGCATTTTGGGAGATGATTGGAGCTAGAGTTTCTTTCTACGTGAGATAAAAGTATTCTGTGTTAGCTTTAACAAACTGCTGTATTAGTAATCGTAAAATAAAAGAGCACGAAGCACTATTCTACTTGCAATATTAAAAGGAAAAAGCAACCGAAAGTATTTTAGATGTGGCATTTAAACAGTTTTAAGGAAGGAATGAGAAAATTATTAACGAAATTTGATTTATTTTCATAAGTGTAAAAGTTTTCAAAGAAATTTAATGACCGATTCGGTAAGGCTTTTAGATGCTTTAGCAAAAGGAAGAGTGAAAGAGTAGTCACGAGACCAACAGACGAAAAAAATTAAAATTAAATAAATAAATAAGTAAAGTAACTTTTAGCACGTGATAAATTTCGCGGTAGAGATTTGGATTAAACTATAAGAATTTCTCTACTGGATTTCTTTATTCATTTTTGCAACATAATTTCCCGAACACATTATTTTTGATTGCAAAAATAAGTTTGTCTGCAATTCCAACTCCGACATACATTGTCTCAAATTGGTCGGGATTCAACTATCGTTCGTTCCCATGCCATTTTAGCAGAGATTCAAGTGTCAAGAATAAATGAATGAAATTTTTCAGAATGGGTAATTTTATTTAACAGCTGCAAGAAATAAATTTTGAAACTCCTGTTTTCCCAAAAATATTCGTATTTAGAAAACTGAAATGAAACAGACTAGTTACCTGAACTTTGTGAGCCCCAATCAGGTTCTTCCCAGGATCCTCAAAACAAGTTCAAAGGCAAAAAGTGACTATCTGTCAATGTCATTTACGTTTTCCCACACTTCTGATAGTCGCATAGACTATACGATAGGCAATGGGTAACCTATCGGAACGTCATTTGACTCTCATTCACGTGCTACAACTTTAAAATGCCTCAGTCATTGAAATAATGAAGCTTGGCAATCAGAGTTTGCATTTGCAACATTACAAGAACTTTCCAGGTTTAATACAAAATTCAATCGGTACTCTGCTATAATCATAGAGACGTTTTCCTCACGCGCCATGACAGAACTTACAGGGTACATAACTTTGAGCGACCAAATACGAAGGCCACGACTATTCAGGTGCGCAGACAGGGTCATTAGGCAATGTATACAAGGTCATCAGACAGACAGGTAAAGTCGGAGTTGGAATGGCAGACAAATTTATTTTTTCAATTAAAAATAATGTGTTCGGGAAATTATGTTGCAAAAATGAATAAACAAATAAAGTCCAGTAGAGAAATTCTTATAGTTTAATCCAAATCTCTACCGCAAAATTTATCACGTGCTAAAAGTTACTTTACTTATTTATTTATTTAATTTTAATTTTTGTTTTCGTCTGTTGGTCTCGTGACTACTCTTTAACTCTTCCTTCTGCTAAAACATCTAAAAGCCTTACCGAATCGGTCACTAAATTTCTTTGAAAACTTTTACACTTATGAAAATAAATCAAATTTCGTTAATAATTTTCTCATTCCTTCCTTAAAACTGTTTAAATGCCACATCTAAAATACTTTCGGTTGCTTTTTCCTTTTAATATTGCAAGTAGAATAGTGCTTCGTGCTCTTTTATTTTACGATTACTAATACAGCAGATTGTTAAAGCTAACACAGAATACTTTTATCTCACGTAGAAAGAAACCCTAGCTCCAATCATCTCCCAAAATGCGTAGTAATTATGCCTAAAATGAAATTTAATATAAAATTACATTTTCTTCACTCTAAAGTAGCGTGTGTTCAGGTGCGCAGACAGGGTCATTAGACAATGTATAGAAGGTCACCAGACAGACAGGTAAAGTTATGCACTTTCCAACTGTCGAGTTCAGTGACGTTACTTTGTGGGTTTACTAATAGTTATTTTATTTTGTGAGCCTTTACTGAATTCTCTTATTTACCCTCGCGTTTTTTCGCCAGGATGTAAATTGAAAAGTGTGAATAAGAGTATTTAAACTATTGGGAGAGAAGAGGTTAGACAGAACATGACTTTGCTATTGTGAGCGCGCATTTGTTAGGTTCTACCGGCAGTTAATCTTAGTAGCGGCTACACAATCTTGCCGCCGAGTTAGTATCCTGCCTTTGTAGGCTTCTGAGTAAACCTGTTAGATTAAATTAACAGAATTGTGTAGTCTGGCACTACTCTTTGCCTTAAAATTTAATGTTCATTATCCTTTAAGTTTTCACCGCAAGTGGTCCATGTTCTTTGTAAGCTTGTAAGTCTGTGACGTGTGTTAAATATTTTGTGCTCAATAAAATGGTCTTTTACACCCTTTCCTGTTTGTGTTCATCTTCAATCTTGTGAGAGAATTCGCAAAGAACAACACTTAGGTAGGTCTAGTTGCATTTTATGTTAGCTAAGCGTACTAGATTCTAAAACTTGATCTAGAAAAATAGAATAATCGGAGACACAAAGGGATTAGGGAATGGTTGCTTTTGAGCAGGCTATGAGTCAGTGACTTCACGACCTTAAAACTTTCTGGTCGGGAAGGGTAAAACCTAGTGCAGTAATCTTGGATTTATAATATTCCTCAAAACAAGCACAGAGTTGCCAGGTCTAATGTTGGAAAGAGAAACAGAAACAATCTCAGACTTTTCAGTAAGCGCTTTCTAGATATTTTAAATATTTACGCTGTCTACTTGAAATTTGATTGATAGTAGTAACCGTATTTCATCATAATAATATAACTACAATATAATTTGATTATCTCTATTGATCTTAAGAAAAACATTACTGTATGATAAATATTCTTTTATTTTTTACATAAGGTGGTCAGCCCACCAGCGGCCGAGCGGTAAAGTCGCTGAACACTGGTAGTTCGGTCCGAGGTTCGAATCCCGCGAACGGGCTGGCTGCATGGGTGTTTTCGTGGTTTTCCCCATGTGTAACGTGTTTACGAGCCAGTTTCCCTTAGAAAGTCCTCCACGAAGGCTTCCCTCCCCTTAGGCAGATAGCCCTAGTGTGATTTGCCATAATTAAATACACCACCACACCACACCATAAGGTGGTCAAAATACCGATTTTCCTTAAACCTAGTACATAATTTTAAAGAAGGAGTTCGGAGCTAGCGTATTTTAGTTAAATATATATACTGCTTTGTTTAGAAAGCTGCTTGAATAAATTATTTTATTCCAGACGCTATATGACCGAAATAATGGCGTCAAAATATAAACAATTCAAATAATATTTTATTTAACTGTCGCTTTAGACTTTTCAGCGGACGCAGATAAAAAATGTCCACGTGTATGACATTTCCCTTTATCGCAATGCACATAAAACAGATAACACAATTCCAACAAGAAGCAGTTGTATAGACAAGAGAAGGGATAGAATGGTCTTTTAAATGAGAAACATATGACAAAAATTTCTTTATTGCTTTGACAGGAGAATTTATACTTTCTGCGTAATAAATAATTTAAATACTGCGTGATTAAAACTCAAGAAAAATTAATATAAAATATATGTAAATTTTATACTAAGAAATAGAACACAAATAAAATTATTGAGAATTTGGTATTTAAAAATGTGTGTATTTTGCAGTGTCAACTTTTTAATAATTCATTAATATTTGTTTAATATAAAACTTTATTTTGAACATTCTTATTAGAATTACTCCCAAGAGAGTATTAAACATTCTTATTTTACTGAAAACTTCACTTCATTTAATAAGCATAAAATTTCAACTTGAATTAATAAATGTTGCTATAGATTGGCTAATAGAGGATTGTATTCACCAATTCATTGCGAAAGAATCGCATTTAAAAGTTTCGAAGCGCAAAAAAATTATTTTCCTAAAAATCACTTTAAATTCACATTGGCATAATTGAATCTGCTTATCTGTCTCTTTCAAACTTAAAATCCTGCTTTTTATTTATAAATTTAATACGTTTGTAACAAGTATTTTTAATACGTGCAATCTAATTTCTTATAAATGCACTTTTTCACATTTTTCAGTATCCTTTTAATGTGGGTATTGGAGAAATATTAACTAAAACGGAGTTACAAATATCACAAAGGAGCGCAGATTTATAAAATCTGAACAACTTTTCAATGAATTTGTTACAAAGCATTTTCTCGTTTTTTTTAGTAAGAGTTAAGTTTCTGTTTGGAATTAATTGAGGATAGATAAAGAAAACTGTAGTTTTATGTGCGCATGTTCACTTTCGTAACATCAGAATATTGCAAAATATTACGAACTTGTAATTCAAAAATGCAAAAATTTGAAGTTACTTTAAACATGTCATCGTAAATGAAATAAATTACAAAACATTTTTCTGAAAAGCTGTATGTATGTATGAGTGTGAGTATGTGTGAGTGACTTTAAATCCGACTAAAGCTTTAGGGAAATGATTACTGAGTAAACTAATTTCTAAGATGCTTTGAATATAAGCTTAAAACAAATACATTTAGTAATGTAAGCTTCATTTTGTAGAAAAAGAATTACGTAATTTAAGAAACGACTATAATTCTAGGAATTTTCATACAAAAATGCAGTAGAAAACTACAACAGACAGATAAAATATGCAGGTAATAAATGGCATATTGAAATAAAAGAACTGCATTAATTTTATAAATGAAATTTACCAGGCAGAAAATTTCTCTTGAGATCAAACATAATTTGTAATGTGTGCGAGGATTATCGAATCAATGCTAAAATCCTAAGCAGAATTACTTGAAAGGATTAACTTAAGGAAGCTTACCTGATTTGAAGATTAGAGAGATTTGATGAAACGGGAGATGGCGTTTGGGAAAAATATGATTTCTTCAACAAATACACAACTCAAAGTTTCTCTGCATGTATAAAGACTTTAACTTCCATCGCACCCACAGGATTAATTATAAACTGAGGGAACTAATTATCTTTATAAAAGTTTGCGTGCTACGTGATTGAAACTTAATGTTTCCCTAGATTACATATATGCTTAAAAGCATTGTTCTGTTTTGATATTTCTTCTGAAGATAGAGTGAATATGGGATAGATTCGAAACCCTAGATTTCTTACTCTTAGACCATTTGTGTTTAGTGTTTGTTAAAACAACTACATAATGATTTCTGTTTTTATTTAGAGATAAGCTTTCTAAAAATTGGTACTCATTAGGAACTTTAATATCTTTACCCAAGTATATGAAAACAGTGCAGTAACAGAAACAACACTGTAGATAAATTATTTCTCACTAATTGAACTTGTTCAGCCCTTTGTTCTCACTGATATTTAATTCACTTGCATATGGAATTATTGCTGTAGAAATAGTTATAAAAAAAATTGGGCAAACAGTTTACATATTATTGAGCAAATGTGAATAAATGCTTCAAGTGTTATTGATTACACCTGAATATAGTTATGTGATTTATTGTAAGCGTTTAAAGAAATACTTCGCTTTGAACAATAAAAAAATTATAAAAATTTAACAATTCTATTCTTAGCTTCTTAATTATAACTTCAAGAACTGTATAATATTGTGCACATTTTCCCAAAGGTTTTGGACAGTTATGCCATATTAAAAGTCTTAATTCCCTATGGATAAATCTAAAACATGTAATTAGAAATTATCAGTCAATACCAAAAATCCTGAAACCAATAAAAGTTGAAACATGCTAAAATAAAGTACCGTAGTTCCTCCTATAAGGGACACCTCCAAATTCAGGGAACAATTGTATTGGTTCCATTCCCTTCGAATAGGGATATTAGTATATTTACCATTTATTAAGGACTCTGTATTTAAGAGACACAGGAAAAAAGGTTCAAAAATAAGATAGAGCTTCATAAATAAATAAAAATAGAAATATTCTTTTTCTATAATCTTTGAGGTTTCATAAGCACGTTTGGGCTCAGCTTAAATAAAACAGTTTGTGACAAAGGAACAATAAAATGGAAATTTAATCCCTTTCTTTTGAAAACTGCTTTTCAATAATCAAAAGGTGAACTACGCATTGGAAGAAAGCAAACTGTAGTGCAATCAAAAGAATATTTCGTATACATAGAATTCAAAATCCAGTTTTTCTTGCTACATTTGTCAGTAATGGTAAAGGAAAAATCATGTTAGCAAGCGGAAGACAATCTAAGATAGAGACCAATGGGAAAGAAACGGCGATGAGATGACTGGAGCATCTGCCACGGCACAGTATCTCATAATGTAGATAGAATGAAAACTAATATCATTCTTAGTTCTTGTTAAAACTGGTGAGAAAACGAAGTGAAATTTTGCACTTTTGTGTTATTTTTACATTCATTATCTAACACAGATTCAAAGAAGAAAAGATTAATATTAAAACAAAATATTGATGAAATTGCTGCAGCAGAAACTGAAAAGTTTAGTTTGAGATATGTAGGGCATAAATTTGGATTCATTAAGTAAAAAGCAAGTAATTTATGTACGAAAGGGTAAAGAAGAAATATAAACATTACGGATTACTAATTCAAATGAACATTCTAAGATGGTAAAATTTAGAACTTACAGCATGTGCTATTGATTCAACAGTATTCAGTTATATTTATTCTGTAAAAGAAAATGATATTCCTATAAGTGGAGTATTATTGCAAGAAAAGGCAAAAGAAATTTCGGAAAATCTGGGACTACAGAATTTCAAATATTTAAATAGTTGATTAGACACTGTTAAGCAAAGAGATAACATAACTTTCAGTACTATCTGTGGTGAAAAAAATCAGTAGATATACAGCAGGCAACCTAATGGATAAAATGCTAAATAAAATTTGTGAAGGATAAGAGGCTACAAACTTCTATAGTGCAGACCTAACTTGATTATTTTATCAAATTTTTATAACAAAACTTTGTGCTTCAAAGAAAGTAAATGCTCTGACAATAAAAATTCCAAGTAACTGCTCAATGTGCTACTTTGTTGTAACATGGAAAGAGAGTTTGAGAAACCATTTGTAAAACTGGGAAGGCCAAAAAACTAAGATACTTCAAACAAAGAAATCTAGAAGATTTATCTGTCCATTGGCATCATAATAAAAAATCAGGGATGACCCGAAAAGCGTAATGTCAGACTGGTTGATTGCTTTTGATGAAACAACGTCCAAAAATAGGTAGATGCTGCTGTTTCTTGACAACTTGTCTTCTCACCCACCAAATCAGTGAAATTATACTTTTTCCCACCTAACGCAACTCATGGTATTCTAAAATGAAGTCCAGTATTATCTCCTGTAAGGGACGTGTAATGGCAAACTGCACATTTAGTTTATAAATCTTAGCCGAATTTCGTACTCTGCGCATGCACAGAGGGGAACTTGGCGCAATTTTAAAAGAGGATAATACGGTATATTGTTGATTTTCTGTTTTCTGAGCATAAACAGTTCGGGTTTTTAAAAATTGTTAGTTTGAAAGTAGTTTCATTACTTAGAGTGCAAATACCGATTGTAAATCAGCAAACTTTCGTTTAAAAAGGATTACAAAAACTGGAAACAATGCAAAATATAGATTAAAAGAGAAACACGCTAATGTGACAATCAAAATCGTAAAAACAACATTGTATTTAGCGTAGGTATAATGAAACACTCAATCGATTTCGAGGGCAGCTAAAGGTCCCTCCTCATCAGGAGAAAGAAATATCTAGAAAGAAGAAAATAAAGGAGAAGGAGTCTCAGAAACACGTGGTCCTTATCAGCACTGCACGTGGTTATAACTGGATTTTTAATCAGAGTTGCACTGGCCGCCTACTTTTACTGAGCCAGGCTATCTGATCAAGCATAACGGACAAGAAAAATTAGCGAAGTTAAAATAGGGAGCGAGGGGCAAATCCACCTTCACGTTCAAAATCTGAACTTCAAATAATGGAAAGCAACCACTGAACGGATTTTTATACCCTCTGGTAGTACCAAACGCGAGGAAGTAACGCCATCTACCGACAAAAATAACTGAATTAAGATAGTAGAATTTTAAAAGCATTAGGAAGGACAGGATTGGACTTCAAATCATTAACTAAACCTGCTAAATCTTAGTGAATGTGAAAAGCCTCAAGAAAATTTAATTCACTTATGGAAGAAGCCTTTTGGATAATTTTTGCAGACCCAAAGTCAAAATTATGGTTAAATGTCCAACTATATCCAAATATAATGTCCAAATATATATGGCCAATATATCTTAAACCACACTGACACGATATACTATAAATTCCCCAAGAATTCAAGACAGAAATGCAATCTTTTAGAATCGAAGGGTGAATTTTATTAATAGGGGAGAAACCGACTTGAAAATTGAATTTCTGGAGAATCCGTGCAATTTTATAGCTAACAGAAGGATAAAATGGAAGCACGACAAGGTCATTAATATTATTTCTAACCGTGGAATGTCTTCTTTGATGGGAATCTGAAAATTTTTTAACGGCTTTATCAATAATCCCGGGAGAAAATCCACGGTCAATCGCAACTGCTCTCAAATAATTAAGTTCATTGGTAAGCAAAGATTCAGAGGAACAAACTTTAAGCGCGCGGAATACATAATAGTAAAAAGAAGCCATTTTTTGCTTAACAGAGTGGCATGACTTGGCATGGGGTGGTAAACAAACTGCAAAGTGTTTACGGTACACAGTGGTGCTAAAATCAGTTTCATTGCGGATTATCAGAATATCAAGGAAGGGGAGGGAATTGTTGGATTCAATTTCAAGAGGGAATTGGATGGCTGGATCAATTGAATTCATAATAGATAGAATCTCGGATAAATCCTCTTTATAACCGTCAAAAAGTGCGAAAGTGTCGTCAACATACCGAATCTAAAGACGAAAAGATAGTTTATCAAATAATTTCATCTCAAAATAGTGCACATAAATGTCAGCAAGTACCGGACTGAGAGGATTACCCATAGCCAATCCTCCAACTTGACGAAAATATGCATTTTGGAAAACAAAGTGGGTTTGACTAGAGAAACTTTAGTAAGCGAAACCAACTCATTAATTTCAGTATGTGTGAAGTGAAATTCCCGAAGCCTAGTTTCAAGACAATTTAGTGCTCCTTCGACCGGAACATTAGTAAACAGTGATTTGACATCAAATGAAACCATAATGGAACGAAGTGGAGAAATATTTTAAAGTTTATCAATGACTTCAACAGAATTTTTTACAGTGTGAATATTGTTAGCAAGTAGAGGAGAAAATCTGGAAACTAAATATTTGGCCAAAGGATATGAAGCAGTACCTATGTTGAAAACAATTGGTCGAAAAGGAATACCAGTTTTGTGGACTTTTGGAAGAGTATAAAGCCTAGCGCATTTGGTAATAGGTGGAATAAGTGATTTCTTCAACTGAGTTGGCAGAATGTGGGAAGATTTAATAGCACTTTTAACTTTCGTGAGGTCCGAAGTTGAAGGATCTTTAGCAATCGAGCAGTATGGGCCTTCATTTATCAGTTTAGAGACTCCAGTAATATATGTGCGTTTGTCCATAACAACGATCTGTCCGCCCTTATCAGCTTTAGAGATAATGACATTAGTATCAGAATGAATTTCACGTAAGATCTCATTTTCCTTTTTGCTAAGATTCGAACCCAAAGATTTGTTGTTAAAATTAATGTTATGAGTAATTAGATGGCGGATTGTATCCTTCTGCGTTTCCGAAATTTTGGAGAATTTAAAGGCTTTCTCTATAGGGACGATGATTTGAGGAATTGAAGGTTTAGATGTCTTTGATCCTCCTGTCTTTTTAACTGATCCTCCTGAAAGATTCCTATTGGAGATATTAACGATGGGGTTAACGTTTACAGTGCGAAGATCAGCTAGATAGGTGGAACTATCCGACTGGTGTGTGAGTTTAAGGAATTTAGAAATAAGCACAATTTCATGCCGTTGACAAACGGTATCGGTTCTAGACCAGGATGTATGTTCAAATAAGGAAAAAGTTTCAGTGGAATTAGCAATTTTTAAATGGAGGTAATATAATTCAAATTCAATTTTAGATAAACGTTTGCGCGTGTCCCTTATAATATGACGAAGAAGTGCCAATTTGAATTTCTGCAAAATTTTTGAAACGTGCACGGAAGCTTTAAGGCTACATTTCACATGTATAAATTTGGGAATGATATTTTGATGTTTGCATTTAAGTAGAAACTGTAGATGATTCAAGAATTTCGTACGCTTAAGGCGTAACTTACAAAATCGGTTCCTGTCAGTGGACATATTGTGAAAAGGGTACACGCAAGAAACCAGTGAACAAAAGAAATATAATTCCGAAAGTCCAAACAAGTAAGTACTTATAACATGAAAAAACACCAATAAATGATGAAGACAATTTTCATCAACATATAACAAAAACATTCCAAAAGGAGAAAAACATCCAATACTGAAAACCAATAGCCACGTGGAAAGAAGCAACGAAAGACAAAATCGTGCACGTGGTAAACCGATAAAAGTAGAATTTCCTCGATTGCAAAATATATTAGCTGAATATTTATTGATTATACTTCTGAGGAATAAAATCGATCGAGGATTTGCCATACGATTCATTCGTTTATATTTTAACAAATTAAAGAATAAATCGAGTTTAAATCACTGAATTAAAGTCAAAGAAATTATTATAAATAACTGATACTAAATGTAATGTTTATGCACAAAATAAACCAAACTGAAATTAAACAAAAGCAAATGCAATAAACAGAAACAAATTTCCATAGTATTGTAAACAGTCGATAAGATCTACATGACGAACAGACTTGTGCAGGATAGCTTATGCTTAGTCGCCAGTATTTATTTCCTCCTCCACCAATGGTACGCCACTGAGCATGCGCACCAAGCAAAATTCGTTAACATTGATCAACTCAATGGGCGGTTTGCCATTACGCGTAAGGGACACCTCCCAATAAGGAATACCTCTATTTAGGTGACAATTACTGTGCCGCGATTTTCTGTTGGTCCCGTTGCAAGGTATAATTGGATTTGAAAGATGCTACGGAAACAGTTATCAGCTTGCAAAATATTTCAGTATACTGAATGCCATTCAATGGACAACGAAGGCTGTGAAATCCGTATCGTATTCAGCACTCTTATAAGAAAGCAGGCTTTGAAATTCCAGTTTCGAGTGAAGTGACTTCAATGAAAATACTACTGATGAAAATGAATTGTTGAAACTTATCAAAATCAGTGGCAAGGCTCAAATGCAAAAAATATTTAGAAATAGATAAAACTTCCATACTGAAGACTACAATGACGAAATAAAATCTTTATTTCAGTTATAGCTGATCATGTGATTTTAAGCAAAAATAGCTTGGAAAGCAGAGAGGAAAACGAAGAAGAGCCAGACGAAAAGTGTTACATAAAAAACTATACAGATGCCTTAAAATACATCTTCTAATTAAAAAATTCATAATTACTGCTGGTGACAGTGAATGACTTAACACAATCGGTGACTTTAATACCCACGCGGGAAAAAATGCTTAAAATGCACAGACTTTCAAAGTAGCAAATTCTATTGTTCATTCCATTAATTTTTCTATCATTAAACTTTTTAATTAAGACTTTTAATTTTTAATCTGTGACTATGTTACGTATTTATATATTATTTATTTAAAGCTAGATATATCCTGAATTTCTAATTAAATTAAATTATTTTAGTATCAGGGAGAAAATTTCTGGTCTGGTATATGTTTTTTATGGGGAGATGCTACTGTATTTATAAAAGATAGCTGTGGGGTATAAATATAAGTTAGGTGTGCAACATGTATATCTACTTATAACTTGGGCATCTATGCATACATCATAGAGCATTCACTGTAATATATATATTCGTGTTATTTCTTTATCATTTAGAAACTATTCTTCTTGTAGCTATAGATTAAAGGCATATTAATAAGTTTTAAAGAGCAAAACCGTCAAAGAGTAAAAATCGGCACAGTACGCGAATATTGGAAAAATATATACCATTCCCAAAGCCTAAAGTAAAACAATCTATCAGAGGAACTAAATTTGAAAGAAAAACTTTGGAGACTTTATAGGAATTATCAATGTGCCAGTAATGGTTACGATATTTATCTTTTGTTAATTTATTATAACATCTCCTGAAGCATGTTTCAATTTAATTTCATTTCTTTGAAGTTTATTTCTCTAAATTATCAATATGAGGAATAATAAAATGTAGTTGAAACTGCTTAGATACGTTTCCAGATTATCTGTTCTAAACTGAAGCATTTTCAAAATCTCACATTAGATAAACCTCGTGAATGTTTCAAAATTAATTTATAAAATTCTGGAATCACAGAGTATGTAAGTCTCAGTTTGATATGAAAGTTTGATAATCAGGAATGTAATTTTCATTTTTTTCATTCGCAAAAGGAGCGATGATTTCTAATAGCAACAAAATTTCTGTGGGTAAGGATATAAAAAATACTATATTACAACATTAAGTACATGCAAATGCCATAGCAGCGAGGCAAGCTGACCTTGCTAAAGATATGACAGCGATTTTCTTCACTAAGAACAAGTTTATGTATATGCTTATGTACATTATAGCAGGAATTCCCCATATTTTGTACCCGTTTTTTTTTCTATTAATTTGTGCTACATCAAAATGTCTCTAAAATGCATCAACAGTTTTTCCACTGCCTTGGAAAAATAAATCTTAAGTTAATCACTGTAGGCGTCAATAACATATTTCTCTTGCTTTCAAATAAATCTTAGACTTTTGCTTTTTTTGTCCAAACACATTACTACCGCTTACGAATTTTACATATTTAAGCACAGTTTTATTACGAGAAGTTAAATCAATAGGTCATCTTACCAACGTTATTGATGTTATGTTTATCAAAGACACTGATCGATAGTTAATCCATTATGTGATCTCTGATAGTGAAGCATAAACTCAAAATTCTCTTTTTTGGTAATTAGAATCCATTTATGTCCATTCTTACCTTTTAAGTCCAGATAGAATAAATAAGAATATATAAGTAATTATTTTGGTTAAAATGCAAATATTCATACATTTACACTTTAAGTATAAAATATTCACTTAATACTCGAAAACACTTTTGTCTTGATCATTCGATAGTCTGCTGAATGTTGAAATGCCTATACAGAAAAAAACTTAACCACATGTAAATAGTAATAAAAAAATGAAACCACTATTGACTCTGTGAACTAATATTACTTTTTTTTTTCCTAAAATAAAATATTTCTGAAAAGCCATTGCTTTCGTAACAGACAGCAAGTTTATGCTTAAACCTAATTCCTTGAAGTATTTTATTAATTTCATTACAAATAGTGCTCAGAATATTTTCACTCTCATGTAGAAATCTTGCTATTTATTAGTTACGAGAAGTCAGTAACTTATGAACTGAAATGTTTTGTGACTTAAACCGCATTTTATCTTAGGCCCCATGTACATAAACTCTCCTTGATTTACCTTTGCTTTCCTTTTGTAAATTCTAAAGGCAGTCAGTGAAAAAATTGGACATTTGAAACTTCGTCATAGAGAAAAAAGAACCTGTAAAAATGTGAGAGGCAAGGAAAACAAATTTCGCAAAAGTTCTTCATTTTTTTCACGTCATCGTTCTGTTCTAGGTAGGAAAAAATTTTTAACTTTGAAAAAGCCAGCATAAATATAAGGAAAAACGAGCTGCACAAAGGAAAATAAAAATATATTTTAAAATTGAGAAACTGTGTAAAAATGCGCTTTAAAGGGGAAAATGATTTCCGTCCAAATCTAACTCTTCTTCTGCAAACAAACAAGCTCAGAGTTGAAAAACGTACAGAAATATATCAAAGAAACAACATATATATATATCTTCTACAGGAAAGAAAAATGAAACAAACCTCACGAACGTTTAAGAGGAAAAAAAAACTGAAGATTTATACACGTCCATATACCAAAACAAAACCCTAGGCCAAATTTTTTTTCCTTCTAACTTTAGGCACAGTATTCGGACAATGAGTTTAGAGGTATAGAAGAGTGTAACCTATTGCCGTTGAAACACGACAAACAAGTGAGGAACGAAGGAAATGATAGAAGAACAGTCAGAAAGAATGAAACGAGAACTTGAAAAAAAGGATGGAAGAAACAGACAAGAGTGAGTCACCGAGAGTGAGAAGAGGAGGAAGACAGATGTGAAATGAAGGTGAAGGGGTGTTCTCAAACGACAGTTGAGAGAGTCCAGGGTAATATTTGAGGGGCAATGGACTTTGCTTTCCATTACGCTCGACAGGGTTCCGTTACAGAGGCTAAAGGGGCTTTCCACAAATTTTTATGGATTGCGTTCTAGCATGTAACATACCGATAAGGAATATACTTTTAAAAAAAAAATATTACAAAAACATGTTTTATAAATCTAAAACTTAACGCACTAACATACGAGTATCAATAATTACTAGTGGTTTTACATACATATGCAGTTCGGGACTATTATTATCCAATTTTATTTTTTCGTATCTCATTCTTTTTTTATTTCTAATTCATTTGACTTAAGTTTTGATTTTACTTCCATCTTTCATGCCTAAATAATTAAAAAAACTAGAAAATAAAGCTCTTGTCTTGTCCTTATTCCCCAGATTTAGATGGGAAGAAAAGGGAGAAAAAGAAAGTCCCAGAAAATATTGCGTTAAGGGTAGTTAAATATGGAATTCAAACTTGTGATAGTATAGCTAATATCGTAGATATGTAAGCGTCTGTTCAAAAAAGAGTAATTCTAAAAATACATATAGATAAAAATAATGTCAGCATAGAGTATGCAAAAGATAAAACAAATTTTGTAGAATTTCATCTTTATTTTTGTTGAATAAGTAAATTTTTACTCTACTTTCTCAATCTATTCTCTAATTTTCAGAATTATATCTCACACTTCAGAAGTATCCAAATTAAAATAGCATGAAAGACAGATACATATTTCGGTTTAAAAACCAAATAATAATTGACTTATTGTTAAGCCTGCTAATTTATAACTATATATTTGTCTTGCCCAGCTGTTGATATGTAGGTTTAAATTGAATATAAGCAGATACCTCTGGAGATTTGTCGCATCTTTCGTTGAGATTTAAATTAACATCCACAGTTTAATAATGGGCCAAAGTTTTAAATTTTAAATTATCCGTCTATTCTAGGAGACTGGAATTTATTATTTTATGTACATGAGTGATTTTTCTTCAAATCCGCATTATGTAATTGATTAATCTGAAAACAGCAGGGGCTCGAGTAACCGACAGGTACAGGTTAAAGCCAGTACCTGTGAATCTATCTAGGCACATTAGGTATCGTCGGGCTTTGCTAAGTATTAAATTTCCGCCCAAGATGGAATTCCGAGGGAGAATACCTCCGGGAGGATGGTCCGAGACTACTTTCCACCTATTCCCCTACTATCAACCTCTCAAGAGGACTTCGGTTCACAGTGTATTTGGAGTGCTTTCTTGCCGCACTGAATTTATACGTTTACTAACATCCATGCTTTCTCCAGGATTCGAACCCATGCTCTTTGGTTAGGCAGTCGACGTCACTAGCCACTATACAGGCTAACTAAATTTCATTCTAGAGCTTTCGTGGAGAGGAGTCGAAGACCCTCGGATCCCTCCCGCAAAATATTCTCCATCAAAATCTTGAAGGAGCTGCACAGTTAATATGCTGGAAGTACCTGTACAACCAACAGTAAAATTCTAATGTCCCAGCCACTTCTTCATGTCCTACCCGATGGGAAATATCGCGAAAATTTGCCAAGAGGAAGCCTTTAAGCAAGAAATCATGGTCGTATAATAAAAGAATACTTTTTTAATTCGCTATAGCATATTCACTTATTTAGTTAAATTTCATTTTAAAATTTTTATTCTGAAAATGCAATATTATTATTATGAACGGTTTCACAAACCCTGATAGAAACATAATTTATTCGTCATCAATTGGATATGCGTAAAACAATTTATTGCAACATCTTGAGTAATAACTGCTATTTTACTGCGAAATTTGAATGAAAATGTCCATGTTCGCATTAAATACTTACAAAAATGAAACATTTTATAAACATAATACTATTTAGATAGTTATAATAGGAAAAAATCCATTTTTAAATATATTTAATAATGTTATTTATATTAATATTGAGTTAATAAAAAGAAAAGCATTAAAAAAGTTAAATATCTGCCCAAAGCTGTTATACTTTGCTTTTAAATTCTAAACTAGAAATATCTTAAAAATTTTTAGATACCTACGTTTTGAGAAGTAATTCTTTGCTTAAACTAGAAATTATGTATGAATATTTTTAATACAAACACTGTTAGTTTGGTAGCGTGCATCACCTAACAGATTACTTAAACTCTTTCCTAAGGTAATCTAAAAATTTCTTTTTCATGAAATGTGATACACATTCTTTTCAACAAAAAGACAAGAATTAACAAAAAGGGACAAGAATGAGCAAAATTATATCAATACATAAATATCTTTCTAGTGCTCTTGTTGTAAAAATGTTAAAGGAAAACACGAATTCTCTCAATTATTTTTTCATTCTAAAGCATTAAATGAGAAGTTTCGCTCAAAATTGGCCCTTAGATGTATAAAACACGTGCTTATTGCTGATGTTTCAAGAATTAAAAAAATAATCAGCAGATATCGAAGATAAATGTTTAACAATATTGCTAGTAACACTGCTGTGACATCTGAAGTGAAACAAGAAATTTCTCAGTTACTTCGCTTGTAAGGTTTCGTTTAGTTCGTAACCAGTTATTTTATGTTAAATCGTTTTCCTATCTTCTTCAGTTTGCATTTTCTTGTCGAAACGTAAATTTCCAGCTCGCGTATATTCAAATGAGGTAGTAAAGAAAGAGTATTCAAAAGAAGGTTTTAAAGGGTAGAAATAGAGCGTGTTTTACCTGCTGAAGGCAACGTTACTAATTTGATTCTCTTGAGAGCTGTATTCCGCAGCTTTGCATTACTCTTGCCATCAGGCTTGAGACGCCGACTTGAGGTCAGAGCCAACTTGCGCGGTACCCTAACTTTGTAGCCGTTAACTTACTGTTATTTAGTTAAGGCAAATTCATTACCGTTGATTTTAAGCCATAACTTCTGACTATTTTTAAGCACCCGTGGTGCCTTCTGTTAATCTTTATTTGAGATAAGTAAAAGGGTCCTTTTCACCATTTTCCTGCCTCTGGGGTACTCTATAAGGCATAGAGATAGTTCAGGTAAAGACGTTTCGTACAGTTTATGTTACCCAAGAACGCAAGACGTTTCTCGTTTTAAGGCATTAAATGAGTAATTGTTGTTCAAAATTTGCCACTTAAAAGTTTGAAACAGGTGCTTATTACCGAGTTTTCAAGAATTAAAACATAATCAACAATTGTCGATAATAAATGCTACAAAAATGCTGTTGGTAACATTGATGTGATATCTAACCGCAAAATATAAAACTAAATTATTTTTCTATAAAAACTGGTGAGCAAGACAGGTACAACAGCTTAATATATACTGATTTTGGATTAATTTTACATTTTGTAGAGCCACTCAGTTAATTGGAAGTAGGAGAGATGAAAAATGAGCAAAACCAGCGTTGGGAATCGAACCACGGACCTCTGGAATACGCGCCCAACTTGCAGACAACTACACTACCAAGGCATGCTAAGAAGGCGGGAGAAATACCTTATATACCCCGTTTTAAAGGGCGATTTTATAATTTTTTTAAAAATTAAGTTAAAGAGTTAAAATATTTTAAGATTTGGGTTGAAGGTGATTTATTCAGTTAAATTTTTGAAGCTTCCATAAATCATTTAGGAAAAAAAGGGATGAGTTAGAAAGCTAAGCTGATTTGTTGATAGAACTATTTTGTCTTCACAAGATACGTGAAATCGTGAAAAATTATCACGATTTCAAGTTTCATCACTCACGAAAATTTATCACCACTCAGTCGTAAAAATTTATCGCATGAAATTTTAAATGATTGTACAATAGTCTTGGCTGTAAAAAATATATTTCCAAAAGATCAGGGCAGTGTCACTGAACTTTAGAGTAAAAAGTTAAAATATACTACAACAAGGGAATTATAATCCCAAAATAATGATGATGAACTAATAGCAGCGAAAGAAGAAGCATGAAACATGGAGAATGCATAAAATGTTTAACAAATTTCATAACTATTGATTCCATATTTTTATCAAAGTTAGAAATGGCTCTCAAAAGTAAAACGAAACATATTAACTGGAGCTGCAGTAATTTTTAAGATAAAATATTGTTTAAGCAAAATTGCGTATTTCTTACTCAGGCTTATTACTTTCAAAATATGAGAAGACTTTTTTTAAGACTCATTCATTTTTTCCATGTGCAAAGGCAGCCTGATAAAACTATGCATTACTAAAATTACTAAGTGGTGAATTTTGTATCTAAGTAATTTTTATTATCATTTTGCATGTAATACTGAGACCCTCATTTGCCTGGGAGGGAGTTAAATTTTTATGTCTTTTGTTGCGTTTAGTACTTTTTTTATTTAATGTAAATCTATCATTAAATAAAAATTATGTATGTTTCAGTAAATCCTGAAGCATTCATTTCCATCGGAATTGCTTATCTATTAAAAAAAATATCACTTAATTACTTTTTTAAATTTTAAGGTCTTAGACATTCTACAAAGATTAGATTAACTATAGAAGTCTTTGCTGCAATGAAACAAAGTTCGGAGTTCTTCAAGAAATACTTAATCAAATTCTTTTTCATTGGTGCCGAAGTGTTGTGCTAAGTAATTATCTCAGATTAAAACAATAGCGAAGGCTGTATATGTATATTAATTAAATACATACAATATTGGATACTGCAAGTCGTTATTTTCTGCAAAAATGCATACTCTATAGGCTATAAGTAGCTCAGAGTTTCAATTTTCAAGGAATTAGCTATTCATAAGCATCTTTTTACTTTTATAGCAATTTCATCACGTTGGTTACGCTAATAAAATTCACGTAAACAAAAAGCACAATTATAAGTATAATAAAGTTTTTACGTCGAAACTGAACGGTAAATCCCTCTTAAATCTTTTGATCACATAACTCAGAGGAAGCGATTTTTGAAAAATAAACTATACAGAAATTTATTCAAGTATTTTTTCTATTATTTTCATTCTTAAAAAGGATATGAATAAATGAAGAGCAGGTTAATTAAAGGTGCTTCAAGTTTCATGCAATTTTCAAATCATTCGAAAAATAAAATTAATTTCAGTACTTTAATGAATCTTTTTAATCTTAAGCTACAACTTGATACATTTTATCCAAAATAACGAGGAATTATTTTTTTGCTGTTTCAGAAGAAAATTAATTTTGATCTTATTTTAGATTCATAAAATCATTCTATTTTTATACTTGAAAAAATATATCTATGTTTAATAAAAAGCTAATAGCTGTAGAATTATCAGATTAACTACTATCTAGCTGCTCTAGCCAAATTATATTTCAGTGTTTGTTAACAATGTAAGAAGTTTTGAGATTAGATTAATAATTTTATTATAGGCTAAAACTGTATATGTCATGATAAATATTCTCAGTTTCTTAGTGAAGTTACTAGTTAAAACAGTTAAATAACATTAAAGGTTTTCACATTGTGCCTACTCAAGCACCAAATCTATTGGTATAATTGCAGCCCAACCGGTATAGTAGTTAGCGTCGCTGACTGCCGTGTCGAAGGGCCCGGGTTCGAATCCCGAAGAAGTCATGGATGTCTGTAAATGTGTAGTGTCGGTGCGGCATGGCGGCACTCCAAACAAGCCGAAAATCCTCTCGTGCGGTTTGGTGTAAACGGAGAGGGGTGGGACACCCTCGGACCCGTTCGCTGGGATGCTGTCCATCAAAATTGGGGGCGGAGCTGAGCCAAATCCCACTGTCAGCTGTTAGGTGCTCAAGGCTATTGTCAGCGAGAGGTGTAATCTAGCGCTCATTGCCAGAAGGGATTTTTCGTGGGCTTGGGCTGACTACGTCAGACAAGTGAGCATAGGCAACAACAGCAACGTTGGTATAATTAAAGTATCCTACTATAAATGTCTTACTTCTCTTAAATAGTAAATTACATTCTTATTGTGTTTCAAGAAAATGAATTGATCAGGTAATTAAAAAACAGAATTCTCAAAGTTATAATATCATATCACTATACCACTCAATGTAATTTGTATTTGGCCCTAGTCTAATCTCCATTTATCAGCCTATTTGAACTTGGTAGAATTAAACGTGATTTGCATAAATCCGTTAAATTTTTCTTTTTGCAGAATGCAGTTCCATAACATGTAATATAAAAACCTACTTTCTTCAATTTAAATAATTTTTGTTGTTGTTTTTCTTGTTACAAATTCCGAATTCACTCTTAAATAACATAAGTAACTAAATTTCATGACAGTAAAAACTTAAGGCGATGGAATGATATATAGAATTATTTGGATTATGCTAAAGCACGCTAGGGCTATATACCTTAGATAAGAGATTCTTTTGTGGAGGACATTTGAGGAACAGTAGCTCCTATCACGTCTCGCATGGTGAAATTTACGAAAACATCTCTTTGCAGAAAATATTCGTGTAATAAATTGAAGAACGTAGCTATTTAGATCTTGAAATGTTCAGGAGTCTCAGTGCAGAAGATACTATACACAAAATTACGATAAAATGAAACATTACTGCTTCTAGGACATCTTCTCTAGGATCGTCAGATCAGTCGCAGAATCTAAGGGATCCCATCTACTCTGAATATGTTATAGCATTTGGAAATGTAATTTTTAGTAAACAACAGACTTGGAAGTAAACACTTTGCTATGCAATACTAATTTTTTAATCTGTGGCGGCAACGCAAATTAATGTATTTTTTGTAACTATTAAGATTTGCGGAGTGCCAACATCAATTCAAAAATTGTTACTAGTTAGCGTTCGTTATTTTTCATTCGTTATTTTTCTGTAATCATTTCTTCCAGCGCCTATAAGTCATTTGCGAGTACCTTGACTCTAATAATTCCAAAGACGAATGGAAAGTGTTAAAAAGGAAACGTTAAAGCTTAAAATATTACATTTTTGCACTTTTGAAAGAAATTTTTAGCTTCTGATAAACATTTCTGCGTTTGTTTTTTCTTTAGATATTTTAACCAATAGTTCCCGGTCTTTTTTTATCGAAGTGAAAAATTGTATACTCTAAGGGATACAAAATTATGCATTTTAATAAAGGAACTAGTTTGCATCCCATCTGAATTAAATTTTGTTAAATATGGCATGTATATGTTAAACCACGAAAAAATGAAATGAATATGAAATTTTTAGAATACAAAGCGATCAGGAAGAAAATGTGTTAAAAATTGCAGAACTTTATTTTTCAAAACCAGTACTTAAACATTATATTTAACTATTTTTCTCTTTGTCAATAATATCTGAATGTTTGTTGTGTCTTCTTTTACATAGAAATTCAAATTTCTAATAAAACGGTTAATACGATTGTTTTACAATATATGTCTATTGCCGCCTAAATGGGAAAGTGGTTAGTGACTCTGATTGAAGTACCGAAGGGTCCGGGTTCGAATCTCCATGAAGACATGAATGTAAATTGTCTGTCTCTTCATAAGAGGTAACGGTGGCCGCCTGTTAGTTATCTACATAATAAAATGGCCACAGCTTCTGACCTTAGTATTGGCCAAAGCCTAAATTGAGTAAAGCCCTCCATAAAAATTATTTGTCGATTTAGAAATCAGTAAGCACCTACAAAGCTTATAGTTAATAATAAACATCATCCAGATCCCAATTGGTTCATGCGACTTCGCAGAGAAGCAAATGTATTCCCAAGGCAGGCCTCTTGGGCTTCGGGAGTTGCCGGTTTAAGATAGTGGAAGGTGTGGGACATATACCTGCTTACCTTTGTTAGACACCAGTTGTCCCCGTCCTGCGTCACTTGTCACCTGTATTAGTAATATAAAGCAATATAATCACGTAAAACGTCAATTCAGGTGTCACAAAATACCTTATAAGGATGCATCAGCATCTTGAATGCTGAACATGGCAGCTTTCACAACTGAGGACTATCTGAAGACGAGCTAAGACTTACGATCAGCATGTAAAAATCATTTACTTAAAGGTAACTGAAAGATGCCGTCGAAAAGTGCCTGTTAATCTTGCTAGTGACTCTGATGCCCAAGAAGCTGATAAATAAAATTCACAAGTTTGGGGACTGGAAATCAAGACAGCAAGTTGCTACTAAAATTTATGCCTGATTATTGAATTTTGTTAAGGAGTTGAGAGTGATATTTGTTACATTACAGATGTAACATAGGAATGCATAAACGCTACTATAAACTCTATGAATATCAGAAAATCCGGTGGTTGACTTTCGTCCAAGCTAGGAGTGATGTTGTTTTGTAAAGTATCAGTGTAATGCTAATTACGTGACGGAGGTATTATAAACAGTGATATAGATTTAGAATTTAAGTTTTCAACAAAATTTTACAGATGTATCTGTAACTAATAATTAACACAATGGATATATTTTATGAAGAAAAGTTAGTTTTTATCATTTCTGTTTTGATTTATTATTATACATTGCAGATTTCCTGAAATACAACTGTATTTTATTGTTTGCTGACTTCAGGGTCATCTATCTGAAAGCTGTTCATATGAAATTCAAGCAAAATGTAATGTTTAATCTTTTAGTGAACTCATTGCTTAGAGAAAGAGAGCTAGCTGACCCATTTGAAATCATCATAACAATCTGCAACCACATTATCTCATGCATTTATAGCTTAAAAGTGAATATTAAAGTAACAGAAACTGCGCGAAACATAACGGCTTCTTCTACTAGAAACATGGTAAGTACAATTTAACGTACTTAACGTAACGTATTTAAAATAAAGAAGATGTTACTACTTGATGAACTTGTTACTACTTGAAATAGCATAACATCAAGGGGAAAAAATAAAGCATCATATTTTCTAATATAGGTAAGCAAACCTGCGTCTAAAAAACCATACTTGCATAAGGTTAGGAGATAAGAAGAGCTGCAACAAATTTTAAATTAAATTATTATGCAAGCAAGAGATGTAGTACGAAAAACGGAAATCAAAATTAAAAGTATCTATTATTAAGCTGGTCTTTTTGTTGGAAGAATGGATTAGTTGAACAATCCCTCTTTATAAATCTCGGGACAAATTTCAAGAAAATCCCAGAAAATTTGGCAACATTTTCAGCTGATCAAGGGAAAAAGTAATAGATGACCATGAAGTGTAGAAAGAATGACCGCTTTCGATCGGTCAGCTTAAACCAATCTCTAAGCCCCTTGTGACTTACATTCTTTAAACCATTTCCGCTCTTCGATTTGAACACAGCCAATTAGTTTTCAAGACATTTTTCTCATGTGTTACAGTAATATACTTAGTGGTAGTGATTGCATAATAGTATTAGTTTTGGAACTGAAAGTTAAAGTTTGCTGTACAAAAAATTACCTCCAACGAAAATTATTGGCAGAACCAGTCATTTCATGTATGTGGAAATGTAGAAGTATTAAAAAATAATTCAACTACTTTACAGATAAATAAACTACTTCAGTCATTAACTATAGATAAATAATTTACTCACTATGCAAACTATTTTAGTCACTAAATATGTAAAGATTCTCACACTTTTGACTGCGTACCTTTATAGCATGTCTGGAAAGCATGTCTGGCTAGCATCGGAAGTTTTGGAGTTCGAATTCCAGCTAGAAAACAGCCCATTTTTCACGAGTCCTTCTCCCATAAAATTGTCTAATGACTCTACAGATGTAAAGAAACCGCATCATTCATGAAATATAGAGAAGCTATTTATCACAGAGGAACTAATGAAGAGGAGAAATATAAAAATGTTTAATACATCACATATTTTATATTAGTGTATTAACTGTTAGGAGGCATGTGTACAAACAGTAAGAGACTTATTATCATATGAGTTTTATTACTTCATGGCGGTAATTTCGATGTATATTTGCATATGCTGCAACATCTCTTTCAGATCTTTAGGTTAGACCTGAGCATAAACAGCATTCTTACCAAAAGCCACTGGAAAAATATTACAAATTATAATATTTGGTTATCTCAGTGACCAGTTAAATCATACGCAATGAACATTACGGATAATTCAGCGTAGGGCTGCGTTAAGTAGCGGTAGACTTAATTCTGTAAGGGATACGTCGATCAGATAGCCACTCGCATTACGCTCTTATCATTTCTGCAGCCAACTGATAAGTTTCTGTGCTTCTACTGCAAGTAGGTAGCGAGTTTATGTCAAATCCAGGGCAATTCACGAAGAATGAAAATAATTCCATTCTTCTTTCAAGTACCCTGCATTTCCTCTTTGCAAACAGAGACTCACCTTCTTTCCGTTTTGTAATATTTCAAAACTGGAGAAAATAGCTTTTAATTTCTCATAAATCAATTATTATGAGTATATAACGCAAGGGAAAGTTTGGGGTTTTCGTAGCATAAAAACTATTATTCTTAATGAAAACACATTTTTCAAGCAGCTTCTTTTTTATTATATATAATACAAACGATATATTTCAAAAAAAGAAAATAATTACGTGAACCAGATTCCGAAAATAAGAAATGTAGAAAAAATTCCTAACAAGAAAAAATAAGAAGTTTAATGCAGTAGGAGAACACTGTTAAGGATCGATGCTGAAGTTCTCTGGAATTTGCATTTATTCCATATGCCAAAAAAGAAGAATTGATTGTTTTTATTAAAACAGTTTGAAAAAGTTACAGGCATTATGATGTAAATATGGGCATATTTTTTTAATCTGATACATTTATATAATTTTAAATAAAATAATTTTTTCAGAAAGTTGATAGTTCCCAAATGAAATAATGTATCTTAAAGAAGTTTTTTAAGCGATAGGGAAAGAAGTAAATTATAAGTCACAAATATTTTTCAGTACTGCAAATTAAAAAGATATTCTAGTTTTAAAATTATATTGAGTTATTTCTGAGCATAAAGTTTATTCTCTCATGCTTCGAAAGTCATCATATAGATTTTAACTTTAAATGTGTTTCATTTTCATCCTGATATGTGCGACTCGCCTGATGCATTGCACCGGATTCCAGATAATGCTTGCAAATAGCAATAGATCAGGCAATGACAGTGCTAGATAGATTATTTATACGCCAAACATCAATGTCATTGGTTATTCTGACATTTATGGCCCACTTCATGGAGGATGCCGAACCTCATTTGCTGTTTGCAAATTACTATAGTTCAATCAATTCAAGTGGTTATCTAGACTTTTCACAAACCAAATGTCGTAGTCTCATAGTTTATCTACACATCTGATTGACCTGACGAAATGCGTTAAATTTCCAGGGACTGTTTGCAAAATGCTATTTCTTAATCAAATGGTAGAAGTAATCAGACAATTCAAGCATTGTTCATCAGTATAAAATATAAATTAGATGTTTACCATAGCTATGACAACTGAATTGTGTTTCACTTACGATTATGATATGTCTTTCAGGAGTTCCGCTCAAATAAATACTTTGTCAGTTCATGTAATTATTAAGCGATGAATATATCAAATATCAATGCCATGGCTATCAACATCTAATGTCTTATTTTAGAATTTTTTTTTATTACATTGGTAGCTTACATCATTAGTTAAAGGAGTTGTACCACTAATTAGAACATTTTGATTCGTTATCCGTTTCTTATTTTATGCGGTTCTGCGTCTTTCTCTCAGATAAACACCAAACAGTACTGTCTGTTTGCCCAGAAATTGACGTGATGCTCTGAACTAAGTGCGCTTATAATTATAATATAATGTAATTATAATGCAATATATTTATAATCATAATAAAATAATATAATTATAATTACAGTATTATGTAAATTATAATAATATGTAAGGGCTCTATTGATTTAGAACTAAGTTAACTAAATTAAGTTGTTAAACAGATTAACGAGTTTTTGTTACATCTTGGAAACTAATACAGTACTGAAGAAGATTTTAAAAGAACCTTATTATGTAATCTGAACTTTTAATATAAAAGACACGACTTTTTCTACAGACAAACCATCTATCGTGGCAGGATAGATTGAGAAATAAAATTCAGCAGAAGAATTTATTTCCCAAAACCTTCGCAGTTATGTTTCATCGTTAACCATGATTAATATAAAATAAGATAAAGACTACCTTATTGTAATAAAGAGTATAAATGGAAACTTGTTGCAAGAAAAATTACGCCAAAATTTTTAGGACTAATCATTGCGCGTGATTCTTTTTACCCCCTTCCCCATATTTATTCCTATGAGTACTCATTTCATTCGTATTTTAAAATGAACGTGCTTTCTGTTGGGTACAGAAGATCATTGTCAGTATTTTAAAACTAAATAAGCTTTATAGATGATACGACGATTGTCATACTAAATTAATAATTAGCTATTTACAATAATAATTACATTACATTACAAAATGTTTTCATATCCTTAGGATGAATTTTACTAGGTCTTATCGAAATGATATTTAAACTGCTTCGCTTGACATAAAGTAGCCAGTAATATAATGAAATGACGAGATATCGAAGACATAATTTTTCACCACGTCCGTATTCTCACTCTGTGCTTGAAATTCAAAAATCTCTAAACAAATATAATCCAATAGCGGATAAATGCACAAAAATGCAATAAATTTCTTCAAATTTTTATCCGAGTGCATGACTTAATAAGGAACAAAACATACCCCTTTTCTGTACGACCCCTTCTTATCTCTATGGAATAAAATAAAGAATGTGAAACAATGATAACATTCATTAAATCTATAAATTTATTTTTTTTACTCCTACATTTCTGTCTAGTACTTCTCTCCAGTATCATTTCATTCGTTTTTAATGTATTTTCTTCCTTTTGTAAGCGGAACATAACCCAAATCCATCATTGATAACGTTTCTATCCCTTCACTAACATGTCATTTTCTTTTCTCATGCCCGGTAACGATATTCGAGGGATTTCTGCACTTTTATTTTATTTTGCCTCACCATTGCCTGTGCAGAAATAGTGAAGTAGGAATAATCTCTTCCATTCCTTTTACAATTTGTCAACTTAAGTAGCTATTAGAATAATCAATTGATAATGCTGCTGCTAAAACTATACATTTTTCAACTGCGATCTCTTAAATAAGGAGTCTGACACATGATTTGGCTTAATAGCAGAACATTTCTCTTTATATAAGGAAGATTCGATTATCATTACGTAATTTCTTTTACAGGGCTTCTTTTTGTATCAAACGAGGCAGCGTAACTTTGAAAACATGCGTATATTCTTAGAAATAACAACGTATAATCCATTTATATAATCAAATACATAATCATAAATATTTTTAAAGACGTGCTACCTGAGAAATTTTATATCTCCCAGCTACATTTGCTAACAGAAACGGAAATTTTCAGGACGTAGTCTTTTACGTTTATTATTCTATATAATTGTTTTCGTTGTAACTGAGTACGTAACTTCATCCATGAAGTTTGTTATCTGTTGCAAAACGTGTATAATGTAAGCAGTAGAGTAAGAAATTAATTACAATGTTCCATATCTTTTCGACTTTCGAAAATGCATTGTTCTGTTTAATCTCCGATGCAAAACGTGTGTAATGTAAGCAGTAAAGTAAGAGATTAATTACAATGTTCCATATCTTTCCGACTTTTGGAAATGCATTGTTCTGTTTAATCTAGTCCAAAATAATTAATTAACAAAAAAATAAATTGAAAGATATAGTTATTGCTCTGACGTAAAACTTGATACATTGTTTTCCTGCTGAATATAGTACTCCTTTCCTTGGGGTTACATACTACTGTTGCTGATATTAATGTTCTTCGTGTTCATATAGCCCATAAGTATATTAAAGTGCGTAATAACTATTGTACTATAAAAAAAAGATTAGTAGACAAAAGTGCATTTTTAAAATACAGTCTTTTTGCATCGTTACATTTTACAAACCTATCTCAATTAAGAAAACCTGAAATTACTTCTAAATTTAATTTCGTCAGAGTGAAAGTTTTACTCGAAAGGCAAAAATACTCTTTATAAGTACAGACATCTGCAGAACTTCCGAAACGAGCGTCAAGAAAATCAATTAACGCCCCGTCTGCGTAAAAGCTCTAACTACTCAAACTCAGTGGGCAGAATTGTGGTCACCGATGGCTTGTTATCGGGTAACGTAATTTTAGCAAATCATGTTATTATCGCCCAGCGTTGCATTACAATATTAATAAATGTGAAGCAGAATAAGTGCCAGTTTTAATTTAGTTTCCTTACATGGCTACTGCTTCTGAAATTGCAATTTTCTTGAAGGAAAGAAGATACTTTAGAAGTGATTAACAAACAAGTAACGCGTTGCTCACCATGATGAGCTCAAATTTCTTCAACGACGCTTTACTTCATTAGAAGCACTTGATTATAGAAGCGCCAGTTAATGAAACAGTTTCACTCAAAACGTTACTTTATGTAGAAATTTATCACGAAGTTCAGAAATGGTATATAAGTTTCTCAGACAGTTCAATAAATCATTGCGTGCCACGTCCTTCTTTTTTTCGTCCAAAATAAAAACTCAGACAAGGATGAACAAACAAATTCCAAGCTTTCATGCAATTTATGTCAAATAAATATAGATGTGCCTTATCAGAACAAAAGAAAATGCATGTATGGATACCGAGTGTAAATAAATAAATCAATATGTAAAATTTCAATGTAAAGGATGAAACACGTCATGTTTCCTGTCTGGAAAAATCGAAAGGTGTCTAATATATTCAATAGCAGCACTACCAGCTCATTTGAATTTCACCCAGGATTCTTAATGATAAGTATTAAAAAGAGGTACACCATTTAAAACTGAGTGATATTTGTTTTCTAAAGTAAACTGCATAATAAAAGTTGTTTTTAAAGCTACAGTGAGTACAAAAGTGAAGTTCTTTCATACTCGCATCCTTACTATGAAAGCAACACTTACTTTGCTGTTATTAAAATAAAAAGAGTTTGCTATTAACCTTTAGGGCTGGTAGATATACATGTTCAATTCATTTTCTTAACTGAGTACACAACTTAGTTTAAGTTTGTCTAGCAAAGGTTAAACAACTTACAATAGTATTGTTAAAAATCTGCTGAAACCTTGAAAACCCTTTCCTCAGAATTAATATTGTATAGTATTGAAAAACAAATCAAAATTTCAGAATATGAAAGATTTTTCTTTTATTTTTCAATTAATTTTATTTTACAGTTATCCTACGTATAGATAAGTCAAAAGAGAGTCTGTCCTCATACTATGATTAAAAACTAAAAGCCAAATTGTTTGGATAACAGTTGGACTCTCATCCCTACCACAGTTATGTAGCATATTTCTAACTTCAGTGAATGCTATGACGTCACAATATTTTTTTAATTTGTAATATTTCACTCTGTATTGCAGAATTATCCGGCATGTAATTTTGTTACAGTAAATCCCCATTCCAAATATCTTACTACCCATAAAACGTTAAAATTTCCAATAATACTATAGGATCCTATCGTACAGAAGTTAAATCAATGTCCTTATCATCTTATGAGACTGATAAGCCAGCTATTGCTCTTTCTAAAATATTACGACAATAGGCATGAAGGTTTTAAACAACCATTTATTTAAAGTTGAACTTAAACAGCAGGTACAACACATGCTTGCAATCAAAATACCGCCAGTTGCAGGCCCTTTAAAAGAGGGGAAGGTATTTTCTCCCTCCTTTCTGCATGCCTTCGGCGCATATTGGAGAGGACTTTCGGAGGTGTATTCGAGAGGTCCAGATTCGAGTCAAGGCAACGGCATTGCTCATTTTTCATGTATCCTGATTAAAATGACGTAATGACCCAACAACAGCACTGCCTCAACAAATATTCAACCAACTAATTTGCATTTTGGTTAGAACCATGGAGAGGATTAGCTACAGTAAATGTTTCAATCATAATAACTTGTTAATTAACATAAAATACTTTACAATGAATAAAATAAAACTAAGAAAACAACACTAAAACGTTCTAACTGAAACACCTGGCTTTGATATTTTCTAGTAAAGCTCTTCTTGCACGATTTGCAATAAACAAAACACGCTTTCGCCAATAAGCAATTTAGTTCGAAGGAGATTACTCGAATATTCCTACTTCCGAAAACTAGAAGTGAATTCGCTTCTTATTAAAATCTGAAGTTTAAAGAGTTGCAGTCATCAATGGAGATGGCAACATCTCGTTACCCAGAAGTTTTAGGTAAATTCTAACTCATATTTTGAACTTAGCAGAGAAGCCATACATACTAAGTGAACTGCAGTTATTTATAATTTTAGACATGAATATTTTATTTAATTTTTTAAGGCTACCCTGAGTTAATTTTATAGCATGCATTAACACAAAAGTATTGCTACTGAAATCAATGCATTTATCATTTTCCCGTATATAAGCGCGTTTTAAAAATATTTATTAGTGTCGAAAAAAGGAAGAAATAAACAATGTTAAATATAGTTAAAGCAAATTAATAACAAATTAATAACTTTCATTTTCTTAATGCTGTTTGCTGCTTTTTTTCATTTTACCATTTGCTTTCCTGGATTGCTAACTCTGCAAGATAAAAAAAAATGTTCTTTATATAGAGTGTGGCAGCGTTCATAGTAGGATATTAAGAGCACACCATGAGTTATATGTATTAATCGTTATTTTTCTCAAGTTTAAGTTTTGCTTATTATTTCAGTTTTGATCTGTAATTGAAGTTCTAATTTTTTTTGTTTAGTTGTTTAAAGTTGGTTGTAAGTTTAAATTGTAACTTCTGTAAACTTTAAATTTAGGTTTGGTTGCTTTAAAAGTCTTCTTGAGTTGAAGTTGTTTAATTTTAATTTGAGTTTAGGGACTTAAGATTTTTGGTTTTTGTTATCTTGTTGTTTTGACCCTTAAGGTTCTTTAGCTTTTAACTTAAATTATTTTAAAGTTAAAAGTGCTGCACTATTGGTGTGTTAAATTTTTCTTAACTTAAGGTAACTTAATTTTTTTTACCCCTGTTTCTATTAAAGTTAAACGAATTCTTATTTTCTGATTGGCGGTAGGTAAAACAAATGTAATTGTAATTCAATCTGGGTTATAACTGTTTATACTTTAATTACTGCTGAAGAAACAATTTATATAGTGCTGACATTTTTTTGTGAATTATGTTGTTGTGTAATTGGTAGTTTCATTTTTAATTTCTCATTTTGTGTTAACTTGGTTCTGAAAATTTTCACCCCTTACCGTCGGCTTGGAATTCATTCTCGGAATCCCTTATCAGAGGATTTACTGCACCCCGAAAATTCTTTCGCCCAAGCGAAAAACCATATGTGCGGGTGACGTGTTGGATGGATACACCATATGGAGTTTCCAGAAAAGAGGACCCTGTTTTGCTGGACAGGCGATCAGGGAAAGGTTCTACAGCGTATTTTGAGGAGGGGTAAATAATCGTTGGGTAGGAAACTCTACATGGTCGACTGGGACCTCGAGCGAGGCTAGATTATCCCCCTTGTTTTCGTCTGCGGAGATGTTGACCCATTTGGTGTGGCCTTGGAAGCTGAATTAATGAATGGCGCTAACTGGCTCTTCTGGTAGTCGGGAAACCCCTTCCCGTGAAAATTTCTCTGTTTGGGTTACTGGACTTGGCTTCCTGCTGATCACCTTCTACGCCAAATTTTCAAAAACGCGCCAGCTATTAAAGTGGATGCGGAGTGTTTTCAAGGGGGAAGACGAGGAAAAAATTTTTCGATTACAAGCTTTCCTTCCGAAGGAGCCAAGGAGACTTTCTCGAAGAAAAGGAACGAGAGATGACTTCTAAGATGCAGAGCGGAGACCAGCAGTCGGGTGTTCCTGCCGAGCTGAACGATTAGTCTATCTACACTGAAGAAAGGCATTTTGAGCCAAGAATTCCTGAGATCGACAGATTTCATGATGGCGGGTGTTTCGGGGAAGACCGGAGTCATACCGGTTGGAAACGGCTGTGGGGTGAAAAGCCTGGCCTCTGAAGGGGTTGCACATTATTAATTCTTATATTGTTTTTTTTTTTTTTTTTTTTTTTTTTTCTTTTACAGAAACCTCTACCGACGTAATTGTTATTTCCAGTTTCGTGACAGTGTACATCTGAGTTGTCGCCTGTATCAAGTACCCAAAATTTTGTTTGATGCCTCCCAAACGGGAAAGGTGAAATTGTTAAATTTGTAAGGAAGGTATGTAATTTCAGTTCTTTCTTCAGATTAGGGCCGACTAGTCGCCATCTTATGTAAAAATGTAAATTATTCATACTATTTTATCCTTAATAAACGTTAGATTGATTTTACCTACTTAGCCTTGTAATTATTGTAGTTAATTCCTTACACTGGACCTTAGTCATATAATGGGTTTAGCAAACACAACGCAACTTCCTGAAACTTAGAATTGTTTAACTACTTTTATGTTACACTATGATAACTACTCATCTCCTATGTTATGTGATTGATACAATATTGGTTGAAATGTTCTGTTATGTTACCCATATACATACAGTTACCTACCACATAATCTGGTATGAACATTGATAATAGTAATTACACAGTAATGATGTTCAGTAGTAGATAATACGTATGAAATTATATTATGTAATATTGTTATAACATAAGGCAGTAACCGTAAAATATTTATTACGTCTTATGTCAATTAATAGTTAAAGGTATGCCATTTACTAATGTGTAAATCATTGGCCATTGCGTGGATTACGTTTTGAATATGATGCCCTCTCTGCACAACACATTCATATAGGCGGCGTTGGAAGTTTGCCATAACTCGGCGTAACGTATTCCCTGGGACATTGCCGACGGCAGTTAGGATGCGATCTTTCAACTCAGGAATGGTGGCACAAAGTGTTCGGAAAACTTCTTGCCTCAGGAGCCTCCAAAGTCGGCACATGAAAGATCAGGTGAATAAGGCAGCCAGGAGATGTCACTAAAACGGGAAATTACTCTACCTGGAAATGTCTGTCGCAATGGTCCGTCCATCTGGAACTTTCCATAACATCCCAAGTTGAAATGTTGCCGAAATAGACGCTGGGTAGCAATAAAAAAGTAGTTATTCTTGAAATAACTTTCAACAGCAAAGGCACGATGCTGTGCACTCCAAGGATCCATATCACTGTCACACTCGAAATGGCAGCTCATTAGTACCCAAATGCGGCACGAGCTGGCGCGCATTCATACAGTACGTCATTGTGCTACGCAATTCAAATTACACTATGAACGCTGCCGCAACCTGTAGTTTATTTACTTTGTTACATTATTTAAAATAGCATTTGATTACAATGAAGGGAATTTGTTCTTATTTTTCAATTTTAACTTTTCTTGTTTCTATTATATATGCATGTAACAAATATCTGAGAGTGCGATCTTTCTTATAACTAATTATTCAGGTATACTTAAGATAGTTTTGGAATACATTAGACATTTATTCCGACAGATTTTGAAATATAGTAGACATTTCTTCCTTGTGACATTTCATTTCATGCACAAAAGTAACTAAGCATTAGTTTTAAGCAGGTTGTTATTATTGAAAATGCATCTCAAATGAAATAAATTCTGTAAATTTTCTCTATAATATTTTCTGAAATTTATGTAATGTTATGTAATTATAAACAATCTCAACTCCCTATACTTCAATGAACAAATTTGATAATTGTTAATTTTTAGAATGATTTGAAGGGTAATACATTATTTAAAATAGCATTTGATCACAATGAATGGAATTTATTCTTATTTTTCAATTTTAACTTTTGGAAGATGAGGTTTAATTCTTTAAATGTTTTGTTTCTATAAAATTATTAAAAAATTAAAACTAATTAAATTTAAAATTATTAAAAAATACTTTAAAATGAGATATATATATTATAACCCTGTTATTCAAAAATACAAATCTTCATCACTGTACAATTTGAATACATAAGAATAGCAATGTAAGCAGTTATACATCAGGGGAAAGGGAGAACAACTAAGTTTTAAGGTATTTCTCCCGCCTTCGTGATGTAGTGGCCTGCAGGCTCAGCGCGTAACTGAGAGGTCCGCGGTTCAATTCCCGGCGAAGGCGTTGCATATTTTTCATCTCACCTGCTTCCAAAAAATACCTAATGTCTCTACAGTGGCGCCCGAACTAAAAGGATGTTGGATGATGATTCTCCTCACCCAGGAGTTAGCGATTGGGTCGCTTAAAAACCTCATTCGCCCTTTAAAAAAGGAAATATATAAGGTATTTCTCCCGCCTTCTTAGCAAGCCTTCATGGTGTAGTGGTCTGCACGCTCAGCGCGTAATTAAGAGGTCCGCGGTTCGATTCCCGGCGAAGGCGTTGCATATTTTTCATCTCACCTGCTTCCAAAAAATACCTAACGTCTCTACAAGGTAGTAAACATCGTGCTATTATAGCTAAAGTAATTGACCAGTTTTCGTAAAAATGTATGAATTTCCTTTAGCTGACATATCAACTATTGCAGTCTTCCTTTTTAACTAAGTTATCACAACCTTTCAAACTATTAAAACTACTAAAATACTGTTAGAAAAACTACTAGACAATCTATAAAATCTATAATTCTTTAAAATTAATCACATACCGAGGTACGCAATATATGGCATCATACACATCTTTATTATTTACGCTAATAATGAAAATGCTTATAAAATTCTCAGTAAGGCTTATTATAAATTATATAAGTCATAAATAACAAAAAAAGGGAGAAATTGCTAAGAAATCTGAACACTGTTTTTAAGTTACTTAATTATTTAACATACATTTAATTTTACTTTAAAAGATAAATTAAATAGCCTAAGCCATATCTAATGACAAACGTTCTGAGAAGTAACGATTTGTCAGGTTATATGCACGGTGAATTGCATATCGTTTGCATCTTGGAATGGCATCACACCTCTCAGGCCTGGATGATAAATGACTGATAGCATAATATAACAGAATAAAAACAAAAATGAAAAGACAGAAAATATATAATTCATATTGTGCAAATTTCAGGACCTTATAACTTGTTAGACGTATGGCAAGAAAATTTTAAATGCCAGAATACAAGAACATGATTTCACGGCATTTGTGGAATCCCTTCATTGTAATTTGCAGGATGAACCTGCCATGCACTTTAATCTATAGAGATGTATTCCTCCATCTAGTAATTTTAGCTTTCCTTTCGATGAACTAAACTGGCATGTCCATAAATTCTTGGCATCGATCGGTTGCATCAACGATTTTCCGAGTTAGTCACGTAAAACTGTTTACGCCACCTTCTGCATTCCCAGTATTAATTAATATAGGAGCGCACTCATATAAATTATTGTACAGCTAAGATTTCGTGATCTTAATAAATGTCTGATTCCAACTATTCTGTTGAGAACTGGCATGAGTAGCTGAAAAGAATGATAAATTTTTGATTGTTTGATTGAGTAAATGAAAGGAATATTTTTATTTCCTTAAAAGATTAAGATATTTAATGCTTTACTCGATTGAGTGGAAATCTTCTTCAAGTCAGTATACAGACATAAGAGAAGAAGTATAACTACGGAAAGATGAATTAATGATATGATTTTCAATAAAAGTACTTCAAAGTAGAAGCATCACTTTCAATGCAATATTTTAGGTGAGTTGTTAAAGGAAAGTGTCTCAAATATTTTCCGTATTAAATGTAATAATCTGCAGAGTATTAAAGCGTATTATAAAATTACATTAAATTTTTTATGATGTTGATTTATATAAAGCATATAAAGTAAAAAAAAATATAGCTATTCACTAGCTTCCTTAAAACACAATACCTTGTACTAGAACATTAATTTATATAATATATTTGCTGTGATGAATTTAAATAAGCTTAACTAAGATTTTTTAACAAATTAAAGGTGCTTAATATGGGATCCTTTCGAGATGGAACTTGCAGTTTGCAGATAAAAGCAGCAAATAGCAAAGTGTTACATACATGGTCTCACCTCCATGCTCTAAATCCGCTTAACAGTGACTTCTTCTAGCGACACACGGGTTGAGTATACGAGGGACATTAAAGATACTGGTTTTGTGCCATCGAACCCTTGGTGGATTCAAAATCAGCATTATCCATGTTGTCGAGACAGTCACATCAAGTATGCTTGAATGTGTGGAGACCAAAAGTGGGCTTTGGACAGAATGTGCGTCACGTTACCAAAGGATCTCACTCTGAACACTTGTGATGCGTTACAAGAAAATTATATATAGATAAGTTTTAATTTAATGTATTACACATAAATATGTGCGAATTCAAATTTTTTGTTACAATCGTTTTCAAGATAAATATTCGTTTATATAATATTTACAGCTACCTAAACAAGGAAAGCATAACTGCTTACAATGCTTATAAATGCCTAAAAAAAACTGGGATCAAACCTGAGTCATGTATCATTTGTAGAACTGATAGTCAAGTCTACGTTATTTATTACTCTGGTTTCGAAGATGATTACTTTTATCCTCTTCAGTAGTTTTCAATTGCTGAGAGATTTTTTCTTTCGAGTGGTATAGGTATGATCACAGAAAAGCAAGCTTTTCTTAACTTTCTTCTCTACATCATTCAAAAATAAGTTAAATTTATCATTGCTGCCAATCGAACTGTATTTCATTTCACCTATGACTTTATACTACACTCACTTTAGATGTTACTTTGTAGGCTCTAGTCTTTTTTGTTATCATGCAATGTAACCAGATTTACTTAAATGTTAATCTTGAGACTGCGACTTCTCGCAAAGACTGGAAGATGAATACAACAGGAGAAGGGTGAAAAATACCCTTTTAATTGAACATAATGGTTTACAAACGGCACAAAATTACATGCTTACAGACACCAACCATTTGCGGTGAGCAATTTAAAAAGTTAACGCAATTCTAAATTTAAGAATAGTGCAAGACTACATAAATCAGTTTAATCTAATATGCTAACTCAGAACGTACACCGGCAGGATAATAATTCTGCGGGAAGAATGCGAAGTCAGTATTCAACGTTAACAACTGGTAGAAATATAAATGTGCTCTTACAATAGAGAAACCAAGCTCTGACTAAATGTTTCGCTAAACTCCTCCAAAGCATCCGCACACGGCAGCACTTAGTGAGATCCTCTTGACGTTAGGCCCCTCCATCCCTTTAAAGATCAACTGGATAAAAGGACACACCGGGCAGAAAATCAACGAACGAGCGGATGAACTAGCTAAGACCGCAGCTCTCAAACCAGAAATTGACAAGGAAGTTCCGCTTTCCGCAGAAGTTGCAGAAAGGATCGTCAAGACAACATTCCAAGAGACAGGGTCATCACGGTGGCAGGAAGAAGAGATAGGAAGATTTACTTACAGCATCTTCCCAATACCTACTATCAAGAGGCTCAAATGCAACCGACTCTTCCTCCAGGCCTGTACCAACCACGGGAAATTCCCAGCGTATTGCAGACGATTCCTCAGACGGGACGTCAACTGTTCTTGCGGTTTTCGCGGGGAAGTCGCGGACGCACTCTATTACTTGCTCTCCTGCCCTCTTACAGAGCACCTTCGACAGCAGTTCTTTCCTTCCTACTGCATCACATATCCTGTGAATATACTGTTCACGGACTATTACTGCAACAAGGGCATCTTATAGATAATGAAGCAAGTGAATGAAAATAATTATATCCAATAAACTAAAGATTAATGTTAAATGTTGAAAGCCGGCCTAACCGTCAGATTGCTAGCAATGACTAGGATGACTTTCTAACACTTCAGAGCCATTAACTTAGTTTGGCGGAACAGGTTAAGTAAAGTGACTATACATCAGTTTAAGTACACTCGTTCAACTTAGAGTTGATTTACATTCTGGCGCGAAAACGCGAGGGGAACAAGAGAAGACCCAAAAGACTCACAAATTAAAATAACTATTGGTAATAATAAATTGATAATAATAAAATAACTATTGGTAATAATAAATTGATAATAATAAAATAACTATTGGTAATAATAAATTGATAATAATAAAATAACGATTGGTAAAAATAATTGAAACCCTATAACTTCATATCATAACTCAACTTATGAACAAGTCAACTCATTAAAATGAAAGATTTGGAAGATAACTCACAGACAAGAGAGTATAAAAATGTCATTGGGTCGAAAGATACTTAAACAAATTATAATTTGCAGCTTTGAAAGTTGACACTCAGAGTACTCAAGTTATAAGATTAAAACTATATCTAAAATAAGCATGGTCTGAAACTGACACAGTATCAATCTCTGAAAGCAAAGGTAATTTCGATTTAAAGTTGCAAGAATCACATAAATAGTTAATAAATTACACATAAATAGATAATAAAATCTTCTGGGCGATGATTATGCAGCTGTAAAAAAATGTATCCCGATAAACTGTGGCCTGCCAGCGGCCGAGCGGAAAAGTCGCTGAACACTGATAGTTCGGTTCGGGTTTCAAATCCTGTTGAACGTGATGGATTTATGGGAGTTTTCGTGGTTTTCCCCATGTGTAACGTGTGTATCAATCAGTTTCTCTTAGAAAGTCCTTCACGACAGCATCCCCTCCTTAGCCAGATAGCCCTCGTGTGCCATGCCATAATCAACAAAATAAAAAAAATCAATTAAAAAAAAAGCTGGGTTATTGTTAATAATGTCATGATATAATCATTGAAAAGCACAATAAAAATTACTAAACTTATTTGTTTCATACAGATTCAATATAATGATCAATTCTGGTAGGGACAAGTAACTCTGAGTAACCAAAAATATCCTAAGCATAAATTATAAATTTCATTGAAAAACAAATCGTCACTCATTTCAAACACAGTTTCGAATTTGTTAGTGACTTCTTAAATAATCAGGAAATAAATGTAACATGATTGTAATCTGATTCAACTGATGAAAATTATGTTTTAATCTAAACTGTAGATTTTCTCTTATGACTATAAGTTCGTAGCGTAACACATACATTTGCTTCAACAGAAGTTATCAAACTGCAGAAAAAATTCCGCTTGATTAAAAAAGATTTATTTTCCTTCTAATACTAAATTGCAGCCTTGAATCAGGCAGATTTCTAATCATAAAAAAGTTAATTACAGGTCAAACCTTCCTTTCGTTACTTCTCAACCATGAACCCTTACCTGTTTCCTTCTGCAGTGAAAATAAATCGATGCTTTCAAGAAATAATATTTTTGTCCAGGCAGTTTGCAAAGACCAGACACCTATTTACTTGCTCTCATCTGTCGTATATTTCTATTGACAACAGTGTGAAAATAATTATTTTCAGATAGTTATTACGTTAAAGAAATAGAAATGAAGAAAGATTAGGGTTTATAATAAATCATAACTCTGAGACCAAACTGTTATTATTTGAAGTTCAAGGTGTTGAAAACAAATATTTCTATCGCAATATCAGATAAATTGTTTCTGAAAGTTTTGAAAATATAAAAAAGTTAATAAATCTCTAGAGAAATTAATCATACATTCGGTCTTAAACTTTGTATTTGCCTGTTAATTATTTTGAAGTTAGAATGAAAAGTGTCAAGAGTAAATCAAAGTCCATTTCATTCATTTTGTCCATTAAAGCTTTCATTTTATTAGCACTGCAAACGAAATGTGAATCTTTAATCGTATTTTTCAAAAATAAAATAACTTAACTGCATCGTGTTGCCGATAATCGTTTTTATGATTTTTTAAATAAATTTTGTTTGGTACGTTTCGTATAAATTATTTACATAAGTTGAAAGTTTGGAAGAATTTGTCTACAAAATATGTCAAATGATAATTAAAACAAATCGGAAGTTTTGTGTACTTTAGTACTTCTGCAGAGACATTAAGTTATTTCGGAGAAGAGATGAAAAATGAGCAATGCCCTCAATCGAACCACAAACATCTCGAATACGCGCCTAGCGTGCTGACCACTACATTACGAAGGCATGCAAAGAAGATGTTAGAAATACCTTATACTTCTGCCATGCAGTATGAATACTTTGAGTTTAGAGGAATGCAAAATTTAACTTCTTCTAATGAAAAAACTTACGCCGTAATGTTCACAAACCAGAAAAAATGCCGTACTGTCCAGAACCAGAAGCTTACGCCGTACTGATGTTTGTTTATACGAGATTTAGCTTTGAATATTTTGCAAATTCAACATCTCTATCCTTCGCTTTCAAAAAAAATAAAATAGCATTTTGGACAACATAATATTTTAAATTATTTCACCCTTTCTATAAAATGCATATTTCATCTTGTATGCAGAATTTAAGGAATAGGAAAAAACAAACTTCAAAATGCATAAACGCAAAATATCTACGTAGTCTTTGAATGACAATGCGAATAAAGAGACTATTTCGTAATGTAAATATTAGGGGAAAGAAGATAGTTTTATATCCGAAAGTATTCTCAGTGCTCGAATTTTTAAACAATGGCCATTCCATATTGAATCCTTCAATTTTTTTTTTTTTTTTTTTTTAACAAGACAACGGTTTTCAATCTTTGTCCACTTTCTAGAAGCTGCCATCATTCTAAAATCTGCCAAAAACAGAGCTCCCGAATTTTTTCTTTCAGTGGAATCTTGAGTTTGTATGTTTCACTGAATTTCTTTAAGCAAATAATGATTCCAAGACATATGCTTCAAATGAATGAGTTTACCTGCAGCTACAGTATTTGTTCTTTTATCATACAAAATGTTAGATGTATCATTTGCTGAAATGTTAGATTCCGGAGGAATCATGCTAATTATAAAACGGATAAAAAACAAACGTTAATTAAGAGCATACTGATATTGCTCGTGTATTGCAGCAATTAATCAGAATAAAAATGAATAAGAATTTCATATTTTGGGCGCAATCAGTTTCGTAATGATTATGCAATAATGAATGATGCACTCATTAGTCGAAATGAGAGGGAGATTTCTTTGCATTTAAGTAACAGTTACTAAACAAAGATTTGCTTCAACAAGTAAGACTTGAGCCTAAGTACTAATTGCCTATCCCTTGTACTCAAAGATCAGTTTATTTAATGTTTCTGTGTTGTCGGAGTAAAAACATTTCAGTATGAAATCATTCCACATTCGTTAATTTTATTAAAAAATTCTTTGGAAAGCACTTTACATGGAGAGCATCTTAAAGCTTTAAAATCCTCATATAACTCTAGAAAGCGGATAATAATAATAAAAAAATACTCGGTAATATTATTTGTTTCTAATTTTTTTAATCAGTTATTCAAAGTGAAATTTGTCTCCCAGACGGTATAGTGGTTAGGGGAACCTATTACGGTACCGAAATCCCGGGTTCGAATCCCGAATGGATGTTTGTAAATGTATAGTGTCGGTGCGGCATGGCGGTACTCTAAATATGCGTCTAGCTGAATCTCCTCTCTTGTGGATTGATGGAAGAGAAGAGGGGTGGGAGTAAATTGGATCCCCCGGGGTGCTCTGCATGGAGGTAAGAAAGGTTCTTACTTCCTACCTCCATGGTGCTCTCCCTCAAAACTGTGGGTGGAAAATAGAACTCCAATCTCTCTTTGGAGTAGGCTGTGGCAACCACTGTTCCATGTAATACGGACAAGACAACAACAGAAACAACTGAAATTTAAAAATAGAATAAATGAGTTTCTCGCTTCTTTAATTTCAATTACAATTGGATAAATTTAGGATTTAAATATTTCAAACATTATCTGGTTATAAAAGAATTGAACGACATTTTGATATTTCATTCATGGGCAGTTTACGAAAAAATATTATAAGAACGAAATCATTTCTGACTGTTCATCTTTTCGTTTTCAATTTACATCATTATTTCTTTAAATACTTTTTTTAAATTTTTCTTTTGATGAGTTTTCATTTTTGTTTACTACTCATTTTTATTCAATTTATAAATAACTTAAGGCTGAAAACCTATTTTAACAATTCAGCATATTTCATATTCCTTTAAATATACATTTCGAGCAGTTCCCATTTTTTGAAAAGTTAATTCAATTGTCTATACAAATGAAGTTCTGATAACATTATGAAAATAATAGTGTTGACTGTTTATTATACCCTTAATTGGACCCGATTATGTTTAAATTCTGTACCGTATAAGAGACTTAATTGAAATACTGCCGACTAAGTTCTTCTAAAGGACAATAAATTTCACTGTTACCTTAATTATTTTACATACCTTAATTATTTTACAAGTCCTAAAATAATACTAAGACTACAACTGTTAGGTTAGTGTACGAGTAGCCGATTTACAGCTTATTTAACGTATGACAGCCGCAACACCATATCATCAGAAGAGATTCTTTCTTAATTAATCTCTTTCCTCTTGTTGAGTCTCGCATATTGCATGGAAATTACCTTTCTTAATTTCCCGCAACACGCCATTACAAGAAGCAACAGCCCAGAAAATGTATATTTATAGGTCTCGGTTATCTTTACGAAATGTGCTGAACGTTCATATCTCGTGCAAAAGGAATGCAAATGCTTTATTTCCTCTCAATACGACGTTTTCTCATTAATATGGTGAGGGAACTGAGCGATATTCTACTTTCATCTCACGCCAAGGTCAACAAAGTGCTCTCACGAGAGCATTTACCTCCATTATTTAGTATTTTTGTTTTTCTTGTATAATCGCAATTTTTTCCCTTTACTTTATATGGAAAGTGGACCAATCCATTTTATGGTCACAGAAATGCAAATTCATTAGAAATTGGAGCTACTATATTAAAAGAATGGATATAACGAAAAGAAACAAATATTTTCTAAACTTTTCATAGCATTTCTTGCTATGAAAAAATTTTATAAAATATAGATGCCTTGCATAGATAAGCAAAACGAAATCACCAAATTTGATTGTATGGTGTAAAAGGATAAAAAATATTCAGAATGCTTGATATTTATTTGATTTAGTAACAAACTTCAGACACCTTTCTATGGGTGCTTTAATGGCTATAAAATGTATTTTTCGAAACTATGGGCTATAAAATGTATTTTTATAAGTAAGTTTCTGATAAGGAAAGATAAAACAAACAAATTAGAAACTGGAAATTTAAATAATCAGATTATAGATCGCTGAGGCCTTTTTTCTTTACATTTTTAAATAATTAACAGAAACAGTATGGAATTTAACACTTTAGAATGTGTCTTGCTTAACGACTTGGAATATTTTAAAAGCAATACCTACTTTATTAAGGTTAATAATACATATGGACTTTTCCATCAAATTACGTCTCTTAGAGAAGAACCTTCCTAAGGAATTGTGTAAAAATTCACTAAATTAAAAAAGTAATCAAAGAACAGGAATAAATAAAAGCGATTAAAGGTAATAAAATAGAGGTATCAGAAGAATGAAATAATAAGAACAATTATCATACCACAAAATCCAAACGAAAAAAAATGGGGGGAAAAGAAACAGATTAGAATAATCTTATAATGAAAATAATGTCAAAAGTGTGAAATATTCTTATAGCCGACTATTAAAGAAATGTAAAGCATCATGCATATCTTCATTAATTCCTATTTTAAAGGGTACGTTCGTAAGCTTAGATATCTTGTTTAATAAACCGAACAAACGGAGTCCGAGATGTGATCCCGAATTTGCCAAATGAAAGTAAGTAGATCCTGTTAGCGTGAAAATCTGTTCCAGTGGGTAAAGCTTTAGTGAACTGTTCCAGAGGTTTGGTTTTCTTTTCTGCGGGTAACGACGGGATTTCAGCTCAAAGTAACGTAATATTTCTTTGTTGCCCCTTTCTTTATATGTATAGTTACTTACATTAATTTTCCTTTTCTATACACTTTCAGACACAATTACTTAGACCATAAATATGACCATCAAATATGCACTAAGCATGTCCCGTAAAAATTTATTGCAATATACGCTTTTCTTAATTGTTATCTATATTATAAAAGTGGTGAATACTTTCATTACATTACGTAATGCTACAATCCTAGAACTAATATTTTCCAAGTCCGAATTGTGTCTTTGAATACGTAAATAATGCTACTTTGACATATCCGTTATAACACCCTAAGTTTCTTTAAACAATTATTCATTTGCAATATGTTGAAATTCAGAACAAATTAGACTTTAACTATGAACGCACATAGTTTATCCAATATTTTTCTTTGGGAAAGTCTATCATATCACTTTATCAATGACCGAATGTCGAACAGTCTTTAAGACAATCTTGAATTATAAGCACTCTCCCTCTTTTCTTCGTCATCCAAATACTCGTATATCATAAATTTATTAAGCTTTCCTTTCCTTTGGTGTCCGGAAGCATCGTCAGCAAAGATTTTCTTCCTGCCTTTGAGTAGCTCTAGTAAACTTCAGATCATACTGCCTTCTTGAAAAGTTTTTGGAAACGCTTATTGAAAACCTTCCCATGTTGTAATGAGTTTCTTCATTTATCCTTGAAATTGCTAGTACTTTTCTAATCTTCATTGACCCAAGTAGCAATTTTTTGCCGCTAAAGAAAGTCTAATCAATTCAAAATTTTCCTTTGATCTTCTGAAGGACGTTTGCGATCAGGTCAGATTCAAAGATAAATGTAGGATAGGAACTGTTAAATATTACTTGTAAATTAGAAAGTCATCAATTAGGTCTGTTCTATCATTTAACGAATGGAAATTGATCTTATCATAAATGTCTTGTATCTCTCATATGGTATATGCATCTCAAACTCTCATGTGAAAGGTATGAAAAGAAACTGCATTCTGAGGATTTCTGTTTTAGTAGAGCTCATCTTTAAATTAGAAAATATTTTTTCCATTTTTCAAGCCTTTAATAAATATTAGCATTATTCGTTAATTCAAGCTTATCATAAAATGAACATCATTAAATTAATTAATGTTAAATTTTGTTTTAAACTTGGAGCATTTTTGTGTTTTACTCTTAAGAAAAGGTAAGGCAGGAAACTGTAACCTCTAATAAACGTTTCTGATATTAGAAAGTATTATGTAAGCCTATCTGCATAAGTAAAAAAATTGCGTGTTTTAGCTAAGATAAATAAACTACTAATGATGATTTAGAAAATAATAAAAAAAAAATAAATAAAATTTTAAAAAAATTAGTCTTAGCCGGATACCTGCCCTTTTTCCAGGAATTAGTATTATGATTAAAACGTGGATTAAATCAAACATTTAGATTAGATCAGAGATTAACAAAAATTGAACAAAAAACAAATAAATAGATAAATGAGTAAATAAAAAAGATCTGAAAGTATTCAGATTTTATATTACGCCCAAAGGTGCTTTTTTACGTTTTGTGTGTTACCTTTATTTATTAAATATCATGTTCTTCACACTTAAACCATAAAAGTCAGTTCAACAGTTCACAAAATAATTTAAAAAGAGCGTATATTTAGAATTTCCGATACACAGTTTCGCGCCCTGGAGATATTTTTTTTTTCCTTTTATCCGTACAGTGTTGCCATTGCTCGCTTTGAAATCATTGAGTTTGTTAATCAAAAATTCGCTAAATTGTTACAAATTATGAAATCGATAATAAAAAAATTCCAAATTCCAAATTAGGGCTTCCAGATGTCCATATTCGGTGGAGTATTACGTTATTCAAATTTGATGGCTCTAGATACCGTTGTTTTATGACAATCCAAGAAACATACATACATTTATGTATATTCTTCATTATTTAATTTCTTTAAATATAACACAGGGCGATAATATTTTGTGCCAACAATTTGAAAAATGAAACAGACATTTAAAGTTTTCGACGCAAAATGCCAAAACGAAATTAATAGCCTTTCTTTGCTAAGGCCTTTGGGCTAAAATTCTGAAAGCTTTCAGATTTTACATTACGCCCAAAGGGTCGTTTTTTAACGTTTTGTGCATTACATTTATTTATTAAATATCATGCTCTTCGCATTTAAAAAATAAAATTCAATTCATCAGCAGTATGAAAAAATAAATTTAAAATGAGCATAGCATATCTTTAGAATTTCCGGTACACAATCTTGCGCGCTGGAGATAAAAAAAAAAGTCCCCTCCTCGTACAGTGTTGCCATTGCTCGCTTTGAAATCGTTGAGTTTGTTAATCAAGAATTCTTTAAAGTGTTACAAAATATGAAATCGATAATAAAACAAATTCCAAATCAGGGCTTCCAGATGCCCATATTCGGTGGAGCATTACGTTATTTAAAATTTAATGTCTCTAGATACCGTAGTTTTATCACAGTGCGAGAAGCATACATACATTTATGCAGATTTTTCATTATATAATTTCTTTAAATATAACACAGGGTGATAATATTTGGTGGCAACAATTTGAAAAGTGAAACGGATATTAAAAGGTTTCGATTCAAAATGCCAAAATGAAATTAATAGCCCTTCTGGTCTATTAATCTGGGTTTCTGGGCCTTTTGAACTAATAAATAAATAAATAAATAATATTAAACATATAGCTCAGCAGTAAGTACATCAATTAATAAACACATTTTGAGATGCATGTTACAGTTTAAAGATGGTGTATTTAATTATGGCAAAGCACACTAGGGCTATCTGCCTAAGGGGAGGTATGCCTTTCGTGGAGGACTTTTTAAGGGAAACTGGCTCGTATACACGTTACACATGGGGAAAACCACGAAAACGCCCATGCAGCCAGCCCGTTCGCGGGATTCGAACCTCGGACCGAACTACCAGTGTTCAGCGGCTTTACCGCTCGGCCGCTGGTGGGCTACAGTTTAAAGAAGAGTATGATATATATATTTACATTGGCTCATGCAAGCATGCATGGGATAACTGAATAGCTAATCGGATAATTTTAAGACAAATAACTAGAGAAAACGTTACTCTCCATTCAGCTATATTTTAAAATTTTTTTTTGTTTGTTTATTGAATAATTCGAGGTGCATTACGTATATTTTTATTAAGTCTAATCATACCCTTATCTATTTTTTTTAAAAAAAAGAATTACAAGTTTGAAAATATCAAAGGTGTGACTGCATTCAATTCAAGTTGATTAAAATGTTTTAAGATTTCCTTTCTTCAAAATCTACTGATTATTGCGAGCATTATTCGTCCATAGCACTCCAAAAGTTTAGCCTTCACACTGAATAACATTTTTGCAATATTTTCTGAAAGATTCAAAAACATGAAATAGAATGCTTTGTGACATGCATTTCAGCACTGTCATAATGGCGTTTTTTCACTTCACTATATGAGAAGAGAATTTTTCGGCATTTGTCTTTTCAGAACGAGAATAAACAGGAATCATCGGGCAATGTGGAAGGTATAAGGCTGCACCAATTGGTTCCAAAGCGTCGTCAATAACACGACACCAAATGCAACCGGACATCATCCTAAGCAAAACAACTGTTTCTTGAGCATATACAATCTTTTCTGCTTCATGGCTTCACGCAGATGATTTTAATTATGTATAGTCACTCTCGCTACCTATAGATATCTATTCCTGGTTACCGTAACCTATATGATAATCTGTCAAGAAAGTACCTCATCAGTCACTCGCGTTTTAACGCCATGAAATGCTTTTATAACAGCAGATTAAAGCACTGTCATTATGCTTTATCCCCACATGTATACCACAACATTTCGGGAGCTTAATTAGCCCTCTTCCCAAATTTACCCAAAATTCAATCCCACATTTAGAATATTTTCGCTGAGAAATCTTCCCCACCGTAACGGTCTTTCCAATAGCTGTTACCAAACATTGAAAGAAGCAGTTCAGACCTCAAGTTTTTAGACATTTCGATGAATAATCTTCACAAAGCTCAGTATCTTATCGAGAAGGGAAATGATGTAGTATAAAATATGCTCATTTCAACCCTTGTATAACGTTCACAGGGCATACTAATAAAGCATCCAAAAAGTTATTTATTTATATATGTAATGATCTCACCGTGAAACATAGTTATAAGAACAAAATAAGATTCACATAATTCGGGTAAAATTTCTAACTTCGGATTCTGATTATCGTTATCTGCATTTTCATTCTCATGACATTTATTGAAAAAGAAGAAAAAAAGAGGTTTAAACACTGAGTACCTTATACTTCGTGGAATCGAACAATAGACAGACATAACACTTGTTTTATACAAAACAAGTGCCAGCGAACATTTGTTTTATATAATGCATTTAAATGCATTTAAATTTTCCTACATATTTCAAAATATAAAGTAAGAATTTATTTTCTGAAGATTCCAATATAAAAATTCAGAAATCAAATAAATTTATAAACGACAGTAAGATAAATTTGCCGATCTATTATATCAATCTTGAGCCATTCTTTTAAAAATTCTCATATATCAGGACTCAAGAATATAAAAAAAAAATTCTTTCAAACTTTTTATTATCCACTAAACTTTTACTGCACGTAAGCCTGATAAATGTGCGTTTCATAGATTGTTGTGCAGTTCCGCCTAAGAAATTAATGTTCTTGCTTAAAAAAGTACGTAGCGATGTTAAAAAAAGACAGCATTTTAATGATGAAGGTGGAATGTTGACACATACTGAGCAGAAATGAGTTTCTATACTTTGTTTAAGCAATGATCGCCTTCACCTAAAAGCGAAACCACATTTTATTTTTGCTATAGAATAAATATTTCTCTAGAATGTGAAAAACATAAAAAAAAAAGGAATGAAAACGCGATCATTTGTATCATTTTGGAAAATAATAAACCTAAATCCATATTTATTCAAAACTTCGCATTTACCCTATATTTTTCGCTGAGAATTCTGCAAGGGATACACTTCCTTTATATTTAAGATTGATTTTAAGAAAGATAATGAATATTTAATTAAAAATAAATACTTTAAATGCTTCAGCAGCATTAAAATTAAAATCATTGAAGCGGTGTAATTCCTGATAAATCCGTTAAGTATATTACAGAGGGAATTTTTATTTCGAAATTAGAAATGCAATATCTGTGCCTGAAAGTTGGATTACTGCTAAGCTGGATTGTTTTTCGTTACTTTTTTCTTATAATATTTACTCGTAGGCAATGTTTGCTAATACTGAACCTTAGCAACATATGGCAGAAATCATGAAACATATAAAAATGAGAAAACAAGATCAGGTTTTCCACGTATGTGTTACACTTATCAATTTAGTAAAATTATTTCCATTTTTATAACCTCTCTCCTGTGTTAATCGAAGCTGAACGGAAATAACGCAGTGTAAATTCACAGAAACGAGCGATTCTAATTAATTATTAAGTCTCTTAACTGAATATAAATATATGTGATTAACGTTTATAAAAATAAGTTCTTCATAAATTAGAATTCCATTGATTGCTCTGATAAAATAATTAGATTAGAGTTCAAAGAACTTCTATTAAATATCAGACTCTTAAATTTATGTTTCTGCATCTCTTTACAGTAGGGATCTAAACAACTCAATATAATGAAAGAAGAGTTTTCAAGCAAAATTCCTGAAAAACTGACGAACTTCAAGGCCGTTGCGAACCCTCCCCAACTGCGATTGTAACTTGTATCGTTATCACTGCTTAGAATTTATTTTCTCCGCCTCGTCTGAGACTGCTCGTCTTCATTCGTACGCTTCTCGTGAAACCGAACACGTTCAACGGAAACGAAGTGGAGGGGGAAAATTAAACGACTCAAGTCTTTTTACCGCAGTTGGTGTTCCCATGAATACGACTCAACTCGGGCAGCGAAAGAAGTTTTGAAATTCTTTTTTAAAAGTAACAAATTTCTGTGGCCTATAACCTAAGTTAAATTGTGTAGACTTCTGATCTTGTCAGTATAAGCTACGAAAAAAATTATGGAGTCAGAAGACATGAATTAATTTTTTAACAACAAAATTTAAAATATGTTTCATTATAAAGAAATAAATTCAGAATACATTTTATTAGTTCAAAATACTTAGATGGCACTAAACTCAAATTAAAATATTCGACAGTCCGGCATCTTATTCTATTTTTCGCTATTCCAAAGTAATATCGAAATCTGACTATCTATGTTCCGTACATATTTATGTAATGTATATTCATTATAGCTGAAATTATTTAAATAATTAAATAAAACTAAGAAAACTGATACATATCGGTACAAATGTCTTGTTTAAGATTTATTATGTATGTTGTTTCTATGACTACCACATAACAAACCCATTGATTACATTCCAAGTACATGCAATAGAAAATTATTATAGCAAATATTATCCTACCTGCATTGAAAATTTGAAACATTAGGTGAATTGCATCGAAATTTTTGAAAATTTTTACTTTAATTACACACAACAAAACTGTTTATTGTAGGTTTAAACACATTTCTTGTAAACCATCATCAAAGTGTAAAATCTTTCAGGTAAAGATTAGGAGAAAAGTGTTTACTTTATGCGTACCACGAACTGCTTTATTCTTTTTGGCATGAATGTGGCAGTAATAGCGCCAGACTTACTTTACAATTAATTTTCCACGAAATAGGACTAATATACCACAGCAACCTATTAAACCTATTGTACAAATGTACATTAGTGCTCAAAAGGTGAGTAGCTTTTCTGATTTTGGCCGAAATTTCGCAAAAAATCATCTGGGAGACATAAAATTTGTACTATAGAGGCAGAATTGTATCGAATGTATTAGTTAAATATGTATAACTTTAAGGATGAGGAAAGTGTAGTAGAAAAAAAAAATGAATGGGATGCATACAGTACGGAACTAATAGAAAATGGTTTTATTGACAGCATGGCGTTGATACAAGAAAAGGTGTCTGGCAAAGGGGAAGAGCAACAAACCAAACAGTCTTAGTAAGGGATACCATCTCTTCTAATTTCAGTGGTCTTGCTGCGCTGTTGTCAATACCCAACATCAAATTATCTAACAGTCCTTGGGGAAATAGTTCCCATTCTTCAAGAAGCATCTGTTTCAGTTGCCTGGTGTCCTCCGGAGGGGGTAAGATCCTACCACGAAGCTTTTCTCCAGACTATCCCACCCAGTTCAATAGGATTTAAATCAGAGATGCTCGCTCGTGAATCTATTTTGTTAACACTTTCACTTTTCAGGAGCTCTTGAACAGCATAAGACCTGTGCAGCTGCGCATTGTCATCCATAAAAACAAAGTCGAGAGCAATTTCACTCAGGAAAAGGGTTGAACGATAACTTCATCAGAGTAACAATCTCCCATCTCTGACGAAAATGTGGAGCTCCATCCGTCCGGTCATCGTAAAAGCTCTTCATTCAAGTAAGTCAGAAACACCCCAGTGTGCTAATTTCTTGATGTCAGTGGAATGAAAGCGTGTCTATAACTCTGTCCAAATGAATTGGCTTCGAAAATCGCTTGTAAGACTGAAACGCCTCTCATCGGTAAAGGGGCCGTGACACCATTGATGAAATGTCAGTCTTTGTGCTCTTTACTCCACTGTAAACAGTGCTGCCAATGGGCTGCTGTCTATGGTATGTAGCGTTCAGGACGGCGGGCAAATAGACAAACTTTGTAAGTCGTCTGGCCCCAGTAAACCGAAAAACCTGTCATCCGATTGTTGTGAGCATTTGCTGAGCAATGTTACCCGTTAGTGATTTCGATCTCTTTCCGGTTGCAGGATCATCAATCATCATATCGGTCATCAGTCACAGTTGTTTTGCTTTGCCGACTGCTACCAACCTTTCTTACAGCTATAACCTATTGTTTAAAAGGCTTTCAAAGCTTATAAAACAACACGTCCACCAATTCCAAACACTTGGGCCACAGACATCAAATTACGCCATTCGTCAAGCTTGACAATCATTCTACCACATGCAAAGGCATCCTGATGTTTTCCAGTACGCATACTCCACGCACAGTCTCAGTTCCACTTGGAAAGAATGCCTGGAAGTGCACTATCCTTTGTTTTTATAAGTAGCCTTGCACATCGCTGGCTGACTCAGCATTTTGCATGGTCTGACGTACCATTTAGCGTCATGGTGCTGTTAACTGCATATGGATATATTGCTACTGAGTTAGCTTGGTTATATATTGAAAAATGAAACTGTTGCTTGAGCTAAAGCCTTATATTTCTTCTTTGGAAATAAAGTTTATTGTTAGAAGTTTCAGAAGTAGATGCTCTACATGGGCTTAGGAGAAAGGATCCAAAATTAATTTTCAAAGAGACCTTATTAACTATATTATTTACTTTTATTGCGATATATTGCTTGTAACTTAAATCGGAAGATAATGCATATTCATAACTTAATAAATTTTATTGAGTGATAGATAATAAAATTAGAGTGGACCTGTTTACTCACAATGGAGTGCTAATCTATCGGTGCGACAGCAGAATGCGTATATTTTAAAGAACGAAGCTTTTTAATTTTTTTCTCGCGTGATTCTTGACTACTCACTCAGTTAAGATATTAATTTGAATCTTTTTCAGTATTTAGATAAAACAAGTTATAAAGTTGCGTACTGCATTTAAAATGTCATATATTGAAATTGTAGCTGAATTTATATTTTAATTGATTTTGTCAACTTCATGTATCTTTTCATGCCATCAAACACGGTCCGTTAATATGCAATCCTGTTGTATTTAATAATTTCGCTCTGATTTATTTTTTTTTTTTTTGGTTATGACATTAATTAATTACCAGTATATTATTTCAGTAGGATTTAGGATTCTATTGTTTACGAAGAGGTGTTACATAACCTTATGTTAAAAGCATTATAACCTTTCAGGATATGAGCCAAAAAAAGTCCATTAACAACCTATTGATCTAAAAGAATTATAAATCTAAAATTTAGTTATAGTTTTTCTCTGTATAAACTGAAGTCATGATATCGATATAAAATCATGTGCTCTGTGTGCTAAAGATACTAAAATAAGGAAACGAAACGTGTTTCATTTGTTTCGTATGTTAGTGTACAGCATTTGTTGCGAAAAAGAAAAAAAGCGGAAATTTAAATCTAGCACTCACCATTAATTAACTCATTTTTACTACAATTTTGCACTTAAAGCATCTGATACGAGAAATAATCTAAGAGATTATAATTCTTAATTATCATTTACGTTACCAAATAGTGTTGGAGTGCATATATATATTTTAATAACTGCATTCGCATAGATCAAATCAAAATTTTAAGGACTGCGGAAAACTAATTAGAAACAAATCTTACAAGACAAGTATCTTTTATACGTTTTAAAGTTAGTTAGATTTAACTAGTATTATCGCCTACTCACTAGCAAATGATTTTCTTCAAATACTGAACATTACTTCAAACAAAAACTTTAATTAACTAAATAGTTATAAACTTTATCGGAGCCAACCATTTGATAATTAATATCCACTATTTGTAGAGCTGCGAAGAGATCTTAGGAAATTTCGTCAGGAAGGAACACGGAAATTGTTATATTACAATTCAATACTTAGACCTCTTCGTACTAATAAAAGAAAGTATTTAAATGCGGAAAAATAACATCTTAAATCATTAACGCATATAGCACTTAAAACAATGTAAATTTGTCTAAAGCTTCTAATAAGAATTGTTGACAGAACTACCAAATGTGGATCTATCTAAAAATGTAATGGATCGTGTATTTAAAGGCATATTTTATCGATATAGATATAAGAGATATTAAATTAAGATTATATGATATATTAAATATATTGAACCATCATTCTAAAAATCCCTTTTGCAAAAAAAAAAAAAAAAAAAAAAAATTACTGCATTTAGAGCGCAGCGTTCTTAAATGAATTCTTTAATATGATAAGAAAATTAAAAATGAAAAAAGGACATTCTATATTGTTCAGATACTTAATTTACAGCTTCATTAGTAAAACTGAGAAGACTTTAGACCAGAAGTTCGCAACCGTTTTTGCCCCGACTAATCTCACCCTTCCAAAACTCGAAAAATACATATACATTTATTTAAATTTAGATTATTTTTAATGCGTTTTATAAATTAAAACTGAAAAAGTATCGAAAATATTGATAAATAAAAAAATGAAGTAGTTTCTTTTACATTCATAAACTAAAATTAAATACTTAATAGATAAATAAAAGGCTGGCTGTATTCTCTCCATAACTATGATATTTTCCCCCAAAGTAGAATCCCCCCTGGTTGAGAAATTCTGAATTAGATAAATTTGAAGAAAGCTTATATAGAAACCTATTGTACTGTAGGAAAGAAGCCATTTTTAATTTTTTTGCTGGATAATATTTGATCACGTACACACACACAGACACACAAAAATCACCTTTCAGTAACTTTTTTTTCGAATTTAATTGTCCATTCCCAGCAAATACATCGCAATGAATCAAATTCCCTAAATTGTTTTCTTTATACTAAGAGCACCAGAAATACCATTTAATGCATAACTGAAGAAGCTATTGTGCACCCTCTAAAGAATTCCATGCTATGTAATTTAAAACATAAAATCTGAATTCTAAAACAACATGCATAAAAGATGCGAAATCTATTTAAAAATTCAGCTGCTGGGGATCATTTTAAAAATGGAGCCATCAGCGGGCATTTAATTGGTGAAAATTGCTGCAACAACACATTTAAACCACCTGATGTCGTACTCAGAGATAGTTTGTGAGGGTCATTTGTTTCGCAGAGAGTTATGAGTCATTAATTTCCACAGATGCAACGCAATTAGAACGTTTTAATAAATGTCGCTACGAATGTTGCCTCATTAACTGCAATCCAGTTAGAGATTCCAGGTACGACGAAAGTCAAATATTATTGAGAATAGCGGTGTAAGGGAAATGGAGTAACCAATAAATTGAGTCTACTCTTTGGAGAAATTATGTTTGATTATATAATCGAAAGGACTAGACTCCAGCAGCTACTGTTTATTACTCTGAATATAACAGTTTCTCCCTTCTTTCTTTCGAAATGTTTCATGTCTGATCTTAGAACATTAGTCAACTTTGACAGAATTACCACTCACTCCCATAAATTGCGATATTTCTGATTTTTAAGAACTATTTGCTGAATTAATTGTTAATATTTAAGACTTACCTTGTTTTCTGAGAGAACAAATATTCGAACTGAAAGAATGTATTATATGCATTTAATCAGGGTAGTCCAAGTTCTCATTTTTTAGAAATTTTATTAACCAGATAAGATTTCTCGCGAAATTTAATTTGAAAAAGATTCGTGCACATTTTATGCTAATTCGCTGCTAATTAAGTTAGCTTTATTTTGACCAAATATTTAATTTATCTGGTGTTCGCTGTGCCTGTGAAACACCATCCTCACTGAAAGATTGAATGAGAGAGATTTTTAGACAGTTTTCTCTTAAATTCATACCCTGCACATAGGGCAATCCTAATGCTTTACAATCCATATCATGCCTACAATGGGTGCATGTTATTTTGTTTTATTTGATAAGCTTGGATTGTTTCAAATAAATGAATGATATTCATTCAAATAATTAAAGCATTTTCGGTATTTCGTATTTTATTTATTACATTTGGGAAAAGTGCATGTAATGGAGTAAAAGCATATGCCTTCCTGTCTATGGCACATATTCATTCTTCAGTTGCATCCGTTCATTTACCTCGTAATTTGTATAAATTATTTGCATAATTACAACAGTCTTTTCTTCTTTATATGTGTACTTTAAAATTGCACTACATTTTTTATTTCTATTATTTACTGTTGTATTTTAAAATTCAGAGGATATTGTTTATTATTAGATGGTTGGTTTACTTTCTATTTCAGAAAGTTCCTTTTTTTTTTTTTTGGTTCTTTTTGATTACCTTTAAAACCTAAGAATTTACATAATCTTCAAAGACTGCTTACATAAGATTTTATTTAAATTTAAGGCTTAAGAGGATTAGAAAGCATTCTAGGTCTATCTGAGGAGAAGGGATATTTTCGTGGAACATTTTGACGAAACCTGAGTCGCATTCATGTTACGCATGGGAAGAAACATGATACTTCCTATTCGCATAGCCTGTTCAGCGGAATTTGAAACCGGATCGAACTACAAGTGTTCAGAAATTTTATCGCTTTGCCGTTAGAGGGCTAAAGCTTAGGATAGAGTTTATATAGAACTAATATTTAATTCCAGAAAAATGTGCCTTTACAAAAAATTTCTTTTTCCTTTTTATTCATCACCTTAATTCAGCTCCTATTTTTACAAAATCCCTTTCTCTACCAACAGTTTTAATAAATTATTCATTTTGTAACAAAATTTATGTACATACCTACTGTACGTTTTAATAATAATAATAATAATTTAAAAATAAAGGCAATGAAATGTATCGGTCGATATGTCTAATTGCATATGCATCGCAAATTTAAAGCACATGTCAGTAATAATTCATTAATAGCACATAATTGAAATCTGAAAATATTGTCAAGTCTGGGATTATTGCACAAAAATTTTATTTTAAAATGTGCTTAAGTTAAAAGTCTCAAATACCATTACTCATTTTTAAACTTCAGACAGCTGCAAATTTGAGATATGTATTGCATAGACCCATGTAAAATAACCACGCCAGGAAAGTTTACCATCATTTGCCCTTACAAATCTTCCCACGTACTTGGCCAAACGAGAGTTGTGTAACATCCATCGATTTTCACAAAATGTTACAGCACTGATTTGGGCGGCAACTATGCTTAACTCTTAATTTCCTTCGGTGTATTCTCGCTCTTTGCGTGTGTAGAGAGAAAAGCATACATGGAATAACGTAACTGCTATTATTTTTCCTTTTGGTCCTGAACTTGATTAGAATGAGGCATTTGCTATTGGAATTTAACTCTGAAAATGGTTATATGTATTATTTCTAGCCAAATCTCGTTCCAGCCAACTCTTTAAACTTTTAATCCCTTATAAACGCTAGAAATTTCAGCACGCTAAACATGTTACGATAAAATATAGAGGAAATTTTGAAACAATTTATTTACTTCTATAAAATGGTACTTTTATAACTTTAATAAATATACAATCAATCGTCAGTAACTACTTGCAACAACTTGCAGCCAGTTGTCGACAATATATTGAGAATGCTAGAAAAGGAAGACTGAAATATCAATCTCAGACGTATTAGGTTATGTGAGAAAAAATGTGTATTAAATAAATAATAGTTGAGTATTATTATAGATTAGTTACAAAATTGCTAGTAACACGTCTTCCCAGCACCTCTTAGATTTTCTCGATGGCGCCTGTGTATGGGGAACATGTTGTCTATTCGGTTGGTTTCTTTGTGAACAGGAAGTTGCATACAAGCAGACGAAGGTATGTTTCAGTTTTTGTGCATGAAAATAATTTTTTTCTTCGACTGATGCAGCGTAAGGAGCGACGAAATGTCTGAGGATGTTATCTCTATACTCTTGAGCAGTCAGTGTCCCACTTATTGTAATGTATGGATTGATACGACCATTTACAAAAATAATGACTCACATCATTACTTTGCGTATTGAAAATCAAAATCGATGGCTTTGTAGAGTCTATTAGGTTTTTCAAAGAAGAAAACATGAAAAATGAGGAATCGGATCGCCGGGAATTGAACTCTTAACCTCCAGGTTGCTAACTTGTCGTGCTAATCACTCCACGAATATAAAGAGGGAAAGAATTCCTTATATTATCCATTACATAAACATGGGCTGAGGGAAGGGGGTTAAGTCGCCAATTCGGGTGGCGACGAATTATCATTCACTACGTATTAGTTCGTATGCCATTTGTAGAAACATTTAAGAATTTTTTGGAAAGAGGGATGTGCCCTCACCTGGCTTCGAAATCTTGACCTTCCGAATGCTAGTCAGAAATGCGTCCATTTATACCACAAAGTAACTCTGTGTGGAAAGAGAAAATTCCTTCCAAATTTTTACACAAACAAAGGTTTGTGTGAAAACAAAGGTGAATATCTTTTTCATTTCTATTGAATAAAACTTAGTATGCAAACATTTGCATCTTCTCAAGAAGTACAGTAAAGCACAACTCTTCTGAGGGGGGAAAAAATTAGTCCATTCATTTCTCACATCAGACATTCTCCAGTGTTGGTAGCCTACGGGAAACATGATTGCCTATTGTTAAATAATTACACAGCAAAGGTCTGCGAGCATAATGGATACGGCTACAGAATCGGTTTTGAACATTTTCAGGTGAAATATTTCTTTCAGAAACTTTAAAAGTTAAGTTTCTGCTGATCATTAGCGCTTACAACACAAAGGTAGGTCTATGGCCATGCGCTGATATTTGTCTTACATTTCCAGTCTACAGAAGTCTGTCGCGTATTCTAGAGTAATCCATTCATTAGTGTTATCAAACTGTTTCCGTCACATGCCTTTCGGTTTGAGGCTCTTTTCCCCAACCGATAACCTTGACTAATGGACCAATGGACTCGGCTAATCATATTGTTCAGGATTAATTCTTTTAATTATTTTTTTAACTTTCTGATTGAAAATGCCATTTATAATATCACAGAAAATAACTCAGAATGCATATATTTATTTACAGATATGGAAAATAATCTTTCCTCCAGTTTTCCTTATCGCTCAAAAACCTTATGCAGTTTACTTCTCATCAAAATCCTGATCGTCGTTAAATGTTTTCAACAATGAATTTCAAATGCTAGAGATCTATCTTAAGGCTCACGCCAGCAGAGCGTCTTTTCTAATAATAATAGAAATGTAAATGCTACAATTCTGTCAGACTACTGCTAATTTTTATAGATCACCCTTTAAATTCCTAAGAACAGTATTATTTGATGATAAAATATATGACATGGGGTATCTTTCAGAGCACTATTGTTAAAGTTGTGATTAAAGTTAGTATTGCAAATATAATAATATTAAACAACTTTCTCACAAAATCAGAATTTACGCTTATTGTTAATAAATTAAGGATTAAAGTTTTAGAAACTGGAAACACATGTTTGACAAAATTGAAAAGAAAAAAGCTGTTTTTGAAATTAACAAGCTTTTTCGCAAACATTAATATCTATATTAATAGTAAAACGCTTTATTATTGCTATAAATGATTTATGCAGTTCCCTTATTTCGATGGAGCAAAGTGGAGGAAAAATCTACATAACGTTAAATAGTAGGACACAATTTCTGAAATTTATACAGTAAATTGAAAATAAAGTGTAAATACATTTGATATTACACTTCCCGTGCATATTAAACATTGAAACACAAGATGAATATTTTGGATTTGTTAATGCTTTTCCATTTCTAGTTACCTTACTTAAAAGCAATAACTCGTACTCAATGGTTTTGTAGAATAAACTCCTTTTAAAATCATTTCACTAAGAAACCATCTGATTCGATTATGTGTTACGTTTACCAAATATTTATCTTTTTGTTACAAATTTTAAAGGTAGTTGTTCTTCATAATTAACAAGTTCATAGAGATACGTAAACTTCTAGTTTAGTTCCGATTTTCATTCAGCCCTATTTGTACCATAATAATAAATTTGCTATTGCCGTAAAAATCATATTTTTTGTCAAGTTTTGCAATGCAGTCATTTGTTTAATAATGTATTTTTATGTAATTATTCATACTTAAGGAAAAAGTACAAACACCGCGTTCGTGCCTGCGCACCTGTATTGTAATTCGCGCATGCGCATCTGTAATGTTATGATTAGACGAGTTTGAGAATTGTCATCGACGGTGTATGAGGGCTGGTCACAACAATAATTTAATAATGAGTGATTGTAATTTAATTATGGGAATTAATAAAGTAACGAACCAGCGTACTTATTATAGTGTGTGATTATTGGGATGAGACCCAAACACACCGTATTCATGACACGGCAAAAACTTTTAAACATCTTAAATTAATTCATTCAAAAAGAATTGAAAAGTTGTAAGATATTTTATCTCTTTTTACTTGCCTTCATATTGTAATTGAAAGCACGTTCGGCTACCACTCGGAATGTCCGGAGTTAGAGTCTCGGCGAGGTATTTATTAATTTTCTCTTCTTTTCTGTTCCAAAATAATTCTAAAACATACTTTTCTATGTAATTATTTTTTTTCAGAATTCATATTTCAAAATTAGTTAGTTGCCTTGAATAAGATCCTATAACAGAAAATCATAAATTATTTTGAATTCGAATCTTAAATGCTTGGACATAATAAGATCGGGAATAACGTTTGGAAAGCGAAATCGCACTTGACTAAACATTCCAGCTTGTTTCACACTCTGTGAATGGTTAAACATTTAAAACCAAGGGCGTTAACCCTTTGCAGAACATTCTAACAAAAAAAGAGAGAAAAAAGTGTGAAATAACAAAAATCGTTGAAAATTTAATTAACAATTGCAAAAGATATTAATAAAAGCAGATACAGGGAAAAGTGGACGGAGCACTAGAACTTCGTCAAGTGACTTTTACAGGTATTGCTCCGCCGCACTACCGTACCCGCTGGGCATTCGGTTTGCCCGCATCGGATGCCAGCCTAACAAGATATTTACATAGAAACTTTGCATTAATTCTAGACTTACGTACTAAATATATAATTACAAAGACACAGTATACAATTATTACAAAGAAATTAACCGATTAACAAAAGTTGGAGTATGGCAGATTAATATAACATAATTACTTCGAACATGCATCATACAAACATTCATTGTACATCGGACATTGTACATTGTACTTCATACAAACAATATATTTACATTATCTAATTACATCGAATTACATTAAACACCTTTTTAAGGAACTAATTAGTGAAGAATTTTTGTGCATCTCCTAGTACTTTGTCGTATTCCTAAGGCAAATTATCTTGTTAATACATTTATTAATAAAAGCAACAAAATGTCACCTAATTGACTTTAATAACTTCAGAAATTTTGCTCAAAATACTATAAAGGACCTTTAAAAAGATGTACCCATGGCACTCTACGTCAGCCGCAGTAAATGTATATTTTACTCATGGATTTAAAATAATCTGCTTTGTTTCCAATTCGGCAATTAAATGGTGAGGTCTTAAAATCTGCGCAGGCATCTCGAACATAGCTGAAGATAAAATAACCGAAAACGATGTATAGAAGAAATTTTTATTTCTAACCCAGCTAATTAATAAGAGAAAAATATACCGGAATGAAATTCTGCCCGAAAAGGCTTTGAATTTATCTGTAATGCCTTCGTTTGTAAGAAGTTAAATGTCAAGATATCAATGATAGCAGTGATTGAGATGATGACAATAACTGTTCCGCTTTTCATCTACAAAATGTTTGCTATCCTTTATTAACTCTGCATGTTGTTTTGCCTAAATTTCTAGTATCTTCAACTAGAGTATTCAAAATCATTGCAAAGAAATAGCATATAATATGCTATGAAGTATAACATTAATTTGTTATTCAGATCGAATTTCTGTTACAGCGTTAAGTAATGTAAAAGTTTTATTTTGGTGTTCTTATTTTGAAATTATACCCAACATTTATTCATTTGTGACTTGAACCACTTTCGCAAATTTTCTGTTTTAACACATGATGTGCTTACTCTCTTTATATATTTGACAGAACTTTACAATTTTACCTAAATGACAAATAAGGAACGACTTCGAAGAATTGAAGATTTAATCAGGAAAAGGATGACACATTACAAGCCGTAATTGGGCTTTAATTTTCAGCTTGTGCCTTGGGACTCACCAAGGCTATGCGGCCCATTTATATACGTAATCGCTTAATTTAAATGGTTTGCCACACCTGGTAATAACTCTAAGACCATTAGTACCACAGGAAAGTAATTTAATTATACACTTGACCTTTTCCGTATTTCATTTTATAATCCTTCGCCGTCATCTAACATTTCATGCTTTCGCATATTACATGAAATTTAGAAACTTCAAATGGTGATGACTACTTGAAAAATGTGATACTTTAGCAATAATATTTTTAACGTGAATCATGTACTGTTTTAAAAATACTTGGCGATCGTCTATGGAAAGCAAACCAGGATTCCTCTGCAGACACGTTTAGTCATTTAGAAGATTGCCTCATTAATAAATGATAAATTAACTGCATTATTGCGCAAACGAAGAACTACTTAAAAAATCAAATTTCATTAATTATGCGTTTTAGAATATGTAATCATTTCGACTCCATTGAACTGTAATAGTATCTTTGAAATGCATTGCACTACACAATGATCTATACTTATTTAGTTTATATCTGACCTTATATATTATTTTTTGTGAAATTAATACACATCATCTCTGTTCTGTTTTTAGGTAAAGATATTCGCTACTTCAGGTTTGAGTTACAACGTTTATCGAAGGTAGTACTGCATTAAAAGCATATGACTGAAGTCGTTTAGTTATCAGGCAATTATTTTAATATATGCTGGTAATAAAATTCCTTCCTTTTGCTTGTGTGGTATATCTGAGATGTAAGAAATTAAAGGGAAACTTATGAAAAATACCTTTATTTGTGATGCATAAATAAAGAACGTTTTGTGATTTACATGATACTTAATTCAGACATTATTACGTTTTCTAAATGCCAAAAGTTTGCTCTGTAAAAACATTTAGATAAAAAACATGCATGAAAACAAAGAATGACAAACCGTTGTATTTCCATTATACTGTTTAGTATAAGTTATAGAATATGTGTACCTCAAACGGAAATACAGATATCTTAACGTCTTCCTATGACAGACACTTGAAGCCTGTAGAACGATCATCTCTTCTTCTACGACAGTAGATTAAAGACACTGAAAACTCCGAAAAAAGATTAGTGGCTTGAAATCGCCATATTGAAACATACCTCACGTATTCAGAAGAACTGTGTTTCAATTAAAGTGCTCTCCAGTACTGTGAAATATTCTAGCTATCAAAATATTCATCCATTGAATACGTTAGCTGGAGACGGGTACTATAGTACGTTAGGCTAATCTCTGGCTCTATTGCTTCGACTAAAAGCATTAATTGTAATGATGATGTTCATCTATGTACTTACTGCAGAACCTTTGTTACAAATATGCAGATCGTTGCAATAGTTTAACATCATTCTTTTCTCGACAAGTAAACCACTGTCTGATATATTTCTACAGACTAATAATCCGCCAAACACTTTTGGTGAGACGAAAAAGGAACTGGTTAAATCTTGAATTAGACTGCACAGTCTCTAATCAGCACTCCCATTTCTTTTCTATTTTTTAATCCTTGAATTTCAGAGGTTGCGTTTAAAATTCATTATGCTATATTGAAGTTTAGCGCTCTTCGATGAAAAGAAAGGAATAAAAGGCTAGTAGCCACATTATTTAAATGAAAAAGTATAAAATAAGGGAGAAAAATTTCAGAATAAGAGGAAACCCTTCAAATCAGGGATCCTAGACAATATCTATTCCACGTAATGTATTTGCAATTGATTGTGGATTTGGTGGATACCTTTTAATTTCCGTTGTAGTTACTGATATATTAGTAAATATTATTTAATAATAAATCATAAATGTTCTAACTAATTTTATTTCATTAAATACTACGTAAGTATTATTTAATAAAATAAAATAAATTTAGTTAGTTAATAAATCATACACGTTCATATAAAATCAGTTGTGATTTTAGAAAAAGAATTTGATTAACCAATTTGAAAAAAAAAAAAAAAAAACTTTGCTTTCTCTCCGTACTAAGCAAAAGAGACAAACTTCTATGTACTTTTTGTCTGATTGCAAATTGATATTAGTTTAGACAAATAAAAATTAGAACAAGTTAAATTCAAAACACACAAAATGTTTTCAAATTACAAACAAATTATAACACACAATTTCGCTAACGAGAAGAAAAGAAAGCTGTATATGGGAAAAAATTTTTAATGCAAACTGAATACATTTAACGTAATAGAAATGTTGATGATTTATTTCTCTTTTTTTTTTAATAATCAGATTTAACGCCCTAATTTTGTGCAGGAATGTAACTAAATTTATTTTACTATCAAGATATCAGTTAATTTATTATTTTTCTCATGATAAGCAATTATCGTGGGCTGTGTTTTGTTCATTCTGCTTCGTTCACGATTTGTTTTCTTCTACTTCATTGTTTGTGATGTTTCGTGTTTAGTTGGAAAGAATTTTTATTATGTAGCCCAAGTTGTTGATTTAAATACAGTGTGATATATTCTGAAAAATGCAAGACTGCAATGCAGTTAAAAGTGCTCCAGGCGAAATAGTTTTTTGTCAAGTGCTGAAATGCACTACAAAGCATTAATTCTCATTTCAGAATGTACGTAAAACGCTTTAAAGGTGACATTCAGAAACAGGAATAATTTGATGAGAGATTTTCTTTATTAGAAAATATGTATATCGAATTTTCCATTCGCGTAGAGAATTTTCTTGAACCGTTTTAAAAGTAAATACAAATCTCAATGATGCTGGTGATGAAAGACGCCTCTTTCTTAAATACCACTTTCGTGATTAATCCCTGCTATTGAAGTTTCTAAATATTATTTGATTTATTTCATAAATTTTGAGAAAAGAAGTTATGTCTATTATATAAGAAATACGGAAGTAGTTGGAAGTATCTTCAGAGCAATATGTAGTCTCCACTGAAAGAAACGAAAATGTGTTAGGATATGAACTCCTTCCTGCCCATTGTTTACCAGAAAGAACCACTATATAATATTCCTTAGTGTAAGGTTTATTTCAAATAAGCAGTTAAGACTTATATAATTAGTATGTTTTCTCTACAGACGTTTGTAAATTAAAAATAAAATATAGTTGAATTTATAACAGAAATAATATGAAACTTCAGTGTCTATGATAACATCAAAGTTTGACTAGTTCGTAATTTTAATGATGGAACGCAGATAAAAGTTATCGTGAAATCTACAAAATATTGACAATGGGAAAACCCATGGCTAATTTATTATGAAGGTCCTCGCTCTTTCGGAGAGTTCAGTACACTTTATAATAGACATAAATCGAGACTGGAAATATGAAAACATATCTGAAAATTTATTTCTGCATTAATAAGAAAGGATTATAGAAAAAAAAGAAGAAAAGAATTTTACTTTCATAAAGAAGCTGAACGAAGTTCCAAGTAAGAATAGTTAGGGCAACAACTTAATGTGGTCTTCCTTAATTCGGTAAATGATAAATAGTAGTACAAAATCCCTAATAAGCGTGGAGCGAATTATCACTATGCGTGAAAGTAAACACAAAGTTAGATCAAGGTTTAAGTAAACCTTTTTATTTAACAGAACTTAGAACATAACTGCACGTCCTTGTGCTAACAAAATGAACCACAGCTAAGTGAATACAACTAAGGGAACAAAACAGTCATTTTCAATTTAAACGACGAATAGTAGTCGAAAACTGCACAATTAAATTTTAATCCAAACTTTCTCATCAATTTGAACCTGCGTACCAATTTTAAATGTCGGCAGGATAAAGCAAAGCCGAATAATTACAACTTCAGAGCTGGCAGGAACTAAACGTAGTGATCCTGCGCAGACCAGAAGCACGCTCTGTCTGACAACCCCAAAACCTCAGTTTAAATACTATCTAACCTCATTTACATTCTGGTAAGAAAAAAGAAAGAAGGAGTAATAGTGAAGACTGAAACTGTAAATAACTGGTTAATTAAAAAAGATAATGTTATAACCTTAAATAACACAAAAATAACACTAAGTAACCAAATGAAGAAATTCAGTGTAATAATTAGCAAAAATATTTGTTTAGAGTCTTAGAGAAACGTTGCTTTTACCGCAGCAGCAAAGCTTAGACGAAGTTGGACTAAGCTCCGATGAAGCTGCAGTCAGTGACAAGTTTTTGCTTCTTCTTACTAATTATATCGTTGAATTTCTTCTGTATTCTGTTAACTACAGAAAGTGATTTTCCTCAAGTTCTTCAAGGAATGTGTTCAATGAATTGCCACCACCTATGGAATATTAGGTGGTTCACGTTTTATCCTCAAACTTTCTTAGTAACAAATTAAAAATATGCGGAAAAAATTGCAAGAATGTTTTTTGTTACTCTTCTCTCTGCACGTTAGTTCACTGCCAATGAATCCAGATTGGTGTAGAGTTATCGTACATAGTACTCTAAAACATCCTACATATGTTAGATTAGGTTATAATCAGAAAACTTTGAAGGTAATTCTATATTTGTAATACCTTCGGACTGTTCTTGCAGCAATACTAGCATAAATACTCACTGTAACAACTTGTATTACAGTCCTGTAAGAAATCTCTCTCAGCTGCAAGCAAATATGTTTAATAAATTATTTGATGCCAGTATGCATCAGTTGTACATTTGTGTCTGACTAAAGTATTAAAATAATGCCTTTTCTTCTCTTTAAAAAAATGTACCTCTGATATGGTACTACATTTCCGTTAGTTGTTAGCATAAAAGGTGATAAACAGTAAAGATGCTTATTTCAAACAAATTTCACGCACTTTAATTAGTTTGTACATTTTCCTTGTGCATTATTCTGCGAAAAGAAGTTTAATATTTAGAATAAAATACTATTGCCTCTTCAAATGGAAAATTTCAATCAGAGACGTTCTAGGTATGCAAACACATTTCAGATTTTATAGTATCACCTGTATATTGAATTCTCAAAACGTGATTGAGGGAGGCACTCATAACTAAGCGAATTGAGGTTTCCTTCTGTAATAAGTTCTATTGTTCGTCAGCTTCCAGTTCTGTTTATATGGGAATTCTGAATTTGCTGTAGGGAATACACTGTGTAATTAAAGCGGTTTATTTGTGATTCAATGATTTCAGTTTGCTGAATTAATCACAAGGCTGCATTTCCATTTGTGGCACATAAGCGTACCGTAACATAACTGGTTATGTGACAAGTGATAGAAATTTTGTATACGTAAGTCATTTATTTACTAATGCACTGTAATACTGCAGTAATAAATCAATTACTTATACAAAATTTATATCACACCAAAATAAATGCGTAGTAAATAATTTAAGGTACACGAGTTTGCCGAGTATTCAATAAATCTGAATCCTGTGAGAACATCGCAAAAGTAATTTTGCTTGCATAAAAGCTCAGCTAATATATTTTATGATTAAGAGGCCAGTTATGTATAACGCATTCTTTAGTTGTGTACTTGGAGAAGAAGGAGTTTCTTTTAAAGATCAATGTGTATTAAAAAAAATAGAAATAACTTTAGAATATATTCTGCTATTGTATTTTCTGCATGATTAACAAACCTGAGAACATAGCAGTTTTAATTACAAATGCATTAATGATGGCTTTTTATTAAACAATAATACCACTCATTCATAAAAAAGGCAAAAACTAAATATAAAATTTAAATGAAAGCAGAAAGGCAGCCTTCTGTATCTTTTATAATTGAGAGTACGTAAAAATGTGGGAATTATCAACTACTCCTGACTTGATATCAAGGATAAAATAAGATAAAAAAAGCGTTTTCAAATGAAACTAATTGGTTAATCAGTAGTTTAAGAATATGATGATACTCTGATTAATAAGTAAAGGTGAAATCTTATCGCTCTATTTCTTTCACTAATATTTTCGACCATTACAGATGTTACAGATGTTATACTTAACTTTCAGACTTTAAGCATTAGTTTTTAAATCTTATTTATTGTGTAAATTTACATCTTACTTCATTGATCAGTGAGAATAATGGACAGTTTTTTTCATAAAATGATATGTAAATATGCCTTTGTTAATTATCTGCATTTGCAGTGCTCGGTGTGTTTTCTGGCAACATGTGCATATGGTCTCAGTTTTTATTTTGTAATTACAGTTTTCGTAAATGATGAATTGGTTAATTCTTAACGTTATAATAATTGGTGCACAACATTTTCTATCAGACTTATTTTATATTAAAGATTAAATCCACTGAAGTTAAGGCTGTACGTCTCATGCTACTACTTTCAGTACAAATTAGTTATAAAATAGTCTTTTTACATTAATTTTGTTGGTTTACCACCACCACCACCCCCTCAGCCCCAGAAAAATTTCATCCATGCAGAATATTTGCGTAAAATTTCAAAAAACGCTGAAGTTGTTATACCTTTGAGCAACGAATATTAATTTAAAAATTTTAAAGAAATCGTTATTCTCTCCTTCAGGGTTTAGTACATTTATCTATTATTTCTTGTTGAATACTGCAAAATATTAACCAACTCTAAAAATAATGAGGTTGAAGATTATATAAATTTACGCTTCCATCATAAACTTCCATTTTCTTTGTTATTATTATTTTGCATATTTCATTGTTACACGAGCAAAAATTTAGCATTCGTTTTTTTACAACCAAACTACTTCATGACCCTTTGAAAACAACCGAATCAAAACGCTAAACAACAAATAGGAAATTGAAAAATCTCTCCTTTTCATCGAGAATGGTAAAAATTTCTTTTTCACAACACTAAAAATGAGATTTCTTTCATCTTAGATGCGAGACTAACGCATGATCGCTTTTCTAACTGCTTGTTGCATAAATTTAAAAACAAGCACAATAAAGCATTCTTTCTCTCCGAATTCTTTTCCCATTTGTTTATCACAGTTAAGAATTTCTTTCTGGCTTCTGAGAAATAATTTAAGACTATCTGTCCCTGGGAAAAATTTTCGATTTAATCCTCATTTTTCTGTGATTTCCTTATACAAATATAATGTTTTTATATATCGTTGTAAATTGGCATGGGATAAGAAAAGCTATCAAAAGCCTTTTGATACGAAAGATAAGTAATGTGAATATTATTCACGCATCAAAATAGGTGAGGAATTGCTTTTTAATAAGAATACGTTTTTTCCAACTCTTCCCACTTTTCAATAATAAAAGAATACTATAGAAAACGGTGTTATTGACTAACAAAATGAATAACAGCGCGAAGATATTAAACTGTTTTGTTTATTTTAATCAAGCTATGTTAATGCTTTCATTTGCAGAGCTAATTTTCCAAAAAATATTTATAAAAAACTTTTTACTGCAAACTTTTGTAATATTTGCCGATTTAAATTAGTTTCAGTCTTACCAAATTGTTCTACATGAGATATCGCACTTTTTATTGCATATACGTTTAAAATTATATCTAGCATTAAATGAGAATGCAATTTAAGCACCGTTTAACCATTTATAATAAAATTAAATTTATTACTGAAACCTGTCTCATATATTAGCCAGGAAAGGAATATTTTGCGTAATAGGAAATGATGTATCAAATTTTTGTATAAACAGGTTCAGTACTTGGAATTGGAAGAACTGAGACTGAATATTCTCCGCACACACCATAAAAACAGTATGTTGTTTTTTTGTTTTCAAAAAACAATTTGACGCCCAGACTCAAACAGCTTTAACAAAATGCTTTATCAAAAGTTGAAAATTTGCTAATGTCATAAAAATGTAACTAATTATTAGAAAAAGAGTTTCATAAGTAATATATTTTAACAGTGCATTTATAGTCCATTTTAAAATAAATATATTTGTTATCAGTTTTTAAACATAACATACATATTTCGCTCTTATTTTATATTTTTATTTACACAAACATGACATATTTCACCCTTGTTTTATATTTTTATATACACAAACATTTTCGTTCAACATAAATTCGTAAACGTTCCTCACATTTCATTTCCTGATCACAGATTTCGGGTTTTCTGAAAAACATTCCTTTCTACATTTACAAAATTTAATTATAATGCATTCGTCGGCAAATAAAAAAGATGGTATAAACAAACAGTTACTAAGATAGCTATTATCTTATGTGCATTCAAGGACCCTTCTTTTAACTACATTTTGTGCGTTGCTGATAAAAAATTCGAAAAAGAAGAGGTACTATTGTAGACGTCTGGGTGCACCTGTCCATCAAGTTCGGAGAAAAATACTCAAAGCGTAATTCTCTGACAAAACGTTCAGCACTGACAACGAAATAAAATAAGACGTGCATAAATAACCGTACATTCAGTGTTACTGAAGTGCTGATACACCTGCACTAAGCATGCAGAAGACTACGTTAAAATCAATAAAATGTTTTTAATCCTTTTTATGCATAGCCCCATAGTAGAAAGATGTGAAGGTCACTTTTAAGTTATTCGTCTTACTTCACTCTGTATAGATACTGTTACACTTTCATATCGCTCTAATAACTTATAGCAGTAAACTGTATTATACCTGTATTTTCATATTTTAACAATGAACTATATCATAGCAGTATTTATATTATAGCATAATTTAGCAGTATACTTATAAAAGTTTAGCAATAATTATATTTTTCTTTAATAATTTAAGAGGAATACTATTATTTCAAGACCTAATTCCCCATTATCTATTCGTATAGGTTATGCAAGGAAAGATAGTGGCTCATGTAAGAATTTTAGAATTGTTAAAGCCGAAATTTCTTTCATAAAATCAAGTTTTTTGACATAGCAAATTTTATGCCAAAATGCATTACATCGAAATTTACTAAGAACTATTTTTTCCAAAACTAAGAAGTAGCTATATTCCCTATAAATTAAAAACATAACGATTGATGTCCGTTAAAAATGAAGATCTTATGTCTTTAAATATTAAGTACTGTTTTCAGTAGCACCAGAAGTCATAATTTCGTGTAACGAGAAAAACCTTAAATGTCAAAATCAGCAGAAATACCGTTTTAACAATAACCTTTAAGGCGTTTTAATCTAAATGCATTATTGAAACTTAAATTTTATATTCTTTAATTCTTTGCATTTAAAATTAAAGATTATTAAGCATAAAATGCCATCATTTTAAGTATTTGTTTTGATTTATTTGTTATGCTATTTAATAATTCAAAAGCATGTCTGTCTAGGTACGCTTAGCGAACAATTTTAAGAGCATACAACTTGCACGTGAGGAAATTCTAGTCAATATTGACGAAATACCATTCCTTATGAGATTCGGCACACCAACGGCCGAGCGGTAAAATCATTCAACAAAGCAAACCTTTCGAGATTCGAAAGCGGGAACAAATTAACATTCCCACAACTTCAGACGATTGTTCAATAGATACGATGTGTTGATTTGAAATTTGGATTTAACAGTTAAGGTAGTTGTGGTTTTTATAAGAAATGTTTATTATTTGCTGTCTTTGCAATCAACGATATAATTCATTTCAGGCGTAGGAGTGCTGGATTAGGAGTATTACGTACGGGTGGCTGCCCGCACATTATGCTGAAAAGGGTTCAAATTTAGAGTACACACACATATATATATATATAATTGATCGGGAATTAAAATATCATATTTCTGTATGTAATTTCATTACCTTATTTTCTTCAATTTGCCTATATGTTATTTAAAAAAAGTTAAATATTGTTGCCCCAGAAAAAAACGTTTAATATTGTTTCTGTCACTGTAACATTAGAGAGAAGATCCGACATCTTTATTAGGTAGTCAAAAATATATTTATCTTAAGCTAAGTATCAAATTAATTGGTTTGTTCTTATTACTGCTTTTTTCATTTCAAATAAATAGAAATCATAGACATGCGAAATGTAAGATGCAGTAAAATTAATGTTCTGAATAGGGCCTAATATATCTGAATTAATGTCTGAATAGTTATGAAGGATTAAAAGGCGAAAACATTCTGCATTAGGCAATACTGGCGGGAAACAATAACGCATGTACCATATTATTTATCACTTCTTAGAAAAGGAACCTATTTGGCTCGGTAATCATCTTTGCAATGAAAAGTTATAATAAAATTAAACTAGAATTCTCTCATTTGGTTGGTAGCATTTGAAATTATGCAGGATTAATTATAGTTAGAAATCACTTGTGCTTAGTGCTTAACGTATTCAGATTTTACCATTTTTAAATTCTTAGAAATTTGTTTTCAGATTTAGACATGCAACAGGACTCATTCCTTACTACATTTTTATTTCCTTTCCCATTTCGTTTTTTGAAATAAATTTTTATTAAGCTACATATAATATAATTAATCTTCTAATAATATAATAATTGGGGAAACTTTTAACAATACCTGTAAGTTCTCAAACATTGGAGGAACGTATTTGTTTCATCGGATGTGAGAGTGAAAACGTACTAATCCATTTTAACCAGTTGAATAAAATTCCTTCTGTACGCCTTTTGTCAAATTAAAAATCTTTTTTTAAGTTTTTAAATTTGTTTTAGAACAATTTTCCGTTTCAAAACGAAATTAACTGAACGCTAAATTAACGAACAGAGCTGACTAGTGATACGAAATAGCAGCAAAACATATAGATTGAAAAAGGAAATATTATTGTTCTGAGTTTAGAAGGTACTCCTGTTTAGTCTTGCTGAAGGTCACTTTACAGCTCAGTGGAAGATATTGACTGTTAAAAATTTGTTTTTACATCATATTCTATGAGCGTTTACTTTAAATGAAATTTCTGTGTCCGTGTGCTCCCCATTTTTAACTATATGTACACCTGTGATCAGTTAAGTTCTTTACGGACGCGCATTACCTCCCATAATACAGAAAGAAATTGTGAATGTTTACCATGTGGCAAAAGATTACGTGACTATTTTCAGTTTGCTGCATCAGTGAAACACTTCTGGTTGCTTAGATATCGAGACACCATCAATAATTAGGCATAATTAATTTTGAAAACTTATTTCACAGAAGTGTACAAGGCAAGTGTCGCTGTAGTTCAGATCCTCCACTAGATGACAACTCTTCATTTTTTATAATGTAACGTTGAATCTCGAATCATACAAGAACTGAAAATTTCAACATTACTCAGAATCTTAGTCTTTATGACCCCCTTTGCCTATTAACTAATGCGACGCCTTAATTACTCGAAATCACGTGGTATGACAGTAGGTTTCTATAATCCTATTTCATAAAGTCAGCATTAAATAATGTTCCCGTTTATGGAATGTATTTCAGCTGTATGATAATCTGCCATGGACTTTTAAGAGCCATTAGTGAAAACTATAGGTACTCCCAGAGACAATGTTTTACCCAGTTTAGTTTATAGAGCACTGTTCTTCTATTCTTCTTTCACAGCACTGTTACTTACTCATGTTGACAAATTCATATCATGATTTAATTTGCTTTAAAACCATGACAGCCTAATCAGGTGATTGTGTATTAAAACAATATTAATTCTACATTCACTTGTATAAGATATGTGTGGTTTATTTGCTTTTATATTCTTTCCTAGTATATGAGGCGTAAAATTAGTCTAAAGGATCTCTGAAAGTAAAATCTGAACCACTTTACACTGGTGTCCCCGAATGCAAATGTCACTTTCCGAAACCACAACAATGTACTCAATGATTTGCTTAACCTTAACAAAAATTCTCAGTTGATGCCTATCACAAAGCTATCAAGTTTTTTGCTGATAAAACATGGCTAAAGAAGCCAGAAATAAAATTGTTTACTGCAGATGAAGGCTACTTAGAATACGGATAAACCTTCGAATGTAGATTTTAAGAGGCAGTTTTCACTAGTTACAATTGCACACTCAAATATATAAGTGCAAAGTTTGATATTTGCATCAGCTTTCTGAGTCAAACTTGCATCTAAACTTACTGGATTTGATCCCATAACTTAATACTAAGGGGAAATTATATATTGATTTTCTTGAGAAATATGTTGTAGTAATTCTAAGTTACAGTTGAAAGTGAAGAATCTTAAGAACTAGTAAGCGAATAATCGCTTGAGTTCGTGTGACAGGAAACAACAAGATAGAAAGGTAAAATAACCCTTTATTATTCCAATCAAGATTTAACAGAACTCCGTCTTGGAGTTGCACAATAAAGGCGACACTTGGGCTTGAACGTAAGAGACTAAGAATCAAACTAAACTAATCTTAACTAAAGAGATATAACCGAAGTTATCAAAATTCTAACAAAGTTGACCCCTTAACGCTAACCAGAATATCTGGTATGTCTCTCACTAAGACTGTAGAACTTCTCGGTTAAATACCGCTCTTCCTCATTAGCATTCAGACGTGATTCTAAAACTACGTTCTGGCCGAAAGTGGTAAGTTGAAATTAAGAATCGATAGGAAAGGAAGTTTAACTCAAAATTTAACTGTTAATAAAATTAACATAATTCTTACAGTGTATTAAAATATTATGCATATTTAGTAAGTTTATTCTAACAAATTTTGTGGCGAACATAAAGATCGATACTTCTAAAGTTGCCCAGTTAAGCAATAACATTTTCAAACACATTTTGATTTCATAAAACTGAAAATGTATTAATCTCCTCCGATGATGTGTTTCTGCTATGCAATTTAACGAATAGGTTTTAAAAATCACTGTTTTGAAGTTGTGAGTTTTGTTATAACACGTTTTATACGATAACGTTTATTTTCATTCTGTTTCTTCATGATAATTTCATTCGCTGATTTTTATTCTTCTTTCACAGCACTGTTACATACTCATGTTAACAAATTCATATCATAATTTAATTTGCTTTAAAACCATGACAGCGCAACATTAAAGATGAACATTAAATTTTTCAACATAAACTTTAAAATTTTCTTTATTATTCATTATCAAATAAATGAAAATTTATTCTAAAATTTCCATTTAGGCTATCTCTAGTTAGTCATTAACTAATGACTAACTAGAGATATTTAGTCGAAGCTAACACATTTCTAAACTACCTGGTCCATAATATTCAATTAGCCAGCGAACCATCAAAATGCAAGTAATGCAAAGCCGACAGTAATAAGAGCTTAGAGAGACGTAGCCTAAAGGCAAACGCGCGCTACTCAGGAATCCTCACTCTCTCTCTGGCAAAGTCAGTTGAACTTGACTTAAATACTATTCTCATAACTGTTATAGAATTAAAATACACCCTACACTACATTCACTTGTATGAGATATATTTGGTTTTATTTGCCTTTATATTCTTTTCTAGGATGATATGTGGCATAAAATTAGACTAACGAATCTCTGAAATTGAAATCTGAACCACTTTAAGCAAGTTTGCCTTTATCAGAATTCTCAACCAAGCCCTATTTAATTTGCCCTTATGGTATGAATTACGTCAAAGTCAAGATATGAGTTTAAGCGCCTACTATTAGGGGTTACTCATACTGACTCCTCTCACGCGAGCTTGCTCTAGAATCAGCTTTAACAATGGCTTCTATAGCCCTTGAAATACCAGAAAGCATTTGTGATGCAGCCTGTTACGATTGTGTCTCGTTTGTTTCGGTAAAGTAACGGCGTTCTGGTTTACCTGAACTATATATTAGTGACTCAAATTATACACCATCCTCTGAAAGGGCCTGTGTCCAGTGAGTACAGCATTGTACGGAATTGCAGTCTTTACTGCTGATTTATTACTACGCTGTTTACGTAACTAGATAAGCTTCCAAGAAGTGATTATGTGCTCATAATAGGATGTAATTATTTCGTTACAACTTAATTTGTTAGACTAACCTAGGTTTAGGTGATAAGAGAGCCAATATCAGCAAATGTACTTTAGAGAAGAAGACGGTTTCATTGAGGGAACTCTCTTTACAGCGTCTCTTTTTTTTTTTTTTTTTTTTTTTTTTAGTGGTAAGTAACTGTTTGCATTGCATATATTTTCGCGGATATGATTGCATTAAATTCATTATTCAAAATTGGCTTACATGTCAGTATTCTTAAATGATGTTATTATTTGGAACATTATTTCTTTTAGTTTAAAACTACAAATCTCATATTTATTTTTACATGTTTATGCAACTTGTAGAGACATTAGGATTTTTTGGAAGCAGGTAAGATGAAAAATTAGCAACACCTTCGCAGGGAATCGAACCACGGACCTCTGGAATACCGGCCCAGAGTTCAGAACCACTAAAACATGAAGGCACGCTAAGAAAGCGTAAGAAATATCTTATAAAATCCCCTTTTTAAAAGGGCGAATGGGGTTTTTAGAGGACCCAATCGCCAAATCTGGGTGTGTAGAATTATCATCCAACAACCCTTTTATTTCGGGCGTCACTGTAGAGACATTAGATTAATAGGAAAAGCCGGAGAGATGAAAAATTAACAACGCCTTCGCCGGGAATCGAACCACAAACCTCTGGAATACCGGCCCAGCGGGCAGAACCACTACACCACGAAGGCAAGCTAGGAAGGTGGGAGAAATACCTTATAAACTTACAGAAGTATATTTTATTCACACGAATTCAAGCAATATATTCGTAAAAATAAAGTCACATAAATAATGAATGAATGTCACTTAAAAATCAGGGAAAATAAAGTCACTATTTTAGCTTAAAAAATGCTAGGCATAGCTTATACCTGATGATATGAGAAAGTCTAATAAAGTCTAGAAAAGCTAGCATATCAAAAATTCACCTTGTGTAAAACTTATGGCATTCATTTCATCCGCTTCGTTCTTTCCCGCTGTGAAAAATCAATTTCCTATCTCTCTATCGAGTGTCAGCTCATACATATTTTAAAATTAATTATCCTCCGCTCATGTGCCGAACATTTCTCTCACGAAATCAGAAGGCAATTTGGTTTTCATTACTACCGAAAGAATCATACTCTTTTGCTCATTTAATTTTGTCGGCAAACATTCGGAGCTAAAAATATGTAAACATAAGCCAGTGACAACAGCATCTTTATTAAAACGGCTGTATATATATTTCGCTTGTCTTAAAGAAAGAATCATAACAAGGAGCTTAAAAAGTAGTAAGCTGTGCACAGTTTGAGGAACAACTAGCATTCATTAACGGCAACTTTAATAACTGCAGCTGCAACTGGTGAAATGGAATTATTTCCATCTGAAAGCACCTGCATTTCAGGGCATATGATTTCATATGAAAGAAGTAACTCAGTGCATCTTGTAAAATTAGTAACCAGACGACATGCACTGGAAATAGAAGATTAGAAAAATTAGTAATATTTTCGAACTCATTTTTACAGAGGAAAATCATACTTTGATAAATGGGATCGTGAATTGGTAAACCATATTAAATAAAAGATGAATTATTAAGATAGTTATACACCTTATGGAATAATTTAGTAAATTATATTTCACTTAAATAAGAAACATTTGTCTTTTTTCCTCTCAAATATTAGCAGTCGAAGGAACAAATTCCAGTCAAATTTGATGCGTCTTTACCTAAAAAATGGCAATTAGAAACTGTATGCTTTAAATATATGTCTCATGATATTATTTGTATAAATTCAAAACGTTTAAAAAATGTTTGATGGAAATGGAAATTAAAAATTAAAAAAAGGATTTTCTTTATTAGCCAAAAAGCAACCGGTGTATTATTTCAAAAGCACCAATAAAAGATTTCTTTCTTTAATTGGTGTATTTCTACATTTAAATTTTACTTTGGAGTATTTTCTTCCAAGTTGATCTATATAAATTATTTTAAAGTATATACAGTATTTTGTATGCTTACATTAACACAGTTAGCTTTCTGTCGTTCAGTAGCAATACCGAACTGCGCTTGAGAAAAATATACCTACATAAATAGCTTTTTATATCTAGAATATATTAAAGTAAGTGTGCAACTACATTTAATGTGTAGTTTGTATTAAATGTGCACTAGGAGTTTACCATTTTGTGTAGTTCCTTAAGGTAAATTTATAATAATTTTAAGGGAAAATTTAAACTTTAATACGTTTTTATAAGCAGTTAATGACTGATTTAATTCATGTATTAAACATTTATAAAAATTTTGCTTTCTGTTGAGCTACATTTAATTCCTGTAGCATAAAATAACAATATGTCTGTAGACTACTCAGTTCTATTATTTGAACTTACAGCCAGGTAGTTTGAAAAGGTTCATTTTTTCCTACAAAAACGCCTGGACTGTTTTCAGTGGTGTAACTGTCAAAAATGCATTACACAAATTGTACTGTTTTTCTGACATTTCGCAAAACATGTTATTTTTTCCTTTATGAAGGCCTATTAGCATAAATTTATTTTTGCTACGATTCATAATGCAAACTTGAAATCTAGAGCGCTTCTAATTTTTATCAAATGAATTTAATATTTTGTTCTACATTTATTGTTTCATTATTAATTTTTCATTTATTAATGTATTTAGGACATTTTTAACTTTTTAAATCCTTTTATGATTATAAACATAAGGATAATGGGTTTAGTTCAATCTGATCAGCCTCCTTTTGATAACGCTGAGTCAGATTTTGATTGCATTCCTCTCTCTACATAAGTTTTGTATTTTTTGCAATTTTTGCATTTCTCATATCTATAATTCTTCTGGTTTGATAACTATTAGTTGATTTTTGCACATATATATGAAATTTTTAGTTTTTATGATTTTGATTTCATATCTTTCATGTCTTAGTGGATTTGTATCTAAATTTCTTATTTCTTATCTATAACTGATTAATATAAGCAGCATATTGCGCGAATATAATATTGGGATAGTTTAATTTTACATATAAAACACTTGTGATACTGTAATATATATATATATATATATATATTTGAAACAATAACTACCATATTTTTGACGGATTAAATTTTATTTCATTTTTTATGTCATGGTTCCTGAATTACATATATGAATATAATAAATTAATAAAGATTAAATAGTTTTTTTATAGTTTGAAATAGTTTTGAAATCAAACCGAAGAACCTTAATATTATTTCTAACTTTTACTACTTGTGTGGCATTGTGCATATGAATTTTTAGATTTGAATTGTATTAATTCTGATAACTTAAACATTTCTCTTTTCTTTCCTCAGATTAGAAATCTTTGATCCTAATGTAAGTAATGAGCTCTAAGTAATCTGACAGACTTTTATGTTCACATGGGAATAAAAAAGCCAGGCCTCGTAATCCCTGATCACAATGAATGGAAACAAATTATTAGTTACATCTAGAGTATAGAGAAATGGTAATTAACTGCAAATATGGAAATTTTAGCAAAGGCATTTGATTTAAAAATGACCTTATTATGAATACCAAAGGGAAACAACATTTAAATTTTAATTCATGATTCCACAATGTCAAACTGAAGGGATTAAAATAAATTTCACAACAATTAAATTCGAATAATTCAAAGTAAGAATAGGTCATAAATAGAGATAATACATTGAATAAATAGGATCATTATTTTTCAAGCGGATGTAGGTATTACTTATTCAGAATTTAAAATTAAATAATTAATAAAGTTTTTAATTGGAAACTAACTATTTGTAATCATAGTGATGGATTATTCTTTTGAAAACTATTTATTGTCTAATTGAAGCTTCTCAATTCATTTCGTCAAAGATTTCATTAAAACTGATAACAATTAAAACTGTAATCAAATTGTAGCAGCTCACGGAATGGGTGATCATTCGAACGCCAACATTAGCACTTTATCAATTTCCGTATAACTAACAGGATTCTTAACATAGTTTTGAGAACAAGTTATTGTCGAAATGAAATAAAACCGCGTTACACGAGATTTAATTAAAATGAGAAAGAGATAATAGAAATTGGATCGCAAATAGAAAATTTAGGACAGGATTCTATTGCATTCAAAAAGAGTATTCAAGAACAGTACAGAATGTAAATGTATGAATGATTTGCATATTCTGATGATTCTCTGTGATTATTTGCATAAAGCATACGCAGTGTATTAGAGTATAAAGTAACATGATATATGTGACTGTATTATCACTGAGGCAATTTCTACTATCAGTATCTAATGGAATTTTTGTAAAGACATTTTATGATATTTATCTGCTGCAGCACATTATATAGTATCGAATAGTTCATTATAAATAGAGAGGAAATAATTAATCTGTATGTCATTTTCAATATTGATTGAAATAATTTCATCAGCGCAGTTTACGTAGTGAAAACATGTTTTCATATGAAATTAATTTTTAATAGACTATGTTTTACGAGGTATAAGTAAAGAGTACCATATTACAACCTTTCAGTAACAAATTGGCCCACCAGCGGCCGAGCGGTAAAGACGCTGAACACTGGTAGTTCGGTCCGAGGTTCGAATCCCACGAACGGGCTGGCTGCATGGGCGTTTTCGTGGTTTTCCCCATGTGTAACGTGTATACGAGCCAGTTTCCCTTAGAAAGTCCTCCACGAAAGCCATCCCTTCCCTTAGGCAGATAGCCCTAGTGTGCTTTGCCATAATTAAATACACCACACCACACCATCAGTAACAAATTGATAAACCACTCAATGATGCAGTCAAACTGAACGTTTCGGTTCTTGGTCTTAAAGCGGATCGAAATGAATAAAGTTTAAATTATTCGTTTTAGCTGAGAAGAACCAAAAATTAATTAGTAAAATAATAAGAATTTTCGAAGATTATTCATTTCCATTCCTTAATATTTTACACATCTTGATTGTATACAAATTAATCTTTGCAAGGTTGGATCCTGTAAACAAAACAGATACTATTTATTAGCAGCATCTGGTATACCTACAGCAAGTGAGTTTTATGGGTATAGTATTTAGGAAATGTTTATAACAATGTCCACTCCGTTTTCTGGTAATACCTCTTAGACACAGATATGAACTTTGTATTTTTCTTGACATAGTTGTTGCTTTTAACTATGTTTACAGTCCTGAAATACAGTTAATTCATCGTAAGTTCTGCAGTTGACAACCATGGGGCTATTTAGATGAGATTTACATTTATTTGTCTGATTTGCCATAATTAACCAAATAACCAGCTCTTTCGATTGCTCTTCCTGTTCTTAATGATATATTTGACATCTTTAGAATTTTGCAGATGAAATAGTTAGTTGTTGGTTGAAATCGTTAGCTGCATAGTTATTCAGGTATCTTTAATCCCTGACTTAAACCTTATGTTCATTTTCTTTTACGATACTATATTTTTATCTCCTAACAAACCAGTTATAAAAGGTTATATCAGCCATACTATAAAAACAACATACAGACAAAGAGATCACTTTCTTTTTGCATGTGCAAGCTTCCGATAAGTTTATTTCGCGTGCCAGTTGCTTGATCAGTATAACTGCAAACTCATATCGTTAGTGGCATTTTTTCAGGTTGATTAGTTATCTCTTCTTTGTTATATATTGTGATAATCATCTTGACACATTTCTTTTGCTTCAGAACGTAAGCTATATAGTAGACTTAGCAATGAGTTTAATGTTTAAATATACTCTTCTACGCCTTTTCCCTATGTTTTCTCCAGTTGAAAGATCCGGCTTATTCCCAGTGTTTCTAACTGCTATTTGATTAATTGTATTTGATGACAACGTAGCCCTAATTGCTTTTATTACGATATGTTTAATGGCTTATTGTTAACATTTCTTTTCAAATGACTTTATCTAAATTCGTAACTAGACAAGCAGTTTTCCCTATCTTATGGATCATAATATCATAAGTTTGGTCCCTCCTCTAATCCAATAACGCTTTTCTTGATTTCTCAGTCTAATATCTTTTTAGTTCTTTTTACAAAACTTGAATAAACCATACATACTAAATTTTCCTTCCCAGAAAAACTCCCATGTTTCCGTGCAGTGTTTCGAAGATCTTTTTGCTATATAATATTGAAATAAACAATGGCATATAAATACCCCATTTTCTCATTAAATGTCACATCAGATTCAGGTTTGGGTAACTTCAGTAAATTTTCACTCGTATGGTTCCAGAATTAAAGTATGAGACTTAATAATTTATTAGTCATTCGTTTTGCTAGCCTATTATCATCGTTATCAAAGTAACCAAAGATACACTATCGAATGATTTATCTATGAATCACTTCCAGCTCAGTCTCTCAAATGTTTCTTCTCAGAAGCTGCTCCATGTTTGGTCCTGTAGTTTCAAAGGTTAGTTAAAAAGGAAGCCTTTAAAAGGAAGTCTATGTTATCCACCACACTTTATAATTTTTTTCTATTTATCCTTTCTGACCGACATAGAATTATCTAGGTTGATATCTTACAGCTAGGCTTTAACATAAAAGACACTCAATAGTAATTATGTAGTTAGTTATATCACTGTCGAGCAGATACGACCATTCCAGATACGTTTCAGCTGTGGTTAGTGGAAAGGGAGTAAGGAAGGTTCTCAAAAGAACAGCGTACCTGAAGGAAACACAAATGTAAGAAAATTTCAGTACAAAGAAAGAGTAAAAAAAAAAAAAATATTCCAATCGGATACTATGGAGACCTATCCTGTGAAACCTACGGATATTTGCTTCTTTATCATGTACAATCCACCGCTCTGCTTACTGAACTAAAGGGAGGGTATATGAAATCAAGGCATGAATTTGCAGTCAAGAAGTTTTGCGAAGAAAAGAGGTTTTTGCAATGAACAAAAATTCAAATACCTACATTTTAAGAGTTTAAACTTATATTTTAGGAATTTGATTCACATTTTCTTTGTAATAAATTAAATTAAATATAGTTATAGCATCGAAAAAAAATCTAAATCCTTTAATTATTAAGTGTAAAAATATTGCAGTGAAATTATACGTTTAATCACACCTTTTATGTTTTCTGAGCCGAAGGTTTTGAAATTACAGCCTAAACAATCCATTATTGTTATTTGAAAACTCAGGCGAGTTTTAGAGTTATCTTCACTACACATTTAAAAATGACCGTTAGTGTATATGACTGTGAAAGTTTTGTAATTTTTTCGAAACAAGTATCTAGACAGCGCAAAATTCTCTTGAGGAGGATGATAATTACCGCATATTCCTTTGTATAATGCGCACCGGTGTATAACGCGTATCTATAATTTCGAACTATGTTTTGTAATTCTTAGGTATATTCGCCGTATAACAAGCACCTTTTGCTTTACGAAAAAAAACCTAAAATATACATTTCGATACTCTTATCTTCCGAAGTCCTTCGTCATTCATTCGAACATTATTTCCAGGCTTTCGAAAAATAATATAACTATAATGTTAAACTGACAAGAGATTAGGAGAACAATAAAAATTGCATTTTAGTTGAAATATAGTTGATCTACTGTTCCTTTTAGTAGTAAATAAAACTCTTGTCAAACAAAAAAAAATGCTCATTTCAAATGCAAAATCATTCAATTTGCGAAAGAAAATGGAAATCGTGCTGTTGCAAAGATATATGTTGTTGGTGAAAGTTCCGTACGTGGTGGAAGCAAAATGAAATCACAATAATTAATATACCAAAGATCAAATGTGTTTCGCATGAAGGAGTAACGAAATGGCCTATCCTATAAGAAAGTGTTCTGAGCTGGGTTCTAGAAAATCTCCAGAATGGATTAATTGTATAAAGAAACAGCGTACTTTTATTTGCTTTAAGGTGAGCAAAAGCAATGTAAATGGAAGTGAAAACTATAGCGATCACGTGGTGTTATGTTCGCTTGGTGCTGGGTAGGTGATTCAAAATATTCTAAGATCTATAAATCGACATCAATCAATTTTTAAATGTAACTTTTAATATGTACAATATTTACCGATCATAGATCAAACATGGTGGTTCAGTTGACAAATAAATCTATATGCTTTCATAATCGAAAATCGAAATCAAATAGGAACCGAAGTGTTCCTAATCAAACAGTGTGCGAACCATCAGACATCCATCTATCGAACTCCCGGTGGAGAGTCTCTGGTATGTTATCATCAAATACAATTTGACACTCAGTAAATTTAAACGATTCTTAATCTAAGCATATGAAATTAAACTAGTAAAATAAACAATTGCATAAAACATATTCAATCATATTCATATTATTAAACAATAAAAAAATTTTTAAAGTTCTAAAGGATATAATAATTGAACTGGTCGTTTTATTATTGTTCCATCAGCAGTTTTTAGTTCACAAGAACGAACTTTGTTGTCACGACCACGAAAAATGTTTATCACTCTACCACAATTCCACAAAAGTTTGCACTTATTGTTGCCTTCAATTAATACAAGATCATCAACTTTTAGATCATCATAAACGTTAGGATTTTTTAATTGATGAGCTGTCCGAAGATCCATCAAATATTGTTTTTTCCATTTAGTCCACAATTTCCTAACCAATAAATCTTGATAAATCTTTCTTTTAGTCAGAGAGGACTTGGTAGAGCCATCTTTAACAATGGAATTAAAGTTGATAGGTAATGTAGAATCTTTGTTTCCAAAAATCAAAAAATTGACTGGCTTCAGTGGCAACGGTTCCTTGTGGTCATTGTACACATATGTCAAAGGACGAGAATTCAAAACAGCTTCCACTTGTGCTAAAACTGTTGACAATTCTTCAAACGTTAGTAAAGCTTTACCGAGAATTTTTCGTAAGCACTCTTTCACTGATTTTACTAATCTCTCGTAGAAGCCTCCCCACCAAGCCCCTCGTTCTATTATAAACTTCCAACTGATTCTTTCATTCGACAGAAAATCTTGGAATTTCTCATTCGACAATAGTTTAGAGAAATATTCGAGTTCTTTTTTTCCCTTTTTAAAAGTTTTTGCACTGTCCGAATAAATTACTCGACAATTGCCTCTCCTAGATGTGAATCTTTTGAATGCCATCAAGAAAGAATCTGTAGAGAGATTCGGTACAAGTTCCAGATGTATGGTTCTAGTGATAGCGCATGTAAATAATGTTACATAGGCTTTTTGACTTCCTTCGATGTTTTTTACGTAAATCGGTCCAGCAAAATCTATGCCAGATACGTAGAATGGTGGTGTCTCATTGATTCTGTCTTCTGGAAGTTGAGAAGTGGTCTGGTCAGCAGACTTCAATGAATATCTTTTACAAATAAGACACTTGTTTATTATTTTCTTGATAAACTGACGTCCTTTTGGAATCCAAAAGCGACTTCGAATTTCAGCTAAGGTCGTTGCTACTCCTCCATGCATCATTTTAACATGTGCACTTTCTACTATCAAATTTGTTAGCCAGGAGTCTCTTGAAAGAATTGCCGGATGTTTTTCATCATGTGACAAACTAGAATGTTCTAATCTTCCACCCGCTCTAAGTATCCCGTTCTGGTCTAAAAATGGGTTAAAAAGATATAAAGCAGATTTCTTTTCGACTTTATTCGCTTTCTTCAGAGACTCAACTTCTTCGGGATAAAAACATTCTTGTTCAGATCGAATCCAATAATTTTCGGCATCTACTATTTCTTCAGTCGTTAATGGACCTGTCAAATGGTTTGTTTTCCTAATTTTACCAATGAATCGTTTCATCCAACCAGTTATTCTCAACAATCTTCTTAAATTACTATATTTTGAGATGTCTATTACCCTTTCTTGAACTGCCGTGCATACAAATTCATAAATATCATTAATATTTTTGCGGTATTCTAATTCTTCTTCAGTGACAGGTTTCTCTTCATTCTGTCGAGACCACAACTCAGACGACATTCTAAGCCATTCTGGTCCTTGAAACCAGATAGGATTGTTTTTCAAATCTGGAAGTTTAGCTCCTCTCGAAGCCAAATCAGCGGGATTACATTTACCGGGGCAATAAAGCCAATTTTCTGGGGATGTCAAATTTTGTATTTCCTGAATACGATTTTTAACGAAAAGCTTAAATTTCTTTGCACAGTCTTTTATCCAGAAAAGTGTGATTTTTGAATCAGTCCAGAAAAAACAAGAAAATTGTAACTTCAAAATTTTAGTGATGCTTGTGCCTAATTTGGCTGATAAAAGAGCTCCCATTAGTTCCAACCTAGGTAAGGTGAGTGATTTTAAGGGCGCTACTCTAGTCTTTGAAGCAACAAAAACCGTATATATTTGTTCATTGCTAGAAATTATACGTAGATACGCTACTGTACCATATGCCCTTTTGCTAGCGTCAGAAAAACAGTGCAGTTCAATCCGTTCCACATCACTATTTCCGATTGCAGAAAAATAATATCGTGGAATACCGATTTCGTCCAAATTGGAAACTTCTTTGCACCATGTTTTCCATACAAAACATAAATTTTCTGGTAGTTCATCATCCCAATCTAAAGCAAGTGCCCAAATTTGCTGCAATAAGATTTTGACTCTAAGTACAAACGGTGATAATAGACCTACAGGATCAAAAATTCGTCCTATTGCTTGTAGGACGAAACGTTTAGTATTAACTTGTTTTGAGATAAATGTTATCAAATTTTTTACATCAAAGTAAATTATGTCACTTTGGTTGTCCCAAGCGACTCCTAACACTTTCAATGGAGGATTTCCAGCTTCCGAAACATGACTAGATTCCTCGAATTCAATACCTTCTTTAATCCATAATTCGCGCAGTTCTTGAGAATTGATGTGCCATTTATGTAGAATCATACTAGCATCTCTAAAAATGCTGACGCATTCTAAACTGGTATTGAAAACAAGTTCAACGTTTTGGTGTCCTCCAATGATGTCATCTACATAAATGTGATCATTTAGAAATTCGCAAGTGGCAGGGTAGGTTTTCTCATATTGTTTCAAATGGTGTTTAATGGTTGCAGCCAGTAAAAATGGACTGCTGTTTACACCAAATAACACACGTGTGAACCGATAAGTTATAAAATTTTGTGGTTCATCGAATGGGTTTTTAGTAAACAGAAAACGCGTTACATCTCTGTCCTTCTCATCTACTTCTATCTGAAGAAAAGCCTGCTTTATGTCACTTGTAAATGCTACAGGATGAAGCCCGAAGGCCAACAGAAGTTCAAGAATGTCAGGATACAAATTTGGACCAATATGTAAGCAGTCATTTAACGAGATTTCACCAGGTCCATGTGAAGACGCGTCGAATACGTTACGTAGTTTACTAGTAGTTCGATCACTACGAACGATTTCTCTGTGAGGCAAATAAAATGTGATTTGAGATTCACTATCAACAGTGTCTGGAACTGGTTCAATGATGTTTTGTTGTAAATAATCTTGTAGAACTGTTTGATACGAATAAAAGAGTTCAGGGTTATTCTGAAATCGCTTTACAAGTTTCTCAAATCGTTTCAGCGCAATCGCTTTATTGTCATGTTTCTATCAGACTTCCATGGCAGCTTAACCTTGTAACGAGAATTTTTGTATAAAACTTCCGATTCGAATTTTTCCATTATGGTATTGTCTAATGGGTCAGATAATTCATTTTCAGGTTTTATACCTAAACTTTCAAGCTCCCAAAATTTCTTTATCTGATCAGATATTATATCTTCCTCAACTGTGATATTAAAGGCTGTGGACGTATGTGTTGTACCTTTAGTGTAACCTAGCAGAGACCAACCGAATAACGTTTCAGCAGCTACTAAATGTTTGTCTAAACGCTTAAGTTTCCCAGTTACTACATCATAATAATGATCAGCTCCTATCAAAAGAGTAATTTTTTCTTTGCAATCCCAAGAATCTGCGAGTTGTAAACCTTCTAACTGTTTGCCTAAAATGTGTCTATCCAGATTAGGAGGTGGTAAATCAGAACTTGAAATTTGTTCAGTCACGAGAGCTTCAATTTCGATTTTCAAATTCGGTGTTTCCTTGTTCTGTAATTTTATCTTAACAACGTCAAATGTTTTTCTAATGAGTGTTTTATTTCCAAACGTAAATACCGAAAGAGTCTCTGTTCGAATAACAGGAAGCTTCAATTTATCCGCGATTTCTTTTCTTAGGAAGGAACGCATACTACCTGAATCCAGTAGAGCTCTAATTAAAACCGACTGCGCAGTTGTTCGAAGTGTTACGCAACAAGTTTGAAGTGAAATAGTTTTAATTTTGCTGCGTGAGAATGCTGAAAGAACATGCGAATCTTCTATACTTTTATTTTTTTCATTTCGTTCTTTCTCAGCGCGAAAGCATATTGAACGGTTATGTCGACCTTTGCACTTGGAGCAGACGAGATCGCTTCGACACTGCTTTAGGCGGTGGTTTAATTTCAGGCAAAGGTAACATCGGGAATGTTTACGTAATAAATTTCTCTTCTCATCAACTGTCAGTGATTCACAGTCTTCAGTAACATGTTTGGATGTATTACAAAACAGACAGCAATTAGTAGTTTTGTTTTCTTTAACCGGCGCCAGCAGCTGCTGAGTGGAATGGACGATACTCCCCTTCCCACCCTTCTCTTTATAAACACAGGAAGTGCTTTCTGATTTATGAGTGGAGAGCAAAAGATGGCTTCTCTCGCGACTTTCCAATTCTAAACGAACAAAGTGCAATAATTCGTCAACATTAAAAAAGGATGACGGTGGAGAGTCTCTGGAAATTCAGAAGGCACGTCGCGTCTCGTTAACACGCAACGCTAGCGCCATCTATCAATTAATCAAAATAATTTCCACAGTAGGTATGTAGTTACATGCCCATGTCGCCATTTGTTATCACCAATGAGAAGCGCAGTAGCATGCGAGTTTCGCATGCCTTTGAAGTTGATACTGAATTTGGGATCCGATCCCGGATCTGTTATGTGGTAGTCGAAACTCGTGCGCTTCTGCACTTCTCATTACATTTTTATCCTAAAATCTCATACAATGTGCCATTGGGGAGAAATATATATATATATACCTCAGCCAGACACTAGCCATGATAGGCGTTGGCCACTACTAAGACTGAAGTGGTGGTCACTTTACTATGGAAACACCTAACTTCTGATGAACACCGTTACTTCTGATGAAGGGGCAGAGAATCAACACCCATGCCCTCTCCGGGACTCGTACCCGCGCCCTTGGATACGACCGTCAGAGTCATTAACCAGTTTCCCGTCTGAGAGATATTTTAATGTATATATATTGTCCATATAAAATTTATGTAAATTATGAATATTTTGTTTCGTGATCCCTGAGCTGCGAACGAATATAAATCTTAACATTTATTTCTGCGAATATCAGCCAAAAGTGCGGAAGGCATATATGCAGGATGACGACGGACAAAACTCTTAATAAACCCTCTCACATTTGTGAACAGATGATTTTCATATGACCTTTCACCCGCGTGAATCTATAATCAACAGGCCTCCTAGACAATTCTGAGTGTTTTGGCCGAATGCCAGTCAAGATTGCGTTAGCTACAGAAAATTATATAAAAGCATGTTTTTAGATTTTATGAGGTGTTAATGTAAATATTGTGAAGTATTAATGTAAAAAACAAGTTAATTTTGGAAAAATAGAATTTCTTTGTAATAATTTTTATGCAAAAAAGCATCCAGACTTCAACTGGTCTTAAATGACTAAAGGAATAACCGGGAATTTTTTTCATAATACGTGTAAGACGATGAATAATAATAAATTAAGATACAAATGTAAAGACAAGGCATGATTATATATTTCATATACTGCATTTAAAACAACTTTATTTTTGGTTTAGTATTTTTAATTCTAAAACTCTGCAAAGTCTCATAATTGAGTATTTTGATGAATGTAATTGCGAAATGAAAGGAAGGAGTTTAATTATCAAACAGTTCTTCCTTCCACATTTTTTTTACTGATCAAGCAGGTAACAATGCATAACAGCCGCTTCCTAATTTTTCTGGGCATTTGTACTTGATAGCCATCTTTCATTCTAATGAGAATCAAATGAATTCTAATCAAAATCAATCGTCTTTTATCCACGTAATAAAGTGGCTTTGTATTGTGAGGAAAAAAGTCTGCAAATGGTTTCCTCGACTATAACATTTTACAAACCAGAATTCATGTCATTTCGCAATATCGAGAAAACAAAACAAAACAAATATATACTATATATGATTACATTACTCAAAAACATTGCATCTCCTGCCTGTGTTAACTGGCTAAATTTGCAAAGAATCAATAATCTTTTGTTATAAGCATAAGATAAATTTCATTTAACAATACTGGTTAATAAGGCAAAGATTGCCATCAGGTTAATGAAAAGAGGAAAAAGCAAAAAGAGTGTTTTTTTCTGAAATTGAGCACTTGGTAAAAATGAATATATATTTTAGTTTGTCTAATATTCTATGAACCTTCTCATACACATTTTAATATTTATATACTTTAAGAAATATCCTCTAAGATATTTTTTGCAGTAATGATATTATTCACCTACATTTCTTTACATATATATTGGAAATGAGTTCACGATGGGCTTAAGACTGGTTCTAATAACTGCACGTAAGCTTTATCAAGTATTTTCTCCCTCCTTTCCACATGTCCTCGTAGTGTAACTTGAAGCACACTCGACGCGTTTTCGGGAGGTCTGGAGTTCGAATAGTGGTGAAGGCACTGCACATTTTTACCTCTCCAGCATAAAAAAAATTACTCTGCAGTGGCGCCCGAACTGAAAGGAGGGTGGACGAAAATTCCTCACCACCAGGATTAGGCGATTGGGTCCCCTGATCACCAGTCGCCTTTTAAAAGGCGCGTATTCTAGTGGCGCAGGGCTCAAGTCCCTTCGAAAGCGCTGCACATTTTTCACGTCTCCTGCGTTTTTTCAAAAAAATAATAATGAAAAACAAATCTGAAAGCCTTCAGATTTTATATTACGCCCTAAGGGACATTTTTATAAAGTTTTGTGTCTTACCTTTATTTATTAAATATCATGTCCTTCGAACTTAAACCATTAAATTCAATTCAACAGCAATATCGCAAAATAATTTAAAAGGAGCATACCTGTAGAATTTCCGATACACAGTATTTTTTGTATTGCCATTGATCGCTTTCAAATCGTTGAGTTGCGTAATCAAAAACTCATAAATGCTTTATAAAATATGAAAAAGATAATAAAACAATTCCAAATTCGGGCTTCCAGATGCCCAAATTCGGGTGGAGGATTACGTTATTCAAAATTTGATGGCTTTAGGTACCGTTGTTTTATCATAATGCGAGAAACATACATATATGCAGATTCTTCATTATTTGATTTCGTTAAATATAATACATGTAAATAATACTTAGTGGTAAAAATTTGAAAAATTTATATATATAGTTATATATATAGTATATATATAGCGTTTATAGTGAATCGCCACAAAATGCCAAAATGAACATAGTAGCCCTCCTGGGCTAAGGGCCTTTGGGCTAATAAAAACTGAGGACTCCCCACCTTATTGAGCAATGCGTAGTTTCTTAGTATGAAGCTTGGAATGGCAACACCACTGATAGCTCTTGTAAGATCTTATGCATAACGGAAGAATAACACGTACGCGAGCTGGTAATTTTCCCCAAGACAATTTGGATGATAAATGCTTTGTAGCGTCACGTAATGAAACGTGAAGTTAAAAATGGAAAGAAGAAGTGTAGAAGTGTAATCAGTAGCCATGCGACAATTACGTATTTAATTAGGAACTGCAGTGAAGATGTATATTTTAACATTATTAATTTATAATTGCCCTACAGTCTATCAAATAATGTACAGCTTATATCATTGAACGTTCTCCTGTCCTCTCCTAACGTATAAAACTTACTTAGCGTTTATATGACATTACTTTATAAAAGTAGTGGTCTGAAAGGAACATGTGACTTCTCCTTTGTCTTTCAAGATGCGAAATGTTTGGATAAGAGGATATTGCTGGTACACTTCGAAACCATCGTTGAAAAGATACACAGTTAAAGTATAAAATCTCACTCAGTGTTCACAATACTAATTCTTAAATTAAAAAAAAAAAAAAAAAAAAAAAAAAATCTGATGTGTATACACCACATGACTTCATTGTACGGATTATTACATTATACGCATTTTTTCTTGCATTTCATTTAAACTTTATTGGATTGAATTAAATCTACTTCGTCGATAGCGCATAAACCACAATAGAATAAATGCACTCTTTAAAATTCACTATATTTGTTTACCATAGTGACGCTACGCTAAGTTCTCTTAACAGCGTTACATTTAATTTATATTATAACTCAGAATGCACAAAATTTATATCATCTGAAGAATTATCTAATCGTTGCCACATGTTCTATTCAAATATTATGATAAATCTAAAAGGATGTATAAAAGAGATTAAACAAACAACAACAAAAAATAAACAGTTTTTCATAGACGATTCAATATTTCTCATTCAATTAATTCAGTTGTCCCTTTTCTATAAGGCTAAAATACATAAAAACTCAAAATATCTACTATACTAAAAATTACGAAGTAAATCTTAAACACTTATTTCATCGAATAAATTCCAGAATGGATTAAGTATGATTTAATTCACAATAATAAAAGAAGGCGTTATCTTTGTTGTTGCGAAGCTAGTTTCTTTAGATTGGCAGCAAATCATTATTCTGCCAAGTTTCAAATGCAAATAAACATGAGCGCCATGGCAAAAATAATTAGGCTTAGTCACACTTAAACAACTTTTAAATTGTTGATAATTCTTCAAATATTACACACATATTTACTAACGGCATAAAACCTTAACCGGAAGATAAGAACAACATAATTCAATCATTTTTAAAGCAAAAATGCACAATTTACAAACATATAAGAATAAAGAAACTGAGATCACTGAGCCGAGTAACAAAGTAGATATATATATATATATATATATATATATATAATGTTGTATGAACTTAAATCCATTTAGTGCGAATACAAGTTATTATTACTTGCGCAATTGCTGCAAAGTTAGTTAATAATAATTTATTTCCTAAACAGTATTGATTAATTGATTATATTATCTCCTAAGTTTAATTAAAGTAGAATTATTTTAAAAGTGTGCATCCATACTGGTAAGTTATATTTTGAAAGATGTTTTGAAGTAACTTGCGCAATTGCTGCAAAGTTAGTTAATAATAATTTATTTCCTAAACAATATTGATTAATTGATTATATTATCTCCTAAGTTTAATTAAAGTAGATCAAGTTTAAAAGTACACTGAATTGGTCGCAACTTACATCAGATGTTAAAAAATTAAAACAGCTTTTTACTATTAAAAAATAGATAAAGCAAATAATAACTTTAGCATTATATGAAAACAATTCTACGCAGAAATTATTCATAAAGAACTTCTCAACGCAACTACTTATCAATTAGCCAACCTTACAGAAACATCTATAATAACCAGGATTAAAACGTTTCATAAGAAACTCAATATTCCTTTATACAAACTACAACAGATTTACTAACCTTTATGCAATTCCCAAATTCCATAAAACACCATTAAAATTCAGATTTATAGCTAATGGAACTAATAATTACAAGAAAAATGTAGACTATTATTTTTCAATTCAACTTAATAAAATCTGTAAATTTATTTTCAACGATTGTAACACTAATCATAACTATTGCTGGATCATCCATAATGACACTCCTGTCATTAATACCATTCAAACAATTAACATCCAAAACATTAACTGCTATGACTTTGAAAACTTATATACCAGTCTACTTCATCTGCCTAAACTCTTCCCTGATACACTCAAAATTATGACTCTTCACAAATGGAAAACCTACCTAAAATGCACACTTTTTCATAACTACATCAAGTTTCAAAATCAATTTTTTAAACAAGTTAGAGGTTTGCCAATGGGCTTACATTCCAGCACCTCGATCTGTAATATCTTTTTATTTATCAAAGAATTTAAATTCCAAAAAAATCTACAACCACAAGAGTTAAATTACTACAAGCACACCTACATATAATATTGATGACTTTATTACAATTAATAATTTTGGTAAAATTGAACACTCCGAGATTTATCCAAATTGTCCTACACTTAATGAAATTAATAATTCACAAAATAGCATAGACTTTCTAGATCTTCAAATCATTAACTACAAAAAAATTTTACATTTTGACAAAACAAGAAACTTCAATTTCAATACTAGCAAATTAATAAATTGGAACTCCAACATATCCAAAAAAGTAATTAACAATACAATAATTAATCAAATACAACGAATTAAAATTATATGCACAGATACAATAGATTTACAACGCGAAATTTTGCTCCTTATTAAAATTCTCAAATATAATTTAATACCCATTCAATTTATTAACCATTGCCTTAAAAGAGCAGGCGTTAAATTCTCACTCTAAATCATTTAACTGATAGGGATATGATAATTTGTTCCTAAACCAGAGAAGGCGGTATAAGTTGGATGACTATCAGTTGAAGGATTTGTATATAGTGAAATTACTCAGTTGTATATATTGTAAAAAGCTAATTTTCTTCAGACTTATGCTGTTACTAAAAAAATGGGCCTATTTCATAACTTTAGTCTGTCTAATAGCTCTTGGACAGTGAAAATTCCTTTTTTCCTTTCTTAAATTCTTAATCATTGCGACACGACAATTAGCCAGAAATTAATTAATTTCCATTCACTAGTATTTTCAAAAAAATCTTAACAGACAGTTTCACTCAAATAAGAACTCCACATAATGAATCCCTCAAGAATTCCGAGTCCCACCCACTACCATAAATTATTTCACCCAAGTACACGACTGATATTATTCAAAGCCCCCACTGCCGCTAAGAATTTTTCGGACACGCTACACTTCTGAGTCAGACACGAAGAGAACACTTTGCCGACTCCCCACTAGAAAGAATGTAAGTTACTTAATACCTTTTCTGGCCTTTATATCTTCATGTACATTCATAGTTCTTATTATATTATTTTTGATTTGTTTTTTCAAAGTTTGCATCATTTATCTTATTTTGTAATCTTCTATGTTTATTTCAACTTTACTTTGAATTCTATTTCATAATGACAATTTCCAATGTTTAATTTTTACAAATAATATAGAACTCAAATGCATAAACACGAGGGTGTCGGGGACGGTTACTCGAGTTTTTTCGGATTTCTCTACAGAAATTGCTTTTCACACCAAACTGAATTGGCTAAAATGCTTCATAAGAATAAGTTCTTTGAGTATCAGCATTGGTTCATAATCCCTTCTATTCGCGGAAATATTTGGCCTGACTAGAATTGCCGGTTTGGCTTTACCTTATAACTCGAGTTAAGACGAAACACCTTTGTATTTACGTATTTATTTATTAATTATTGTTCATTGAACGGGAGTTGGTTTGTTCCCCTTGAAAAGTCAACTAATTTCCGATCAATGACAATGATTACATGTTTTTAATTTAATTTTTCCTTTTACAAATGAAATTTTGTTCTTCATGATGATTTAATTCCAGTCCCCGTTAAAACATTATTAACATTTTACTTTCAAGTTACTTCAAAACATCTTTCAAAATATAACTTACCAGTATGGATTCACTCTTTTAAAATAATTCTACTTTAATTAAACTTTGGAGATAATATAATCAATTAATCAATATTGTTTAGGAAATAAATTATATATATACATATATTTATATACTTTTGGTGAGGCCGATTGCAACCAAAATACGAGGTGCACATCTACATGTTAAAGGAGTCCTATATACAAAATTTCAACGCTCTGAGGCTACTCGTTTTTGAGTTACGCGAGATACGTAAGTACGTACGCACAAACGCGACGAAAAAAATCTCTTTAGAATTCATTTTAAATTAGTTTTATAATTCTTTGGGGGGAAAGAGTCCTTTATTCTGTCCTTACGTATAGGTGTCACGGAAAAGCATAGTTAAATTGCATTCGATAGCAGTAAAAATGGATATTTGCGTTGAAATATTGATGCCGGAAACTTTTCGTGATTACAATACTTCCTTTTTACTTCGTACAAGGAAGTAAGAAGAAGAGATGCAGAAAATAAAAGCATTAGTCTTATATAGGCCGCACCTCGGTAATGAATAGTCATAATATAAATTCGTACTCATTATTAAAAATGCATTTTTTCTGCATTTTGTTTAGTATTTTTTTCAGATAAAGCTAAGACATGCAAGTTGAGATATCCACATTAGTTTCTTCATTTGATATAATTAGAAGACTTTAAATGAAAATGCCTTCCTTTTGTAGGAAGCCGTTATATAGATGCAGCTGCTGAATGCAACTAAAAATTTGAGCTAAAACAAACGTGACGAATGTACGTAGGAGACATTCTTATAGTTACAACTAATTCAAAACTGAATAGCTCAAATGAATGAAAATTAAAATATGGTTTTCTTAGAAGCGCAAAGAAGCAAAAGGAAAGGTACTCTAAAATGAGTTTTGGGGGCAATTAGCAGCTAACAAACCTCTGGTATAATAGGATGTAGTAGCTAAACAGTGCTGTGCGTTGATATGAAAATCCGTAACTACGGTCTGACGGTGATAAGTAGTTCAAATTTAACTGTAAGCATGATTAATTAATTTGGGATGAAACATATTTCTAAGGTATATTAATGTAAAAAATTCGACTACACAAAATATTATAATTCAGGTTAAAAGTAGGAAATAAGTATCACAAAATAATATTACTTATAGGGAAAAAAACTCTATCAGGACATATCATGTTGTAATCACATAATGGTCCAAGACACAAAGTACGTGGATTAAAGTACATCATGAATTGAAGTTGAAGGAAACATGCGCAATAAAAAGATTAATATTATAACACTATGGCTACTATTAAATTAAATTGTTTCGTCTTAAAAGAAGCATAGCTTTTCATGAAAACTGTTTTCAGTTGCGCAAGAAATAACTTGCCAGTTCATATGTAAAACTTTCGGATAAACATATCCACAAATAGTTTTCAAACAGTTAACCTTTTTTCATTGCCAATTTAGCGTTAGGTAATAGTTTAAAGATATAAGGTATTCATAACATTTATTTGCAGCTGTTACGCACATAAAGTAAAAGACAAAATAATTTGCATTTTACTGTAAGCATAATTTTTTTCTACTGAATTTTATTTTAAAACGAACAGGGAAGATACAAAGAACAAGAACCATTACCATTTACATTATGCAAATAACAAACTATTCTTTAAGCCCTAACATATTTTAGTAGAAAAGAAAAGTTAAAAACCGAGATGATCGCACATATTTCATCTGGGCGTACATAAAGCCCTTGCCTTTGAGAAGTAAACAAATTTTCAATTTTAAAACATGGCGAACAACTAGAAGCCCCTAAACCCCTCGATGACACTTTAGTGTACTCAAGAAAGCTACGCAAAACCATTGATAAAAACTGACAAAAGCTAAGAAAGCGGAAGAACAAAATGAATATGTCCGTAAGAAACTTGCCCCAAAAGATCAATTGAATATTTCTGTGTTCGCTGGTTCCGTTCTACCTCACGAGCTGTCACAGTCCCACCCTGATCCGGCACGGAACGAAACAACGGTCACGAACGTAGTTTGACGTTCAAAGACGTTTTCTGTTCTCATTAACATAAAGCTGATGGACGAGTTCTCCCCTGATTCAATAAATTTTCTTTGCGCCTAGTGTCTTTAGTTCCCCCTCTTGCGATTTTTTTCTTCCTTCTTTCGTTCATTCTTTCCTTGAAGTCTTTTTTTTCCTTGCATGGCATTGACCGCTAGTTTAGAATGCTCACTTCCACATGTCTGAAAAGGTTTTCATTTGTTGTGTTGGTGTTTTTGCGGTATATTTGTGTGTGCGGAAGAAGGAGTTATTAAGTATAATGCTTGACATTTTATTAAAAGACTGGCTTTGAAGTGATAGATATTAACCTATGTGTAACAAAGAAATGTGACTGGACATTCTGTAATAGAAATCTTTGCGTGAATTAATAGCGATAAAATTTTCCTTCTATTAACAAAGAGCCTTTCACGAAACACCGGATTTTAAAATTTTGATAGATGTTTCACTACCTTCCATAAAAACGTCTTTCTGCTTATAACAAAAGAAATTCTGGGCTGTTTTAAAGCTATAATTTCCAAAAATGTTTTTAAAATATATGGATCATTTTTATGACTTTAGATTATATAAAATTTTAAACCAACATATTACAACGCAAAAGAATAGTTAAGTAAAATGTAAAGAAAAGAAACCCTGTATCATTGCTTTTTTCATATTTAATATCATGATGTGAAAACATTGGGACTGTTTAAATTAACAGCAATATTAATTTTAATCGATCAGTTATTAATAAATTATGATACCAGTTGTAGCCCATATTATTCTTTATACTTGAATTTTTCTTGTTTAATCAATTATTGGTATGTAACGGGCTTGTAAATAATTTTATTAACTTTTCTTCACATTCTGTATAAATTTGCGCGATAGTTTATAATATCTGTAAATAAGAGAATGCATGAAAGCAATATTGAAAATGGCAGAGTTTTGCATGAGCTATATTCTTTTATTCTAAATATTATTTCCAGACAGAACAACATGTTTCTAAGATACATTTTTGAGATAAATTTTCTGTATGCTGTTTCATTCTAAATAATATTCTCATATAATACGATATATTTCTGAAAAAGATTTTTAATGTAAGCTTAATATGTAGATAGCGCATTAAGGGTGTAAAAAATGTGGAAGCAATTTTATGGTTTCCAAATTAAATTTTGAAAGAAAATATGAAAATATTCTTATAGCGAAACAGAATTTTGCAAATTCTCTAAACCTCTTTAAAACTGAAAATTTTCTGAAACCTGGTACAATTCTAAAAGAAAAAAAATATTGTTGCAACTGATATTTTAATTTATATAAAGCTTAATTTTTTTAAAAAAATAAGCTAAAATCCCTTAGCTTAGAAAATTTTGTTATTACCAAGTATTTAAAGGTGAACAGACAAAAATTGTAGCCGACACCATCATTTAATAATTAAAGAAAAGTATTTAATAGCTTAAATAGCTTATTATTAGCTTAATTTAAATTAAATGACGGTTTAGTTTAAATTTAGTTGTAAAACTATTACCGACATGAATACAGAATATGCAGTATTATATAAATCTATACACAACGAATAAACTCCGGTACTAAACTATCTATTTTTAATATTTTAATTAATTCTAATAATTTCACCTAATCTCGATTTACTAAATTCAGTAATAAACATGACCATTTATTCAATATGAATAATATTAATAAGTTTACATATATTTATGAAGAGCATATTTTTCTAAAATTTGCATTTCTTTGTGATGATTTAAGTTATTAGTATTGCTTTAACCATTCTTTTTTATCTGTATGGGATTCCGCACAATTTCTTTTAATCGCATATTAATTAAATTAGGTATTTAATTAAGAGATATCATGTTATTTCGCTTCCTCTTTCGACATCTTTCTCCGGGAATTTTTAATGAATCCACTGGGTACAGTTTAAAAAACGTCTTATTATTTCGGAAGTTTTTACAACTAAGCTAAAATGAATTGATGAGTTAAAAATATAAGTCTTTTGAATTCAAAGATATCAATCTTTTTCTTTCAAAAAAATGCAAAATTCTTCAGGCTTAGTATCGAGCCTAATACTTTCAACTTAATGAGTTCAATTTAGCATATTAATGCATTTTATACTCCCCAGTTTCCTTATTTTTTATCACACCTGTATACACTAATATAATTCATGTTTGTAATCTAATTACTTGTAACTTAAAATAACAAACTACGATATTTATGAATTTATTAATAAGGTAAAACCCATTTACATATTTAATTCATGATTTGGAATGCGTATTAAGCAATCCATGTAATTGGTTAGCTAAATGCGTTTGAGGTTTGGTTTGGTTTTATTAGATTACGGCAGAGCTCTCGAGGGCTATCTGACTTAAGGGAGGGATGCCTTCGTGGAGGACTTTCTAAGGGAAACTGGCTCGTATACACGTTACATACACATGGGGAAAACCATGAAAACGCCCATGCAGCCAGTCCCTTCGCCGGATTCGAACCTCGGACCGAACTACCAGTGTTCACAGACGTTACCGCTTGGCCGCAGGTGGGCCAAATGCGTTTGAGAAACGTTAAGTATAAATAAGATTTTTAAGCACGTTTGCATCACGTTTGAAGCCGTGTGTGCATTAAAATTATTATCTTAAATCTTGATATATTCTTGAAAAATATTTTTATAACATTTGATATCTTTTATAACTCTTTTATGGCTTTTATCTGAACATTAGGGAATCACATAACATGATGGAAAATACCTCGGGGAGAACGAGTCTGAAGGTTTCCACGCCTCTTCTCCTACCACTAACCTCTCAAGAAAGACTTTCGGCTCACAGTATATTTTGAGTGTCCCTATGCCGCACAGACACTATACATTTACAAACCTCCATGCCTTCTCCGGGATTCGAACCCGGGCCCTTCGGTACGGTAGACAGAGTCACTAACCCGATGACTGAGTGGCAAGTTTTGAGTAACTATCTAGAAAATTTAGGTCAGAAACTGTTTGTATGAGCTAAATATTATGATTGAAATTACTCTTTAAACTATCATTCAGGATTCTGAGATGGTGCGAATGACTTTGAATAATGATTTAATTAAATTTTAAATAGTAAATTATGTAGATAAAATGCAGCAGATCAAAAAAAAAAAGAACTGAGAATTTAGCAGCAACGAATATGGTATTACCTACATTAAAGAAGAGACTCTCCTTACCTCTTCCTGTATAATTTTAAGTGTATCTATGAACAAAAGGTTCGTTCTGATGTAATTTGAAAATATCTTTTATAATGAAACAGAAACGTGAGGAATTAATGCACGTTAAAGAAGAAAGAAATCAAAACTGATTATCAGCAATGTTTTTCAATATATATATATTATATATATATATATATATATATATATATATTGAGCCACGAAATATGTTGTTACTCTGTAAAGCTTTAGAAACAGATATCTTAATATTTCCAAGAAAAGCTTGAAATTATCCTTTTACTTTTAAACATGTTTAGCATATTATTATTAAAAATGTACTCATCAGTTATGATTTTAACTCTTCTTCTAGACTTATTAAAATCATGCTATTTTATTAATGTATCAACATCAGCATACACTCGTATATTAACCATGATTTTATATTATTATCTCTGTTAGAAACTGATAATAGAAAGGCATTTTATTTACATTACTATACAAGAAACTTTTGTTTAAAATGCTTAAAAATATTGTGACTTAAGACCATCATTCGTATATTATTTCACTTATATTAGCTATTCAAAATACAGATAACTCCCTCTTTAAAAGAAACTAATTTTACAATTTTTTAGAAAACAGTTTTAGAACTGGAATGGTTCATTTAAAATCTTTACAATTTAAAATACAAATAGAAGCCAATAAAAAAGTGAACAAAGCAGGCATTTATTGATAATAAAAACATAAAAATCATTACCCACATTTGCACAAAGAAATTGCTAAAATTTCAAACAGTGGTCAAACTTTCCCTCTGATATTAATATCTAGATTTACGGCCAAGAGGAGAAACTTAATTCAAAGCTCCTCGGCATTCATCTAACAAATTATTATTCAAAAAATGTTACGAGAAAAATGATTAAAAGCGGGGGCAAGAGAAAAAATTCTGCCACAGAACGGGAAAAATATCTGGAGTTAGAAAACATGGTAATTAAAAAACGGCTTTTTGAAAATGATGTGACTGAAAATGACGACCAAAATTGGAAATTTGCGAGGAAGTTTCACGGGTAAGTAGATTTAATCAGACTACAACCATTTCTTCCGTTTTTTAGCTGCATTTTACTCTTCTATTATAAAGTCGCTGATTAAAAATTTCGAATTTTCTCTCAGGTCTGTTACTAGCTTTTTAATTTCTTGTAGCGAAATCGATAATTTTTATCGTTCAAAGTTTTTCTGAATTCGCAGCTTGAGGACCTAGACCCCATTTTATTACTAGCTATTTCTTTGCTCATATCATAACAAAACAATTCCGTGCGGCTTAACTGCTATAGGGTCGAAAGCTTTCTCGTCGACGAAATGAAAAATAAAACGAAATTATATCATAACCGAAATATCAGTAAGTAATATTCACTGAGAAGAAGCACATTTAACGAGGAACTTCAACATGCTAAAAGAAAAATAATCCTTTCCCGCAGAAAAAAGCTGATTTGTTTAGAAGAAATTCTTTATAGGAATTTTTAAGCCTAAATTTTATTCTGAAGCAGGCAACCCTTTTCACATTAATAATGAACAAACATGGCAAAATGAATTTTATAATTTTTAGAAATAAACTGGATTGTGAAAGTTTAAGACCCCATAGCTAGTATGAAAATAGACCGTGATGTTGTATAATTACAAAAAACCAGCTTATAAATAAATAATTCTTTTAATATTTACATTACCTAATCTTAGGTACATTACCTAATATTAGACACTAATTTCGATGCATTGAAGTTTAATCAACGATAAAATAAACATATTATATTAAGCTAGCATCTTAAATTATTTTTTATAACGCAGTTTATTTTAAAACGAATAAGGAAATACACGCTTTGAACCACATTTAAGAGATTATAATTTAGAACTGAGAAAAGAAATAATAATCATATACTAAAAAGTTGCTTCAAAGTAAAAGGAAACTTTTTATCCTGATATTAATTTCAATTAAAGTTTATACGAGTCAGAGGTTTCATTATATTATTAAGCAGATGCTTACATTCAGTATTCCCTCATTGTGATAGTTATTTACCCCTTCGATTAATAATTTTTTTTTAAATGATAGAATTTTCAGTTACTTTTGCTTTCAGGGAAGATATTTATTGTTTCTAACATATTCGAAAAGTTTTAAAATATAATTTTTAATCTGACGTTTGTTTTCTAGTCGGTTTTTCAATAGCAATAGGCTAGTAATAGGCTACTGTAATTGTCAGGAAATACTTTTACATACTCAAATCGCACCTTTTTTTGATAATAGGAGTTTGCTCATTCTAATAGGAGTCTGTGATTCTGCACATCCAAATTATTTCCTTGTATCTGCGTTAATTTGCAAGATATAAAGCATATCATATATGCTTTATTCAATGCATTTGTTATAAAATATTTAATGCAGTTATTTCTGAAGAATTAATATATCGAAGTAGAACATAAACAAAAAAATTAAGTTTAATATTTATACTTATAATAAAAGGAAAATGCTACCCATCACAATACAACGCTGCTGGTCGCCCGCTGAGGAAGGATATTTGCAAGCATTTGTATTGGAAACTTCGAAGCCATTCTAGTATTTCGAAATATTTATTTTATATATTTATTTTCTCTAGATGTAGAATAGCATTTATCACTTTATGCTTCTAGAATATTTTGTGCAGATTAATAAACTACGGTACTTAAATACACTTCCGATTTGATAAATAAATCTTGATTAGAAAATACAGCAAAGTGATCTTAGGCTGTAATTCCGGGCAAATAAAAATCCATTCAAGCAAATACACTTTCAGAGCACTAAATTAATAGATCTGCAAGGTATAGTATCAAACCTAATCCCATATGATAGATATATTATATCAAGAAACAAATACACAGGGTGTTTCATAAAGATTGAATGATGTTTACGGGTAGACGCGAAATCATAGTTCCAGCTTAAAATAATAATAATTAAAAAAAATAAGATTTGAATATGCAGTTCAGTACATAGGAATTTTCGCCATGTATTAACATTTTGTGAAAACATGTAAAATTTAAACATTTATATGGGGTCCATTCGACAAAAATATACCAAAGAAAAAAATTGTTTTCGGTTGCTAAATTAGCCAAATGAAACATAATTGATCATCATTTGATTCAGGAAACATGAAACATCCTTCACTAAAAATTTTGAAACCATATATTAGTTTTATTTCATTAAGCTGGTTTGGTTTATTTGATTACGGCAAAGCCTCGAGGGCTATCTGCCTAAGGGCAGGAATACCTTCGTGGAGGACTTTCTAGTGAAAGGGGGCTCGTATACACGGTTACATATGGGGAAAACCAGGAAAGCGCCCATGCAACGATTCGAGTCTGAGATCCAACTACCAGCATTCAGCGACTTCACCGCTCGGCCACCGGTGGGCTTATTTCATTAAGAAAAAGCATGTTAGGATAATACCATCATACGATGTTTTTGTAGGTGCTTCATTTATACCGCGATATTTTGCATGCCGATGTTTTAAAACTGGAAAAATGTTTCACCACATTATTTTCTATCGCAATATTTTTTTAGAGCTGTGATATTTTCTCTCTGCTTTCTTTTCTCTCACTTTGTTTTGTACTACAATTGTTTAAACTCTGCGTTGTTTTCTCCGCGACGTTTTCCTCCTCAGTATTTTCACCTGGAAACAAAAATCTTCAGAGAATTAACGGTTAAGAGTATATCCTAGTTTTAAACTATACAAAATGCATAAACCTCTGATAGGAGTGAGATTCGCGACGAGACGAGGCACGCAGGAAAGAATTAAACATGAGGTTAACTGTTAGATGTATCTTCAGGCAAAATAAAGGGTTAATTAATAAAGCATAATGAGTAAATGATTAAAGAGCTCTTACAATAACCAGAAAAAATTCAATATCCATCAATGCATAGTGTATGTGCCAAGGTCGAACTGTCTAGAATCGGTATATTCCAGTATGTGGAAGTGTGTGAACTTCGTCTTGAAAGATTTTACCTGCAGCTAGGCTTTACACACTTATTCTTTCATTTTTATCAGTTTCACAGTCGTGATAACCAGACAAATATAGTAGATAATATAAGCGTCATAAGGAGTGATAGTTACGTGGAAATGGCAGAAACTATAATTAATTTGGAACACAAAAAAATGCAAAATGTAAAGAAACTACGCAGAATGTGATGTAACTTTAGTGATTTTCTTAAAAGTGGCATTCCATAGGTATGGCAACAGAGTAAGTTAATTTGACATTTCCCCGAGTTTCGCTCAAATTGCTACCAACAGCAACTAAGAATACAACTGACCATGTGTTTTGGCCTCCTCGGTGATTGCGGTGATTTGTGCCCAGAGGGCGCACCGCACAAAAGGTTAGTGCGTTACAGAACGTAAGGGAAGCGGACACGCCAAAATGTCGGTCGTATTACCGCTAATTGAGGTAATTGCATCGTATCTGTCAGGTGGCAGAAAACTAGTATGATGTATCAATTCACATGCCAGGTGGCAGAATATGTCTATCATGTACATGCCAGGAGGCATAACGCTTGTAAATATGCCAGGTGGCATACGACTTGTAAATAAATTGTAAATAAATGTACAGTAAAATATCTTGGTGCAATAGATCAAGGAACAAGCATCAACAACTTTCTGATCATTTGGATACGAACATTTTTTTTGGTGACACCGGACTTGATTTGTGGAGATGAAGAATGGACGAAGAAAATTAGAGAGTTCATGACTGAAAAGCCAGGATTTAACGCGAAGAAATTCGAGGTAGGCCCTTTTTCATTTTTCCAGTTTTGAATAGAATTGTTGAACAAAAATCTTGGTGATTATAATAGTTGATAGAATCTAATGGTAAAATGGAGGCTATGAATAAGGCAAAGAAGTTGCGTACGGTGACGCGTAACTTAACTACCAAGTTGATGAGTAAAATAGATTCTGCATTGTTAGAAGAGGGTGAAACCGCGGATGAGAAATTAAAAGAATTACTCGAAATGTTACTTGAAAAATCGCAGTTGTTGAAACAATACGATTCTGAGATTGAAAAACTTATAATTACGGAACAGGAGTTAGAAACAGAAGTAATTTCCGCGCAGGAATATCAGGAAAGAATTATAAGTTTTAAATGTAAAATTCAGGAAAAATTAAGAAAAAACGCGTGTAAAGTTGAATCTAGAAATTCTAGTGAGAAAACTATATCCCCGAAGTTGAAAACTTGTGAAGTTAATACTTTAAAATTACCAAAATTAACGATTACAAAATATTACGGTGATCCTTGTTCTTGGCTTGAATTCTGGAATCAGTTTAGTAATTCCATTCACCAAAACGAAAGTCTCAGTTCGGTTGACAAGTTTTGTTATTTAAAATCGCTTTTGGGAGGTTTAGCTTTAAATGCTATTAGTGGATTAACATTTACTAGTGAAAACTATACGGTGGCTGTTGATATACTAAAAAACCGTTTCGGCAGAGATAACCTGCTAATTAATGCGCATATGAATAAATTGTTGAGTTTAGAACCTGTAAAATATTCCGGAAATACGGCTTCTTTGAGGAAGCTTTATGACGATATAGAAATACAAATAAGGAATTTAAATTCTTTAAATGTTACTAGTGGTTCTTATGGACATTTATTATCCCCTATTTTGTTAAAGTTAATACCCGAGAATTTAACTCTAGAATTCACTAGGAAAAGAAGTGATAAACAAAATTTCGATGTTAATGAACTACTAACGTTCTTGAAAACTGAAGTGGAATGTAGGGAAACATCAATGATGTTAACGCGTTCTAAGAATTTTGATGTAAATGGAACATCAATACGAAACAAAAGTTCCCATCAAGGTTATCAAAATAAATCTTACATGCATTCTAAAAGAATTGATTACAGTACGAATAAGCAAGGTGCTTCGGTATTAACTAGTCGAAGCGAAACTCCCTCTAAACACTTTAAAAATCACATTTTAATCCAAATCGAAAGTTCTCTACCCCGCCTAAGAAAGAGAATCAAAATGTCTGCATATTTTGTTTATCTGCTTGTCATATGAATCATGATTGCGCACTTGATTTAAAGGCTCGCCGAAAGGCATTAATGGATCGAGGTTTATGTTTTATTTGCTTTTCGAAAGGGCATCCAAGGCATTTCTGTGCTCATAAAGATGAAAAATGCAGACTGTGCAATGTCCAAGGTTTACATAATTCGTTAATATGTGACGCCGCATCGAAAGGTTTAGAGACGGATACTTCCAATCTGACAAAACAAACGCCAATCCCAGAAGCTTCTCATTCGCTCTTATGTAATGAAAATAATAACAAAATTAAACCACAGACTTCCGTTCTTTTACAGACGTTTACGGCAACAGTTAGGTGTAAAGGGGGGAACGAAAAGGTATTACGTTGTATGCTAGATTCAGGGTCAACAAAGTCATTCATCTTACGAGAAGTGGTTGATTCACTGGGGTTGAAAATTATTAAGGGGTCACACGACCCTTGAATGAGTGGAAAGATGAATTTTTTTACCTTTTTTCAATCTTGTGCAACTTTTTTAATTCTTATCAAAAATACTCAATATTTTGTTCATTATTAATTTAATGTCTATTCTTTAATTAAATGTACTTGAAATTTGAAAATTATAATAAAAATTGTAAAAACAAATGTTAAATTATAAGACATTTTTCACATCTAATTAATCTGTACGCACACTGCGCGCACATGTACAAGAAATGTTTTGTACCAAAATGTTTAATTTTTCTTTTTTTATGCAGAAGAATGTTTGAGAATATAACTGAACTAAAAATATTACACAATTCATGCATTTTTAATTTTTTTATGATATATATATTAAATATAATTTTTTTGCTATATTTTGATTTTTACATACCTTATAAAATTGAAAAATTTCATTAAAATACCAAAATTTTAGTTTAATTAATTTAGTGTAACATGATAATACTATGGTACAAATTTCATAAAGATACATTAAAAAGTTTTGAAATATCATGCGCGACGCATTAAAAAAACAAGTTTTGAGATAAAGACCTGTAAAGTTTGCATCGCTATAAAAATGAGTAACATTGTGACTTAACTCGTAGTATTTGGTACCTAATTTGTATTTTATGCTTTTTGTTTGTGTTTTGAATAAAGTTAATGACAGAATATATATTTATAATAAGGAAACTGCATCTGAAAAACAATTAACAATGCATTGTTTAATGAAAGTGATGACACAGTCAACCGTTATCAAGGATACATTATTGCAGATAAAGATATATTTTTCATATACATGAAAGAGAATGCAATGTGCAAACTGTGTTATAAACCTATAAATATTTTTGAGAATAAAAATATAATTAATAATCAGTTTCTTGAACAAGATGTTTAAATTTTTCTCGACACACATAACTTATCACAAAATACTGTTACTATTCATAATATTTATATACACAAATTAAAAACCTCCAGGTTCATACATTATTCCTTCTTGATCAATTTGCTGATGTTCTAAACTTGTTTTGGATCTTTTCCTTGCTTTTCGTGCTTCTATAGTGTTTTGCATTGCTCTCTTCTTAGCAGTATTTACACGTTTCATATCACTGCGAAGTTGAGATTTTATTGCATTTATACCTGGATGGATACCCATTTGCTTCATGACAGATAGCCTACCCTTTTTGCCCATGTTAAATAAAATTGCTGCTTCATATACAGCAATTTCTGCAATTCGTTTCCCAGATCCAGAAGTTTTCGGACACATCTGCCATATGAGGGAATTAAAAGATTCATTTGGATTCTGAGTGAAGCTACCAAGGCATCGTTTCAAAAGATCTGGACTTGATAAAGCTTTAAAAACAGGTTTTATAACATCCATGACTGAAGATGGCAAAGTCACTTTATGATGAAATTTAATCACTGAGACATTTGAAACTGCTTGTTGATATTTACACCATGAGTCTGCACCAGCAGGACAAAATGTATGTAACGGTTCAGCATCAGTTGATCTCGTATGAAAATAAACTGCCCAAATACCCTTACGCATTTCATCAACTGACAAAGCATTTGAGCGAATTGCATTTCCATAATACTGAGTCAGCCTATTTATCATGGTGTCTGTCAGTCGTCCTTTGCCTGATAAAGGTTTACCGTCCTCCAGCTTTTTACATCTATAGTCTTGTTTTAGCATTCTCAGTCGAGTTCCCATTCTTTTTTGTACGTGACCAACACATTCAAGTTTTGAAACAGTTTCATCATCATATGGTTTGCTGTCACGTATAGCAGGGAATGTTCTAGAATCACCATCACCAATATAATTAATATATTTGAGACCTCTTTCAGCTTCTGATCTGTGAAACATTTTTATCATACCATCGACTTCCATTTTTCCTGAAGAACCGATATGATTTTTCTGACAATTTGGCAAATGTTTCATTTGCCACTCTTCGAAAGCTTTCCCAGATTTTTTTGCTTTCCATAGATCGCATCTTTTACAAGTGGACGAGAGAACTTCAACATCTAAAACCTTCCCTGTTTCAGCACCTATTACAGAACATACTCCAATATGTGAAGTATGTCCTCTCGTTTTCCATGTTCCATCACCACTTACGGTGACATAATTTGATGCAGTTTTGCATGCCTCTTCTTCTGCAGCAATTTTCATACTTTGAATGGCGACAGTTTTTGAAGCTGCATTTATATGTTTGCAGATTTTGTCATAAGCATTCTGTGTCACAGGTTTACCTAGATCCATTACACCACAAAATGTTTACAGAGGTTCCAGACCTTGACCAATGCATCGCATAGCATAAACAATTCGTCTGTTTAATTCAGGAACATTTTTGTGTTCACCAATCAACTTTGAATTATTGAATTCTGCTTTAAAACTACACTTTTCACATTTCACAGAAATTGTTGAAAATAATCCAAAGGGTTTTCTCTCAGAAATATTGACAGAATTATAGCACAATTTGCACATTACATTCTCTTTCAAAAATGCAAACAATATGTCTTTATCCATAATTATATAGCCATAAAAACGATTCATAATGTCAGTATCACTTTCATTAAATAATGCATTGTTAAGCTTTTTCTCGGATGCACTTTCTACATGTTCAATTTGAGTATTATGGTCATCACCTGATGAAACCAAGCTTTTATCAGAAAGTTCAGATCTGATATTCGTGTAGCGGTTGCCGTGGAAGCGACGTTTTTTAGCTCGCTTCCCAGAAGCTCTTTTATTATTTGCCATCACAAATATAATATATAAATATACTTATTATTGCAGCAAAAAGACTAACGCATCAAAAATTCAATATACACCAAATAAATGCTGCAAACGTCAATACAACTTTGCAGAATCAAACAACGTAGTAATAGCTTACGGAAACACGATGTAAACATTCAGAATAAGTATTAAGTTGAGTAGAATCATTGCTACTGATTGCTGACGAAATAAAAATAAGACTTGTAGGCTAGAATGTAGCAACACTCAGTTATATAACGGCTAGGACAGCTGTGAGCAAATGACGTGTCCCTTTAAATGTTTATTTACATACGTGATGAAGGATTCTCGTGTCAGTGACCGTAACGTTTTTAATGATATCTCCTAAACTACACGGAATATTTTAACACGGTTTTTTTTAAAGTGCGCAGAAATGTTCAAACTAAACCATATATGTTTTTCAAAAAATCGATATTTTTGAAGATTTAAAGGTCGTGAGACCCCTTAATAAAGAAGCGCTTATTATTTTCACATTTGGATGCAAAGATGCAAAAGAGCGCTTGTATGATATCGTAGAAATCGTATTGCAAAATGTAAGCCATCCCAGTAAAAAGATAAAAATTAACGCAATAGTCATTGATTCTATAACACTAGGGCAAGTAAAAGTTCCTTCTCGGTGGATACGAAAGATGGCGTTTGAGAAGGGAATAGAATTAGCAGATGCTGGTACGAGTGACGAAATTCAAGTATTAATAGGTTCGGATTATATTTGGGAAATTTTAGGAGAACAAAAAGTGAAGATTTGTAAAAAATTAGTCGCAACAGAAAGCACTTTCGGTTTGTGATTCAAGGCAAGGACGAAGGATCAAAGTGTAAGGACGCAAGAGTTAATCATATAACCGTTGTAAATGAGGACTTAGATTATGAAAGAGTTAAAAAATTATGGGAATTAGAAGCAATTGGGATAAGTTCGGATAAAGAAATATCTCTGTCAGATAAAGAAATTTTAGAGTCATTTGAACGAAATACAACTTACAAGAATAAAAGGTATGAAACTCGATTATTGTGGAAAGAGGGTGTTGAAGGTTTAAATAACAATTATGAAATCGCGAAACAGCGTTTACAATTTTTAAATAATAAATTTCAGAAAAATAGCGAGCTATATTTAAAATAAAATGAGATAATTAATGAACACTTGAGAGATGGTATAGTGGAACGGGTAGATACGTATTTAAATAGTAGTTTGAAAACGGGGTATTACATGCCTCATCACGCGGTAGTGCGCGAGCAGAAGGATTCTACAAAGGTTCGAATAGTTTTTGACGCTTCTTCTAAAAGTAAGGGAAATTTATCACTTAATGATTGTTTGGAAAGCGGACCTAATTTAAATCCTGATTTGCTAAAGAGTATCATTAAATTCAGGGTACATTCAATTGCGTTTTGTGCCGACATTCAGCGTGCATATTTAGAGGTAGGCTTAGCTAAAGAAGATAGGGATTTTTTAAAGTTTTTGTGGATAAATGAAGAAGGGTCAAATCTCGATCACAGTAATTCCAACTTACAAGTTCTTCAACACAATCGAGTTCCTTTCGGGGTCAAGTGCTGACCTTATTTATTAACAGCTACAGTAAGACTGCATTTAAAAAAGTATGAAGATGCCTACGAAGAGGCATGCAGTATGTTAAAAGAGCTTTACGTAGATGATTTAATTTCTGGGACAGTTAATGTAGCAAAGGCCTTACATTTAAGCAAGGACATGATTTTCATTCTTAGCGAGGCCAGTATGAATTTACGTAGATGGGTTTCAAACTCACTTGAGCTGAATGAACTATGGAAACTAAATGGAATTGACTCTCGTGAAACATCTGAAGACTCTTTGGTACCGTTGAAAGTTTTAGGTCTTATCTGGGACAATGTCAATGATAATTTGAAAATAGATGTATCTCAGTTTGAGAAGTTACAAAATCTCAAAGTAACTAAACGCATCATTTTAGCAGCAGCTCTTTGATCCCTTAGGAATTATGAATCCAATTACTGTTCGAATTAAACTCTTAATGCAAACTATGTGGGAAAAGGGTATTCAATGGGACGAAAGTGTTCCCCTTGATACAGAATTCATATTTCAGGAATGGTTAAAAGAAGTTGAAAAAATAAAGTTTTTCGAAATTCCCAGACAGTACTTCAGTAATATGTGTTGGAAGTTTATAGAAGTTCACATATTTTCTGATGCCAGTCCCAAGTGTTATGGTGCCGTAGCATATTTTAGATTTAAGAAGAAAAATAAATGTAAAACAAGTTTCATAATGTCGAAATCCCGTTTGGCTCCATTAAAAAGGGTAACGTTCCCTAGGCTTGAACTTTTGGGAACATTAATTTCTGCAAGATTAGGTTCGTATTTGCAATCGGTATTTCCGCAGTTGGATAAGGGAAATATATTTTACTGGACTGATTCCCAAATTTGCATTCACTGGATCAAGGGATCTGCCAACGAGTGGAAACAATTTGTTAGAAATCGTGTGGTAGAAATCAAGGAGAAAACAATTTTAAACAACTGGTACTTTTGCAGTGCGAAGAAACACCCTGCTGATAAACTTACGAGGGGGATGGATGCTGAAGCTCTAATTAATGATAGTGATTGGTTTTCTGGGCCACCCTGGCTTTTAGAAGTAGATATTCGACATCACATAAACGAAATGAATACCGAAGCTGACTTGCAAAACGTTAGTGAAGAACGAAAATGTGTTACTTTGAAAACACTTGTGGAATCCACAGAACCGTTACTAAATCTTGAACTGTACGGAAATTTAACCAAAGTACTGGGAATAATGGCTTATGTTCTGCGCTTCGTGAACAACTGTAAATCCGTTCGTGAAAAGCAATCTGGTATGCTTGCCACCTATGAGTTACGGAAGCCTTCAGAATTTCAAAGGTGGTTAGCAAATGAAAACATAAGGTGGATATTCAACCCGCCAGCTGCTCCACATCATGGTGGTATATGGGAGGCAGCTGTTAGATCTATGAAGCTGCATCTAAAGAAATGTGTTGGAACTCAAATTTTGACTTATGAAGAGTTTCTAACTCTAATTGCACAAATTGAAGCATGCTTAAATTCGAGGCCAATAACACCGGTCTCCAGTGATCCCAATGATTTGACAGCTTTGACTCCTGGACACTTTATTATAGGGACTTCTTTAACAGCTGTTCCGGAACAAGATTTAACCGAAGTACGAGTGTCTCCATTACAAAGATGGCAACTAACACAGCAGAGTTTCCAAGGGTTTTGGAAGCGGTGGTCTGAAGAGTACCTGTGCCAACTACAGCAGCGTAGCAAATGGAGACAGCCTAGCAGAAATATTCGTCTAAATGACTTGGTTCTCATTAAAGAAGATAAGATGCCTTCATTACGTTGGAAACTCGGGCGAGTAATAGAAGTGTTTCCTGGAAGAGACAATAATGTCCGAGTGGTTAGACTAAAAACTGTGCATGGGGACATTAAATGTCCTATTACCAAACTGTGTCTTTTACCAGTTGAAGAACATTAACTTAAGTGTTTGGTTTATATTGAATATGTTTTATTATTATTTTCATTTCTTATTGTACTAATAATTTTATTTGTTTGTTCTAGTTTAACCCTCATAGTTAACGTTTCAATATAGTAAGATATAAGATGTTTTGCTAGAAGATTGGTAAGTGTAACATGTAATTTTATACGTTTTGAAGGTTTTTGTATGTTTTCAGTTTCTATATTTTTCATTTACTTGTTTGCATATATTGAAGATTGTATTAAGATGAATGTAATTCATCGGGGGGGGGGAGGATGTTTTGGCCTCCTCGGTGATTGCGGTGATTTGTGCCCAGAGGGCGCACCGCGCAAAAGGTTAGTGCGTTACAGAACGTAAGGGAAGCGGACACGCCAAAATGTCGGTCGTATTACCGCTAATTGAGGTAATTGCATCGTATCTGTCAGGTGGCAGAAAACTAGTATGATGTATCAATTCACATGCCAGGTGGCAGAATATGTCTATCATGTACATGCCAGGAGGCATAACGCTTGTAAATATGCCAGGTGGCATACGACTTGTAAATAAATTGTAAATAAATGTACAGTAAAATATCTTGGTGCAATAGATCAAGGAACAAACATCAACAACCTTCTGATCATTTGGATACGAACACCATGAGATCCCTGATTTATTGCATTTGAATAATAATTTCTGTGTATATTTAAGACCATTACTATGATGCATGCTAAATAAAATTCATCACTGAACCCGAAGCAGTGTTTTCATTAACTTATAGTATTTCGATCCGTATAGGGAGAATTGTGTCGTTGCACAGATGCATACAATAATGCAATGGAATCAGAGGTAATCAAAGCTATTGCATATACAGAGAGAGCTACATGACCTAATCGCCGCTGAATAGTAATAGTAAACATAGTAACCGCTAGGGATTACTTCAGAGCATTAGCAATTTAACATGGCGTATCAATTGCGTCAAGAGTTAGATTGTTGCTGAATCTATGAAGCACTCTGAATCCCTTCAGGGCCATCACGAAGCAGTGACATTTATTGCCAACAATGCGAAATAATCTAAAGATATTTGCGCATTTTCGATCCATACGGACCGATATCTATTTTATAGACAATCTGATGCTTTAGTTTAATAATTGCCCTTTTTATGAAGTCCGTAATGAGAGCATGATACTGCATCTCAAAACACAGTTCCAGTCACTGAAATGAAAAACTTTTCAATGATTCAGTTTCATTGAGCAGCAGTATATTATGCAGTTCAGATTATATATTGCCATTACATATAGTATTACGATTCATTTCCAATAAGTTACCGGAAACTGCATTTACAAATTGAAATGATTACATTATCGTTTAAAACTAATAAACGCAGTACCGTTGTAGAGTCATTAGGTTTTTTTGAAGCATGAGATGTGAAAAATATGCAACGCCCTCGCCGTGACTCGGAGATGGATCTCTCGATGCTTCCAATAACACCACGAAGGTATGCGGAAAGGAGGGACGAAATAACCGATATACTCGCCGTTTTATAGGTAATCCAAATCCTGCTGGTGACGAATTATTGTCTACCACCTTTCCGTTCGGGTGCCACTGTAGGATCATTAGGATGTTTTGATGATAGAGATGGGAAAAATTAGCAATAGGCCTCCGGAACTCGAACGTGGACCTCCCGAATACGCACCGAGTGTACTACCGTTACTCCACGAAGGCATGCTAGAAGGAGAGATAAAATACCCTATACCCTTATTGTATGTATCTAATAAGGGATTACAGTGATTCTCTTCTTAAAAAGCTGAATTTAGTTTGTCAAAAAAACATAGCATGTGTATTAGTTGTTTTAAAAATGTATTATTTGATGAACATAAAAATACATATTGCTTTTATGCCCTACGTTTTAAACGGACACTTTATGCAAGTTTTAATTAAAGGTGACTGCGTATGATACACAGGTACATTATAAAATGTGCTGACATTCTTTGCAGCATTTTATGTACAGGGCAGAATTTACGTAATAGACTTGTTAAAAACGTAACATTATCAACAACGAGGTTTAACTAAAACTGTTTCGTCAAACGAAGGATTCTATGGCAGTTTGAAAGTTATAGCCTTATATTATAAATATGTCACTTGTTCTGAATAGATTTATCAATGTATCAAGAGGATTCATTGTTAGAGAACTTAAAGTTGTGTAAATTATTATACAGTTAAGTGCAATAATAAAAATAATTCTTAGTAAGTAGAATATTGCAGTTAATAAATCCAAATTGTAATCCTCTGCAGCTTGTGAAAAACAAAATCTAATATTTATGCTAACGGTAACGTATTAATTATGAAAGATCCTAACTATAATGGATAATAATGAAAGATAAAATTATTAGTAGTTTACAAATGGTAAAATAATAACACGAAAATATAAAATATTAATTTGAACTGTCACCTATTTTCACCTATTCAACTAAGGAAATTAAATATTATTTCCACCAAATTCAGCGATTTCATCCACCTGCTAGCATTAATAAATTTGAACAAATCACAAGGGAATTAGAGTAGCTATTACTGCAGATGTTAGCAGTTACCAATTAGCTACGATTGTCACTTAATCTTAGTTGTGTCTTGTACATGATGATTTGTTAACATTTATAGCGAAGTACGCAATCTGCTTAAGAGGAGAACTGCCTTAGGTAAAGATCCCACTAGCAGCCGTTTCGGTAGAAAAGTTCAATATTAGTAGTCTGACTAGGGTCCAAATCCTAATTAGGCTGGCAGCATGGCCGTTTTCACAATCGTGAATACGAGACAAATATGAATACATGAATACGAGACAAATTCACTTAAAATGTTCTTAGCGAAGGTATCCCTTCATCGTCAAATAACTCTCATATACTTTGTATCACTATCGTCCAACTAACAGATGAATTAACCCAACCTATTGTGGAAGTCTTTTGAAGAAAACTGGTTAGTATAGACATTATAGGTGTGGAAAACTAGGAATCCTCAGACAGCCAGCCCACCCGAACGTCTTTGAACTCGGGTTAAAATTACCTGTATTCAGTAGTTTTACCAATTCTGTCTTCCTAGTAATTCGGTTCGAGGTTCGAATCCCGCGAACGGGCTGGCTGCATGGGCGTTTTCGGGATTTTTCCCATGTGTAACGTGTATACGAGCCAGTTCCCTTAGAAAGTTCTCCACGAAGGCATCCCTCCCCTTAGGCAGATAGCCCTAGTGTGTGCTTTTCCATAATTAAATAAACCAAACAAAACCGATCCTGTCTTTATGGACAGCTATCTGTATAACATTGCTTAACGCTAGAAGAATTTTGAAATACGCGGTGTTTATTATTACATAAAAAATTCGTAAATATTTGTGTACATTGTGCTGCTTGCTACCGCAAGACATAACTCAAATTGGTCTTCAAGGCACAAAAGGTATATTCCGTTGTTATGCAGAATTATGTATCTGTGTAAACAGAAGTTTCTACTGCTCATTTTAAGACACATATGACGCCAAATGGAATCAATCTGAGTTGTTTCACTTTTGTTTGTTTCCATATAAGAGTAGTCCTTCAAGGAATACTTTTTTGTATAAAAATGTCTTTTATTTAGCCATATTCTTTGTTAAAACTTCAAGAATTAGTTGAAATATTACAAAACGTCGCTAAACTTTGCAAATTCTTAAACGTTTCATATAGATTTTACATAAAACTTGTGCAGGCAGAGATGTATAAGAAAAGCAGTGCAATGTCTAATATTTGCTTGTTTGCTCTGTATGACTTTAATCAGAGCACATACATAATTCTTGGATACCACACCGTAAATCATGAATTGCCTAAGATATGTAAAAAGGAGCAAAAGACAACGTTTAAAATAGAAGTAACTTGACTCAAAGATTGAATGATAACCTTTTGAATAAAAAGTGTAAATATAAATAAATTTGAACGAGTTAAATCCTACAATGAAATTGAAAATTACATTAAATGAATGGAGTTTCATTTAAAAATAAATTATGCTAAGAAATATTTTTGCGAAGTTGCTTAGCTTTGTTTGGATTCAACACGTTTAGATGCATGATAGTCATTTTACCTACGTTTAACATCAGTACCAGTTATGAAGCAAGAATCTGGTTCATCGATAAATACCACGGAGTAATAAAAAATCAGCATATCAGTGCGGGGCAACCAGCGGTAACGCTGGCTTTGAAAAGGCAGATAGCGCCAAACGACCGTGGAAGCTAAGGGAGCTAACTATTCGCTGGAGTGTTTTTCTTCGGCCCAATCTTTTTTTGCGTTCATTTTACCCAGTACCATGTATTTTTATTTCGGTACAAAAATCGATAAAAATAAATCATAGGACGAATCGGAAACTCGGGCAATGTACCGTGAGAAAGGAGGACATTAAAATGAAATTTATCGAATTTGACTTTTTTCCCCCTTTCTGATACTTTAGAATGCCCGGAGGCAGCCATCTTGGATTCGACGTGTAATAAAAATGATAAACTTTAATAAAAACGTAGAAACTTGGTAGAAGCGTCAAAATGAACTTGTTTTTCATCCCTCACTTGCTGCTTTTTGCTCGGAAAATCTATCGACGAAAAATTTTATCGGACGAAGCAATCGCTTCGCGTTCTATCAGATTCAGTGAATCAATTTTTTTTTTGAAGCTTACAGTATTTGATAGCTCAGAGAATATAAACAGCGGATCTTTAATGTATTTTAAAGCGTTATGCGCTCTTGAAGTATTTTCTTAATTTCTATACTATCCACGTAAAGTAAAATGATTCAAAGTAGCTTCGTATAACCATGATGATGGAAATCAGGGGGAAGGGGAATTATAGCGGAGTACACAGTGGTATATGCCAAGAGAAAGCATAACCTCGGGGAAAACATTTTAACACTAGCATTACGGCATTTTCCGTATACCTATAACTATGATCATCGGTCATTTTGACCGCTTGTTCGGAATAGAAGAATAGAAGGCTCGCTTTTTTCTAATATTATGTAAAGAAAGTTAATGCTTATAAGTGACATTTTACGTGTTTAACAAGTAAATAAAGTAAGTTGAGTAAATACATGTAACCAAGAGCTAGTTTAATGTAACAAAAAGCAAAATAAAGTAAGTTGAGTTAATATGTTAATCGAAGGATAATTTAATATAACAAAGAGCTAAAAGAAAAAAAAATCACTCTAGATATTTTAAAACTTCTTATCATTTAATAAATTGCATCATAAAACTGTCAGTATGAAATAAATATATTAAAAATTACACATATTAGTACCTACATTACTTGGTTTTGCAGTGCATACAGATCACTAATTTTTTAATTTTACCTGTGGAATTTCCACAAACATATTTTTTACAGTACTCACACGTATTCAAAGTTTTCTTCCCTCTAGATGCATTTATTTGCCATTGTTTACGCTTACGGCAAGGTTTAACCCAAGTACCAATTCTCTCTTCAATTCTCAATAGAGAAAGTTTGTGAATTTTGGATGAAATGTACATCTTTCGAAGCTCCTGATATTTTTATATTCAGTTGTTTCCTTATAAATTATCAATGCATTTATCACGACCAAATCAATGCTAATAAAAAAAACTTAACTGGCCAACGATTGGATGAGCATTTAACTAAGTATTTACTAGCCATCGAGTCAAAAACATCAACTCCATTTTTTGGTCGAATTGTGAAAATTCGCAACACCTGGTGTATTTTTTTCATCAAATCCGATTCCAAGTGTTGGGTGCACGGTACTCAGTTCCTGTTCTTGTTTTTTTCCCCTTGATAAGACGTAAGCGTTATATTGTCATGCTTAGCAATATTGTTAGAACAGAGATCATCTCTCGTATATTTGAAAGAACAAGGTACTTCTCTTTATAAGATATTTCTCCCGCCTTCTTGGCATGCCTTCGTGGTGTTGTGGTCTGTACGCTGTACGCTGGGCGCGTATTCCAGAGGTTCGTGGTTCGATTCCCACGAAGGTATTGCTCATTTTTCACATCTCCTGCTTCCTAAAAAATCGTAATGTCTCTATAGTGGCGCCCGAACTCAAAAGGGTATTGGATGATGATTCTCCACACCCAGGATTTGGCGACTGAGTCCCTTAAAACCCCAGTCGCCCTTTAAAAGGTGGAGTATATAAGGTATTTTCCCCGCCTTCATGGCATGCCTTCGTGGTGTGATGATCTGCAAGTATATCAGAGGTCCGTGGTTCGATTCCCGACGAAAGCAATGCTCATTTTTCACATCTTCTGCTTTAAAAAAATCCTAATGTCTCTATTTTATTGTGCCAACGCATCGATCGTATCACTGAATTCCTCATTTCTTTTACTAATTTCAGCTATTCCATCAAGAGAAAAACTGCATGTTCACCTACTGTTTCTCCAGCTGATCTTGTTCCGTCTTTTCCAAAATAAGGAAATCCTTTTGGCAGATATTTTGACTGCACTCGGACATACTTTCACGAAAAATATTTTCGTTCAAACCTATTTTGATTAGAAAATTATAACTTTTACCCTTTTTCTGAGAGTGGTAACTTAACGCCAAGAAAGAAAGTTATTTGCCACACGCCTGTTTAGAATTTTCGTATTTCTCTTTTCTTAATATAGGCTCACCAACAGTCGAGCACTAAAATCATTAAACACTGGTAGTTCCGACCTGGGTTCTATTTCAGGCAAATTGTCTGGCTGTATGGGCGCTTTTGAGATTTTCTCCAAGTGTAGCGTGTATACGAGTCAGTTTAACTTATGAAGTTTTCCCCAAAAGCATCAGTCCGTTTAGGCAGATAGCCCTAGTGTGCTTTGCCATAATCAACCCTGTAAAGACATTAGGTATTTTCTGAAAACAGGAAGGATAAAAAATGCGCAACGCCTTCCCCGGGAATCGAACGTCGGACCTCTGGAATATGCGCCCAGCGTGCAGACCCCCACACTACGAAGGCATGCCAAGAAGGCGGGAGAAATACCTTATATAATTCCCCTTTTAAAGGGCGACTGGGGTTTTTAGGGGACCCAGTCGCCAAATCCTCGGTGTGGAGAATTATCATCCATTACCATTTTAATTCGGGCGCCACTGTAGAGACATTAGGTATTTTTTGAAAGCAGGAAGGATGAAAAATGCGCAACTCCTTCGCCGGGAAGCGAACCGCGGACCTCTGGAATACACGCGCAGCGTGTAGACCACCACACCACGAAGGCATGACAAAAAGGCGGGAGAAATATCTTATATAACCCAACCAAACCTACATTAATATAAGTAGCCTCTTAAATCCTCAATTACACGTCCTACAATGATTTGTTGTTGTTGCTCTGACTTACCTCACTTGTTTGATAATAACTTTAGAACAAGCCCACGAACTTCATCGCGGCAACTAGTGCAATATTGCACCTGTCGTTGGCAAGAGTCTTGAGCACAATTCAAGGAACAGTACGACTTTGATAAGTTATGTCCCCCCCCCCAATATTGATGGACAGCACGCCCGGGGAACGGGTCAGAGTCTCTCCTTCTATTATTCCCCTATCACAGCCTTGCGAGAGGATATATTAAGAGTACTCCCATGCCGCAAAGACACTATACACTTACACACGTTCATGCCTTATCCATGATTTGAACCCTGGCAGTTCGGTACGACAGTCAGCGTCGCTAAGCACTATGCGGTTGGGCGGTACAATCATGTAATGAGTACGTAAATTTGTTTGGAGAGAAATGCATTAAATCGAGATAATTATGCCATGGAATTAGACAATGTGTGTGCCATGGAAATAAACAAGTCTTAGATTCTTTTCTGTTAAAGAAAAGTCGTTCTAATGTTGATTGTCCTTAGAGTGATTATTTTTATTCCCATTTCCATTAAGAAAGACCAACCCTTTCAGTTTCATGTTGTAAGTATAAAAAGAACTGTAAACATCAAGTTGTTGTGTCGCCTTCTCGTTTAACACCTTTTACGAAAAATTCGTTTATTCACTTTTTGAAAAGCTTATGTATCTTAAAAGGCTATAGAAAAGTTATCATATATGGAACAACATGCTTCGAATTTATATAATGGTAACAGAAGTGGACATATCCGAGCCATTTTATAGGGAAGAAATATTTCAACTGTTTCTACAAAGAACATCTCGGAGTCTTTTAGTCCATATCTCGAAAATCCTGGATAATTTCATGTACTCAAACCTTTTAAACTACAAACTGTAAGACGAGAGAAGGCATTGGCTTTAAAGCGCTGACCGCAAAAGGCTTTTACAAAGTTCATAGTTGTTCTGGAAATTCTGTCAAACATTAATTGCTTTAGCTGAAGGTTCTCTCATTCTACGGGTCAAACATGACAACTTGCTTTAAGGAGGAATTTATTCTTGATTTCTGAATTTTAATTCATTTTACACAGTAAGGGATCAAATTCGAACGCACAATAACTCTCATTGGGCATTTTGCTGCTTGATAAATGTGTTTTATAGATATGAGAATGAATGGGAAGAGGAAGCAATTAACTGTCACTGCCCAATATTTCTGGATATAGCCCCTGATTTTATTAAGGAAGAGTCTTTTAAAATGTTTTAGAAATTCTAGTGTTCTTCTTGTTTTCTAATAGATGAATTATTTTGAATCTGAATTTCTGATTTTTTTAATGATTCTGTACGTAAAGAGCAAAGATATTTTCACAATTTGACATAACACTTGACTATTAACTATTCATGAGACCTAACAGACTCGTATTTCCTTTCATGTGTACAATCTAGCATGCACAATAAAGAATAAAGTCTTCAGTTGAAATATGAAAATGTAATAAAATATTCTAAATGTCCTATTAGTAAGTGAAACAATCATTCAAAGCAACATAGTTTTAAAACAATACAAACTCTATATGCATAGAAACGAAGATGCTTATGTAAAAAAAAAAAACTAATAATTTCATATATACTCAAATACTAAATTACACTCTAAATTTTAAACTTTATCATTTTATCGGTAACAGTAAAAATCAAAACATTTTAATTGGTATATAGTATACATATTTGATTGCGATGGCATGAATGCCATTTTGCTGAAGAGAGATAATACTTTTATACAAAAATTATTTTATGAAATGGTGAAAGTTATTTTTATAAAAAGATACAGCCATACACACGTAATTTCTATACCATTTTATTGATTAGGTTCTTACTTAACTTAAAACCAATAAAAGAGAGTTCATGTTTTATGGACATACATTCAAAATGTCTGTAACGTAAAACAGAAACAGGCGAACATGCAATTATAACAAAAACTAAAACCATAATTTAAATAAAAACATCTTTTTTTTTTTTTAATCTAATGCTCCTTTTCTTTTCAAAAACGATTTAGCAAAAACACCTCCTATGCCTTTTTTTCATTACTTATGAATAATTTAAATTCGTAATGTTATTACTTGAATGGGCTATACTTTTCGATAGCTAGTTCAGTTCACCTTTACTAACAGTCATTTTCCTTTTTTTTTATACCCTCTAATTGGAAGATAAAACCTTAAAAGTCGGTATTTAATGGCTTAGAATAACTGATGTCCTTTAGAAATATTTTTTTTTATTTAGTTGTTCGTCTTTCACCGCAATCCCTAACAACTTTCCATTAAAATTCTGCGAGTAGTTCATAACGTATTGACAGCAGAAAAGCCCTTGCTTTAATTTGAGAGAGAAACTAAAAATTCATCCCACCTCTATTTTCCTTCACAAAACACACTCTTTAGCTTTCTAGCCTTTTAGAAGAGAGTGTTTTCCCTTTTTCCTCATTTATTTTTATTTTTCCTAAGCTAAATTAGGTTGTAATATAGAATTCCCTGATATTCTTTAAGCACGCTGGTGGGTTTCGGCTGAAAGTAACTGCCACTCACACCAGAGGGCGCACATTAAGGAAGATCGATTAATGGCGAATTAGGCTAAGTGTTGGAGCCGCGGGATTGATTTAAATCTCGTATAAAGTGTTGTGTTTAATTAACCAAAGCCCTGGTTCGCTTGCTTTTAATTCTTTTCAACAGGGTTAAAAAAGATTGATGACTTTGCTATACGTCATAGGCTCCTATTATCAAGGAGGCAGTTTCTGTATTGTATCTGAAAAGTTTGAGCTGCGAAAATGCAACAAGAGTCTACACTGTTGAATTTTCTTGGAATAATTCATTAGTGCCGCAAAAATATTTTATCTCTAGCTACAAAAGAGCGAATCTACTAGTACATTCTGTAGAAACGAACAATTAATTTATCATTACCGCTGAATGTTTTAATGGTTCCTGGGAAACAGACACGTGCGAATATTTAATCTGAAAATAAAATAATAATGCAGTTTTTAAATAAATTTTGAGAAATAAATAAATGTACAGTAAAACTTCTTTTACTCAAATTTTGGTAAATCAAACTTTTTCATCAGCCGAACTAAATGTCGACATGCAAAATTAGAAATTAATGTTATCATTTCTGGGTAAATCGAATTTCTATTACTTGAACTTCTTTTACGTTCCTATGAGTTTCGGCTTATTGAAGCTCGACTGTATTCTACAAACTGAGATGAAATTCTTCTTGATTTTCTGCATGTAAAAAAACATTGTAACGTAACTAATATTGTTAGATTCTATTTTCAAATAACTGAATGGCCTTTAAAAAATTACTTTCTATACAGAAGAACAATAAGAATAACACAGTCTAGAAATTTATACTATTAATGTTTTATACATTTATTGCTACTCCGTTATTTAGAAACAAAACTACTATTTTACCGAAATTTTGTCTTCCAGAAATTTCACTCTTTTATCATTTTAATGTTATTAATTTATTTATTATTGCTTACTGTAGGTATATGATTGCAATTTCCTCTACTGTACTTTAAAGAAGTTTTATAAACCATAATTTTATAGTTGAACATAAACTGCTTCATTAGAAATACCAACAAACGTATTTTATTTATGACCGAAATAGTAATATTGATTGCTTAAATATAAAACATATTAGCATTTAATTAATTATTATTTTTTTCACGTACAAACTCAACCTAATTTTTTAATAAAATTAGTCAATTTAAAACTTATTTATTTGATTATGGCAAAGCACTCAAGGACTATCTGCCTAAGGGGAAGGATGATTTCGAAGAGGACGTTCTAAGAGAAATTGGCTTATATACACGTAACACATGAGAAAAATCACGAAAACGCCGTGAAGCCAGCCATTTCGCTGGGATTCAAGCCACGAACCGGGTGGCAGCATGCAGCGACGTTATCACTCGGCGGCTGGTGTGTTGCCAGTTTAGAACCAGCAAATATTTTTTAAATGAATAAAAAATAAATCCAATGCCAATCTTAATAAATTTTTAAATGACACATGCAGATCAATAAATTACAGTACGGAAGAAAATTTAAACATCATATAAAATTTCTATACAATTTTATTTAACTGGTTGGCTAATATTTTGCTTACATGTTTTCTTCGCAAGCGATTAGCCAAAGTTTAGTCTAAATGTTATACTATTCATATTATTTATCTTGAAAATGTGTTATTACATTACTGTTATTACATTATTATATTATTAATTGTTACTACATATTATTTATCTTGAAAGTTCTTTGTAGACCAGCAGGTTAGTGGAGTTTTGTTTTCCTGTTATTTTTTTCCAGTTTGTTTAACCCTCAAATCCACATATTAATATACAGTTTTATTTTGGATTTTAAACTGGTTGTGATAAATTAGTTAAAAGAACAATTGGAAAAAATGTCTTTCAACAGCCATCTAAGGCTACTCAGAAGTTCATAATGGTATTTTAAGTTGTAACAGCGTAACTATATAATTTAACGCTAAGAATTTATAATTATTAACATGATTGTTTCTTATAATTATTACGGAAAATATTATGGCTTACTTATGAAGGATATAAGCAGAAACATTAATGTATTTTCTCTCTCCTCCCAGCATGCCTTCGTGGTGTAATGGTTAGCCCACTCGAAGTGAATTCGAGAGTTCCAGGTTCGAGTACCGGCGAGGGCATTGCTCCTTTTTCACGTCTTCCGCTTCAAAATAACCTCATAGTGTCTACAGTGGCGCCCGAACTAAAAAGTTATGGATGATGATTCTTCACCATCAGGATTTGGCGATTTTGTTCCGTAATCGCCAGTCGCCCTTTAAAAGGGATTTTCTCCATATTTTCTGCATGCCTTTGTGGTGTAACGGTTAGCTCACTCGCCGCGTATTGGAGAGGTCCAGGTTTGAGTCCTGGCGAGGGCATTGCTCATTTTCCATAGCTCCTGCTTCAAAAATAACCTAATGACTCTACACATTTTTCCGTCTGGAACTTTAATATCATTTTCTACCTCTCAGATGGCCTCGCGAGCAAGAGATATAGTCGCAGCACAAGGTTCGAAACTTCTAATTCTCACTTTCATTTACTTTTATCGAACTTCGCTTCATGAAAAGAGAGCGAATGAATACTGTGTATCCTTGATGTAAATGACAGATAGAGCGATTAAATTTATGTGACGCATAATATTAAGTTATATGCGTCTATGTTTCAAGAATAATTGTATTCATCGTATCCTAAATATTCGTGAAATTTCACTTTTAACCTGTGCAATACCTTCAATTCCTAAACAACACTATTCATTAAACAACTGACAATTTATCCAATACATGAGAAATATTCATGATTTAATGAACAATCTACTGCACATCCTTTGAGTGAATTGTCTAACACATGTCAATACGTATATTTCCAGTAACAGGCCGCAGATTTGTCAGTGATAAATAGATTTCATGTTACATGCTGACCGTTAACGGGCATTCTCTCTCTCTCTCTCTTCAATGAACGGAAAATGTTTCACGCACATGTTACTATGTGAAGGAAACAGCTGAAAAACAACCTCTTGAATGCATTTGTTGTTAGCAAAATGAAAGGTACATTTCTCTATTAGAGACATTTCTGTTTCAATTTTCTTATCAGATAAGCAAATAAATTTAGTCTAAACTTCGAAAAATACATACATTACTATGCCCATTCATCAAAATCAGATAACTTGAATGGTTTACATTATGTACCGAGAACGAAAATTGACATTTAATATAATATAATATAACTGTTTGAGCTTTGTTTAAAATAAACACAAAAATGTATTTACACAAACTTAATGGGTATTGGAAACTCCTACACCGACAATGTTAAATTGGCCAATTTTTGATGTACCTTTTTCAAAATCTGCTGTAGATGCATGCTTGAATTTTTTTTTTTAAATTAAAGTATACCTATCTGATTATACTGAAATGAGCTTTTGAATCATTTTGAATTTTAGAGTAATTTACAGAATATTTTGTTAGGCATGGTAAAATTTAGCACTTTTTTCACACAAAAATTAAAAAACAATTTGTTCTTAGTTTATCACAAGAAGGTCATTTCAGTAAATATTACGAAACATAATAATTAAGCCATACAAATTTTTGATACCTGTGAGCAGTAGTTCCCGAGAAAAGATATATCGAGTATAAAAGAAATTACGTTTGGAGAAAAACGCGTTTTTATGTAAAAATCCTCATTGATCAAAGCATTTGATCACAGATTAAAACTACATTTTTTACAGTTCTAATTTGCATAGAGATTAAAGAATGGTATTTTTAGAAAGCTAAATGTGTAGAAAATTTGAAAATGCAAAAATCCGAAATCACAATTTTTTGAAGATTTTTTGGCTTTCAACACCTCTTAAAAAAGTTAGTTTACGGTAAAAGTTTCATGTAATATGAGAAATCTCAGTAAAACACATACGAAAAAATGTAACTTTCTCTATAATACTAGGAGAACCTAATTCTTTTACAAAAATTAATTTAAAATTTGCATTTGACACTTCTGAGCTATCACAAGCTTACTGATGCGGAATGGGACTAGCTGCCGCCGTCTTTTCGCCGTCATGATATTTCGCCGTCAAGACATAGTTTTCTTTAAATGTTTATATCCCATTTTGCCATATCATATCTAGTTTATTTAGTGTAATAATTTTGTTTATCTATTTTATAGTCGAGACATACTTTTATTTGTATGCTTATCTTACATATTGCTATATTATACACATCTTCTAGAATTGCTGAAATATTACATAGAACTGATGATTTTTTTTCTCAGGTAAAGAGTTTAGCTATAATTATGAAATATGATAATTTTGTTCTGTTTAATACTGACATAATTTTCCTACTAACTATGTGTAATTTCTTTATATCCCGTATTTGTATACTGTTATATATTGTTACGAAATGTACAGTTGCGGTGAGATAGCTTCCCCGCAAAGCAGGCTTAGGGATGCTATAAAATGGCAAAGAGAGGCACGGTTGCCACATTTGGCGAGAAATCGCCCATTTGGCGACAAAATTGGCGATATGCCATGGGCGGATGGAGAAAATTCTGGAACGAACTCTTACCGGTTTAGCCCAGAATGTTCTCGAACACAAGCCGAAAGCTGTATAAACCCTGCTGGTCCGCAGTCAGTTGGTGAGTGTGCCTCGTCTAGCCAGCTAACTCGAAGTCTAGCGCCAAGTTGGTCGTCGAGTGCATTGAGAGGGTCTTTAGTGTATCGCGAGTTAGTGCATCATCGAGAGAGTGTGTTGAGCTCCGGGACCGACTGCGCCGAAGAGTCATGAACTGTCCTCTGTGTGTCGTCAAGTGCATCGCGAGTCGTAGCGTGGAGAGTCTCGAGAGTACGTAGAGTTCCGAGAACGACCAAGCAGAGTCCGGAGCTGTACTCTGGTGCTTTACAGTGAAGCTGTCTCCACCGTTACAGCCTGATAACCCGAAGGGTGTGTCGTTGATTGTTCCAGCGAGTGTATAGTAGATCTTCGACGACTGTAAAATGTGACTTTGGAGCTGTCCTGATTAATATTGGCTAAATAAAGTGTGTTCCGATATTCCATCAAGTGCTGTATTCGTTATTCACTCCAGATCTGCACGAAATCCAATCCTCCAAATCTGCACGCGAAGTGAAGGAAGAAAATAACGTAACAATATATTATAAGCAACCTTTATTGCGTATTTCATTTCTACATACCGCGAATCAGCTGTCGGAGAAACAGCGGCTACGGCGAAGCATCCTAGATCCTACTGATGTTCGTGTACCGTTCCGTATGTAATCAAGAAAATATTTGAACTTAAATTCAACTTAAAATAAACTGAATACTATATCAGGTTTTAAAAATAATGAATGACACAAATAGCAAGGCTGTAATCAATGATCATAAAACCATCATTATGCTCCGAAATTTCTGCTCTATGTAGCACTTAAGAATCCATATTTTTGGCAAAGGAGTGTGGAATAAAAGGACACATTCAAATTTTGATTATCAGAAACAAAAGGAAGACAATCTGTTTTAGACCTTGAATTTGCTTTTGAATTCATTTTCTCCACATAAAACGGCTTACAGGTTGTTTTAGAGTTTCAGTAAAAATTTAGTTTTCGAAACAAAACATTCCTATAAATGAATATTAAGTTTCATCCATGCTGCACTTAATATTAGCATATTGTAATAAAAATTAAGGGAATATTTACTTAGAATGCATTTGAATGAAATATAAAATATAAAACAATATCACTTTAAAAAGAGGAATGTATATAATAAGAATTACATATATTAAAAAGATTATTCTATCCTACGAAATTTTTGGGGTACTTATATTGTCTTAAGAAGATATTTAATTTCATAAACTGTGATTTTTGAAGTCACAATCAATTTGCAGTCATCCTAGCAAATGAACGTTCTTTAATAAGTTAAGTATGAAAACCCTCAAACTTTTATGTGCAGCAGAGATAAGCTTTATTAATATTTTAATGAGGCTATATATATATATTTAACAGTAAGTGATATTTCATGTAATGCAGAGATATCAATTGCCAAAATAAGCGATTTTGTTTTACAATTGTTCCTTAAATTTGACTGAAAAACATTGCATTTTAGTTGAAAGAAGCGCTGAAAAATAATATAAGTCAGCAAATTCATTCTCTGATATCTGTGCTAATACTACACATTAAAGTTATGGAATATTTTGTGTTTAATATACACTCTTAGATAAAAAAACGATGCACCACGACACACCGAGAAAATATAAAGCAAATTGAACACAAATTGATATGCACACAGGTTTTGACGAAAATTGCAAAATTTTACATTTTGGCTGCCAATGAATGAACAGTTGTCGCTACAGCGCATCTGATCTGCGCAACTGACAGGATATTTAAGAAGAGAAATTACGATTCCAGGTCATAAATTCTTCAGGAATTTTATTCCGTGTACTCTGGTAAACAGTAACTATGCCTCGCATACAGGGTGCGCGAACGATATTCGCACCTGTCAGAATTTGAGAAAGGTCGTCTAGTTGGGCTCAAAGAAGCCGGTTGGTCTTATTGGTGTCCGGTTGGTCTTATTGGTGCTCGGCATTTGAACAGGAGCGATGCCACTATTAGACGATGTTGACAGGAATGGGTGAATCATGGCCGCACACAGCGTCAAGAAGGAAGCGGTAGGCCTAAGAGAAATGACAGAACGTGAAGACCGAGCAATCGGCAGAGCGGCACTCACAGCCCCAGATGCATCATTATCATCGATTGTACGTGCAACTAGTGCATCAGTGACCGCAAGGACCATTCATAGACGGCTTTCAGAAAGGTGGCTGAGGTCACGGCGCCCCTTGTGCTGACTACCATTGACCTCTGTACAACGTTAAGCCCGTTTGCATTGGTGTCGGGCTCATTCGCACTGGAATGTCACTGACTGGAGTAGAATAGCCTTCAGTGATGAGTCCCGCTTTGAACTGAGCCCCGATGACCAGCGAAGGCGAGTCTGGAGACGCCCCAGTCAGCGGTGTGTTACCAACCTGACTGTCGTCCGGCAGACAGGCCGACAACCAGGAGTGATGGTCTAGGGTGCTATTTCATTTCATAGTAGGACCCCTTTGGTTGTCATCCGTCGCAACCTTACAGCACAGCGGTACGTAGACGAAGTTCTAAGGCCCGTTGTGTTGCCCTTCATGTCACGCCACCCTGGGCTTACATTCCGGCAAGATAATGCCTGCCCCCACACTGAACATGTTTCTACTGCTTGCCTTAGTGCTTGCCGAACATTAGCTTGGCCAGCAAGTTCGCCGGATCTTTCTCCTATTGAGCACGTTTGGAGCATTATGGGAAGAGCCCCCCAACTAGCTCGGGATGTTGACGATCTAACGCGCCAGTTGGACAAAATTTGGCACGATATTCCTCAGGAGGACATCTGCAACCTCTATCAATCGATGCCAAGCCGAATAACTGCTTGCATAAGGGCCAGAGGTGGACTAACGCGTACTGACGTTTTCACTCTGTAAAGCTGTTTCACTTCAATAAATCATCCAATTTTTCTCAAACTGTAATCATTTGCTTTTTTGTACATGTACATCACTTCCACCGTTTTTCGTCCCATTCGGATGACTCCTTCTTGGTGCGTCCTTTTTTCGTCTAAGAGTGTATTATGATAGCTTGAATAATTTACTAAGTGAAAGCTCTGTTCCTTGTGGATTATAAAAAATGCTACATTATCGATTTATAGAATCTTCTCATTCGCTAGCTTAAAGTTGTTCATTTAAATTCAGTAGCGTATTTTAAGAAAGTTATAATTTAAATTACAAGTCAAAGATAAATAATTAAGGAAATAAATCTAGTAGCCACATTTTATTAACAGTCATTTTAAATCACGTTAGTTGACAAACTGGAACACAAGAAACTGAAAAAGATAGTTATACTGATATTAGTCTAATACTTTTAATTTAATCCCCTCTGCTTAGGTTGTAAAATAAATATTTTCCTTTTAAATGAGTCTCCAAAACGGAAATATGTGATTGTTGCTGTAATATACTTCCCTTAACAGCTGTTTAAACCTCATGAGAAAAGTCTTTGAAGAAACAAATATGAAATGTTTTACACTTAAATGCTGCTTCAAAATCAGTAGCGTATACTATTCTCAATATTCCCAGTTTTACTTCAAAATAATCACTTTCTGAATAAACGTGTTTAGATCATTCATGTTTTTAATTAATATTATGACTCTCAACCAATTCATCAACTAAGGTCATCGAAGTTTTGATTTATTTTCAAATGCTACTCATTATCAGTATATTATGAAACAGTACGTTTTCCTGGAATCATTTGAATTAAAGGAGGCCATAAATAAATAAATGAAAATACCTTAATATAAGATTGTGAAACAGCACCTCAGTATAAGACTGTGAATAACACCTGAGTATAAGATTGTGAATAATCTCAGTAGAAGATTGTGAATAATACCTCAGTAGAAGATTATTAATAACACCTCAGTATAAGACTGTGAAATTAAATCTTACCTGATATTCCGTCATATGTCCACCATTCTTCCCAATTCCCAATAGCACCTAAAATACAGAAAATATTCTTACAATATTATACATTATCTAGTTTAATCATGTAAATGTTAAAACATTTTAAAAAGTAGATATTAGTTACATTTCATGAAACTTAAAGAACATATTACAAAAAAGAAGACTTTTCATGCTCGCGGTTTAAAATGGCAGTTTGAGATGCAATACTTGTTTCGATTTGAAATAACTAGCATTCTGATGAATTAATAATTTTCTAGATTGTCTTCTTTGAAATTGTTTGATATTGTCTAAAACTGAAAAGTTATTTGCAAGCGTTTTAATTTTTTAGATCGCAACTTTGAACGTAGTGGCTAGATGGAAACGTCAAAAGTTGAGTAATGATGGAAAATGATTTCAATAGTACAGATATTAAAGTAACTTCAGAGATTAACCTTAAAAAGCAGAGTTCAACTGTTTTTAAAGAGGTATCAGAGTTAAACCTTTAAAAGTTGCTTCAATTTGCTATGCTAAGATATCTGCAAGTCGCAATATAGATTCATAAATAAAACTTTTACTGCTTTAGAGATTTGGGTTCATAGAGTAACAAAAATGCTTTATTTATAAAAGATAGAACTAAATCATCAGCTTTACTGGGACTTGCTTTCATCTCATAATATATTTTTACGTATTATGCAACCATGTTTAATTGAGATTTTCACTCCATACGATTTCTTTTCGTTTCCTTTCGTTTGGACTCAGAAAAGCAAAAATCCTCTTCAGTTTACTCTCCCTTTTTTTATTCACCTAAATTTCATAGTTAAAATATTTGAAACTTATTTTAGGACACTTAGAACCATATAAGCAAGCAAAAACTACTTTACCCTGAACTTCTGAACCTATTTTATATAATTTCAATGCTAAATACTACATTGTTACTACAGGACTGAATAGATCTGCTAATTGTCAGAAAGTTAACTTGATAAAAAATTAAAACTATGCATATTAGCTTAGTTACTTTAAAATATTTCAGAAATGAAGCGCTATTTGTTACAAAAAGATGGTAGTATATTTCAAAAACTCGTGTCTTACATTACTGTTTATTTCAGATCCAAACAAAATAGAGATTGTATAAAAGCAAATAATAAGAATGTAAAATCAGAAATGATAATTAAAGATGTCTAAGTCAAAAAACAAAACTAACTCTATAGCTTAATACACCCTGCTGGCATTCAAAACTGCAACACCATCAAGGAAAGCAAATGCAAAAAATATATTTATTGCACGTAAAACAGTATGGCATGATTGAATTTGATTATTGATAATTGAACAAAATGATTAGATGCAGAGGGGTGGCGGTCCAGTCTCTCAGCAACCCATGACCAGATGTTTTCAAAGGGTGACAGATCTGAAGACCGTGCAGGCCAGGGCAGCAATCGAATGCCCTGTGTATCGAGGAAGGTCAGAACATGACGTGCAATATGTGGTCTTGCATTATGTTGTTGGAACATGGCGTTTGGAGGCCTCGAAGATAGGGCACAACCACTGGACATAAGATGTCAAAAATGTACCCATCTGCGCTCAAATTACCATCTATGTAGAGAGATGTGCGTAGAGATCTAGAGATGACGAACTAGAGATGTGCTTGTCGCGTACCCAATGGATGCCCAAACCATCACACCAAGTGTATGGCCCCTATGCCAATATCGAATGCAAGCAGGCGACGTGTGGTCTCCACTCCAGACTCCAGACCCGTACACGGCCATCAGAATACTATACGTAGAACAGGGATTCGTTTGAGAAGGCGACTTTGTGCCACTCCTGTATCCAGCTTTGACGTCTTGCGCACCAGAGTCGCCGTCTCTCTTTGTGCTGCATTCTCAAGGGAAGCCGAAGTAATAGTCATCCTGCTGATAGTCCACACTGCTGCTAACATCGACGTACCTTTCAAACTGATACTGGGCTTTCTGAAAACATGCCCATTTCCTGACTGATGGTCCGTGATATGGTCGTACGGTTTTGCAGGGCAGATTTCACAATTTGTCTGTTCCCTCTGGCGTTAGTCATGGGATGGCGTTGATATCCTGCATGCCGTTTAGTATGACCCTCAGCACTCCATTGATTCCATATTCGCATGACAGTGATTGAATGTCGACCAGTGCGACCAGCGATATCACGGAACGATAATCTACACTTTGGAGAGGCAACAATCCTGCTTTTATCAAATTTCGAAACTTGCTGATAAGCATTTCCTCTTTTTATGCGAGGCATAACACAATATTCTGAACAAACTCCAAACTTACAAAGCACTTCCCGAATGAGAAATCCACTACACAGCTTTTCTTTTATGCAGTACTTCAAATGTTTTTTCTCCCTCCCGCGTCGTCTAAATGCGCTGAAATACTAATCATTTGCATATCTTCATTTGGAACTTCTTCCTTTCATGTCATTTTGACTTCCTGGATCAAATCATTCCTTTATCAGATCTCTGTCATATTCTATGTCAGAGCATTCCTTCATGGAGTTGCAATTTTAATGACGAGCAGTGTATAAATTTATTTGAATTTTTACACAGATTTATCCATAATATTCTTAAGACAGGTCACGTCTGAATGTATTCAGTATTGCTTTTCCTGAGTATTAATCAGGTTCAGCAACAAAATGAAATAGTAAAGGAAATCAGTAAAAAATACAATAATTGACCTCTTACGAAGCTATATGCAAGATTCGAAGAGGACAAATTAAGCTGGACAACATTATTGTCAAGAAATCTGTGTTATGCAGTGGCCCTAAAAATTCAAGCCTGTCATTAACCCTGTGGACCTTAGTTGCTATTATAGCATTCCAGTAAATCACAGACATAGAATACGCTAAACCGATAGAACATGCAATACACATGGCTCCCTGTTGGTGGTTACGGGAAGAAGTGACTTGCAGAAAAGTGCACCAACATGCCTAGACAAATTTGCGCACTGCGCCAGAGAGATAAGCTACAGTTGTCGGGTTACAAATCGCAGACAATGGCAACAGGTTGGAAGGGGTTTTAAGACAGAATTTTCCTAGTCTAAACTTTTCAGGCTTGCCAATTGAATCTGTTGCTGAATTCATATACTTGGGTCTCATTACTGACAACCGTTTATCACGAATGTCACATTTGAAGTACTTGAAAGATAATATTATTAGCTTATTAATAAATAACATGCAACCTACAACATCATTAAAATAGGGCATTCCGGCACCATTGCTGAGGGTAAGGTATTAGATAGCTACAGAGCGTATAGTTCTTTCTTCTCGGAAAGCAAAATGACTTCTCATATGAGGAGAAAACTGCTAACAATTCAACGACAGCATCTGTTGCTCGTATATAGTACTCTGCCCTCCAAATCATTCCTGGTCCTCTTTCACTTGACCTCGACTTCACTTGGCTGGATTCCATGGTTGAAAGAGAAGCTGCGGTTATGAGAACTACAAGACTAAATCTAGCAACAAATCTGTAGAATGGACTCGTTTTCCTTCTGACCACGAAAACCATAATCTCGCGAATATCTGTCAACCGACCCATTGCAACTTATAGCAGAATATCTTCTCTGCTGAACTCATAAATCTCCAACAAAATATCTGCATGTATACAGATCGCTATAAGACAGTGGACGGTGATTAAATTGTACATTCTTGGAAGAGTAGTCTGGGACGAAATGATTCAGGATACAAGCAGAATTAACAGCAATAAGAGCAGCGACCGCCTATTCACAGCGCAGACCCCAGAATACAACGTAGATATACAGTGACTCGGCTTCTAATCTTGCCGAAGTCTCAACAGGGCGAAGCCAAAGTCCTTTAGTATACGTAAAGTACTGCTCGAGTGCCCAACCTATAAGAGGCCTACTCTGTGCTGGATGTCGGCTTACGGTGGAATTGCTGTAAATGAGCAGGCAGATAGCAAAGCGAAAAATGCGGCCAATGGCCCATCCCTTCTGCAGAATCCCGTTTCATTTCCAGTCACATTTCTAAAACAATCCACTGATAAGTATTTTCTTGCACAATGACAGGAACGCAGAGCTCAGCTGCAGCAAGCAGGTGTTCCCATCGGCTGATGCCCAAATTCAAGGCAGACTTGTAAATTAATATAGTAACTCTCACTAAATTTTTAACAGGTCACGGCCCTTTTCTGTCTAATCTGAGATGATTTGAGTATAGGGACACGGACACCTCCGACTGCTGCGGTCTTAGCATCTCCGATCTCTACATACTTGAACGTTTCTTTACTCGGGTTCAGTATCTCAAATTACCTTCTAGTGAACATTGGAAAGCTTGGACAAAGAACACGCTCTCTAAGAAAGTTACAGAGCTTATAGCGAAAAAGCTATTAATTACCGTGCTTCTATATATGCCAACATTTCTCATCGTCAGTAAAAACTGTGACCTTTAAGAAAAGTATGTATCTTATAAATTTCAGGTCTTTAAAAATGACGTTTCCCTGTACTGGAAACTTTATCGGTTTTAGTGTAATACAAAAGTGTAAAACAAAAAATGCTCTAATTTTCATAGTGTAATATGATGAAGATTAGTGCTTGTTTGCAATAAATTAAAATACGAGATGATTCTGAAAGTAAAATTTAAAAAAAAATTAAAATTAAACTAAAATAAAATGTTAGCAATTTATAGAGGATTTCTTTTTTCTGCTAAAGAAATGGTGGTAACATGTTTTGACTACTTCTTTAATTTTCTCTCTTAAATTAATTAATTTTCCCGTTCTAATCATCAAAAACTGAATAAATCAGTAATTATCTAGATAGAAGCTAAGCATTAGAAAGTCAGTTTAAGATTTAGTTCAGTTTCTAAAAGAGATAAAATCTTCACTTCATCAATAAGCGAGGGAAAATAACAATAACTGGTATGTAGAGACATTAGGTTATTTTGGAAGCAGGAGACATGAAAAGTGAGCAATGCCCTTCCCGGGACTCGAACCTCGGACGTCTCGAATACGCTCCGTGTGTGCAGCACTGTAGAGACATTAGGTTATTTCGAAGCAGGAAAGATGAAAAATAAATAATGGCCTCGCTGGGACTCGAACCACGGATCTCTCGAATAAGCTCCGAGTGTGCTAACCATTAATTACACCACGAAGGCATGGTAAGAAGATGGTAGAGATATCTTATAAGTAAAATACAGAATATATTTTTTTCAGATTCTAATAATTTATTATCTACTTTAGACTCAAACTCATATTTTTCTCGCTGACTATTTTAAACATAACATTTAAGATTTTATCATCCAAGACTGAAAGAACTGAAAAAAATTCCTGCAGGCACCCTTAAGGGAATTAAAAATAAAATAAACAATTCAATGTCTCCAGTTTAGTTGCTTAGTTACTAACATAGCGAATGTTCGAGAGAATCAAGAAGTTTAAATTTGCCTTTCTAATAACTACGAAATTTGAGATTTAAAATTCCCTTCAAAGCAGAAAATTAAAACTTTATAAATTAAATGTTTATTTAGCACAAAGGGTTCTTTAATCTTCCTCTAAAACTCAAATATATCTATATACAATTTACACGTCACACTGTACTAGGGAATATGGATATGAATCAATGCTATTAATAATTCATATCGTAAAATGTGGTTTATTCAAAAATCGTAAGATAATTGTGTTTTGGAAATGGCTAATATAAATAATGTAAGATGAGAGAAAACAAATAAAATATTTCATTGTCATGTTTGAAGGGTTCATAAAAATGTGAATAGTGTGAGGCAGTAATAAGATTTGTTGGAAGAATGTTTAAGGAATGATTTACAAAAGACCTCCAGGAAAGAATTATGCTGTGATAACAATAAATAGCAAACCATAAAAAATGAACTCTAATTAGAAATTATTAATTTCAAATTATATTTAAAAACATTATTAAAATTATTCTTTGAAATAATTTGCGGATCTCAGAAATTAACTGCGCGAATAAATTTTTGATTATTTTCTTATGTATTATTTATTTATATTTTTATTTTATGAGGGCACTACAGGCCATGTCTCAATTTGCGCCATTGAGTTTTTTTAATTCTTTATTTTTATTTAATTATTTTTTTACTACATTTGATTTTATTTGTTTTTCTAATTCTGAACACAGAATCCAAATAAATCAATAATCACTATCTGATACTGCTTAATATTAAATACTTGTTACTTTCTATCTTGAAAGTTAATATATTAGACTCAATACTCTTATAAACCTAGAAAAATAAATAAATCCCTGATTGAATTTTCTTAATTAGTATTAAAAAGTTTCCATGAAGTATTTACATGGAATAATCATGTGATACAATATGTTGACTTAAATAATTTGCGAATCAAGTGCGTCTGAAATAATAAAATTTGAAATGAATAAAAATAGTAATGGTGGAGAGACGAAATATTTGATGAAGAAATTTTATTTTCGAATCAGTTATAGTAATACCCTATTCTTTTAAAACTTAAGAAGTAAATAAAATGACTGTCTGAATTACCTAACATGATTCTGAAAAGATAGCACTAAATATTTACAAGGAATACTCATGTGATGAAATATGTGGATTTCAATAAGTTCTGAATCACGTATATATTAAAGGATGAAATTTGTGAAGAATAAATATGGCAAATGCGAAAGAAAGAAGAATTAGGTGAAAACAATCTTATTTCCTAGTTAATTATTTTCAAACATCCGTTAGATAAAAGTTTTTCTCTCAAATTCTCATTAGTTTCTATTCAGACAAATTTTACCGAAATTGAGAGCTATTTCGGTCGCGTAAATTTGCGTGTCAGTAAGTGTCTGGGATGAAATTTTAATCACCCTATCATGAAATAATGAGTTTCCTTACATTAAAGATATATTATACTGCTAAGCATCTTATTATCATTGTCGCGCACGTGGAGCGATCCAAAACTTCCCGATAAAAATAAAAAAGTATTAAAAAATGGCACTCTGTAGACTATTCACAGTTAATTAACTACCCCAAAGGTAATTAATTTCTGTGTGTGTATGTGTGAATAAGTAATTCGTCACATCAGCGTATCCACACACTGCGTTGATAAATAGACCTCATTAATCAAACTGCATTTCAGCAGCTATATAGGATTCGTAGTGTTTCGCATGGTAACTTTCAGGCATAAACGGGTCTCTTTGAAAAGTGCTTTCGCTTATTAAACCGCGTGTAAACGGGGTTACCCTTCAGGGACTAAAAGACGTTTATTATTGTATCCCGAAAAGCGCTTTTCCTAACTATAGTACGACCTAAAGTGATTGTTTAAACAGCTGCACACCATCACAGTCCCACGATGCACTGCGTGGACAAGTCAATTGTAGCAGGAACAATGAAAGTGCCGATATGAATGGTGCAACACTCGCGAAGGCTGTAGTTAATTTCTCGACAAGCTTTATTAAATTTCCCATTCGCAATAGATTTGTGAAGAACATAATCACAATTTCGTAACGAAGAAATATTTTAAAATTTGCTTATAAAGTAAATTTTAGAATCAATTCTTCCTCTTAAATTGAAATTATGGGGATACGTTTTATATTTAATTGAGATTATTGTAGCTCTTTAAACAAATTTAATGGTAGAAGATTTTTGTTTATTGAAGAATTTTAAGAACAGTGTGATACTGCAAATTGAGTTAAATAATACAATAGAATTTGAAACAACAATAATAAAAATTTCTCTAGGCAGCAGTGATTTAACTGAATTACGTTTTGCGATGCTTAATTCCGACAGAAAAGTGAATTTCGTTAATGCTTAAAAGCTTCAGTAATAAAATTTTTCATGTTCTGGTTAATAGTAGTTGCATGTATTATAAACAGTTTAAACGAATGTTAGCCCAGGAACAAGAAAATAACGTAGCTTTTCCCTCTTTATGTTAATATGCTTTTAACGATAACTGCCAATGAAAATTTTATTGTTTTTTAAATTATTTCTTTGCAGCTTTGAGATGAACTTATTATTAAAAATTACGGAAGTTATTCATAATAACTTACTTTAAATCATGAGAAATTATTATAAATTACTTTATTAGCAGGATATTTTATAAATTATTAAATCAAGTTTCAAGTAATGAAATATTTCAGGTTCATTGATTTCAAGATTATATATGAATTATACCATGAAATTAACAAACAACAAATATTATAAAACGTTGCTGCGAAATTTAATAATGTTCTGTACTTTTTTAGTGTTGGTGGTGAATTGCTACCTTAAATGTAATAGTATGCATGAGTAATCATAAATTAAAAATGTAATAAAATAAATGTAAAATTAAGAATGGAAATAAAAACGGCTGAAAACTTTCTGTCATATTTTTAGAAACTTTAAAACAGAATTTGCTTTATCAGATGTAAGACTTAAGAGAAATAAATCTACTTGATAGTTTAAAATATTGAAAGAAAATAATATTTATATATATTATTTCATTTAAAGTTAGTGAATTGATAAAAATGTTTTTAAAATTAACGGTTGAAAAGCTTAGAAAGCAAAGGATAAAACAGTAAAACGAAAAAATAAAAACATTAAAAACAGATATTTAAATTAATGCCCAAAATGAAATTGTAATTTAAATTTCAAGCTCTTCGTCAGAAAATATAGCACAATTTCTCATGGTTAACCCCTTTTCTAAATTTATATCTAGAAGAATCTAAACAAACTTTGACTAATATTTTAGAACACTTTAGAGGCCAATAATTAAAAATAAAAACAAAAATTTGTTATGGAAGCAAATCGTATCCAAATCAGGCATTATCAACTTGTTATCACAAAATAAAGAGTAAAATTACAAAATCAACAACAATGGCCAGAAGATTTGGGGGGGGGTGAGAAGAAAAAATATTTGTAACAAAAAACTTTCGAATTTGCTTGATACTTATTTGAAACAGATTTAAAAAAGCTATAAAAATTCATCCAACGAACCTATAAATTTCTTTCAAAATCTCTTACAAATATAGTATCTTATTATTTTTAATGGAATTGTACCTTCATGAAATACTTTTTTAGCAAAATATTTGGGCATTTCTTTAAAGCATGATATTTAGCAATACGTATTGGTTATTGAAACACACCTGAAGGTCAATATCCAGATAAATATAATGAAAATGTAATCTTCTGTGAAGGGATATGTCTATCTGCTTCCTATCTATCTATATCGCGAAATTTTGCTCCTTATTAAAATTTTAAAAAATAATCTAATACCTAATCAATTTACTAACCATTGCCTTAAAAGAGCAGGCGTTAAATACTCACTCTAAATCATTTAACTGATAGGGATATGATAATTTGTTCCTAAACCTGAGAAAGCGGTATAAGTTGGATGACTATCAGTTGAAGGATTTGTACATAGTGTAATTACAAAGCTGTATATAATGTAAAAAGCTAATTGTCTTCAGACTTATGCTGTTACTAAAAAAATGGGCCTATTTAATAATCTTTAGTCTGTCAAATAGCTCTTTGACCATGAAAATTCCTTTTTTCCTTTTCTTAATTTCATCCTCGTTACGACACGACAATTAGCCAGAAATTAATTAATTTCCATTCACTAGTATTTTCAAAAATTTTAACAGACGGTTTCACTCAAATAAGAACTCCACAACATACGTTCCTCAAGCATTCCTAATCATTCCCTTTTCCATAAATTACTTCACACATGTCTGTCCGACTGATATAATTCAAAGCCCCCGCTGCCGATAAAGAATTTCGGAAACACAACCTTTCTGAGTAAGACGCGAAGAAAACACTTTGCCCACTTCCCACTAGAAAGAATGTAAGTTAATTAATGCTTTTTCTGGCCTTTTATATGTTCATGTACATTCCCTTTTCTTATTATATATATTTTAAATTTAAATTTTTATTTTTTGATTTGTTTTTGCAAAGATTGCAATATATTTCTTATATTTGGTAATTTTCTAATGTTTATTTCAATTACTTTGACTTCTATTTTATAATGCCAATTTCCAATGTTTAATTTTTACAAATAGTTTTGAATTATAATGCATAAACACGAGGTTGTCGGGGGACAATTACTCGAGTAATTTAATAAATTTTACTGCAGAAATTGCTTTTTACTCAAAATTGAATTAGTGAAAATGCTTAATCGGAATGAGTTCTTTGGTACTCTGCATTGGTTCTTGATCCCTTCAATTCACAAAAATATTTGGCTTAGCTTAAATTGCCGGTTTGGCATCGCCTTATTACTTGAGTAAAGGACGAAACTCCTTCGTATTTATTTCTTAATTATTTTTCATTGAACGGGAGTTGGCTTGTTCCCCTTGAAAAGTCAACTAATTTCCGATCAATGGCAATGATTACTTGCTTTTAATTTAATTACTTGCTTTTAATTTAACTTCTTTTTACAATTGAAATTTTGTTATTCATGATTTAATTCAAGTCCCCGTTAAACATTTTTAACAATTTACATTCAAGTTACTTTAAAACAATTTTCGGAATTGAACTTACTAAGTATGGATTCACTCTTTTAAGCTACTTCTACTAAAATTAATCTTAGGAGATAATATAATCAATATTTCTTTAGTAAATAAATTATTATATATATATATACAAACCATAACACTGTATTTCCATTTACTGCATCTTTGCACTATAAAATCGTATAGCATCCAAATCAGTTGTTCTAATGTCACAATAATACAATAATTCTAGATCTTAAAATGGCAATATACGTAGCTATTCCCTTAACATTTAATCTCTGACAAAATATGTAGTGTTATTAGACTCCTGGTGGGAGACAAGGTGAGACGGAAAGAGGTCTCGGGCTATACTGAATGTTATGCATGGTTAGGTTTAACAGCAGTGTGCATAATTCTAACGCAGAGGTGATAATTAATAACCATGTCAGGGCATGCCCGAAGAATGTTCATTTCGCTTACACCCCTCTATCTTCATTATATGTAGGTCATACCGTAAAGAATTCTTCCTAAACTTTAATGTAATAGCACAATTTACAGACTTTTGTTGACAGCCGTCGGGCCAGAAATGCTTCCTTATCAACCTCTTGCACACATACTCTGGGATTCGCTGTTTATAACTTTGCCAAAATTAATGCACATAAAAGAGTAACCTACTTAAATTTAAAAAAAAAAAAAAAAAAAAAAAAAAATGCTGTCTGCTGTGGGGTATTTCCTCCCATTTTTTTTCTTCGTATTCTTTCCTTTTTCATTTATGCATGCATACAGGCATACATGCATATATATAGACATATATATAAAAGTAGAAAGATAACACGAACAAGAGAGACATATGTGGTCAAGAATTTTGCGCATTAAGCTTCAAAATTATAAAATATTTGCAAAGAAGAGGAAAGTTCAAAAGCTATTGCTTAAAAGTGCATTTGATACTGTAGTTCCTGCGTAAAATAGTTACACATGTAAATACAACAATGCAATACTAAAGAATTCAAAGTTATCGCGTAAAAGTTTAATGTAAAATTTACAAAACGAGATAACTTCAAAATTAAAAACGGATGAGAAAAAAACTAATAAATTTTAAATAAAATTGTTTTAAACATTTAAATGGTGCACGGAAATTAAAAATATTTCAAATAAACAGAAAATATGTACAAAGATTTGCAATAAATGGTAAATTAGTCCAATTCGATGTTTGAGACGGACTTAGAAAGGGAAAAGCGTCACAAAACTCGAATTCAGCTAATACCATAAGCGCGTTTCGTCAAACGAAAACAATTGAGACTGAAAACGGAATTTCATAATAGAATAATCAAACTAAATTATCTTAATATAGTAAGTCTCAATGGTTTTCTTTCTTTTCCCGACGCGCCTGCAATTAAAATTGTAAATATAAAACTTACTATTTAAGCAATTAAAAACTATACAAAAAAGCCTAGTTAGGCAAATGTACAATTAAAATAAATAGTTAAAAAGCTATTAGTCAAAAATTACACAATTTTAAGGGAGATCTCTATGAGCATTAAAAAATTAAACTTTTAAAGGGAAAATTAAAAGAAGCATAATAATAACTTCTCAAAATGAGTCCCGCTAATACCAAAGTCAAAGCAAAGTAGAAGAATAAGACAATTATACCTGCGTCCATAGCAGTGGCCTGACCAAAGTAAAATGAGCAAAAACTGCTGAAAAGTTTTGCCGGAAATGAAATCCAATGGAGTGCTACCAGAAAAGAAAAATATTCAAAATTCTCCAATTAGGTGAGACGATGTGGAAGGGGGGGGAACAAAGGTAAAGAAGCAGTAGCCAGTGGTACGTAACGGCCAGTGGGGAAAACTTTGCTTCCATAAATGGGGATTTTTGAAGGTGGAGGACGGATGCTAGACTTCCAAACATGTATGTATATGTATATGTACATATGACAGACATATATATATACCTACATATATATACCTACATATATATGTATATATAAATCAAACAGGAAATGTCGGAACTAATGGAACATTTTTGGTTCAAAATTTTACATTGTCGAGAGGAACAAAACATGTTTCCCAGTACTCATTAATCGACTCAGTTTGGTGTTTCAAATATTTACCCCTTGACAAGTTCTTTTTGAAACATTAAATAGGGGTGATTAATATCGTGTTTGTACCATTTTACCTTTTGCATTGCTTATTTTATTATTAATTTTTTCATTGCTTCTATTATGCTCATTTTCATTTTAAAGTTACACCAATATTATAACAACCTTAACTTCCCTATAAAAAGTTCAACTAGAAAAAAATCACTTTTACTATTATTACTATTATCTATTATCTCTCACTATTATCACTTTTACTATTATCATTAGTCTTTACCCTATATCGTTTTCCTCAGATTGCATAATCAGAATTTTTATTCCTTTTGAACTCAAACTATATGTATACATATCTATATGCAGTTAGAATTGCAAAATACTGCTTATTGTTATAGTTAAGCGAGACTGGTACTACAGAATCGATAAAATTATCAGTTTTCAAGTTTTTCGGTAAAAAAAAAAAAAAAAAAAAAAATTACTTTAATACTCTTACAACACTGGAAAGAAATTTTGAAAAGATCGGGCGACAATAAATGGTATAAAAGGCTTTTAAAAGTTTCCACTGGCTTTTAACTGTGTTTATTTTCTGTTTCTTCTTAACTGTTTCAAATATTTATTAAAAACCAGTATAAAAGAAGAGGAACGCAATTAGATGTGACAGCAACTATCAGAAAACTGTTTTTATGAGTAAAAATTGTTTGATTTAAAATACTAAGTGAAGATTGAAAAAACAAAATTTGCACCTTTATACTCGCAGGATTTTTTTTTTTCTTTTTTACGCAGTTTTGGAAATATTTTATGTGTATTATTAGTCAATTTCCTTATTCTTCTTCAGAAACGGAAATTGTTTGTGATAGGCATGAAAAGAAAGAGGTGGCATAATGAGAGTGATCAATTTCTTGATTGTACCGTTATTTAAAATCGTGCTGGATCAAACATTAAAATTTTGAATTAATTAAAATACTCCTAATTAATTTAAAATGCAATTTATATACTAGAACAATGGCTAAAATTAGTGAAAAAATCATGTGTACTTCTGGGCGGTTTTAAATAAAAAGTTTTGTCTGTGTTCAAACTTCAAATTTTACTTTTTGGAAAAAATGAATTAAACGAAAAATTAAAAATATTAGTATTGGTTATAAAAAGTTTATCATCGCCAAATTAATAGTTATAAATTTTATTTTAGATATAGGTTTTATATTTTATATATATCTATTGAACATAGATAATTCAAAAGTCATAAGTCAAAACATCCTAAGGACATTTCGAAATCAAATTTGAAAACTGAAAGACTATTTCTAACAAATTGCACAAACAAGATAGTTTTAGAATAATTTTATTTTCATAAAACTACTTTACCTAAATTAGAGGACATACCAACGCAAAGAAAGTGGTACAATTTACAAAGCGGTTAAATAGTTACTTGCGCAGTTTATAAATAAATTCAACAGTGCGTCTTGCAACACAAAGGTCGGTTTAATTTGCAAATGCATTCTTATCGTGCTCCAATACTCATTTTTCATTGTAAAGCAATGATCTCAAGAGACATATGGAGGGAAAAGACGAATTTCAAGATTGCTAACTATCTTATATGTTATTTGAGGAGAGGAAATGTTCTTTTATTTTTATACATGTACCGATTCGCAAAGGCTTTAACCTTAACATCTTTTCATAGAATTGCTTTTCCAATAGCACCAAAGTTGAAGTACTTTAGTATTGAATCGGAAGACTGTGAAAGGTTTCCTATACAGTGAAACAAGTGCAGCTGTTGAAACTACAGAGCAGCACAAAACCTACTGAAACCTTTGAAAATAGTTCAAAAGATCGCTTAGGATCTAAGTCGGGCTTTGTAAAATTTCTTTTTTCCTTGCTAAGAAAACGTTAATAATACATCCTTAGAAAACCTAACTTAGAGCTAAAAATGCGATAAAAGTTAGCAAAAAACTTTTCTTTTGAGACGAAGCAACTTTTTAGTGTTATTCTCATACTAAAGAAAATAAAAGCAATATCGAGAATATTTAATTGCAACTAGAGTAATTGCAAATAGCTCTATTTTAGATACATTTTGGCACCAGAGATTTATTAAAGTATTGCAAGCAATTTAGCTAATATTTGTTGTAGTCTCATTAAAAAATATCTGCTGAAGAAAAATTAACATTTTATGCTATCTAATACTGTGAGTGCACTAATTAAGAAAGTGCTTTTTTACTCAAATTGCTTAATATTTTAATCATATGACACAATTATGTGAAAAAATAATAATTAATTTTAGAAATAAATATTTTTATTTGCATATTACGTAAGACATGAAAGTAACGTGAAACACAGTAAGAAAAAAGAATGAAATGAAAATAGCTTTAGAGTATCTTTGTTTTCAGTTTCCCTTTATTAGTTCTCACGATACTAAATAACAAATGTATTAGACTTTTTCTTTTCTCTTGTTATCCCAAAGGCGTACCTTGTAACACTTTTGAATAACTCTTATTTACCATTCAGATTCATACCCAGTTCTTTTGCACGATAAAAATAAACTAGCTTTTGAAAAACAAAGAAATAAAAACATATTCAAAATTACATTTCCTGGGCTGTGGGCAATAGCATACTATTTTGTGTTCCCTCACTTTTCTAATTTTTCTAATTTTATCTCTAATTATCTAATCTTATATGAAAATTGCCTATATGTTTTAGCTTTAACACACCTGATTATTTTTTAGTTCTTTATTTATGTAAAAGAAACGAAACGTATGATATTTAGTGGAGGCTTATTGCTGTCTTGAAAGCAAGGGTGTAACCAACCGAAGTACTAGCTATCGCGTAAGGCTTGGCTCTATATATGCGTCTCACCTTTTCCTCTCATGGATGAAATATCGGTTTACTCCCTGTGGTGCACCTTGGATAACGTTTTCGATGATGAGATGGTTAAATGACCTAGGGTTTGATTGCTCTTGATGAAGGGTTTTCAGGAAATATCCGACCTTTGGAGGGAGCAAAATACGTATACGCATACAAATGAAAAGAAAAGAAAATATGAGAAGAAAAAACGGAGAAAGACTTCACACAAGATCACAGTGAGTTTTTCAACTTAATTAGACTGTTTTTCTATTTGCATTAATTTTCTTAAAGTTACCGACGACGAAACCCATACCATATATGTAAATATGTAAACATTGATAAAGATGCATTTAAGGTAATGGGCAGTTAACAAAAGTCTATAAGTTATGCAGTCAATCAATCGTATTAAAATTTAAAAACACATTTCTTCGTGCATGACCGTCATGTAATGAAGATTCAGAATGAAAATATGAACAATCTGCAAGTATGTCATGAGAAGCATAATAATTATCACCTTTGCCTTCAAATTTTGCAGCCGATTATTAGCATGCAATATAGTCGGGAATTTTTTACCTCTCACCTTGTTTCTCTCCAAAGAATAATAAAACTAAATATTCCGTCAGAGGCAAAATGTAAGATGAATGTTTATTAAGAGATATAATTATTGCATTATTATTAAATCAAAGAGATCGGACTTAGTAGCAATATAATCTATAGTATAGAGAAGGCAGTAAACAGGTATGTCCAATCACAGAAGATTAGCTTACCACAATATTTGTTCGGATATTGGTTGTCAGACATGTTTTAAAAACCAATACTTATTGGTGAATTTTATTCTTCCAGTAAATGCCAAAATATTTAGATCAGAGAGAAGGATTTCTTGAAGATTAAGGAATGTCGAGCAACAATTTGAATCAGTCAGTACAAAATCTCTTAAATTTTTAGCAAAAAAAAAAAAAAAAAAAAATTTAAATGTAGTGAAAAAAGATGTTGTTAATGTAACAATAAAAAAATTATGTTTACTCTGAATTCAGCTTAGCTTAAATATTTTAAATTCAGTTATTTAAGAACAATAAATTATCCGGATTATATGCTGACAAAACAATCCAACAGAAATTTATAAGAACATTGGGTGAATTTGAAAGAAATGTCACGAGTACTGTGAAGAAAGGGATTTAATGGCAGCAACTAAATGGTATTTATTTCCTAGTGAGGATGATGTCATGGAAATCTCATCGTGCTATTTTAGAGACACGAATTTCCTTTTAATCACGAAGTCATTAACAACAAGCGCAGTCAATATCATCTCACTTTTATCAATGAGAGAGCAACGATGCTGCTGGAGAGGGATCGAATTCCAAAACTAAATCTAATGCAGCATTTTTGAGCTAAATGGTAACCGCGATACCGGAGCTAAGGCTTTCGGTAATTGAAATGCTCTGTCTATTGTGTCCCGTTTCTGTTAAGTCCCAAGGACATCACAAAGGCTCCATGTACTACAAACATTCCTTCGCCTAACTTGTCATGATTAGTGAGAAGTGTGCTTGGAGCATGTCTTTTGTATTTGTAGCTGTCTAACGTTAAGACCAGGAAACAACAAAAAAGAACACCAGAAGTACAAAGAATAGAGATACCTTTACTGGAAAAAGTAGCATCCATTTTTATCTTTTATCTTTTAAGTTAAGGTCAATCTAAAACATAGCTTTACTCTTCAGCTTCAATTATTAAGAGGTGTGATCAATTCTAAATGCTAAAGCTAATGAATTGATATAGTTCAATAAAAGGAAATTGAAATCCAAAATAAGGAGTGCAATAAGCTTTTATACTACTTATATTCTATTGCAATCAAATAAATGACAGTAAACGAACTATACTGTTAAATGCAATCGTATTAAGGTGTATTTGAAAACATCTGTACCTGCTCATTGCAGCATGAACCTTAGATTCAATATAACATGATCCTTAAGGCATAAGATACCTGAGCATGTTATAAATCAGTCCGCATTATAGTCTTGAATCAGTGCTGACCATTAGCCCTGTTACATCACTAGTCGATGCGCAATTATAGACGGCAACGCTATGGGCTTAAGGAAAGCATTATAAGCGATTTTGATTTATAGGAGGCCGCTATACTCGCATAGTATATGTTGAATATGTACTGTAATTCATGTTTTTCGTATTACTATGATGCTATGCTTTTCATATCTGAAGCCTTTAAGTCAATAATTGTTTTCATTTTGTTTTTGAAATTTACAAATGAATAATACACTTCATATGGAGATTTCACAACTAGAAGGAATTTGATTTAAGAATAATTTGAGGAAAATATGTTTCATGCAGTGTGGTTATTTCAGAATCATATAGTTTTTCTAATGTTATCAAATAAAAATATTTATTTCTTGCATGTTACGATAAGTGAATAATTTTAGCGCAGCATTGGAAGGTTATCTATCTGAAAAGACAAAATTTCGTGGAAAATACCCTGAAGAAAACTCGTAACTATTTACATCACGCGGGTAGATTATGAAAATGTCTAAGTATTCTAGCTAATTTCATTACTCGGCTTAGAACTACCAAGGTTATAGAGTCATTAGGTCTTTTTTTTAAAGCAGGAGACGTGAAAAATGTGCAGTGTCCTCCTCGTACGGGACTCGAACTTCAACCTGTCGGATATGCGCCGAGTGTGCTACCGCTACACAACGCAGACATGGAGAAAGGAGGGAGAAAATACCTTATCTACGTTCCTTTTAAGGAGCGACTGTCACCAAATCCTGGTGGTGAAGAATCATCATCCACCACCTTTCTTAAGTTCGGATGTCACTGTAGAGTAATTTTTTTCCCAAGCAGGTGACGGGAAAAATAAGAGAGAATCGAACCTCACCGAGAATCGAACCTGGACCTCTCGAATACGTGCCGAGTGTGCTACCGTTACACCATAAACTCATACGGAAGGGAGGGAGAAAATACCTTATAAGGTATTTAAAACTTTATTAAATCAGTCACACCTGGGATTTATGTGTTAGCAAATGAAAAAATATTAAAAAAATGAGGATGATAATTTCACCATATTAAAATACTATAAAATTGTCTAAAAGAAAAATAATTATCTTCAATAATTTGATGAAAATGTATTGTAAATTATAAAGCCATCTGGAATGTGTGCTTTTGACGAAGACAGGGTTGAATTCACAAATTGCAATGAACTTTCTCCTAGAATATGGTTTATATTACTTCAGAAAGTAACATAGTTTCTCAGGCTGTTTCTTGTCTGAACTTTGTAATTGTTTTAAACAACAGGGAATTATTACATTCAAAAAAGAACTTAATAAATAAATGGAGAAATCAATTTTTCACAAATTTAACGGATGTACCTTTTGAGTCTTGATTTTTAAAACCATATAAATCTGTTTTCCATATAAATCTGTTCATCTAAACTCCTTCCTAAAATTATGAAAATGATGCCTGTTTTATGGCATCTGTCTTTTTTATTTCTTTTGGACGAAAATTAAATGAAAGACATTAAATTGGCTTCAGTCTGCACTAAAAATTAAATTGGGCTTTAGTCTGATTATAGACATAAAATTACAGTAAAGAACAAAGAGTGGTTTTAATATAACGAAATACACAATATACAAGTATTTGCTTTTAAAACGTAGTCGCCTGAGCGTCTGGTAGCATTTTCCATGATTAGGAAATCCAGCATAAGTCATTTTGGAATACTTTCTGAAATAAATTGACGGTCTTCACCTTACACATGGAGAAAATCATGAAAGCTTTCATGCAGTCAAACCTTTCAGCGAGATTTGAATTCTGGTCGCATTACCAGTATTTGGCGATATTATCTTTCTGCCGCATGTGAGCTGATAATTCGTTTAAGCATTAGCAAGAAGTGTCAGCAGCGAGGTTCATAAAACCACGCTGCTGACACTGCATCATTACACATCATCACTGCATTGAGTTTCATTGCTACCATCCCGATTGGTTCGTCCATCCGTCTTTTTTTCCCACTTTTATTTTGGTAGATTATTTGAACATGTAGGCTAACTTGAACTGGCATTACTGATGATTACTCTTTCTCTTACTAGTAAGATACATTTTTATAGCTTTCCATAGATCAAATTGCTGATTTTGTTGATTCTTGAGCTAGACTACTAATACGAATCCAAATATAGTCCTGTCATCAGATATTCTGTGCACAATTGACGCAAGGTAAAGTACTGATAATATATTAATTTATTTAGATTAAATCTTCTCTTCTAGTATTTTTACATATTATTTTTTTGAGGCATAATCTTGCTTGTTAATGTTACCTTAACTGTTTTAAAAATGATTTTCATTATTTACCGACTTTTGATCTAAATTATTTAAACTGCTTCGCTTGGTAACCTTGTAAGGATCTTAAGTTTGACTAACGTTTATTTTGTTTTAAAACTTTACTATCTTTTCTTATTTTCTACTTCCGACCAGAATAAACACGTTAACTTGTTTATGCAAATTGTACTTGCTAATGCCCAAGTATTTAAGTTGTGGCTTTTTGCCAAAAACAGAGTTTTAGATGGAGAGAAATTGAGCCGCCTTGCCACTGTATTTCACTCGAGTTTAAATCAGTTGTTGTCTGCCTTTAAGGCCAAAGGTTTTAGTTCTCTTGAAAGCTAAAGACGTATCGTAGTTTTCCGCAGTTTGCGTACTACATACGTAGTAATTTAAAAGGCCAGTCTTAGTGTTAGACATTTGTGTAAAGCACTTAAAGTTAATCCTTATTTTTAGTTAGTTAGCAGTTCTTATATTTTTACGTTCACACTACAAGTGGTTGGTATTTGTATCCGGAAGTGCGGGAGCACCTGTAATACCGTGGAAAATAAAGAGTAATTTAACCCTTCTTATCCTGTCATCCTTGCCATACTCTACAAGACATAGTTTTAGTCAAACTCACTGTCGAATCAGGACACGTCATGTTTGTCAATCAGACTAAACGAAATACAAGTCCTGATAACCTCCTCCCCCCCAAAGAAAAGAATTATTCTTAATTTGCAAGATACTGAGTAAAGAAACATAATATATTGCCTACAACAGGTTGTAGTGCGTGGTAATGTAAGAGAGTTCGCCAGAACTTCTAAAAATATAGTCATCAACCTTCAGACATCTCGAACGTTTGTAATAAAAAAGTTCCTTCTCCTTATGTTTCATTAATAATCTGGATAGATTAACCAACAAATATAATTTTAACCAAGGTATTTCATCTAAACTCCTTCCGAAAATTATGAAAACGAGGAAAGTGATGAGCCACTTACCTGTGGAAACTCTTCCGGTAATGCTAAATTTACGGGCGTGTTACTATAGAAAATCCAGTCCAGTTCAACATTTAAACTGCTCATAGTAAACTGATATTTTCTAATAAGAGATATATAGTTGATTATCTAATTTGCTTCCTGCTCACTTTTTTCGAGAACGACACGATGACAGAGTATTGGAATGATTATTTTTACTGATATAAGAATTAGACACCCCTTCTAAGAATACGTTTCCATTAAAAATTTCTCGTATTAACTTTCCCTGCTTTCTTATACACTATTTTACTGTTATTGTTTCAGTTTGGTATTATCGTTGCTGATAATATGATCCTTCTGAATTTATGCTATTAACAGATAATTATTTTAAGTTACGCGAGTATTTATCGTTGATGAGTACTAATATTAGTTTATAAAATGCAGATTAATTAGACACGATGTTTAAATTTCTTTAATGAGAACATGGAAGATTTGCTCAAAAGTATAGCTAAAGTTCATATGATAGATATGCCATACTAAGCAAAATTATTTTTTAAAGAACTGCAAACCAACAATAATATTATCATTTATTATCATTATTTACGACAAACTCTGGATACTTGTATGAGAAATTTAATTTGTATTAAGTGTTAATTCTATTTCTATGCAACTGTTACCCTAATCAAACTCTGAAATGTTACTGCTACTCTGAACAATCATTTGAGAAAACGTCTGTTGAGAAAATCTATAAAGCCGATGTCTAGAGACCTCTCAAAGAATACAACCGAGTCGTTTCACTATTAAATTTACCATAATTATTCCATTACAATTGGTGACAGTACACACTAGCCAGCAACTCACAAAGTCATTCTCTACATTCGAATAATGGGATAAATGCTTGAAACTTGCATAGATGATGCAGCTAAAGTTGTAAGCACATTTTACCTGTCAGAAATACCTTCGAAAGGAGGTGACTTTGGGAGGAATAGTTGACAACTGAATAACATAATAGACAAGATATGCTTGTTCTCCGTCAAATTTGTTAAAGAAGTAAATTTATGGCATAAGTTAAAATTAGTTGAAGAATGTAAAAAAGGATTTGAGCTGTCTTTTAAACATTCTTGTTGATTTTTATTAAAAAAATCAAAATTTTAATTATTCAAACATTGTAATTAGCGTGGGAATTGCGCTTTTGATTGTCACATTGGCGTGAATCTCTTCTATTCTAAAAGAAAGAGGTTGTGTAACTAATATAAACATTGATGCTATGAAATAAAATATATAATTAGATAATCTTAAACTGAAACTTTTAAACCTATAATTTTGTTTTAGTACAAAAAAAAATTCATAACATACTAACTATATAGAATTTATGACTCTAATGAATAAAAGCATTGCGCAAATATATTAATTACAAATAGATAATTACGAAAATCCGTCTATAGATTAATACTAAAGTCCGTCTTTTATTCTCATTTCAAGGCATTTAAACTACCAACTGGGTTTTATTTAAGAACTTTAATATGAAATTAGTGGTACCCCAAAAATATTTCAGAAAATGAAATATTTAGCTAAATATTTTCTTCTGGAGTCTGACTTGTAGCGCTTAAGATAGATATGAAAAAGTTTGGTTTCCAGACTGCAGAAGAACAGAAGCATCTGCAATAAATTTATAAAATCAAATCCAAAATTACCCAACTTGTAATTAAATAACTTAATCCAAAATTATGTTTAGATTCTTTTACACGTAATAATGAAGTATGTAAATATGATTATATTTAAGGGGTATCAGAAACCCCTATACCGACAATGTTAAACTGGCCATTTTCGATGTACCTTTTCTCAAAATCTGCTGTAGATACAAGCTTGAATTTTTTTCTGTAATTAAAGTATAACTATCTGATTATAGTGAAATGAGCTTTTGAAACATTTTGAACTTTAGAGTAAATTACAGGATATTTTGTTAGGCATAGTAAAATTTAGCACTTTTCTCACACAAAAAAAACTTCATTTTTTTTTCTAAGTTTATTACAAAATGCTCATTTCAGTAAATATTAGGGAACCTAATAAATAAGCCATAAAAAGTTTAGATACCTGTGAGCAGTAGTTCCTGAGAAAAAATCACGTTTGGAGAAAAACACGTTTTTATGCAAAAATCCTCATTGATCAAAGCAGTAGATGACAAATTAAAACTAGATTTTTTTCAGTTCTAATTTTCATAGAGATTAAAGAATCGTATTTTTAGAAAGATAAAAGTGTAGAGAATTTGAAAATGCAAAAATCCGAAATCACAATTTTTTGAAGATTTGGGGGTTCTAACTCACCTTAAAAGTGATGCATTTGACTATCATTTGAATTGGGAAAAGTAAGAAATATGATATTTTTTTACTACCTGAATCTGCGTGCATTCTTGGTTTTAAAAACAACATATGGAAATGTATAAAAATATTGAAAAAGATCTGATGAATTACTCCAAGTTAAAAAGAGAAAACAAGAAAACACGTGTAAATTACAAAAAAGGATATATATATATATATATATACCTTTTTGTAATATATATATATAAGGTAAAAAATAGCAAAAAGGACAATTTAAAAACTGAATGACCAAGTTAGTCAAAAATAGCGCTTTTAGCGGCTGTTTTTTTTTAATAAATTTAAATAAGAAAGGAATTTTTGAAACCTAGAAATAGTCGGAATAAACACTTGCAGCACCCTATCAAAGTTCCAGAAACACTTTGTAATATGAGTTATAAAGTAAATTAAAAAAAAAAAAGTTTCAAACTACAGAAAAATTGGAAAAACATGTAATATATATATATATATATATATATATGCATATGTATAATCGGGTTAGCTGTCACACAAATTCCGAAGCCGAAAAAAACATTATAATGCATTAGATCCCTCTGATAGATGAAATATGTTAACAAGGGTGTATAAATTCATTTATTTGCCTATCTGAAGTAGCGCAGGAGAAAAAGAATCAAAGCTCATAAAATACTCTAAAACTTACATGTGTTTCCTGCAAATTGTTAAGAAAGAATGTAGTAAAAGAAATAATTATTATCTTCGAGTAATTGCTAAAATTAAACAAAATAACGATCATGTGTTTCCTAAAATTCTCTCATCCATTAACCATATAAATATTGATTACATAAATATTTTGACTATACCTGAGACACATGTTTTTCCTTTATACGGCACGTAATTAAGGAATATTTTATATCTTAAATTTTAACACACATAATAGTAGATCCGATTTTATTTATTTAGTGGAAGTACGCCAGTTTCAAAATTAAATTTATACAAAAATTAATCTTTAAACCAACTTTTATTTTTTGCAGAAACTCTGTGTCTATTCTGAAAATGTTTTCCAGTGTTTGTTCTGCCACTTTTCTGACGTAAGTGTTAATTAATTTGCTGTAAACAAAGAAATAATGAAATTTTAAAATTAAAAAACAAAATATATTTTGAGACTTATATACATTTTGAAAGAATGACGCAAATTCTCAGAAGAAATTTTTTAAATATATTATACTTTCAATAAATACAAGTACTTAAAAACAAATTTAAAGTGAGTTTCAAGTTTATTGCTATCATCATATTTAACTGTGGTTTAAGCATTCGATTAATTTCATAAACATATTAAATTCCCTTCTATGAACAATTTAATATTTATAATTCCCTTATCAGATGTGCAAGTAAAATCTGATAATATAAGTTTTTAGTTTCAAATTATTTTTGAATTGTGAATTATTTGCTATTCGAGTAAATGAAACTGATCTCATTTTACTACCTTTATACTATTTAATGATATCAGTAAATGTAAAATTTTTATTAGCATTACTTCTTAATTTGAGCAGTTATGAGACATGAAATATCTTCGTAGTTATCCCTATAACTTACTGAAAAATACCATTCTAAATTTTAATTCAAAATCTAGCTTATCTTTGATGTATCTAGCAAAAAGGTCTCTACTCTTCATGAGTTTCAATAGTTTTTGAATTGTTAAGACCTCAAAATGGGACTCTAAATATAAAGAAAGTTTCCGATAGCGATATAGAGACTCAAAGCGTCATATAAGTTCTTTATATTCGTTGCAGGTGGAATATTTTTAATTAATAATCACATCGCGACGTCTAGTTTATAATCTAATTATTTAGCACTATTTTCAATTGTTGATATTAAGTGTCTAATCCTTAGACATTTAATATCAACAATCGAATAAAAAATCCTAAACGTATGAAAACTGAATATAAAGAAATATTTTTAAATTCATGCTTGAAAAATAACTTATAAATGTTTTTGTACTAATGTTTTATGCTATAACATCATTCACTAGTTCATTCTAAGTTCTATTTTTGTTCAGTTAGTTTCAATAGATTCAATTTTATATTTTATGTCATATTCTATAAACAAACCTCTGTCATATTTTGTAAACAAAGCATTAAAAGTCACTTACCGTTACATTTCATATATTACTAACCTATCTTTTGCACATATTGAGATTCCTATCCAAAATCATAAAGCAAATGATCTTCGTCACACTGTTAAATGTAAACAAAGCTGAAAGCAGGGATTATTGCCATTTAAATGAAGAATTATATAGGTACTGTTATTTCTACAGTAAAAAAAAATGAATTTGTTGGCTGACAACGAAGAAACAGGACTCGAAAGTATAAAGCGTAAGCCATTTAAATGCCCTTTAAAATCATTTAAATCTCCATGTCTATACAGCAAAAATCCTTTATAAATGCTTAAAATGCACTGCAATTTAAAAATACTTTTACGTATGCATCACTTATATTATTCTTTATTTTTGGGAATAAAAGATGAACAGAAAATTTTAACTTACCATCCGCTTAAATTCTGGAAGAGGCCATTTTCGAATTCCCCCCCCCCTGCGTAGGACCCCCGTTGTGAAAAACTGGTTAAATGGCCGTAGAAATTAACCTTAAAAAATCAATTGCAAAACATATTAATAAATTATAAATAAAATCTTTATTTATGAGTAATAACCTAATGGTTACCTTATAATTATTCCACGTTTTGTAGTCTACAGATTCAAAAATTTACATTCAGACCCAATAAAAGCGTATTTTGTATTACATTCAAACAGCTCTCTCAATTCCATACATTGGAAGGGTAGCCTGCTAGTCAACTTTCACAAGCTATAAATTTTTCCTTTCTAAAACTGCCGCAGTAATTTATTTTATCAAAAGAAACACTTCACAGTTCTGGAACTTTCCACAATAGTAGTCGTACAACTCTTCACAGTAAATCTACAATCAGTTGAAACACTTCAGACCACTTAAGAACGTTAACCAGAACACACGAAGCTAACCCAGACATATCTCAGAACTTCCGTTGAACTAATAACTGAGAACAGACGCTCCCACCGGTTTTATATAGTTTTCACTGGCCGCCGAGGTATTTCCAGTCCTTTCTGCTTCTTGAAATTACTAGAAGGCGTGTGAGGGCCGAATACGATTGCAGTTCCATAGAACACCAAATACAGTTATTCAGTTACAATATTCATTACAGGTGTACAGGGACCCAAAAAAAAAAAAAAAAAATGTCCCCAAATGGTGGCCACTTTTGGCGTCTTTTGGCGATTTCTTGCCAACTTTGACGACCAAAAATTAGTCGCGAAAACCGTTGCCAGCTTAGCGATATCTCGCCAAATTAGCGTGATAGCCATTTACACAAAGTTAAATAGACGTGACTCTGTATTCTTTCTTTTCCGGCAGAACATCGTCTCCCTAGATTTTCATGTTACATTATACAGAAAAATACAACAATTTCACATATACTAAAATCATCTGTCTATGTACGAAATTAATTAGAATATGGTTATTCACAGCGCAGCCGATCAACATATTTAACGCGTTCACTCAAAATTTAAGTCGTCTACTAAATAAGTTCTCATGTGTCGCGACAATTATAACAAACATTTCATATTCTTTATTTTGTGAATTTCAGACTCAGTGATGTTCTTCAAAAAACTAAGAAGGAAAACGAAAATCAGCTAAAAAATGTGTACTTGTTTAATAAAACTTAAAGTAAAACGTTACAACATCATTTAAATACCTTATTTTATTAAAACTTACAAGATGTCGCCTGTTACAGGTAATTTCAACTATATTCACAATAGTCGGGGTTTTTTTCCTTCTTTGCAAATGTTTGCTAAATTCACTTTGTAGAAAGATATATATGCATGTCCTTCCATTTGATTGAATTGTTTCATTAATGTTTTGCTATTTCAATTGATTTTACTTGGTTAGGAGTTAACACTTTCAATCTGAAATAAATGAAGGAATAATTCCCTTTCAAATCTGAAATAAGTTCTATGTGCACAGATTTGTGTCTAAAGATAAATATGTGCTACAGAAATAAACATGACAGTTTGACTTTTATTAAATTGAATGCATTTTAATAAATGCAGAATGTACACGGAATCTATTTTTTATAAATATATTTTTCTCTTACGCAGAATTTTACTCCAAGTCTAAATTAATCCTAACATAACATTTGGCAGCATTTTATTGAGGAGCAAACACTAAGTTACATATCTATGAGTTCCTCAGACGTGCATTTAAAATATCTAAAATATTTTATATCTTCACTTCAATTTAGTGCTTTTCTGGCCATTTTGTCTTCTTATACATTGTTTATTTTGCTTATAAAGAATTAATTTTATTAAGTATTTAGGAAATGTTAAATTCTTCTATGTATTCTTTATTGATTTACATTAGAGGATCTATGAAACCAATAATAGTAAATATATCTTAGGACATTAGATTATGAAGTGGTCTGAAGATTATCGCATTATACAAAAATGTACCAAAATATCCGGTGGTCTAATTATGAGGAAATTATAATAACCAGCAAAATAAACATAGGAATGAAACAAGGCGTATTCAAGACATTCATACATTTGTGCAAAAGAGAGCAAGATATATATATATATATATATATATATATATAACATAAGAAACTATCCCGTCCTCTAGTTCCCTGTCACTTGTTAAACAAGCGGAGCAAGCGAAGCAAAAAAGCTGAAAAGACACAGAAGAAAAATTGTTATTTCCTTTTGCAAGAACAAAAGAAGTTTGCTGATGCACGAGAACATGATGACTGAAGCAAGGACTGAACGGATACTTTTACCTTCTATCTCAAAGACAAGGGGGGAAAAACTTATTGAGTGAAATAATTCGAAAGGTCAAGAAAAGGTGCTCTCCCAGAGGAAAGACATGAGTTAGAACAAGTTGCATTAGACTTGCCAACCATGCCCATATCATAGCGGAGGAATTTTATTTGACTGGGTGCGGGACTAACACTCAAAATAGCAAAGAAATGTGTCTATAGATTTCCGATTTCATTTCGGATTTGCTTTAGATGAAACGAATCATTAGAGCCCCCAGCGCGACGTTCAGTCGTTGTATCTTTGTATTTCGTTTAGTGATGAGTTAAAAAAATAAGATTGTTATAAGTTTGAAGTTTCGTCTAATTTTTCTTTGAAATCTGAACATAATTTCTTTAATCTGTTTATACGCAACATCTAAGGATAGTTATTGCATTTAAGCTATCATGATGCATATACTGTGTTTTTACACGGATGTAATTTATTGAATTAGTTATGCTAATAACGCTGCAAGGTGATAAAATAATCGGTTTAAGATATTTATTTTCTAAATATACTCTCAAAATTGTATTAAATTCTTTCCGTGAATTTACCACATCTCCTTGTTATATAAGCTTCTTTTTAAAGCTATCATTTCCACTGCACCGTATAATTGCAAGTTCCCTTTTGATTTTGACTATCGGAACTGTCTAGGAGCTTGGCATCTATAATGGGAAAATGACATGGTGATTTTAATGTTATCATTCAATCTTTTCTCAATCAGAGCAAGAAATACGTGGTTCATGACCTCGGAATGCTGAAATTTATATTTTATCAAACTACCCGGATTTTGATAACTTTTGCTTCAATTGTATAACTTATTCATGAACAGAAAGTCGTGATTAAGCAGTCAATTAAAATAAAAATAAAATAATGGAGTGACAAAATGACTAATAGCAAATATGTTTATCTATTAAAATTAATTACATATATTCATGAAGTAAGAAATTTAAAAAAAAACCACAAAAGATCGGTACAGAAGTTTATTAAAAAACAGTAAAATTAAATAATTTTATGAAAAAGAAACACCACGAACGGTATCTCAATGAAACGTGAAGGGATATAAGCGTGCCTCCCCCTCCCAACATTTCGAGTGGTGATGCCATATTAAATTTAACACATTTATTGCTGTACTTCATTTAAACTTATTTCCCAGAATTATTCTAATTATTAACCAATCTCTCAAGGCAAGTTGAAAATGACATAAAAAATTTCAAAATTTGAAATTAAATGTCCCAGTCGTACAGAAGTCAGACTTCTTCGAATTGTATTTTTTCATAACGAGGATAAAACGGTCCCAAATATAAGTTTCGGAACTGGAAGATCGAATTAAAAGTAAAATTTCGCTATTTATCGACATTTTTAAAATTTGATATTACCGAAACATAAATACTTTCTTCGTTTAAAACACTTTTGTAATTGGAAATATATGACTATGACCAACGATTGCGAAAATAAGGCCAGAGAAGGACTTTTAAGTCGGGTAAAGACGTGGGTAAAGACGTATACATGTTTGGTACTCTCGATTGCTATAATAACGAAAGGTGGACAACTAGATATTATAGTAGTCCCATATGCAAAATTTCAATGTTCTACGGCAAATATTTATTGAATTATGCGAGAATTATTACTTAAGTACGTACATATTTGCATACGTAGAGACATCATGAAAAAAAAATCCCTTTTGATTCCATTGTATGATCCAAAAAACAACAGTCCTTTATTCTGTCCGTACCTATAGACATAAGCGAAAAGCCGTTCAAATGAATTCGGGATTGGTCAAAATGGATATCTCTGAAGTATAATACACGATGTTTTTCATGATTACTATACTTCCTTTACTTTGTAAAAAGTAAAAGAAGGAAAAAGTAAAGTAAAGAGTAAAAAAAAAGGAAAAAAGTAAAGTAAAGAGTAAAGAAGGGGAAAAAAGAAAAGAACACGTTTTATTACCATATAATATATATATTAAAATATTCTTAAAGTGATCTATATAGTTTAAATTAATATGTGATTAAAATATAATTTAGAAATTCATGCAATAGCAGTACATTTCGGATTGCAAGCAATACTGAAAACTTTGAAAAATGCATTTCAAATATTGAACTTCTGGGTCCTAAAATGTAAGTAAAAATACATAATCAGTTCTCTCTTAAACTTTGATACAAAATCATCAGTTTCAGTAAGCAATGGTTCACTGCTTGCTTTCGAAAAGAAAATTTGAAAATTAAAAGAAGTAAATAATTCATAAGGATCAAAGCATTCTGCAGCATAAATAACCATAATGGAATGATATACAAGAGACCTGATGCTTCGATGCTGTAATATCACAAAAATCCTCACCTAGAACAAAAACAGCAAGCAGGGTTCATACAGACGTTATATTACTTATTGAAAAATAACATTTTTATTGTTATATCATTCAATGAAACTGAAGATTTTTACATTTATTATCCCTTTATGATGTTGCGCGGCCCCAACTTGTCAGCAACAGTAGTAGTGACTGCTATGAGCTGTAAATTATACAAACTCGTAAGAAGGGTTTAAATCCCTTTTTATTCCACTTTAGAAATCACAGATGCGTTCACTTGACGCTCACAAACTACGCCGACCCGGCGGTTAAAGAAAATAGAAAAGTACAACTAAAAATAAATGACAGGATGAATAAATAACGAAGTCACTATCTACGAGGCTCTATAATCGTAACTAACTTAACCGCGTGCTAAGATACAGCTGAGATTCAGCCAACTTACTGATTAAGAAGTTGAAAGATTCCACGAACTGCCGAAATAGGCACACAGGCCGAAACGCGCGGTTTTTAAATTTCTACCTAGCAACCTTCACGCTCGCGATTCAAGAAGCACACTTACAATCTCGTTCCACTTCTATTTAAACTCAATTTACTTCTGCTAAAATTTAAATACTCTGCGCGTTCTACTACGATTTACATACTCTGGCATTGGCAATTCTAGGGGAAAGTAAAGGCTTGACAGGAAAGATAGCTTAAAATAAATGTTAGTTAAAATAAATATAAACCCTACAACTTCATAATCTTTGAACCAGAACTTCTTACAAGAAAATGCGTAAGGGAAAGAGAATTTTGTATCGGTATATATATATATATATGTATTGATATAGAATGTAGAGTACGGGTACACTTTATTTAAAGTCCGGAATGCCTTGCACCTATATATTTTATCAGCTTAACATAGTTACGTAGACCTTTCGCAAAAAAAGGGACAGTTCTACGTCTCCCATTCTACTGGGAAGATTCACGAAATTAACTTAAGTTTAATTTATAAATTAACTTAAGTTTTGCATGTCTCGAAAGCTCAATTTAGGCTATATATTAGATTTATATATATAGCAATGTTCTAATATAAGTATTCTGAAACAAAATCGGAATTTTCTTGAAATAACATACCTATTTTTTTCCATATTTCCAATCTAGGACTCAAAGTGTATCAAGGTGCCAAATTTCATAAAAATCGCATGAGTAATTTTTTAAAAATTAGTTTTCAAAATTTTAGCTCCTCAGTGTTAATTGAATTTGGTATATATTTATGAATATATATTAATCTCTCTTTTTTATTAAACTTACTCTATTACTTCTTTCAGAATTCGAAATTTAGGTCCAATCTAAATAAAATTCGAAAATATTTTCTAGTTCATTTTTAAAATTTATATTTTTAGTAATTTTTATAAATTTTTTGAAAATATTTTCAATTATAACTTATAAAACTTTTACCATCATCTTAAAGTAGAAGTATTTCTAGGCATATCTGCAAAAATTTAGGGTTTTTTTTATTCAAAATTGCCAAAGATATACGTGAATTTATATATTGGCACGTTTTGAAATTCATCATATTTGTTATGAGCGATAATAACACTAAATGTGCTTTACTCACTATGTTAAAATTATATGAAAGAATGAATGAAGCACCTTTTTTCCGTTCATGCACAATGAAAAAAAAAAGGAAAGGAAAATATGTAGCTAAGTGAATTCTTCTTGGCGCAAACTGAAAAAAGGGCGAGAAGATGAATTTTTAAATTTCTCGGTAAGCTTTTCTCCAAATTTTATAAAATTTATTAATATTTGGGCATAATATGAGTCATAGAATCGAAATATTGAAAATATTCCATGTGGCATTTCAGAATAAGTCCAATTTTGTGCCAAAACAATTATGTTAAAACAATGCTATACACAAATCTAATATATAGCCTAATTCGAGCTTTCCGGGCATGAAATCGGCCTGGAAGAACGGAAGTTATAGAAATGTCCCATATTTTACAAGAAATTTTCATTTTAGTGCAAAAATATTTAACGTAATGGACAAAACACTGTAATTCTTTTTTCATAGGCTAGTAGCTTCTGAGGATGATATACTGCCTGATCTGTGTGAGGCTTCTTCAGAACTGCAGTTTACTATCAGCTGCGGATGATTTCTTTCCCAGTGAAAAATAAGAGAGATAAAAATAAAGTTTGAAAGCCATATAAATCATGTTCTAAGTAAATTAATTTCTAAAAATATATTAAGGTAAACATTTCAGAAGCCATACATTAGCCGCAGTGAATTTAAGGATAAATAGCCGCAAAGTATCATATTCAGCAGTTCTTTGATGTCGGCAGAGAGGACAGAATGAAACAGAAAGTCTTACTGCATCCATAAATTTATCTTCTATTTATTCCCTTTCCTACTTGGAGATACACATATTCTACGCATTTCTAGCTTTGAATTATCCAGACGCTCAATCAAGAAATGCAAGTTTATTTCTTTACAACGATTTCTTCTACGCGTAAATAAAAAAGGCAGTAATTTAAGAAAGATTTTCTGTGCAGTTGCATTTCTACAAGTGACTTGATAATAAACAGCTTTCACGATTAATAACAGAGAATACAGTAAAATAACACGAGAAGCAGGTTAATTAATGTATAGTCTAAGCTTGATAATTGAGTCGTATTACTTTCAGCGATATATAATCTTACGATTCTTCAAGTTGCTAATTATTCTTGAGTTGGAATATTCTTCCAATTCTCCCTGCCCCCTTTTTTTTTTCAAAGAATAAAACTAAATTTGCATGAAATGGAGTGCTTTAATAGCTTTTAATGAAATATCATGATAATAAAATGAATAAAATGCAGCCTAAATAAAAAATGTTGCATTATTTATATCAGACGTATATTTAGAAATGTGACCAATTTTTCGAACTTAAGTTATTTCTTTACAGCGTTAGATGTTGTCTTCTGAACTACATCTCAGCTAACGTTTCGGCTTTTCATTTGCCACTAATTTCTTGGTTGAAGACGATAACTTATTTTCCTCGTTTTTAATCCTCCCGTTGTAATATGCAAGAATAAGTTATTGTTTATTAGTATTTTAATAATAATGTGACTGCCGCTTACAAAAATAAATTTTATTATTTTATTATTATTTATATTTCGCTTATGCTTTTCACATACCATCTTTTTATTTCCTTGTACAAAGTAAAGAAGCTATTATCTCGAAAAATTTCGGGTATCATATTTCAACTGAAATATCCATTTTTACTCCATTTTGACGATTTTTTACGTGATGTCTATGCGTACGGACATAATAAATGACTCTTTTTCCAAAACATATTGTAAAATGGATTTAAAATGGATTCAGAAGGGATTTCTTTGCAATGTCTGTACGCTCGTATGTAAGATACGTACGTACATATGTAAGTACGTATGAATCTCATATGACTCAAAAACGGTTATCTGTAGAAAGTACAAATTTTGTATATGGGACTGCTATAACATCTAGTTATACACCTCACTTTTTTACTGTAATCGGCAAAATCAAACATACATATATATATGACAAATTAGTTTATTTCTTTCTTTTCATTTGATTTTCAGTTCATTTTTTCTTATTTTTATTCCATTTTTCTTATTTTTAGTTTTAAGCTTTTTTCTGTATGACAACTTTGTTTTTTTCTCAATTTTGTTGCAACCAATATTCTTTCCGCGTAACGGGGGATTAACTCGCATATCCGAATCGATAAGATGTAATTCGGATACTCTAAAATTGAATAGAACTATAAAACTTAAAAGGGATTTCTTCAGATATGCGAGATGATAAAAAGCATATTTCATTAATTGTTGTTGGTTGGATGGAGAGATTCAACTTCCCCTTGAAACATCAGGATATTTCTATGGAATCATCAATAATTTTCTTGCTTTCTTCTTCTCTTTTATATTTTAATTCACATTCCAGTGTATTTATTTATAAAATCCAATTAATTATTACCACAATAGCGCACATTAGTTTTCCAAATTGCTTACTAACTTGCCAAATATTTTTTACCACAATAGTGTACATTTGCAATCTAAAATTCACTTCGATTTTCTTAGGAGATAATTTCCTTTATATTCTCTATAACTTTATTAAATTTAATATTATCTTTGCTGCAATATCGCAGTATGTTAAGTTTAGACTTTAAAAAAAAATAAATTCATTAATTTTAAAGTTTTTTTTTCTTAATTTTCTCTTTCTCTCTCTCTATATATATGTAACAAAGCAAACTTATGTGTAATGATATAACAGAAACAGTTGATGACGTAAGTACTGAAGATGCTACATTTTGTAATGAATAGTAACTTGGCAGCAGAGACCGCTTAAATATTCATCTTTACTTCAAAAAGTATGTTCCAGCCACAGACAACTTGACACCCTAATTCGTGTTCATTTCAGGTACAGAAAGCAAGTGTCTTGTGTTCAGAATGAAATCTTAATTCAGAATAAGTTTAGTTTCGGTTTCCAATGGTTTTGATTGGTTAATCAATAAAGCTGTAAAATTATTATTTATGTTTGAACTTTAGTTCCATTTACATCACAACCATTTTGTAAGAGTCATATGACATGGATTAGTCTCAAAATAATGCAGGCAGAAAAATGCATTACTATTTTTAGAATAGAGAGAGGAAGTATTCACATTAAAAATGAAGCAGTAATAGGCTATTGTAATTTAAATTATATATATACAAATTTTATTATAAAGTTTCTATTTATGATTACCTTCTACTACTGGAACAGTGAATTAGGAAATGTTCATGCTTAGATGAATATGTTAAAACAATTAAAAACTTGCAATAAACTTAAAACAAGTTTAAAGTTTGTAATATGCACTTCAAAATCGTACATTTTAAAAAAGAAAAAGAATAGCACATACATAAAATTAAGGTAGAAAATTTTTTAAAAATGAAATTTCAAACTAAAAAAATGAGTTTCCGACAAATAACGAAATCCAACCTTTAACGCGATATACTAGTTCCTGTACTTATATTTGGGAGGAAAGTTTTATACTCGTTATGAAAAAAACAAAATTAAAAGAAATTCGACTTTCGTACGACAAAAATTGATCGGGATACTGAATTTCAAAAATTTGCAATTTTTGATGACATTTCCAACTTACCTTGAGGAATCGATTAATTAATTTAGAATAATTAGAGGAAGTAAGTCTAAATGAAGTGTAACATATTTAATAAGCCATACAAGGAACTTATGTGGTGGAAACATTAGATTTTTTACAAATACGCTGAATCAAGATGATATCTGAATTTTTAGCATGCAGATTTTTCATTTAGTGTATTCAAAAGCTCTCTTACAATTTTATAACTCAAAATAGTGTAGACATTGATAATCCTAGGTACAAGTAATGGACGTACCATAGTTAGTTGCTGGATCATCCACCTAACTCTAGCTAGTATTTCTCATAAGACTGAGAGGAGCAGGCGATTAAGCATCCATGACATCGATGCCGATTACTTATATGAGCATCCTACTGTGGGAACAGCAGAATGATCTTGTACTTTACTGTAAAATCGTACCTCGATGGGTAACACTGCATTCTAGTTGAACCACTCGTTAGACTTGGAATTCTGGTAATAGAAGTAGTCGCACTGTTTTAGATTTTTAATATTTTATTAAAATCCTCACCTATAAAAATATTCGCATAATTTAACAAAATTTAAGGATTTTTTACTTTAATTCATAAATAATAACACACATATAAATAATAAATCTAGAAAGAAGATAAAATTTGTAAGTATGATCAAAATTGCTTAATTAGTAAGAATGTTTAAGGTTTTACAACCAGGGCTATATAATTGTATAACAAGCAAGGTTTAATATTTGTATAATAGTTGTATAACAAGCAAGTTTTAATAGTTATGTAATAGTTGTATAACAAGCAAGCTTTAATAGTTATATAACAGTTGTATAACAAGCAAGATTTAATGAAGAATTTTGATGATATTGAAATCAGTATAGCAATAATACCTCAAATTAAACATTATTATTACTCTGTTATTATATTTTAAAAGAACTAATGAGTGTCCCTTGCCATTTATGAATGTTATTAATAATAACTAATCCGCTCTTATGGGCTTATTACAGCATGACCACATTCCTTTGATTCTTTCGTTGAAAGAACTACAAAAGGCGTCTTCTTATTTTTTTAAGAGCTTTTCTTTTTCACTTTCTTAAATGGATGTTGTTGTTACATTCCGTCCTTCTGTAGAACCCCAAACTCTGTAATATAAGAAATTTTTAAATAAAAAATTTAACTGATTCGAATGTTCGGTTTGAAGCTTATAATTCTTTTTCATTCAATATCTTTCAGCAATATCATATTTTTTACGAAGTCTTTTAATAAGATTAATGCAATAAAAAAATTCAATTAAGCCATTTAGGGTAACATTGCTGTCGATGGGCTCCTCCGTTGAGCCACCTCTATTATTTTCTAGTTATTGACAGCAGGCGCTACCTGTTTACTCTTTCGTATACTACATGAAGCTTGAAAACCGCAATCTTGACTGGGAGTTGATCCACGTTCAAACAAAGTTGCTTTACAAGAAAGTAAGATTTTTATACTTTTCTTCTAATTTATCAATGTAAAGAAAATATAGAAATCAGTGGGACGATAATACTATTTTAGTTGTTACTGGTAAAATTTTAAAACTGTGTTAAATTAGCGTTATTTGGCTATATTAACAATGGTTGTTTACTTTGTTATAACCGAAATCATGGACATATTACACACCGATTGCTAGTTGCTTTCAATGAGCCAGCCTGCGTTGCTATGAATGGGCTGGTGACCCAACAAAGGAAACCATATCGAGGCTAATATTTTGTAACTTTTGTAAGTTGAAGATTAAAATGTTACTGTATTTGATTTAGTAAAAAGCTATCAGAAGTAATGAAATTTATAATTAGATAATGAACTCATTTTCTTTGTTATAAATTTTGATCCCTTGACGTTTAGTTCTTCAAGCCATTGATCAGTTATTACTTCAATGAAATGAAGAAGTTCCTACGACAGAGACGGAGAGAAAGCAAATTAGAAGTTGTCATCCAGTTCCATATAGCAAGACTGATCGGTAAAGTATATTGACAAGCAGCAAAAATAGGGACGGCAATGAATGGTTCTGCTAAAACAGGAATTTGGCCAGTGAACAGTATTTCAAGACTCATTTTGTTGCAGCAGTGCAGTTTTAAACAAATGATGCTTCTGCTGTAGAAGTTCCTGACACCAGTCTAACTGCTTCTAATAATGGATTGTCACATGACATGTATGTTCCAGGGAGAAAAATCTGTTGCAACGGCCAGTGGAACAGAGTCAGAACCGCAGTGCATCAACAAAGTAGTCGAAAGTTAAAAGTTCTTTGGGTGAAATCTCTCCAATTCCATTTCAAGTCTCAGTTAGAAAAGGCTCAAACAAAGCCCAAAAATCAGTACTTCTAACAAGTAGCCTCCTACAAGCAGATTCTGGAAGAGGTTGAAAAAAAGAAGAAGAGGCACAGCTGTGAAAAGACGACTCCCGACTTCTGGACAAAGGACTAAACATTCATAGCCTTAAATAGGCCTATCAATTCCGACGAGGATTCATGGGTCTGTGCTATCTGTTGTGATTATTTTGAGGAAGACTATGTCTATCGTGTAAACTGTGGGTTCATAAGAAGTGTGCTAGTGTTAGAAAGGGAACCAAAATGTATCATTCAGAAAAATGCACCTGAATTCATCAATAACGCATAACGCATAACTGATGCCCGAAAGCCTAATGTTAATTAGGCTATCGAGCAATAAGTATTAATAATTATTTTCTGCTACTTGAAAGTTTTCAAGTTATGGTTCTTATTCTTTTTATACTAGCAGAACTGTAATTTACATTCAAATTCTCATTTTCATTAAATTGTTTCTAATAAACGAAATCCAGTGTTATTTTGTAGATTCTCCCGTTAGGCCTATTTTATGATTATAAAGATTAGCCTAAAATCCAACTCCTGATTCCTTGTGAGTAATACGAAGCTATCAGTATGTTTCAATGTATTTTCAGTTGTTTGTGTTAGTTACCAGCATTTTTTATTTATGAATCATGCTCAAAACAGTTTTAAACATTTTATTTACTTCTATTAGGATGATACTGTATTAAAAAGAAAATAGCTACCGGCTCATTCATAGAAACTCCCCGGCTCAATGAATGCAACCGATTTCTTTCATTGGGGACACTATTTTTATTTTTCTAATATTTGCTAAACATTTCATAATTATAACGTTTATTGCTAGATATGTGTAGTATAGAAAGTAATACAAAACTAGCATGTACAAAACTAGAAAATTTTCAAATTTGGCGATTTTTAGGATCACTTTGCAAAAATGGCCATCGATAGCAACCTTCCTCTAGTTTACAGCATCGAACTCTTGGTTGGATCATCACTGTTTTGAGGTTTACCTCCGCTTCCATTTCCTTTAATTCCAACATATATTTGCTTATAAATGACCAAGTGCAAAATGACCTGGCAAAAAGATTGCTGAATGCTGACAATTTGTCCAGCTTTGATTGCTAGCAAACAAGCTGACTACATGAAGTTTGCATGTGCTTCCGTATACATAATGTGGACACGCTTGCTTCTTTTACAATGCGCTGTATTCTAAGTATACTTTTCTCAGGCAGATAACTCACGCGTCCTTTGTTATAATCGAATAAACATCATTATCACAAAAATCCACTCAATTATAAAACTTAGGCTGCATACGGCATTTTATCTGCTAACCTTACATTTATAATGATGTGTATTCTTTTCATACACAAAAAGAATGGACGAACACTCGCATTCGTTAGCACTGTTTCAGAATGAAAACATAGATAAAATGATTAAACATTTCTTAAAAAACTGCAATATGTTTTAAAAACTCGTCAATAATGTTGTGAAAAGCTGTTGATTTCACGCCTTACTCAAGCATATCCGCAAATCCGAGAAAACTAAAAAAATGCTAGCATCGACTCATGACTAATGAAAACTAAACGCTTCTCTTTCAGCTGAATATTCAACAGAAATGATCCACGCGTTAAGCAATCGCAGCCACTAATGATTTCTGTATGCATTATTACCTCCGCGAGTGTACCCTCTCTTACCTCCTGAGTTGCTTAAAACCACTGAAACGCTAAGAATTTCAACTGCAGGGCCATCTTCAATTTAAATGGTTAAATGCTGTCTGTAGCTGCGACAGTAAAGCCGGGCTATTAATGCTATCATGATGTAGGATTTATGCTTTAAAACAAGACCTCTGCGTGAATCCTTAGTATATCGTATTTTACCTTCGAAAACACTTAAGGGAATCTTTAAAAGGAATAAATGGATTTATCAGAAGAAAAAAAAAACAATCTTTTCTTGTACAATCCATTTATTTCTTTTACTGAGATTAAGCTGTATATACAGGGCAAGCCTACAGTAGTGTTTCTACAATGCGGACATCAGTTGCAGCTACAGCAATACCTAAATATGTCTTTTCTACGGAAAAAGCATATCACAATAAAAGCAAAGGTAGGGAGTAATTGTTTTTACGTGTACTGTAGAAATATTAATATAAAATCTTAATGTTAGCAAATGGATATTTTTGATTTATTCATTATTATATTTATTTTATTTATTCTTTTCACGAAGTAAAATATGTCTGCATTCCATAGCTTCGGAAATATAGTGCACCACCGTAAAATAGTTCAAATATATTTTCGGATGATACATTTTCAACAAAATATTAAATTCAAGAAATTTTACGATTTCTAGATTTCTGTTACAGCAAAAATAAAATATATATCAAAATGTTTTGAATGAGTTGACATTCATTACAAAACTTCAGACATCTTAAATTTATCAGCATATTCAAAACTACTTACACTGAAACAACGCCAAGGGACATAAACATTTCTTTTACTAAGCCAGAAACGTATGCAATAAATAATCTGATATGTACTGAATTCAAAATATATTCGTAAATTTACTCATGTGATGATTTTCCAGCTTTAGAAAATGCGGAAACTTGTAGCATCTCATCTTATTTTCAAATACAACTTGATGATTTTATTATACACATTTTCGCCGAAAGTAAATTTATTTAGCAAATGCAAACCAATCGTCGTCTTCTGATTTGCGGTTAAAACTGCAGAGGTCGGAGTGAATACGAATGTAGCAGGGAAATATTTGCTTTCAATTTTCTTACGCTTTAAATTCATTAGACTGACGCGTATTCACATCACTATGAATTTTTTATTACTTTGGTTTCAAACAGGCTAATATTGGAGAAATGTTTAATTTTTAGCAAGTTATTATACCAGTGTGTATAATGTAGGAAGAGAAAGATTAAAACAGCTAATGTTTCCTTTCGAAATGAACCGTTTTAATGATATTAAATAAGTTAAAAAGACCTTTTAAATGAATCCCAACGCGCACTACGTCATGATCCACTCCATTTCCAAAAATTAGAAAATCTAATTAATTTAATTGAAGGTACTCACATTTTCAAAAATAAGTGAACGAAAGCGCGCAACTCATTAAACGTAGTAAAATTAGTTGCGGTCTCACTATTAACCATTAAATCATTAATACTCTTTATTATATTTGCAGTTGCGGTGGACTTAAAAGGGAAACTAAAAATTTTTGTCTCATTTAGTTGCTATCTAAGAGTACTTAGGAACCGGGATAAAGTGAATTTAATTATTTTATGCAAAGCTATCAAAAATGCTTGTCTTGGTGATGACATTTTATTTATTTCCAAGGAAATACAACGATAAGACATTACAACTGACACAAGATTATTCCTATTTTTTCTTGCATTTCATAGTAGGTTTATAAATAATACTGCTCCAGATTTTAACAGATATTATAGTGTAATGTTTTTTTTTCTTTTTTGATTATACAGCAAACTCTGGCTATAAATCACGTGAACATCCTGTCTTTTTCTTTTCTAGAAGGTCGACATAATTCTATCCATTGTGTAAGGTCATTCTATATCATGTAAATATCTTTTTTTTGAGATTTGCAGCATTTTATGCTTGTTATAACTGAGCGCAGGAATTTAAATTAGTACGTTCTGAATGAATTTCGTTCATTATATCATTTAATTGTGCTGATTCTTGTTTGCTTAATGTTTTCTTTTGAATTTCCAACTTAGACACTTTTGAAAGCTTTATTAGATTTTGGTGTACAGACCGAATTTCTTTTCTGTCTTTAGATAAGTATTAGAAGAAACATCACAAGGATTTAACTATTTTACTTTTTCAACCAAGTTCAATTTACCAAGTTCAGCTTCACAAGAAACAAGCTTTGACCAATATATTCAACTAATATTCTATTTGGTTAATTAATCATATTTATATTACTTTGACTTCTGGTTTGCTGTTCTCCAGATCTCTAATATCTGATGTATGACGAGGGAAAGAAGTGAATAGGATATAGAGTAAAAGAATAAAGTTTTAATGCTGATATTTACCTCATATTTTTCCCATAGAAGTTTAACTGAAAGTAATCTATCCAAAGAGGTCGAAAATTAAACGCGTAAGAAAATTTCATCAGATCATTTTAAAATTTGTTTCGTTACTACTCTTCATAAGTAATCGATTGATTCCTTACACAAGTAGTATATTCCTTACGAAAATTGCTGGATAATATGTATGCCAATAAAATCTTATCTAACACTTCATTTCCAGATAAACTGAAAACAGTGAATAAGATTTGAAATAGAGCAATGATGACATGAACATATTGGAGGTGCTGTTATCATAGTAAGATTGAAACGCATCGGATGTACACTGCGAAAAAAAATAGGGGAACAGTTCTATCTCCCGTTCTACTCGGCCAATTGAAAAAATTCAAAGCGTTTTTCATGTCTAGAAAGCGCGACGGGGTATATATTAGATTTATATATAGCATTGTTCTAACATAGGTATTTTGACACAAAAGCGGACTTGTCTGAAATAACATACCAATTTTTTTCCATATTTAGACTCTACGACTAAAATTATGGCAAACTACCAAGTTTTGTAAAAATCGCACGAGTAGTTTTTAATTTAGCTCTCAAAATTTTAGCATAGCATTATGTGTTGCTAGACCATGGTCAGTCCAACAGATAATCTCCATATTATGATATACGTGTAATCTCAGAACACTAGGAAATACGGGCAAATTGGATTAAAAACACAGATTTTGAGCACTTTGACACTTAGGACTTTTGTTATCTATGATGTTGTGGCTCTAGGCACAGTTTTTGTTATCTATCATATTGTGTCTCTAGACACAGTTTTTGTTATCTATCATATTGTGTCTCTAGGCATAACTATGCACTAGGGTATTAACAATGAAGACATGACGTTACTACAGGGCAATAAAAATGAGCTCAACGAGAACGAAGTGCAACAGATTCGAAAGTAGCAACAAAAAGCTTTTGGTGAAGAATGTTTTTCTTCTTCTTCAAAAGAAGAAGGAAGAAAGAAAAGTGATCATAGTTCACTGATGTGAGAAATTTGTGCAAAAGTGTTTGGGCAAAGTATTCACTTAAAAATATCACTTTGATAAAGCAGCAGCAAGCTACAGAATAAGTGTTTTCAATGACAGTGCTGTGCCTAGTTTTAAAACATTTTAAATCGTGGCCAACACCAAATCACTTTGGACAAATTTTGTGCGAAACAGAGGCCTAGTGAGTTTCAGGCAGAGTGCAGTAGCGCTTAGAAATAAGAAAATATATATATGAAAGATGATTTCCTAGTAAAGCCTCTGATTATTTTTATGGAAGGAAATATGGCACCCAAGCAATACCGTCATCATCATTTTCCATTTACGCTTTCCATTCTCTTTGAACATATACCATTAAATTAAATTACGTTTTCGTCTATATTATATCTAATAAATATTATGATTGTAAGTTTTTGTTTACATTTAATTATTTTCTTTGGTTTTCCATTATCCACCTATGGATAGAATAAACTTGTGGATAATTGTAAAGCTTAAATAAGCAATTATATGTGGTGCAGTAACTAATTAATCCATATTGCATTCGTTTTTATAAGGAAAAGTGTTTCGATTTACGAACATCGGTTGACGATGGCTTTCAGACTTTATATAAGTTCGTGAGTCGAGATTTCACTGCATTACAATGGGCACGCAGCAAGATATTCATGGAGCAACATCCATCAGTTAATTGTAAGAATCGGATCCAAGAAATTGTGTGGTGTAAAGCAGTTACACAGATTCTACAATATATAAAGCAACTTGCTGGGAACCTGTGTCTCATCCACTTTACTCTCTACTTATCGGGCTTATGACTAAAACTTTTTTGTCCATTACATAAAAAAGTACGAAACAAATAGTTAATTAATCAACAGGTTTTCCAAAAAGAGGTGCAAGACGTTTCGTTCCTAAAACCAAAATAGCTATAACATATTTATTATGCTCCCAAAATTTTCACAGAATGTCATGAATTGTGATGGCAACTGTTTCGCAGGTCATCTTTAAAAAAATATTTGTTATATCGTCTTCTTCATGTCTACGGAACATGTATAATTAATTATATCATATGAGTAGGATAAGCCTTTTTGAGAAATAAAATGAAGAAATGTCTCTTGAAAGATTAATTTTTTTAAACGAATAAATTTTTTCGATGAATATACATATAACACTGTATTTAAAGATAACATTGTCCAATCTGCCTTACCTTTTTAATAAAAAGGATATGAATTCATTACTTTGAAGTTCATAGATATATCACGAACATTTTATTACTTATATTAATTTAGGAGTCAAAAACAACAAAAATCAGAGTTATGTTTTCAAATTTTCAGAGAGTGAAAATTTGAAAATATAAGGCTGATTTTTGTTGTTTGACTTCTAAATTAATATTTTTTCGCCAGGTTATTGTATCTTAATTTTATTACATGCCAGGAAAATTTTTATTAGTGGTAAATTAAGTATTTTAATGGTGCTAGATACACATCCACAAAATTGCATCGTAGTTTACGTTACATTAATATACCTTTTCAGAATGTGAGTATTGTTTAATAATCTCATTTAAAGATTCAAGTATGCCAATTGCAACATTTAATAAATTTTAAAATTTAGTTTTTAGAATATATTGCATAATTTTTATCACTAAACAAAGCACAAATTTTATATAGTGTGCAGAAAGAGGGGGAGGGGAAACAAATACCACGCACAGGGATATATTTACTAAAAAATCTCATGCTTAATTTATTCTTCATATAAAGTCATAAGAGGAGTTCGAGAGGAGAATCTTTTGTGCGTGACAATATTGTATGATAAATAAACATGGAGATCTCAGTAACGTTTAGATGAATACAGGCACTAAAAATGTAAATGATAATATGCCTCTTTTGTTAATCTTCAGTAGTATGTACTAAAATAATTATAATATGTATTGTGAAGTAATTTTTAAAATACTGAGATAAAAATAACTATTTAATAAGAAAAAATAACGTTTCAGTACCTAAGTACGTATATAATGGCGCTGAAACATTTTATTAATTAAAATAATGCTAAATGTTCATGAAACTTATCGTTTTTATATGCTATAAATTACATGCATTTTAATTTATTAGAAAATGAAATTTTAAATCAGTAAGAAATGTATCATTAAGAAGAAATTATTATTAAGAAATCTCAAATATAAATTAAATATTGTAGGCTTTTCAAAATGGCAAAACTCTGAGAAAGGGATATTTATGAGACCGTGTCGAAAGTAAAGTCTTATGCTTCGTGCAATAAATGGTCATTTATATGATATTATAAATTACAAAGTGAACTTATTTAGCTCTTAACAGACTGAATGTTGAAAACTTTTATTTCCGAAATACAGCTCTATATACATCTTTTAAATATAACGTGAAATTTCTTAAAAAATTAAAACAAATACTAGGTAAATAAACAGAAATTAGTATTTGGTTTTTCATTTAGTGTATTACAATTGCAACTCTAGGTCAGCGCTGTTAATAATTTTGTAATAGATGTAGTACTTTTAGCAAATTTTTAGATGTATAGTACGTTATATTACGTTTATCATCAAATATGGCACTTCCTTCCCAGAAATAACTATAAAAATAACATGAAAGAATATTAATTTATAAATCTTTTTACAGCAGAAAAGATATTTCATTAGTTAATTTTTATTTCATTATAAAATCCTTTAATTAAGGCACATTTTCGCTTTTTAACATTCACTCAAATAAATGCATTAAATGTGAGATTAAATGACTAATTTTGGTTGAAGATCTCTTCGTTTTCAAATTTCAGCAATATAAAATAAACTGAAAATTGTTATAAAATTCTTGTGAAATCATAAATTGCTACAAATAGAAATAACTAAAGCGATAAATGCAGCACACAATGTTCAGTTTTTAGAAAAAAGGAAGCTCTATTACAATGATTTTAAAGGACAGAGAAATTTTAGTTAAAGTCACTCTTGAAACCTTTCTACATACATGCTGGATTCTTAGCTATGTTCTTCAGAGAACAAAGTTCAGAGATTATGAATTAAATTGTTTAAAAATGCTTAATTCTGAAATGTGTCGCAGACCTTTCTACTTAAGAGTTCTTAAATCTTGTTGAAGAAAATAGCTATGGAAATTTTGATGTAGAATGAATAGAGTAAGGGCTGTAGAAGCACCAGAAAAATACCCAGTATTCATGGTTATATGAAAAAAATTGAAATAAAGAGCAGAACACGTTTCTTAATGTCCTCTTGAAGCAGAACACGTTTCTTAATGTCAAAGCTGCATTCTTAGCTCATTCGTAAACATCAACTGACATAATATTTTCAGAATTGAAGATGGTTGAAGCAAAAAAATCATTTAAACATTCTCTTAAAAAATATCTCCTGTTTGATAAAAACATAATTAAAGTGTTCATCAGCGAAAATTTATTCTTTCTGAAGTCTTAGTTAATTTAGCAAAATTCTTCAAGGTTTTTCCTTCTAAAAATAATAAATAAATTCGTCCATTTTTTTGTTTCAACGTGAGTATATTTACAGAGAATAGCGTAAAGTAAAAAATATATGCATGTGTAAATTATATGTGAAATAAACTCAAATATCTACATATAAATAGGAAAATTAAACAACACGAATTCTAGGTTTGCACCAGATAACTACAATCAGCAATTGCTGGCGTGTTCCTTTTTATGTCCACAATCGGCCTATCATCAAAATAATTGAACAGTAGTAGTTCGAAACGTACTAAAATCTCGGCGAACGGGCTGGCTGCAAGGGAGTTAACGTGATTTTTTCTTATGCTTAATGTGAATGTGTGTGAAATTCCCCTAAGAATACCCCACTAAGGCAAACCTTCTCCGTAAGTAGATTCTTTGCTGGAATAATTTTATTTCGATGCATTCCTTAAATATATGCTAATTTAAAAGCCGTGATATGCTCTTAAGAGAATGAAACAATAGCAAAAAATATAAACTTAGCAAATTTTTGTGAATGCAGAAATATGTATACTGTAAATATACATATAATGCAAAATAAAATAAAAAGCACTTTTAAATTTCAACCATTATACAAATCAGAATGAATCAAAACAAAACAAAAAAAGCACAGTTTCAAATTGGAAGACATGAGAGGGAAAACATGCTCAAACTAAAAATGAAAAATAAATATGAAATCTACATCTTTCGCTTCATCGTTATCACGAGGTTGGAAAGAAGTAAATAAATAAAACAGCCTGTTATTGAAACGACAAAGACACAAATTAAAGTTTAAAATCTAAAAATAGTCTTAGAAAAACAATGCAAGTAATATTTTTCTCTATCGCTCCAACCACTGGGGGGGGGCGAAGTGTAAAAGCTGCAAAATTATAACATCATAAATATATACAAATTCAAACATATTACGAAATAATAGAGAAAATTTAAGAAATCGTGTCCGAATGCGAAACTTGTAAAAATAATAATCCAATACTTGAAAACAAAATTTTTAATACAATATTTAAAAAAACGAAACTATACGCAAATTTTGAAAACATACAGGGATGCATTTATATATATGTATATATAGCGCAAACTAAATGAAAATAAAACACATATTCAATTTGGAATAAATATACGCAAAATCCTCCAAATCGAGAATATATACAGGGTGACCCGTAAATGTGGCGAAAAACTTCTTGAGGAGGTAGGATACATCATAAGGATTAAGTATTGCATAGGAACCAATGCCCGGAAATGTTAGGGGTAGAAGATGGGAAAGGAAACAAGAGTGTGACTAATTTGAAACATTTATTGGATATAAATACAAATGTAATGGTGTAGGACAGCTTGAATGTTACAACAGATGCTCTACGTTTGCACCACCAGACTCCAACCATGCCTGACACCGACGGACCATTGATTGCCGGACATGTTCAAACCAACCTGGAGTTCTTTGATTGCAGCATCTGCGCAGGGAGTCTTGCCACGAGATCCGGTTTAGGCACAACAGGTTCGTGATATACAGTACTTTTTATGGCTCCCCACGAAAAGAAATCAAGGCTCGATAAATCCGGTGAGCGTGGGGGCCAGGGAGCCGGTCCACCACACACAATCCATCGATGCGAGAATGATCTGTACAAATGGTTACGAACATCCAGTCCAAAATGAGCAGGCGCCCATCATGTTGAAACCACATGTTGCGCCTCACATTTGGTGGAGTATCGTTAAACAAGCCGGGAAGCATCTCCTCCAGAAAGATCAGATAATTCGCGACATGCAATCTGGATGGTATAAGGTACGGCTCGACGAAGCAGTCACCGACCAAACCCGCCTACACATTAACTTTGAAGCGTTGTTGTGTCGCGTGGTGCAGCACACCTTAGGGATTTTCTTGAGCCCCCAAATGCTGATTGTGGTAATTAAATACGCCATCCCTATTAAATGTGGCCTCATCCGTGAACAGCACATAAGCTGGGAAATTAGCATCACGGGCACTTTCTTGCAGAAACTACTGTACGAAACGCACACGTTCAGGATGGTCATCGGAGAGCAGAAACTGAATCTTTTGGAAACGAAAAACGTGGAAGGACTCGGGGTTCAAGACACGCTAGACACGAGTACGAAATATTCTTAATTAAGAGGCAATGGCACGTATGCTGGTCCTTGGATTACTCTCCACCGTATCTAAAATACTTTCTTCCCTAACGACCGAGCGAGTCGATCTTGGCCTGCCCTCAATTGTCCTGCCACTTCTTGATGATCCGTAGTCGCACAAAATTTGATGCAAACGTGCAAGCAAACTGTGGTGTCGTTAATGGCTGTCGGGGAAGCGTTCTCAATAAATGAATGCAGCGGCTCGTCCATTATCATCAGCTATTCCATACACTTAAGTGCATGTCTGCAAGCTATCCGTTCATATAGCGTTCCATGCTTTTCGTATGGCGTTTTCCGCTTGAATGAGGCATTCATCACTTTCCACTAGCACTCTCCTGTACAGCATCCCCTAAAGGCGTACAGTGACGTTTCAGAGCATGAGTTCCTACGCAATTCTTAATCTGTATGATGTGCCCTACCACCCTCAGAAGTTTGCCGTAATATTTACGAGACACCCAGGAAAATAGAGGACATGTAAATGATAAATTGTTATTTAAATTAGCATTGTAAATTAATTTCCCTTCTGTATTGTAAAAATAGTAATCTCTTTTTGATCTGTGTCATTTCGAGTCTAATCCATGTCATATGACTCTTACATAACCCTGATGACGTTATTGTAGGTGAAACCCAAACAGCCAATATTAATTTTACAGGAGTATTAATTATCCAATCAAAATGCATTGAGAACCTAAACAAGTCTGTCTGAATTAAGATTTCTTTCTGAACATAATGCTCTCACTTGCTACTCTTCAGCCTAGATGGACTGCTATCTGCGACTTCCTTTTTACTACAAAGTTATCAAAAATGTAAACCTCTTGAAATAGGCACAAATAATGGGCCAAGCTGTTTGTGGCCGCAACATGTTTACTGAAATAAAATAAAGATTTAATCTGCCTCGACTGTCAATCTCGTATTCAATGTAGATCAGCATTTTAGCATTCTTGCTCTTCGTTACGGACTCAAACTTCTATGTTCTACACCATGAATATCACATAAACCCTCCTTTATTACATGTATTATGTATGTATGTATGTCATTTTTTTAGATTGTGAACTTAAATAAACTGATTATCAAAAGTTAAAATAAGTTTTTATTTTCTCAAAGATTTCCTCACTGGTACTCAAAGAAAAAATGAAATTAAATACAAAATAATGAAGTGAATGCTAACCTCATAAAAGGCTTCTTCAATTGATAATTAATTAGAATAAATGGCGATACAGTTCCTTGCAGGGATTCGTATGATAAAGACAGAGCTTTCCTCATGAATGTAAACAACTTTAGAAAATTCGCCATCAAATACATCATTTAAGTAAGAAAACATAAAACAGTCGGCAATGCTTGCACCGTATGCTTAAATTCATACTTAGTGCAGAAAACAAGCATTATTATGCAGAAAATGGTAATGCATAGCAAATACTCAATGAAAAATGAAATTTGTATATTCAAGTAAAAATGAATTTTAGACTGATAGTGTTTTATGCAAAAATTCTGATCTATTTATAAGGAGATTAAAATAAGCCCCTCGAAAGGCAAATAGATTTTCATTTATTCATTTATATTTTTATCTGTATTTAAACTTCAAGCTGGAAAAGTTGTCTCCCATATTGCAACTCCTCCCAACTTCAATATTGCTCCATAATGAACGCATATGGAGCATATTGCATATTGCTCCATATGCACTGATTATAAAAAGCATTATAAACACTTTCGCTTATATTGAATAAAATCTGAATTAAAATAGATCTACTCAGCAACTAATTTCGTAAACATATTCCAAACTCTAAAAGGAAAATATTCCTTTATTAAATTTTCCTCTTCTATTAAATTGCCCGAGTATATTCCTTATATTTCAAACAAGCAACAACGCTAAAAACTCAAAAAGTGCTTTAATGCATGTGTATGAATACTTATATATTATTTTCGTCATATTATAAAGTTTAATATGTTGTTTATTTTCCTTATAGATAATAGAATAAAATCAGAATGGACTGAATTCATGTTTCTTACCTTGGTACTATGCATTTAAATTTCTGAGGCAGCAAACAAAATCTAAACATAAATCGCATGCTTCAGCTTATTCCATCCATCATCGTGGTTTCATATACCGCGTAAAACCATAGCTATAGAAAGAATTTTGTAATTCTGATTTTACGTTGAGAAGAAAAGCTTAAGAATTCACTTGCAACAAGTGTGATAAAAAGAATTTTTATATAGAGGGAGGGTATTTATAAGTAAATATTTGTTGATATTTCTCAAAGGTTGAAAGATTCCTCCATTCTAACAGGTTTCAATCGGAATATATCTACAGGGATTTGGTTGCGAAGTTACGCTTGCTGCAAATCCAAAGTTATATGTGCTTGTATAATGCATGAAGCTGTTTATTCTTCCAAGATATGATATTGGAAACTAGCAAATCTTAGTATTTCTATTACAAGCCAAGAGGAGAAAATGAAAGCCCACCTCCTAACCCGCCTAGCCATGAAGCATCGGAAATAGAAGCAGAACATCGCAGAAGTTGTTCAATAAATTGTATATGTATAGAGCATAAGGAAAGATCATATATATTCTACACACACATAAACAAGGAGCGAGATCTAAAACTCTATCTACTAGCGATTGTTAGAATAGTTTGATCAATAAACTAAAAATAACGTTATAAGTTATTCGTGGCCAGAAAAGTATGGTTGATAACATATAATTCAGCATTTTATTCTAGCTATTACTTATACTGTTTTTAATTAAAATCTATTATCGTTTTCGATGCTTTCTGTAATCTAAGTTTAATTCAACTGAAATTATAATAACAATAAAACTCGCTTTGGGCTACAAATTCTCCATAATTCAACTTTCATATTTATTTTAATTATTTACTATCATATTTGATGGATGAAGGAGTTAAGGATACGTTATAAATATTTTACGAAGTCTTTTATACGACTAATAAAATTTTAAATTTAATAGCAATGCATCATTCGCGTTGTCTTTGGCCTACAGCCTGTCTCAGGTAGAACATTTTTGCAAGTGCAGTAAATCTAAAAGGATTTACTATTCTTGGAGAAATTAAGCTATCTGAATACGGCAAAGCACACGAGAGCTTATCTGTCTGAAACTACTCTTGGATAATAGGTTAAAAAAAACCTTTCTGCAAGGTAGGTTTGCCAAAAGTATTTTTTCTCCACCGGCTCTCCGTTTTTATCTGTGGAGATCGAGAAAATAACAAGAGTGATTAACATTCTTCTTTGGTAATATTCGTCAGAGATACTTTTGCAATGCAACCTTTAAACTACTCCATTAAAAAGTACACTTAAGTTAAGTCCTTCGTATTCCTGCGATTCAAGAGTTAATCTCTGCATCACACAAAACCTCATTTTCCATGCAAATAATTGGATATATTTTAATGCTCGTTTTATATCAGCAATACGAAAAAGGAGCCTTTTGAAAAGCAGAGATTGCATATTTTTATAGTACGTATCCTAAGAACAACACAGGATTTTCCCCAACTTTTAGGTAAATAATTAATATACACTCGTAAATAACCTTGGTGAGCATTATTTGTTACTGAATAAAAAAAACTATGATTTGCTGTTAATCGCATCCCCCAACCAAAGAATTCAAAATACAGAGTGCTCTAAAAATCAGTAAACATTAAAAATTTTGAATTTCAGAGTCATTTTACAATACAGGATTTAATGAATATAGTTCATTTATACCTCGAAAAATGTGTAAAACTACTGTTGGGTAGAGAAATACATTATTTAATATTTTAGCTACAATATACCCATAGTCCAGGGGTTCTCAACATGGGGAATTCTCCCCGTGAGAAGAATTTCACAGTTTCAAAGAAGTTGCGTGGTTAAACTTTTATTTAGCTGTCGAAGTATTTGATTTCATTTTATGAATATAGAAAAGCCAGTTTCCTTCTAGTTTTGGTATTTATCAACTTTTGGTATGCTTTTTGTTGTTTAATTGGTAAAACACGTCGAAAACATAGTCTAAATCTAAATAGATGTAGATATATATGTATATTTCAAGTTTTGGAAAGGAGGGGCCGAATGAACTTTCAGCAGTGGTGTATGGCGCAAAATTTGAGAACCACTCCACTAGACACTTTTAAATCTTGGAACTCTCAAAATACATAACTCTAATACACTTCAAGCTAGATTACAAATTAAAAAACTAACAGAACATTTTAAACTTTATTATGTTGCAGTAAGTTTCACGAGGTAGATGCAAGTTTCTTAAATAAGCGGTAAATGAAAATATTTGATGTAACCGATTTTATTATTTCAAAGCAAGATTAAATAAGTAAACAATGGTAAAATTTAAAGACAAAATTATATTCCTATTAAAATGGACTTTAGGCGCATGCGTTTTCCGAGATATCCTCCCGTACACCATACATACGATCTACCATCTTTTAGAATGTCGCCCAGTGAACATTATTAATCTGGAAGAAGAAATACCTTATTTGTCTCATCATGGTTATTTAGGGTTTCAGAAATTCATCAAAAACAGAATTACCATATAACGGATTACTTTTTAATCTTAAAAATTACTTTTGAAATGTTGAAATGAAAATTAATTTATTCCTAATGCCTATTTTTTCAGCGTTCTGAAATGTTGTTTCTGTTAAAACTTAGCAATAATTTGATTATTGTAATTAAAACAATAGTTATTGTTTGAAATTCGATGAAATTTATATAACATTTGAGTGAAAGAATACCATGCAGCAAAGTATACGGTTACATTTCAATGAAATTCACAGAATACGTTTGTTAAAAAAAAGTGATGTCACGCTGCCAATTAATAAATAAGACAATTACTTAAAAAGGTATTCTAATTAATTTTAACATGGTACTGAAATTTTGAATTTGTATATTTTAATAGCATGTATAATGGCTGCGAGCAGAAATGCATGCTTCATTATAATGCTGCAGGCCAGTAAAGGCACTTTTTATTGCGTTGTAATGATTTTTGTGATCACGGCAACTGTTCCTCTATACCTAAAGTATCTTACACTTCAGTGTAGAAAGAAGTCATTGAGCGTGGATATATCCCTCAGAAGACCAGAATTTTGCCTTATCGAAATGCGAATCTTTTAATAATGATTCTAAATTCTTTGTATGATGCTATTATACCCACAAAATTACCACGTCACATATGTTTTTATTCTGTAGTTCACCAGCAAACCTATATTCCTCCATGCCACATTCATACTTCGAAGCTCAATAAGCTAATCTTCTGGTTTAACGGCACAAAGGAAAATTTTTCTGAAATTCTGAGAGAATCAGATATGTCGTTTTATTTGTGAGGATAATATTTATGAAAATTTATTGAAATCAATTCTGCATTTTATACCACACATATAATTATTGTATTTTATTCTAAATAATAAATTTGAAACAGAAATTTTACTGTATGCTGTTTATTTTTGGAGTTCTAGTTTTGAAAAATCTGTGCACTTTGTTTTGCTTTTTAATTATTCTGCATAATGTGCATTTAATGCATAGCTGAAATTTATTAGCCATAAGTTTCTAACATTGTATTCTTAAAACGTTTAAATTTCCATCCATATTTTTCAGACATCTGTGAGTGTCTGAGAAGATTAATGAAATAATAATACAAAATTTACCGCAGAAGTGCTGTCCACACACAGAGCAAGCAGTACAAAACTTTCGTTTCATACAACTTTATTCAGACTGACGAAGTCTAAACTGTTTACCCCAAAATGAAAACTATGATATAATTTTGAAGCAATACTGAACACAATTATCATGTTGCACAATGACGTTTTATGGAAGGAATTAAAAGGCTCATAATGCTGACCACAGCAGGCCTACCAATGGCAACCTGATAATTCGTTCTGAAATCGGTATTAACCAACGTAAGTGCAACCTTCCAATCATATTACAATTTTCGAACTACTTATGTGTGTCAAAGCAAAAGGGATGGGAAGCAACATATATACATGCATAAGGTATTTCAGCAGCCTTCTTAGCATGCCTTCTTAGTGTGGTGGTCTGCACGCTGGACGTGTATTCCCGAGGTCAGCGGTTTGATTCCCAGCGAAGGTGTTGTTCATTTTTCGTCATTCCTGCTTTAAAAATAACCTAATGACTCTACAATGGCACTCGAACTAAAAGGGTGGTGGATGAGGATTCTCCTCACCCAGGATTTGGTGATTGGGTCCCCTAAAAACCCCAATCGCCCTTTGAAACGGGGAATATATAAGGCATTTCTCCCGCCTTCTTAGCCGGCTTTCGTAGTAGCCTGAACGCTGGGCGCGTATTCCAGAGGTCCGCGGTTCGATTCTCGGCGAAGGCGTTGCTCATTTTTCATCATTCCTGCTTTAAAAATAACCTAATGACTAGACATGTTCCAATGAAAATACAAGAGTGTTAGGAAAACAATTTTTAGTTAAAGTGCTTTGCATCGCATTAAAGAAATATGGCAAAAGCGCGTTATAACGGAACCACGTGAGACTGATAGGCTACACTGGTGTGCAAGAATTAAGAAAGATGCAAAGAAATTCACATAAAAGCGGGACAAGGCAATAGAATGGACTGAAAGACCAATCAAGAGATAGACTTGGGACCGGTATAGTAGGGCATGCGCATATATGGTACATGACTTAGGTATGTTCGAAGGGGTGTCGCACACGGGCAGTGTACGCTTAGCAGTTTGGTGAAAACTATTGCGGGATGTGCAGTGATTTCAAAGACACTAAGTTACTACTACCGTGTGATTTGGCCAACAAACAATCCAGGATATATCATCAGAATGACTTTACCAGAGATCACGTCGTGGAATGTGGGAGAAAGTCGAACAAGTGGTAGCAGAGGAGCTCAGCATTACTCACAACATCGTTTCAAGAGCCTGGAAAGCATTTAAACAGCAGGAACAGCTATTCCAGCGTTCAGCAGTGGTCGTCCATGATCAATAACGGCAGTAAACGACCCTGCTGTTGAGAAGAGACAGGCGGCAGACTCATGCAGCAAAAATACAAAATATGGGATACCACGTTTTAACGTGGCCAGGGGGCTGCACAAACGTAGTCTCTATGCACGACGATCAGTAAGGTTTGTGTCGTTGGTGCCTGCTCATGGGAGACGCCGTTTTCTGTGGTGCCGGGAACATAAGAATTTCACATAACAGGAGTGGGGTTGAGTGTACGTTACGTATGAGAGACGGTTTAGTCTGCTGAGTGATGTTGGATGTAATCACATCTAGAGAGAAAAGAGAACAAGCAATCATGCATCTAACATAATCGAAAAGGACAGTTTTGTTGCTGTCGAAGTTCTTATTTGGGGTGGCATCATCCTTGGTACCCGTACGGACAAACACATCTCCCACAGAATTTCAGTCACTGGTGTCTGCTATTGTACTGAGGTTCTCTTGCCTCATGTGCATCTGGTTAGATGTGTTGTGGGTATGGACTTCTTCATGGATGATAACGCTATGTCTTATCGTACAATAGCTGTCGCAGAACTCTTGAAGAGTGAAGAAATTCAACGCATTAATTGACATGCACGTCCTCTGACTTAAATCTCTTAAACACATGTGGGACATTCCCAGAGACTATTGGCAGCATGTGGTCAGCCGCCCGCAATTATTCCGCAGTTAAATTGGCGTTGCCAGGTGCCTGTGACACAGATGTTTCTCTCTAGTTACGCTCGAAGCTATCTTTTCGACAATGTGCTTTTTTATTCCTTCTTTGGATTATTTTGGTCACTTGTCCCATACTTCACATCTTGGGGATCTTATGGTATGATATGGGGTTATGTTACATTTGAAACCTCGTTTCGTCCTTAAATTTGGCACAATAGTGTATGTATCCATATGATGTATATGAGATTGCTATGGGAAGGTTATTTAAGATAGGTCTATGCCGTTAGCCAAATACTTATAAATAATTTCCTACAAAGAACATATGTATTGCGTCAAATGCAATAAACTACCAAAAATGAAATATATTAATAGAAATAAAAATATGAACTGACAAGAGCTTGTAAACGTACAGAAAGTTACGTAAAGTAAAGTTGTAACGATCAGAAAAAATATATTTCATTCACTGTATTAATGTCAACGTATCGAAATGCGCTTTAATAATCCATTAGATTTGGTTAAAATGCTTTTGAGTTTGTATGAAAAATAAAAACTGGAAAATGAACGAAGTTTAATAAAATGAGTAACTGTCTATACCACATGTTTTTGTGTTTACATATAGAAAATAGAAGATGTAAGTACAACAGACCTCGTGGCATATTTGCTGGTAAAATTTTAAAAAATCATAGAAAACATTAAAAAATTACCAAGATATGCTTCACAGAAAACCAGAATACAAACCAGCAGTAAGGTTTTATAATCACTGTCCACTTAAATAAATATGTTGCCTATTTGCAATATCAAGAGATAAACTGATAGAAAACTAGTTACTTAACAAGTATTTTTAATATGAAATTTTATACTGAACCGTTTTTAGCAAACATTGTCATAGCTTCGTTTATATTATTTTCATTTTTAATTATCAGAAAAGGGCTTATAACTTCATTACTTACCTTCAGTATGTAATAGCATCTGTGTAGCTTCCCATAATGTAAATACAAGTTTGAACAATTCCTTTAAGTGTTACAGTTTAATAAGAGATTAACTTCCGTTGATTGATTTCTTTGTAAAATTACAGCTTTGTGATTTGCGATTACCTTCAGCCATCATTGAAATTTTTCCATAATCACTTGAAACATTTAAAGAAACTTCAAACTTCTCTTTAAATAAGCTCCTGTGCAATAATATCGTGTTATCCTGCCAGCAGTTTTGATGAAACACTTCTATAGCAGCATTTATGCATCTGTCAAAGAGAATAACACGATTTCTCCACAATGATAGATGATCTTGGTTATGCGTTTTTTCGTGAAGTTATTTTCATAAAAGAAAGAACGCTTATTTAAAATATATGGTGTATATATGAAAAATTCCGAAGTTAAGATTCAACATTTTTTTTTCTGCAGTGCCTATTTATATCACTCGAATATTTCCCTTTGCGTTTTAGAATTTGATAATGTTAAAGATAAATGCTTCTGTCAGATTTAAGGTTACAACTATCCCGTTTTGTGTGCAAGTTAGAAAAGAAACATGAAAGAATTTTAATTTGTCCAAATAGTTATTATTTCACATATCACTTCAATGTTTTTTTCTAAAATCATATGTGACATAAAGTGCAATGCTTAAATATTTATTTTAAAATCTCTTTTAAATTAACAAAGAGATCTATTGATAAATTTAAATGCACATTTAAATATCCTCTTACAAAAAAATTTTTCTAAAATCATATGTGACATAAGGTGCAATGCTTAAATATTTATTTTAAAATCTCTTTTAAATTAACAAAGAGATCTATTGATAAATTTAAATGCACATTTAAATATCCTCTTACAAAAACATTTTTGGCGATGTTGATGAAACGTTAAATTTAATAACGCCTTTCATCTTGGGGTAAAAACTTACTAGACGTTTGAAAACAAATGAACGACTTTCAATACAGCTGAGAAAAATTTAAAGATTAACATCAGAGACAAACAAAAGATTCAAGGAATATTTTAAAAGCTACAATAAATGCATAAATAGAATATTTCTATAATAATTTGGCAATAGAATTGACATTTATTAACCAGTGGGAATTTAGCAAGTATGCAAAATATATTTTGGATGTGACATTAAAAATGCACGTTTTGTCATAAAAACAAGAAATTGCTATTTGAAAAAGGAATCGAACGAGTTTATTTCTTTCTAATAAAATTATAGGAATTTTCACTGTGTCTAACTTAAAAATAAGTTCAAATTTTAATCTATTTACAGAAAATCAGCTCCTCCGTGTATCGAAAACTGATTATTTATTTGACTCTATCTCTTGTGAAACAATTCATTAACATCTTTCATAAAAACCTGCGAAGCTGCATAATTTTCTTTCCAATATTTTTCAAAGTGATTGCGTGTTTTATAGCTAATCAAAGAATTTATTATACAGCTGTTTTCAAATATTTTTTAGCAAACGGAAACTTTTACTTTAGAAGAAATTTTAATTAATGTTTTTTATTGGTATGTTGTTTGGATAAATCTATTTCAGGTTGAAAATATGATGTAATGTTTTTAATATAGAATATGAAAATGACTATTATTTCCGTATTATTAACAAATGTCAGATATTTATGTTTATTTCTTTGTACATGTTATAATCCAGAATAATCAGATATCAATCACATAAATATATAGCGAATTGGCACTACTGGTATACGGAAGTGTGATATGTTATATAAATTTTGTTATTATAAAATATTAATTACTTATGATTTATAATTTATTTTACAAATATTTAATAAAAACATCTAATTTAACGACTTCTGTGCTTTTTCCAGCTTGCACACATGAAGTGCATTAAAAAAAAGATTAAATCTACATCAAAGGTTGATGACAAATATACTGTTATGAAATGTACGTTTTGTAAATGTACGCGGTAAGACGGCAAAGCAGTTTTAGGGTTAAAATGTCAAAGGAAGGCTGGGTTGCCACATTTAGCCACAAAATTGGCGATGTGCCATGGACGGATGGAGAACCTTCTGGAACAAATTCTTACCGGTTTAGCCCAGAATGTTCTCGAACACAAGGCAAAAGCTATAAACCATGCTGGTACGCGGAGTTAGTTAGTATCGAGTTAGTCTGCGTGGAGTCGATCGAGCTGACAGCCTGGCAGCGAGCGCCGAGTGGGTCATCGATTGCATCGAGAGAGTCTTTTAGTGTATCGCGGTTAGTGCATCGTCAAGAGAGTATGTTAAGCTCCGGGAACGACTGAACCGAAGAGCCGGAAGCTGTGCTCTGTGTGTCGTCGATTGCATCGCGAGTTGTAGCGTGGAGAGTCTCGAGAGTACGTGGAGTTCCGAGAACGACCAAGCAGAGTCAGGAGTTGTACTCTGGTGCTTTGCGGAAGCTGTCTCCATCGTTATTGCCTGACAGTGTGAAAGCTGTGTCGCGGATCGTGTCAGTTCGACGTGTTTATAACAGTTCGACGACTGAGATTTTGGAGCTGTCCTGATTATTACCGGCCAATAAAGTGTGTTTCGATACTTCACCAAGTGTCATCGTTATTCACTCCAAATCCACACGAACCCCGTACGAACGTGAAGGATGAAAATAACGTAACAACTGGTGTCAGAAAAACAACATAACAATACTGTCTTACAGCCAAAATCGAAATATTTTTCCCCAATAAATAAAATCTAATTTACCACATTGCTATACTTTTAGTAATAATCAATGAATTTATATTAGCTAGTTACATGAAATTTTTTCCGTGCAGGTTTCATTTCTCAGAATGAAATAATCAAACTGATTAAAAGAGACTTAGGCTCCTTAAGTTTCATGTGTCAAATCTGAATTTCGGAAAAGTAACAGGCAATTGTTTCATTTATATTTCTAAAACTGCGCATCATAAAAAAGAAAATTAAACATCTACTTTCAATAAAGCATTTGCTTTAGACAGCATGTAACTTCAAGATATGTAGTTTTGTATTTATAAGAAGGCATACTTAAAGTTTACTGACATTTTATTAATATTTTAATTCGCAGAGGAATTATTTGCCTAAATCAACAAAAATATCCTGACACATGAAACTCAAATAAATTATATCTAGTATACTAGCTTATTTATTACATTTTGTTTGAACAACTGAGCAAAATCTTGCTTACGCTTACATGACATGAATGTTCTCCCTCTCCATTTACGACTGTAATGTTTAGTTGCTTTATAAATGCCTTATACATTATTTCAATTTATTTTAAAACTTAAGCTACGAGTATTCGTAACTAAAACATCAAGATAAGAAGTATTACAAAACTATGTAAGGAATTTATATGAAAATCCTTGAGTATCAGTAGTCTTTGCTAAGTTTCAAATTGTTATTTTTACGATACAGTTGCTACATTTTAAGCTACTAGCGAAAAATATTGAATCCAGATAAATAATCGTCAAAAGTTGCTTTGTTACTTGGTTCTCTTCATTCAGTTTCCAACGGGGGGCAGTACGAATAATTTATCTATTTTTGTTATCTTCTTTTCACTAAGAGATTCTCAACTAGTCCGTAAAGTTTTCACTCTCTAGCGTGAAACTTCGTAGTTAGTGAGAAACGATGGTAGAATACGGATTCCTGCAAATCCAAACAGAACACCACATTCCACTAACTCAATGCCACATTTAAGACTTGGCAGAGAAACTCGTTCTTTAGAAGCAGCAATGTTTGGTGCTTAAATAAACAAAACAAAAAAAGGGGGAGGGAAGAACTCCAAAGACACGTTTCAAAGAAAATTGGAAGATTTGTGCTGGTGATTCGGGTGAAAAGCAAAAAAAGAATTGCACGAATGTTTGGGCTTATGATCTTTGTTAGGGAATTATTGATCCTTACGATATACGAGAAAATAATTCGAAGGTGAAAAAGATTCCGTCGTCGCCTAGAGTGTACCCATGAAACTCATCGCTCTGAAAGCGGTACAGAAATAATGCTACAGTGATTCTATCAATGATGTAATAAAACACCTCAAGCATCACTTCACAAAAGGAACTATGGGGAAAACGATTCCCACTCTTCCGAAAAGAAAGTAAGCTCCTAGCATAAATCTTCCTGGCTGCACGATGGCCTCAAACGAATAGCGGTTTGATCTGGAAACGGAAAACTTTGTTTAATGTCTTCCTAGGAAACTATTCGTCGAAAGTCAGCTTAGAATAGAAAAAAAATACATAAAGTTCAACTATGTTCACCAGAACTAATCAGGCTATTGTATTATTGAAAATACTGAAAAGCCATGGCTTAAAACTAATCAGAAATTATCAGTACATTAATTTCCAATTCCAGACTTTGGAAGCATATTAGCCAATAATTTTGTTTCTAAAATGTAATCAATGCAAAAGCACTTCCATTTTTCGTGCGCAATGTTTTTCGTAGTTTCATTTCTAATAATAATGCATAAAAAACGAAGAGGTTCTAAGTAAATGTTAAACCAGTTTTCAGAACCTAACTTGCAAATAATGACATGAATTATTGAAGCTGCAAGATGTTTCCAATCTACACAAATTCTTCTCATGTGAAGACAGTTGATGACTTTCCATGTAAACAACTCTAACTTTCTACTAACTATTATTATTATGTCTAAGAATTTCATATTTCTGGTATATACGGTCGTGATTGAAGGGCAAAGAAATGACACGTTAATTATGATAACTCTTAAGGTTCCACAAATGCATTTTAAACCGAATATTTATTTGAGATTTGAAATTCTGATCGCTGCATTGCTTTTCTGAATAGAATGCATTGCTTTTCCATTTTTAGTTAGAATAACTTCAATAAATTGTATTACATTTTATTACAAATCTAGCTTGGTATTTCCTTCACAGATTTCTGTTTGTTCAATAATGTATTATTAATAACTGAATTTGAATGAATTTTGCACACATATTTATATTCTCTGAATACTGTTGGTTTAAGTATGATCGCAATAACTGTGCATTAATTGCAAGGAAATTTGTCCAAACTTTATTTCTGTTTTAAGTCACTTGCTTATATTCGTCGACTGCCATACACTAGCTTTAATTTCTTGATATTATTTTATAAGGTATTTCTCCCGGCTTCTTGGCATGCTTTCGTGGTGTGGTGGTCTGCACTCTAAGCGCATATTCCAGAGGTCCGCGGTTCGATTCCTGGCGAAGGCGTTGCATATTTTTCATCTTGCCTGATTCCAAAAAATACCTAATGTCTCCACAATTTCACTGATCATCTGAAGATTACTATTACAATTCCTTTAAAAAAGCAGTTAGATCGGTCTTCCATTTTATAAATGTGCACTATAAGCTGTAGTATTTGTGTTTTTCTTTTTTTTTTGCGGGGAAGGAGACTGCACAGTGTTTGCTTATGCACGTTTTCCAACATATATCGATATCTGGTAAGATATCGCAAGATAAATCGAACCCAAAGCAAGTGAAGTCCAATGTCCGGTTCGGCTTACTTGGGCTACTCGGTATTTTTTCTAAAAACATTTTGTAGCATTTACAAAGGGATTGTTTATACACTTATGTTTACATTTACATAAAATATAGTGAAATATAGTTCATCCGGCACAGTTTATCTTACGTTACCTAATATTTTCTAGAAACATTTTGTAGAAGTTACAAAACGATTGTTTCTACCCAATTAAGTTTATATTTACATAAAAGAGAAAAATCTGACTTTCTCTCCAGAAAGGAACATTAGGAAGAATCAGAAATGCCTTTACAAATACCCTAATAGAGTGATTAATGTCTTATGTTAAACAAATTAATTTTAACATGAAAAACTAAATATCCTTTTCATCCATTTTATTAGTTCACTAATTAGCATGTCTGAAGTTGGTTAGCATATCCACTAAACAGAAGAGAAAAACCACTTAAACGTTCTACGTCATTTTTTTATCAAATTAATTAAGAAGAAAGAAAAAAAACTTCTTTTAGTTCTGATTAATTACGAAATTTAGTGAAATTAAAGTTCTTCCAAAAAAGGCAGATTTTATATCTTTCACTGACTTCGACTACAATAGATCTAAACAACACTCTTTGGGTTTTCCTCCATTTTAGAAAAGTGATTTGTTAAATTAGATTTTTAACTCAGAGTGCATTAATTCTGTCTAATGGATATTGTACAAAATATTTGTATCTTTCTGAAAGGTAGAATATTTAAATGTTATGAAAATTGTATAGCAGTGTTATCTGTCGCAAAATAGCAGGCGAAGGAGGCGGGACTGCTAAAATGAAAAAGATAATGGGTAAAAGTAATTAAATCATCATATCTGAGGATTCGAAACAAATCCCACTGCCACTTATATTAATATGATGGACACTATACGAATGATAAACTCTTTAAAATAGATTTTGCATTATTGATGATGCTGATTAAATACTTTTTCATCACTAAAATTAAAGTAGAAATGGATAATACTTTGAAAATGATTTAAACTTTAGTTCTTTGTTTAGGATTTAATCAGTGTATTCAAATTTATTTCCTGAATTTATCATATGCATCAAAACATGAAATGCATATATTTTTTTTTCTGTAACAAAAATTTTCCAATCCGAGAAGTTAAATAAATCATAAAATCCCGTTCAGTAAAATGCAAGGTTTGCTTCATTTTTCAGTTTGGTCTGAGGTCTCCTACCATGGAACAGTAAAAGCATCGATTAAATATTGGCTTACAGTACCTACAAGTTCAGTTCGCTCTGATCGGTATAATGGTTGACATTGTTGGCTGCGTACCGCTGGGTGTGGGTTTGAAACCCGGAGAAGGCTTGGATGTTTGCAAGAGTGCTGCGTCTTTGCTGCATGGGGCATTTAAAATACACGCAAAACCAAAACTCGAGTGGTTTGGTTGTAGGGGACGAATTAAGACGGGTCCTCGGACCTCTGCCGCGGAGAATTCTTCTTCAGAAGTGGGACAGAACAAGATACAGTCGTACTGTCACCTGTAATGTGACAAAATCCCATGCCAATAATAGACTCAATCCTGCGGTCTCCACCACGATAAAATCCGCGTGTTGTTCTTACACGTGATTAACCTCGATAAAACCTCGATTAACCAACTCGATAAAATTCGCGCGTCAGACAAGTGAGATAAGTCACAACACAATGGATGTACCGATTTGCTATCAGTGCATTAGAAAAATTTTCATGAGTGCAGTGTAATGTGGAGAACTTTCAAATACGAGTACCTGTATTTGCGGCCAGCTGGGAACGCCTGAACATTACATTACTAACTGCCCACTCACTAAAGATTTTCATATTAAAATGCAACAACAAATATTCAAGCTTTTGGTAAATTCTTAATAAAACAAAAATACACAGTGCAAAAATCACAAAAATAATGGACATCCCAACAAAATTGGGCACAGATTTATGTCAAGTAATATAATTTCATATAACAAGTTATAAAAAAGATGTAATAGTATAATAAATAAAGAAGTAAAGTAATAAGTGCAATCTATAGTAGAGTAAAGCAAATAACATCAGTGCTCATAATTTTAAAAAAAGATTAATTTCTAGCAAAAAGTATCTATCATATATATTATATTTAAAATGTACATGCATTTAATATGTACATGCATTCAAATTACGATAAATAAATACTGACTTTTCGCGATTATGAAGGCATGACGCATTGGTAGTTAAATAGTCATAGAGATATTATAAACTTGAAAATCAAGTTACAAGAAAGCATACCCATGTTTATTCGGTGTGATCAAAGACAGATAGGATTCAGTGACATACAAAAGGAAGACGAAGAGCTTTTTAAATAAAACGTACTATTCTGGAAAACATTAGCACGATATATAAGGTATAATATGAGGAATACAATAGTAACCTTGAAACTGAGAAACTCATGAAAGAACTGCAGCAAAATTAAAGGAACTTTGCAAGAGGACTTTGCAACTAGAATGTTGTTTTAGTTGAAATGGTACAAATAACAAAAGAAAAACTTCACGATAACGAAATAGTATATAGTCTGTTTAAAATAAAGAGAAATTACAAAAGAAAGAAATTCACTAGAAAAAATTCTTCAATCAAAATTTATGTAATAAGTTATGTTAATAATGTGAATACAATTATTGTATAAACTTTATTTGTAAATCAGCCACAATATATGTCAATGTAAAATTTTAGAATCATTAATAAATACTAGGCAAGGCCGGGCGTGGGCAAAACCGATTAACCGTAATGGTAGAGGGAGGGTGCCCACGTCCTCCGTTACTGCTACTACTAATGTGGAGAACACTGAAAGTATACTAACACACTTTGTTGCTGCGGAATGTATAAGCAGAAATTATGAACGAAACAATTTTAATATTTGCGAGATGTTTGATTACAAATGACAATGAAATTTTCCCTACGTTGGGCTCGTGTTTGAATTTCACATATCTCTACGTAGATAAATTAGTCGAATTCATTCTTCTAAGTTTGAATATTTTTTCTACGCAAAATCATCTACGAAATCACTCTACCAGATTTGAATATTTTTTTCCTTGCCTAAAATCATCTAAATGGAAGAAAATATCAGGGTGATAACTTCTTTTATTAGAGATATTCCTTTAAAATGTGTTTCGTCCATCGCTTTCTTTTTCTTTTTATTTATTCATTGTGGGATCAGTGTTTTAGTATTCAAAAATATGTCCTTAAACTAGTTTTCCACAGAGAAATTATAATTAGGTAAATTATCATGTGTAGTTTGTCTGATTATACTACCATGATCCTTAAAATTAGTTTAGCTCTTTAGATGTACGTATACTTTGTTGAAACCTAGGTTGTGATGCATAACATATAGCTCTTAATTTACGAAACTTCAAGATAGAGTAGTAAGAACGTCCGGTCAAGACCTGCGGTTGCGCAGTTGTAGAACGCTTTTACATTTTGTGTACAATTGCTAAGGGCGGATAACAAATGGCTATATAGCGAGTAAAAAGGTAAGTGTGGTTGAATGTCAAGTGAAATAAAATAATGCCAGAAAACTAGGATATAACAATAAAGATAATTCATTGAGCTCTGAAATTCAGAAGAAGAAGGCTTTGAAACAGTTCAAGGGAAAAAATGGTTATTTTGTGCTCAATATGTAAAACTGGAAAAAGGAAATTACCGACACAAGCATTCTTGCATAAGATGTCAACACGGGATATGGTCACAATGGAGGGCGATGCAAGATTCCACATGTCGCGGTATGCGTGGTATAACATTATCCAGCATCTGTCTGGGTAATTTATTCCATTCCTCTATCAAGTGCACGGATGAGGGTGTCCTTGCTTATTGGAGGGCATTGTCGGCCAGCAAACTCCTCCCCAAAGCATCCCAAACATTTTCAGTGGGTTTCAGATCTGCAGAACGTGCTGGCCATACGAGGTGTTCTCGCTCTCTAGACACTGTTGGAAAGGGGACTGTTCAATGACATGCTGCGTTGTGGTCTATGAAACATGCAAATATGACGCAGAAGAGCATCATTAATGTATGATTGGCCAGTCAGAGTTCCAGCTGTAAGCGCATAAAACGATGCGCGGCCATTGATCATAATCCCAGCCCAAACCATGATACTACATGAAGGCTATCGGTCCTTTTCCCTGTATCTTTGCCGGACTATAGGCAGTACCACTCTCCCGCCACATCAGTTGTCGTACATAATCAGATGAGAAACTAAACCTACTTTCATCTGAGAATAGTACACAAGCCCAGTCGTCTTCCCTCCAATTGAGATGCTGATGATACCACTGCAAACCTGCGGAATGGTGATGTCTAGATAACCTCCCCGTGATATTTACTATACATTAATCTTCTTTAAAATGATTTCCAAAGCCTTGAAAGAACAGTGTGTCTGACGTCGAATTGCTTAGCAACATATGTTCTTTTTTGCCCTTCTTCAATCTTGTGAATAATATGGCTATGCGTAAAATCATCAGTGACGTTGAGAAGACATGCCGAAAATTGCAGTTCGTCGATTGATTCGCTTCCGTTAAATTTTGCTTTTCAACAACAACGGTCGATTCGAGTTAAATCCTTCATATTTCTTATCAGCGCTATCACGTTATTAACAACTCGGGATTGATTTGATTCATTTTTAATTTTTTTGGTAAGAGCCTAAAGCACTATATAGGTGACAGCACGAATTTCTTCAGTTCCGCCCCTAATTTTGCGGGAAAGCACCCCGGGGGGACAAGTCCGAGTATCTTCCAGCCATCTTCCCCTGCCACCAACCTCTCGACAGGACTTTCGGTTCGTCACATATTTAGAGTGCCCCTATGCCGCAGAGACACTATACACTTACAATAATTCATGCCTTCTCTGGATTCGAACAAGGACCCTTCGGTACAGCACTAACCATTATCCCGGTTGGGCGGATTTTAAGTACCTTGTCATACTCAACGAAAAGTTCATATGAAAAACGCACATTGAATTCATTCGTACTAAATGCGACAAATTATTAATTGTTTTCATCGAAATGACAAAACTCCTTATGGAGTAAACTAAGAAATTAAGGAATTAATGTATAAGCATTGTATTGTGTCTTTTATTTCGTATGACTGTCGTTCTTGCGGATATGTTCCTACGAAGATTAACAAAAGGAATCTGACAATGCCTGAATGGAGAATTCTGCTTTGTATTATCAATTGTTACAAGACGCTAAGTTGTGAAGCTACTTTTGTTTTTGCGTGAATTCCACCTATTGATTTCAAAACTGAATAGAGGAATGATATTTTCTAGGCAGCGGCTAATGATGTTTTGGAAGATTAAATAAATAAAGCCACTTTTATGATAATCTTCATTCGGTTGCTTTAGAATCTATCAATTTCTGTGTTTATGAAATTTATGAAGAGACTGCTTAATAAAGTTTTTATATTTTTTGCATTGAAATGAAATAAAAAATTCGACTGGGCTGGCATTTGTTCTATTTAGAGACCAGTTTGAGGTTTGCTATTTTAAGCACCATATTCGAAATGAATGCAGAGTTTTTCAAGCAGAACTTCTCTGCATTTATCTTGAAGTCAAGCGAATCAAGGATAATGAGACTGTATGTATACTCAAGATACCTTATTTATTCAGATGGGACCAACTAGTAATCGAAGCCCTTTTAGATATTAGTTCTCTTAGAGATTCGCACGGGGAATATGCTGTTCGTTTTGCTTATACGAGTTGCATTAAGGAAATGACAGAGTTGATCTCTTAGATACACATGCTTTAAAATTACCTACCGACATAAATATTAGTATTCTAAAGAATGATGAGAATTCGTTTTTATTACAGCAAATTTTTTCTAAGCGGAAGGAAGAATACAGTTTATCTTGTAATTTTGGGTACATTACGATTATTTTCGTTACAATAAAGTATAACAGTTTTATCTGGTCACAGCAAATTTACAAACTACCTTTTTTCGTTTCAGTATAAGATCAAGTAACTTGTATAAGTGTCTTAGATATCTTAAAATGCTGGGCATTTAATTTTCTCCTGCCCTAAATTTGCTGGCCCTAAATTATTCCTACAGAAAGATTTAAAAAAGCTAGGTGTGACCTGGCCTATGAACTTATCTGTTGTTAAGTTTAGACTGCTGTTCTTTTTTGTTTGTTTGTTTGTTTGAGAAAAAATTCTGGCAATGCTTAATTAACTTAATTTTATAAGCCCGCCCTACTAAAAATGCCCCATAGAAACCAGTAAAACTTTTTATGGGTACCCATAAGATTTTATGGGTTTCTATTGACTTTTACTGGTTTCTGTTGGTCTCTGTGGTTTTTTTTTACTGGTTTCAAAATGACCCATAGAAACCAGTAAAACTTTCTACTGGTACCTATAGAATTTTTGATGGTCTCTATTGACTTTTACTGGTTTCTATTGATCTCTGTGGGTTTTTCTTACTGGTATCAATTGACACCCATACAACCAACATTCAATGGCAGAACTTTGTACTGGTTTGTATAGGTTTATATTGACTTTTACTGGTTTTCTTACTGGTATCAATATAATAATAAATCTTCTGTTGGTTTATATGGGTTTGTGCTATTTTTTTATCTGACGTTAATATACTTCTTGTAAACAATAAAATTAACAGAATGAAAATATGATCTCTTTAAGACCACCAGAGTAACCTGGAAACGCAGGTGGTCGTTTTAGAGAGGGTTTTTACTAAATATGCTATAATAAAATTTATTTATTTGATTTAAATTTTTTTTTCGGAAACAATAACAGTAATCATATACACCACACAAAACGAGGTCTCTCCAAGGCGACCAGCCGCAAATAAAAATTCATTTTTGTAAATGGTCGCCTTAGAGAGGTAATGCTCAATACCAATAGATACTCACGTTCTCAGAGATACGTTTATCTTTTAGAGGTGGTCGTCTTAGGGAGATTGCATCTACGGAATGAATCTCTCTAAGGCGACCAGACACACTTGCAGAATTTTCTTTGTGAATGGTCGCTTTACAGAGGGATTATTCAATACCAAAGTATACTTATGTTTTCAGAAATACTGGTTTCTTTCAGAGGCGGTCGTCTCAGGGAGGTGGTTTTTGCTACGAGTTTGTTCTCTGAAGACACACACATAAGCACTTACATTTCTGATATTACAAATAAACACCGATATCAACCAACATCTCTTTAACGCGAACAAGTTCATTCACAATCGCAAAACTTTTCTCCCTGTTAACGCTGACGGGAAAAAAAAAAAAAAAATTCCCCCTCCCTCCCCCACTCTCAGAAGTTTCCCAAACAAGCAATATGGCGCCGCTCTAGTTGTTGTGTGATGGTGGTGTTATTTTCTTCGTAGTTGTAGTAATGCAGTATATTATTTACTAGGATTTACTGTATTACAAATTTTACTATGTTTTACTGTTTAGAAATTAGTAATAAATAATAAAATACCAGCACTGACTATGAATATACCACTAAAGCCATGCACGTGTAATCGTGTCTAATGTTTGAGAGAACGTTGCTGATAACTGACTAGTTGTGAAATGGAGTTTCTGAGCGTGAAATTGATTTTCCATCTTTACTTTTATCCTGAAAAACAATGTGCTTAAAGACTGAAAAGTGATAATTTCAGGCTTGATAATTTGTTTCAGTGTGTAGATGCAGAAATGTAGTTTTTGCATTCTACTGAAACTGTATTTTGGAAATTTTTTTTTTATTACAGTTTAGAAATACTTTTTTAAAGCTTGTTCATGTAGATGCTTTATCATTTGAATATTATGTACTAATAAATTTGAGCATACCTTACTTAAAAATGATCTTGCATGATTCAATTTTGAATTTTTCGACTAATGTGATGTGGCCGAGCAAAAAGAATATTTTTTTTATGTTTTAAAAAATGTACTAATTATATTTCGCGAGCAAAAAAGGTAAGTTTTATTAATGAAATAAACATTGAATTATTTAATGTGTTTATTATTGAATGGGGTAGACAAGACATACAAGCTTAAGGAATCTTTATTCCACTACTAAAATTATGTGAAAATTTAGATGATCACAGTAGCTTACATTGTTTTTCCTTTTTGATCTATTTTTCTTTACAAGTATGAGACTAGAACCACATTTTTACATTAAATATTTTGTGCTATTTTGTTAAAACACATATAATCATTTTTATGCTTACTTTAATTTTCATTATTATTAGTTTGATGAAGAAAATTTCAAATGTGTTTTTCATAAATTGCTTTTGAAATAGAAATAGATTTGTGAATAAGATTTATGTAATATTAAATGTACTAGCCTTGGGAGTATAAAAAGTGAATTATTTATTTGAAAAAAATTACATTAAGTTGAAACCTCATATAGTGGTTATTTTCTTAAATGACCACCTCTGATAATGGCACATTTGTCAGGACAATAATTAAATAACAGGACTTAAAAATCATTCATAGTTTTGTCAGGCTACAGGAAACTGGCATTATCTCGAATTGTGGAGTTGATTGTTTTAGGAACGTTTTGCTGTATAATCAATTGACTTCGGTGTAGTAATTTTTACGTGGGTATGAATTTTGCAGAAGTAATTGAAAGTTTTTACGAGACATTTAAAACCAAAGCTCTTCGGATCATGAGTCTTATAAGGGCACTGTTATAGCATTGCTTTCAAATATAGTTAGAGTAATATTTAAACATTATTTTCGGAAGCACTTCCACAGGGAATCTGGTTGTTCTCTGCGGATGAAAACCCATATAAATAAATCTTCTGTACAGCCTTATACAAATGCAGTTAAAATTACTGTCATTACAATTAAGCGAATATAGCCACATTTGTTTACAAAAAGTTATTATTGCTAAATACTGCACTATATCAATTTCATTTAGCATTGTAATTTCAGAAAATGCTCGGCATGAGGTATTTTTATATTATGTAATCTACTGTCAAAAACAATAGCTACCTTTTCAGTACTTTAAATTTTACTCTTTAGAATTTTTATGGTTCAAAATAATATTTCTATACATTATTTCAAGTATTCTTTCTACAATAGAAATCTAAATAACTTGCATGTAAAACACTGACTCAAATTTTATTTTAATAATGCATCGCTTTAATTAAATTTATGTTCCTTTGAGATGATATATGAAAAACCTTGTGTAATAATAAATTATTAATATATATAGGTAAATGGTACTTTTATATATTTTTTCGGGTACAGTGCAGTATCGCCCACTTATTTATTTGGCACTTTGTACAAAAGTAAAAGGAATTGGATTTTTGTCAATTTTCTTTTGACTTTTTAAGTGAAAATAGGTTGATGTGTACATGAATAAAGTCAAAGGAGTGCACAATGGCATTTTTGTGCAATTCTGAGATGTTTTTTTAAGTGAAAATAGGTCGATGTGTACATGGATACCGAGTATGTGCAATTCTTAAAAACACGCAAAGCAGTGGGCGATTCTACACTTTCCCCATTTTTCTATAGGAATTTAGTTTCATTAAATTAGTTATTTAGTATAATTATGTGTATATGAATATATTCATATTTATTCACATAGATGGAATTTTTACAGTACAAAAGTTGATCTTTTTTACATCAAGAACTACATATACTATAAATACCCATTATGTTATAGATTTTATTTATATAAAATCTGTGGAAGATTATATAGCACTAAAAGTGAGGTACGGAATAAAACATTATACGCTATGAGATATTTTCTTAATTCCTGAACTATGCGTTGAGAATTGGTATTTGTTGAAACTTGTAAATTTTTTAAAATTCATTTTGTTACAATATAATTTATTGTATTTTGGGTACTATTAAGTTTATTATATGTTATCTTCATGTTTCATTTATCTTTTGAGAGATACAGGTAACATTCAAAGTATTGTAATAAGGGGTCGACACAGTATTTGTATATTATTATTTCTTCACTACATTATATTCTTGAATTCATCCTTTCTTCCACGCAAAACATCTATGTGTATGCATGTCATAATAAGCTGCAGGGTGTTACTATCATTGGTAAGCGAGCTTTAAGGGGATAGCAAGTATGCTAAATTTGAACTCAATGTTAAGTTTCTAATTTGCAAGTCCCGTATTCTTTTTGCTTGCTTGTTAATAATGTTTTTCTTCCTGAAAATTTGGGTTTCTTCTAGTTTTGTTTTTTAATTTGGTTTAGTGCATTGTAGGTAACTTAAAATTTAAGCAGATGCTAGAAAGTACCATCCTTTGGCAATACATTTCTCATTAGGTATCAAATTGTTAAACAAGCCGATGTGATTAAATACAATTGTTTAATTTCCCAATTAAAGAACTGAAATACAAATATATGCAGTGAGGTACAGTACTATATGTATATATTTATAATGAAATCAATAATATATATACAGTCAAAGTAATGATTCACAACCATCAAATGAAATGATATTATATATATATGTAATAGATTCTGTAGTCGAATACAAGCAGCTGAATCCGTAATGAACAGCAATAATTTTGATGGCTTAGAGATGTTGAAACTCCAATCCACAATGAATAAGAAATTTGGCAGTCGAGGTAGATTTAATTCAACTTTTCTTTCAGCAAATATGTTGCAGCCACAAACAAGTTGGCACATTATTTATGCCTATTCCAAAAATTAACATTTTTGATAAATGTGTAGTAAGAAACAAGGAGCAGACAGACTGCAATCCAGCTAATACAAAGCGTAAAAAGCAAATGTTTTATGTTAAGGGTGAAATCTTAATTCAGACCGAGTTAATTTTGGTTCTCGATGCATTTTTACTCGTCTTTGATAGTTAATACTGCTGTAAAATTACTATTGGCTGTTTGAGTTTTAGTTTCTTTTACAACATCAAGTTATGTAAGAGTCATATGACATGAATTAATCTCCAAATGATGCAGTGCAGAAAGATTACTGTTTTTAGAATAGAGAAGGAAAATTAATTTTACGCTGCTAATTTAATCTTTTGCATATTCCTTATTTTTCTTACATATGTATATGTACATTTATCATTCGATGGTTGTGAATCATGACTTTGGTTAGTATCTTTCTATTCATTTTATTTTCAGAATTATATAAAGGTAGTTTAAAATTTTGTAAAGAGAATTTATACAAATATTTTGTAATATGTTTATAGATATTGACGTGCATTAAGAAGGACGGGCTCGTAGGCTTCTAGATATTTTAAAATTTTTATTTATTCGCATTGAGTTTTATTTAAAATTACTTTACATTCTTTCTCCGCAATTTAGTTCTGTACATTTCATCAGTGCTAATTATGTACTTCTGCTGGTTTATGTTTTTATGGAAATTTGATTTACAGTTCTATTGTTGTGTATTGTTTTTTATAGGGATTCTGTATATGGATACCCATTCTATGCACGATTCTATGTATGGATACTCCACTATGGTATAATGCTATTGGTTCTGTTTATGGGTTTTGTGCAGCGATTTTTCCAAGAGGTACCTTTATTGGTCTGTGGATTTTTGTGTAGTGGTTTTTACAGGATTTGGCGTATGGGTGCCTGTATAGGTGTACATGCTTTTGTTTACTGGTTTTTACAAAGCATTACCCTATGGAATATCCATTTTTTTAATGGAAATTTGGCCAATGGATATGCATATAAAGTTTTGATTTTTGGCTATGGGTTTTTACTAGGATTTTGTTTATAGTGCCTACAGTTCTACAGAGATTTGGCCTACTCATAACCGTACAGTCGTACGGGTTTCCGTTTACAGGTTTTTTACGGGTATTTTGCCTACAGGTACCTATACAGCCGTGCAGGTTTCTTTCTATGGGTTTTTACGGGTATACGGCCTATGGGTACCCGTACAACCGTACGAGTTTCTTTTTATGGGAATTTGGCCTACGGGTACCCGTACAAACGTACGGGTTTCTTTCTATGGGTTTTTACGGGGATTTGGCCTACGGGTACCCACAGAGCTGTACGGGTACCCGTAGGCCAATTCCCCGTAAAAAAATTTTATGGGTTTCTACGGGGCATTTTTAGCAGGGCGTGCATTACATTTGTGATGCATGAGAACTTTTCATGCGTTAAAATAAAAACAAAATAGTGTAAAGAAAGCTCAAAACAAAAATAAACATTCTAAAATTTTTTTCAGTGCTTTTATAGATATTAATTTGGAACCTTGTTACTGATACCTATTAAAAATATTCGCAAGTCATTAATTAAATCTTATAAGTTAGTTTGAAACATTGATTGAAATGTCGGTTGAATTCTGTAATATGTTAATGTTAATCATACAGGGTTAAAAATTTTGTTTTCGTTGCGTATTTATAGCAATGTTTATGTTAATAGATTTAAAAAAATGTTTTACCGTGAACATCTGCTTACTTCTCAAATCTATCTATTTAACGATCTAAATTCTTCGTAACACTCCTTCTTTCCATATTTTTCCAAACACATTTACACGATACACTGAACTCAAGTTTACTAAAAGCAAGAAAAATAAAACAAGAATGAAAAGTGAAGCATAAAACATTTCCCGAATTGTTTCAGCATTTCCTAGAGAAAGTATGTTTACATCGTTTTAGCGTAAAAATATTGTTCCTTAACCTCCACATTCTTCAAAATTACTTTCAGTGTCTTGTTCCCGAGAAACTGTTAGAAATCATCTCTTAGCCTATGCAATGTATCGTCAAATTTAAAGTCTGACTATAAATAAGTTTACAGGAAGCTGTTTTAACTTTAAAAGGAGAATATTTCACATGAAATAGTGCTATTTTTCTACACCTCAAATGGGAGAACTCAATGAAGTCATGTAACAGAAGTTAATATTTAAATAATTATTAGGTGATATAGTATAGGTAGAAATATTTTATTATGTAGTAATTTACCACAGACTTATGACATGGACTCAGGAATTCTCAGGAAGACTAGAAAGCAAATTCATAAACAACTAAATAATACTATGTTGATTCTTGAATGCCCATCAATAACCGAGTGTTTGAGAAATCTAAACCCTGAGCTCGAAGCGGGTTAAAATCTCGGTGCTGCATGGGTGTTTTCGTGATTTCTCTCAAGTAGAGCGTAAATAAGAATCAGCTTCCTTATAAAGGTCCTTCAGAAATGGCATTTACGTTTTTTGACAGATAGCGCTCACATGTTTCTCAAAATTCATTCAAGCTTTATTTTAAATGTAAGAGTTTTTTTAAAAAAAAATAAGTGGATTGGGCCTGTGGATTTGTGCATTGGTGCACTTCGCTACCGCGCATGTAATATGTAAGTGATTAATCTTATATTGTACTCGTAAGGAGACGCTCAACCTTGAAGTATGAAAAAATGCCATTGCTGAACTTTACGGCTGAAGTTTGTTGGAATGATTTTATTTAATGTTTTCTTTGATGGGCTTGGATACATCCTCATTGATTAGTTTCCGAAAGGTGCCATAGTGAAAACTGTTGACTGCTACTGCGTAACATTGGAACATTTGCAGAAGTTACCATGGGGTTAAAAAGTAGTTCCTTTCTTACCTCCATATGTGCTACATCCTATAAGTTTCAAGTGTTTAACTCAGTGAATAAGACCCACAAAGGAAAGTTCCCTACGACGAATGGAGAAGTGCAAAATGATATTTTTCCATCGCTTCATTGCTAGCTGAATATTTCTACAAAAACAGAACTGAGAGGCTAGCTGCATCTGTGGAATCGTTGTCTCGACAGTCATGAAGAATGTACCGAATGAAACTACACTTTGATGGAATCGCAACGAGAGTGTCATATACATGACATATTGACATATTTATATTTGACAATGTCAAAGAATTTCATACATTCTTGTCACAATTAGGAGGATATAAGTTCATAATTTGCACAAAGCATTCTTTTCCTTTTACGATCTTGTTTATTATGTTTGTATTATTTTTAGTAGCTTCTTTATCGATTCTTGTTGGTAGATGCACAGCAATTATTAGTTATCATAACAAATATTTATAAATTACTGAAATGTTTCATAATGTTACTTCTACGAATATAATTGGTTTTAGATATTTACATTTCACTATTTGGTAGAAAAACTTATTCTTGTAATTGTCTAATTACTTTTAACGTATTAAATATGATTTTGTGAGACATACGATACATAGGCTACATTATAACACAGAAACATGCCCCTATCTATTGAACCCTTAGTTACCAAGTATCAAATAATAGGTTTAGAAAGCCTTTACTAATCGTTATTATTCCGTTATTTTATAATATACACAAAGTTGATAATTTGTTTTACTATAATTTAAGTCAAGATTATTTTTGTGCAGATGAATATTTAAATTACTAGCATATTTGTAAAGTTTTTTAATGAAGATGATACGAATCCACCCAATATTTGAAAAAATTAAAAAAGATAAAATTTTATTTGGCTTCATTTTGAAACTATAATGATTGGAAATCATCCTCAATATAACTGTGTTCCATTTGTGGATTGAAAATAACATAACAAAGAAATGAACCTGCTTCAGAGGAAGAATTATTTCAAAATAAATTGTAAAAACTATATTTTAAACTGCAAGGGGGCAAACTTTCGCTTTCATAACTGTACGAATAACTGCAAGAAAAGCAGGTGTAGGCTCCATTCCATTAGCTCATTTTGAGCAAATTATCTGAAGATTGCATTAATTTTAAGCATCAACCTTATATATATATATATATATATATATATATATATGCATATATATATATATATATGCATGAAGACAGCGGCTTAAAAGTCGACATAATTGCGCGTGCTTATTCGAGGCTTTCTAAAAAGATTGCGTGACGTAGTGTATCTCGAATGGTTGAAAGTAGAAACATGATTCCAGTTTCAGAGATTGATCAAATATCACATAAGAAAAGCTTTCAGTTTATGACAGTTCCAGACACGTGACAACTATTGGATTTTTTTAACTTGCGAAGAAACGTGCAATAATGAAACTGTTTCTTTTATTATTAAAGATCATTTAAAAAGATGTACAACTAGGTCTATAACGTGTAACATTTACCCTAAAAACGCTGCCAAAATTGTAATTTAAACTACTTTCTCTGGAAGAAAAGTAATTGATTTAAGTATCATATGGAGTGAAAACTTATTAAACACAAAGTATCAAAATTTAGAATTTCTGAATGATAACTTGAAAATAGGGCTTTTAAATCAATATTCTTCAAAAGTAAAATAATTTTTTCAGCAATACCTTAATATTTTACCCTACATAGAATTTCAGAAGTACGATCTTTCTGGAGGATGCTCATATTCACTTTCAGTGCAATGCTAGCTAAGACAAAAATTCACATTTTGAGGGTTATCTGTTGAATTACGTGGTTATGCACACATGCACACCTTATTAAGGTTTTTTTCTTTGTAGTACACTAACTAAATCAATGGAGACTTTGTACTAGTACAGTTAGTTTCTGGTATTTAATTAATTATGGCAAAGCTTGAGAGGGTTAGGTAAAGAGGAGGGTTCGGCGTGGCGAATTTTATGGAAAATATGAAAACGCTCACTTGGCAAGCCTTTTAACTGGAATTGGAATGGATGTAAACTAACAGTGTTCAGCGGTCTGACCAGAACGCTGTACTACTTTAATGCATACTACTGAGCAGTCCGAGTTTCTGACTTATACGCTTCAGAAAGCTTTCGATGATAATCACAAACATAATGTGTGTAAGTTATGGAAACATTGAAAGACATTTGAATAAAGGAGAAAGAACATCATCTCAAAAATTCTTATTTGCAAAGCTTAAATATTTTTAGAACAATTAAAGTTCATAAATAATCTGCCGGTATGTTTTCCCTTCGAAGTAAAGCAAAGCAAACGTCATATTTCTCAAATAATGTTTAACCTAGTGACATGCTTTCTATCCTGGTCAGTTATAAAAATCCAAAATCAAAAGAAAAATCAAACATTTACGCTGAAAATAAAATTAAAATTTTATGTATTTAATGTAAATGATGAGTCAGTTTTTCTATTTGTCAGCCTTCACATATTTCTATTTAAGTAATATTAAATCTCAAATATGTCAAAGCTTAATATCAATTAAGAATCCGAAAAAAATCGGAAAAGAATCCGTATTCTCATAAATTTAACTCATCTACACGTGGATTGTTAGGAAAATAACAATTAATTTAATGAACTGAAGACAGTGGAGATTTGAAATGTTTGACGCAAGTTTAACATCTGATATTTATTAATAAGATTAATAAGTTTTATAACATATAATTAATGTGACCTGGTACTAATTTATGCATGACCTTTGGAACACTAGCTTCAGCCGTATTCTCTACAATTATAGGAAAACTGAATAAAAAGCTATTATCCAAAGTCTACCTTGGACCTCTCCTAGATATGCAAGAAATCCAAGTCTAGAATTTTCTAAGAAATTTTGCTCTGCATTTAGTTCTGCTATTAGTAGTACCTATTTTGGCAATCTAGACAACAATTTATTAATGGAAAGCTATCGGATCTCAGGATCCTTTAAGTAGATCAATGTACTCCTATGTATCGCGGACACTTCCTGACAACGGATAAAACAATCTTTGTTCTTGTGAGTGTCCGCTAATAGATTTTATTATATTTGAAAATTCAGATCTTTTTCAGATTTTCTTCCCAACAGCTAAATATCTTTGTTCATTTTCCCATTACTTAGCTTTTTTTATCTTTATTAATCGAGTCACATAAGTAATTATATCTAAGCATTTATTAGCGAGGTAGGATTTGTCAAGCAGTAGCATTTCTTCTGAAGAGAGTTTCCTTTCTTACATTTTTCAAATCAAATTGGTTTAACCCTTAGAGAAATTTTGCATCTCGTTTTCGAAGATAATAAAACTTTCCATGTAATAATTGGTGTAATATTCATAATTGTTGAAGTATTCCACATGTTTGCAAAAATTTCCAAATTCATTTTATTTTAGCTGCCACGTTCTCTGTATCTATATCAAGACAGAAGCTTCTGTAAAGTGATAAACTCGCGTAAATAAACTAAAAGGAGAAAAAAAGAAAGCTTTGCAACTTTTAACTGTCTTATAAGCTGATATCTTTCAGTTAAATTACTCAATTAAGACATAATTAAATAGAAATTATTACGTGGAATTAATTTATTCAGCATTCATCCAATTTATTCCACATTTTAAAGCTCACGTAAAACATGCATTAATTAGAGAAATTAAGTAAATTGTAGCTTCTAACGTTAAAACCTTGTTGAGCCTAATATGTAAAACACCTTAATAAAATCTTTTATTTTGTAACTATTTAAAACAATTATTCAAGTTGGAAAAGTTCCCATAGACATCGTAATACTTTGCATTAATTTACAGTATCTTAAGACTGTTTTATTCGCTGTTCAATTATTTTGACAGTCAGCGCTTTAGAAACAATTCCGCCATTCGTAGCGAATTAAAAGTGCAGCCTTATTTCTTAGAGGCAATATAACGTTATATTCCGCATTCTGGAGCTATTTATAAATTCAAACACTTTCTCAGTTGAATCTTGAATTGTAGTGAATTGAAAATTATAGTATTTTGTCAGGGGAAAAGCACATGTAACTGAAGGAAAATATTTTTAAGTAGATTCAAAGAGAATTTCATGATGCTGTGCTTGCGTATTTATTCTTTTCGAAAATCATAATAGCATCATAAACGCGTGTTTCCTAACTCTTTGCTTATTTCCACATTACAAACTTTTTAGCAGTTTTAGAAGCAAAATTTAAATGCATTTATTCTTTTCCTACAGTCTAATCTTTATTACAGTTAAGAAAAAAGTAAAGCACTTTTATAGTCCGTGGTACTACAAAGCAAACACATCGTTTCAAGGCTCTGAAAGCGTGAATTACGTTAAAAAAGCATTGTATTCGAGTATGATACATTATGGAAAGTGTCCTGTTCATCGAAGTGAGAAATAATTTCTGAATGAATACTAATAGAAACATAACATTTGCATTTCTTTTGAATAGACAATATAATGCAGTGCAGTAAATAGTGACAATACTATCGTTTCCAAAAGCAAAGTCTGTGTGGCATCAGCGAACTTTTACGAGGAAGGAGAGACTTTAAACATGCGTGAAACTGACAACTTTTTGAGGAATAACAATGCTGCTGAAAGAGGAACATCACAGGAAAAAAATACCAAAAGTGTGTACCTAAAATTTCTCTTCCTCTCTTAATTAATGTAGAATCCTTTTCCTTACTGGCAAGGTACCCAAAATAAATACATTAATGGCCCATAAAAAGTTCCACCCTTTTTGGAAGTTATTTAAATTCTGGCCTAAACCTAAGAGTTCCTTGTTGCGCCGAGTGCAGAATTACTGGCTGTAAATGTAAATAATACGGAAGATTAATTAGACATGCAAGCGAACTGCTAAAGACCTCGGCTGTTTTTTGTTCATTTTATTTTATTGTTGTTTTCCTTATCTTTTAACTCTTGTAATAGCATAGTGAGAACGCGTGAAAAATTCAAATGACTTTTTTACAGCTTGTCAGAATTGACTTTTATCGCTATAACTTTTTGTCGCTGCTTTAAGGAGAGTTACGTAAAGCGCATTCAGTAGAATACAGCTAAACGTGAATGCATGTACGCTGTTGGCTTGTAGTTTAATTCGTGACGACTAGAACCGGATAGCTTTAGCCAACAGAAAAAAAAATAAATTTTCTTCCAATTTTTAATAAATGAAACTGTGTAACAAAATGTTTTATATTTGATTCTTATCAAAACGTTTACCAGTAGAGAAAAAATAGAAAATTCTCATTTCTCTTTCGTATATGTATGCACTGCGCCCTTTTTTACTAGCTTAATTCTCAGTGATTAATAAAAAAGTAAACATTGCATTCTACTTATTTTTGTTGAACATAGAAAAATGCCGTGGTTCGAAAACAAATATTTATTACAGAGCAATACGCAGATACACGCAGTTACATGAAAAGAAATACAAGCAAAGAGTGAAAAAAACTTCCACAGTGGGACGGTGCTTCTGGACACCTGGGTACGTAGGCTAATTATCTTTGTGAACATTAATAGTAAGTAACCGGTAAAAGGTATAGTGATGTTTTTTAATTATTAATATTATGTCTATATATATATATATATATTTGTATTATTAGATATTTTCATAACTTTTTATGTAAGGTTAAGTGTAAGTAATGGCATCTCGAATCCATGATAACAAACATAAGAGATTAAAGGAAATATTACACAATTGTTATACAAGCATAGTTACAAAATCAATAAAAAGTTTCGGCAGAAGTACAGAAGCATGGGTTGCAGTATAAAATAAATTATGACATAAGCACAAAAAATAATCAGTGGCAAAGCACAAACAAAAGCAGATATTAGTGACAGAGTTACATGATCCAGGGCTTGAGGATGGCTAAAGGATGGTTAATGTTAGCTAGATCATTGGGGTTGTAGTTGGCAATTTTAATAGCAGAGTTGTCAATGGTTTTCTGTTTGGCATGAAATTTCTTGGCAAATTTATAGTAATGGGATCTAAATTGACAGATCCTTAGCTCTTCGTGAATGCGTTGATTTCTAATGTACCATTGTGCATTTGTAATTTGTCTCAGTGTGCTATTTTGAGCAGTTTGCAATCTTTTTCTACCGTTACTATTAGAGTACGCCCATACAGGGCAAGCATAACAAAGTAATGGTCGCAATATGGATTTATAAATGAGCAACTTGTTATCTATAGACAACGCTTTTTCTGTTTACAGCGGGTTATAAATATAACTTTACAAATGATCATGTTTTAACAAATCATAAACAAGACACATAAAATAACCAATCAAAAATAACATAAAGAATGGATTAAGTTTCAGAATAATTCAGAACTGACTGAAAGTTCATGCATGGGACGTGACAGAAAGCTATACTTCTTTTAACCAGTAAGAATGCGATTACAAATATCTCAACACTCCCCCTTAATCGCACATTATAGAAAATATAGAAGAATTACAAAATTCTTAAACAGCTCAATGATAATGTGTATTTTTGAATGTATTTTTGATTTTCTACTTTCTTCTTTTCTTCATTAACTTTAACATTTCTGGAAACAACGATGCGTCTTGTTTCTGGAATCATTAAACGATATCCCATTGTGAAATAACCTACAAATATCCATTCTGTCAGATTTTCATCTAGTTTCTTTCTTTGCGATGGTGGCACAAGAGTATAAGCATCACAGCCAAATACACACATGTTTGTTAAATCAGGATTTTCACCGTACTTCAGAAAATAAGGAACACGATTGTCAATTGAACTATTTGGGAGTCGATTATTTATATAAGCAGCCGTAAGTAATGCTTCACCCCAAAGGAAGTTTGGTAAATTTGCCTCAAGTATCATTGCACTAGCTTTTACAGTACAGTTCTATTTGCTCTTTCAGCAACATCATTTAGAAAAGGTGTAGGATATGTAATGATAATGTCAATGAACATGCCCTTATCTAGCAGATGTATACAATAAAAATTCGCAGTCAACAAGTGAAACAATGCTCGTTCCACTACGATTTATGAGAATTTTCGTGATTTTAGAGACACAGGAGAGAGAGGTATTGTTTTTAATTACTACTTCTTTCTTTTCACTCAGTATCAGGGGGTAAGTTAGTAATCTTTCACTCTTCGACTAATGACCTATTTGGATATCTTAGCAAAATATGGTCTGTATGTGCTTGTAGAAGCTTTTTATTTGTATAATGGCATCATCAATAGCTGTGAAGAATAAATGTTTATATTTGTGTCAGCATATGTAGTATTTCGTTATAAAAATATATCAGGTTCCGCGATTTTTGTCTGCAATTAGATGTTATACCTATAAAGATACAGCTGTTAGTTGAGTCACAATGAAATTAGCACTGAAAGAAAATACCATAATAGCTGTTGTATTACAAGGAGGGGATAAGAGTAAATTCAAACTATTGCATGACGACCTGAGAATTGTGAGGAAAATCTTGTAGTCGTAAATTAGCTTTCGCTTGCGTTGTTTTTTATTTGTCGAGCCAGACAGAATATTGAAAGAAGTGGATTTTTCTTATTCTGAAAACATGGTTCCTTGAAATCGATTAGATATCATATTTCGCTTCCTAATGTAAGAAATAATAACTAATATTCTTTTATTTTCTCTTTAATTACTTTTGACTTTTTATTTAATTATGAAACGATTTTACCATTTTTTTTCTAAGCAGATATTTTCACCATGTCCCTAGCTAATACCGTAAAAACCTGTCCCTACGTGCTCTAATTTTATCACGTTTTAAATTTTTTCAGGCCCTTATAATGCAGTTTGTAGTTTCAGAATTCTGGCTTTCATTACAATTTATTTGCTACACTGAATAAAGCTGATGCGTCAAGAAATATTAATATCCCCCTTGTGTATATAAACAACGTTACATTAGTAATAAGAATGACATTTTAGACGGATCTCCTAAAATTTGTTTTCAAGCCCGGTTGAAGTTTCCTGTGGGACTTCAAATTAAAAGAGTATCAATGGTTAGTGCAAAACACAATTTCTACTTAATATTAAGATGTACACGTGCATATTCCTATTATGCTCGTTTATTTTAACATAGTTAAACGTTCTTTAAAATTTAACGCCCACAACTGAAATTCTTTTTCACTTTCAGAGATCTTTACAAGAACTTTTATCAGTGATTTATGATATTCTGCAAACATTTAATGTCTTGTAAGGTTTTAAGGAGCCATCAGCCCTTTTTCTATCATGTGAGGTATCCCAAAGATCTCGTGTTTTTTTATTCTGTGATTTATTACCATATTTTTACTTAAGGATGATGGAAAACATAAGTGTCTGCTGAGATAAAAGACAAGTGATATCATTTTTCTTCTCCAGTTTCTTATTTTGAACGAGAGAAGTCTCAGATCGTAGGAAAAAAAAAATATGAGTTTGAAGTTTTTCCGAATTTCAAAGTGTCAGTGCTTTGAGCATGCACTTTACAAGGTTAGCGTAAAAGTCTAACAGTGTTATTTTTAACACGGTAAGAGTTTAGTGTATATAATTTATTTTAACTTGATGTTTATATTTAGTTTGCAAGTATTAGGCTTAAAATGGTTCTGTTTTACCAAAATTTTATTATTTTATTTGGGTTTAATCTTCAACTCACGCGACATATTAATATTTTAAAGTTGCATGTTGTTTTCTGCAGAACTTAATATGATAAATTTACTACCATGTAGCGGAATTTAATCGCTTATGAAAGAATACATTTTTCTTTGTCAGGAGAAAATAGTTTTAAAGAAAAGAATAACATTTTAGATTTTGAAATAGTTAAGCCGTTTTATTTAATTTTATTGCAGTTAATATATCTAATAACACGTAATCATTAATTAAAAAGAATACAATAATAACTTTGAATAAGACATATGCATTTCAATAAGTAATTTTCTTCAATTGATTGTTTCTCATACCGATATTTTAATCAGACTATAGCGACTTAGGTCTATGAAAAATAACGTTCGAAAAGTATGTATTTATTAGTCGAAACAAAGTGAAAACTCGTGTGTTAAAATTATTTATAAAAGTCTCAAGCCGTTTATGGAAAATAAATAAAATCTAACTGTTATAATATCTTAATAAATTGAATAACATTGACAAAATGTGATAAAGGGTTTTTTTTTTAATTTGGTTATTTATTTAAAGCACGACCAAACAATTTCAAAGTCCACAGAATAAATCTGGAAACTTCGCACAGCAGAATAACAACAGAGACTAAACTATTTACTGTCACTGCGAAGGTATGCAAATTTGAGTTTAACTCACTTTTCGCTTTTGCAATAGTAAATGGTTAAAATTGTACTTAAATGCAGAATTCAGCAGTTTATCAGTATTGCACTCTGGAGGAAACTGTTTGCTGCTGAATTCTCAACGACATATCCTCGACACTATTTTCGAGATCCCATACCTTCATAGCCATTAAATAGAATGGAAGCCGATCTAATTCAACGGGCTTTTATGGACATTGTTGCAATTCCTGAAAGCATCCATTAAGCGGATGAAATCAATTCTAAAATGCAGGAACGATACGCGAAACACCAAAGCAAGATCTTAGACGTTTGGTGTGTTTGGTGTATTTAATTACGGCAAAGCACACTAGGGCTATCTGCCTAAAGGGAGGGATGCCTTCGTGGAGGACGTTCTAAGGGAAACTGGCTCGTATACACGTTACTCATGGGGAAAACCACGAAAACGCCCCTGCAGCCAGCCCGTTCGCTGGATTCGAACCTCGGACTGAACTACCAGTGTTCAGCGACTTTACCGCTCGGCCGCTGGTGGGGCCAAGATATTAGACGACTCCTTTACTTTATGTGACGTCCGTTATTTGTCGCTTACTACTCACTGATATCATCATCGGCAAATTTTATAGTGTTTAATTGACCATTTTTAGCATGAACAGGACGACTTGTTTCAACATAATGCAGTCTGTCTGTTAATGAGAAGAACTGCATCATCGAAAGACTTTGAAGTCTCGTGTTAAAAATTACTTAAGCAGAGCTCAAAACCACAAAATGTGAAAACTAACTCGATTATGTGCAAAGCTGATCAATTCTCTTCAAAAAGAAATCTAGGTTTAGTATACCAGACAACCGATAAAATTACGTAAATAGAAGCTGTAATAATAGTTCCCATCAACAAATGATGCGTACACCTAATGTAGAAAAAATTTTGATTTGTGAAAGTAAATGTGATATTTGTACTGAAAGCTACTTATTAAAAAATGATTCAATGATACAAGAATGGAACAACTGACTCTCGTTATCGAACCATATCTGGCCCATCACACAATAAGATTTCAGCAAAATTAGTTTACGTTAATTAACAGAATGCACATATTCTTCAAAACTTTTCTTTCTAAAATTAATTGCATGAAATATTTCTTCACTGATTAGTACTTTTCTATGTATAATTTTTTTTAGAGATATAAATTTCACAGCAAGAATTTATATTTGCATACGGCATTAAAGAGAGGCATGAAGCCCCATAAGATGAGCAAAAATTAAGCTTATCGAAATTGCTTTTGGAAACGTTAGGGACAACTTTCTTCACAGTATAAGAAAACTAGTAATGGCACCAACTGTAATAAAACATACATTTATATTAATTATTTTTTGTTAATTGTGCACCAATAAATACAGATACTTTAATGGAAACTATAATGAAGATATCATTGAATTGTGTTGATGTAATAATCCACGTAAAGAAAAATAACAATGTCATTCACATTACGCTGCAAAGTGGCTAAAAATCCATATTGCAATAGAATTTTTATTTATTTTTTGTCATTACTTAGTATGAACATTAAGGCCGAAATAGGGCTGCCATTTTAACACAATAATATTACAACATTAAGAACGTTCTTATAGTCCTGCAGAAACGCATCTAACGCGGAAAACTAAGAAGACAAGCGGCTATCTTGCTGCAGCATCTCGAAAATTCTCTTTTTTAAGCATTTGAGGAGTAAAATCACAATGAAGAAATATCTTAGTGTAAGATTAAGTGGGTATTTATCACCCAGAAAGGCAAAACAGAACAATCCGCAAACCTCAAGCCTGTTTAGGAAAAAAAAAAAAAAAAAAGATAGTTTCCTCGTGGCCACTCAATTATTTTAAATTTCGTGGAAAAAGTCTCTTACAATGAAATGCAGTCTGCGGAAGAAATAAAATAGTACTCGAAGCCGTTCCTTGCATTTTTCTTTATCGTCTCGCCATGGAAAAGAAAACACGAAAAGTTGAAGAATGCCTCAGCATCGTTGCATATGTTACACCAAAAAGTATAACCTCGAAGTTTGGTAGTTACTAAGCGAGCCAACAGAGAAGACGCAGCATGTTCCCTCGCTTATCTTATTCGCTCTATAAAAGACGGAAAAACTGATCAGATATCTTCTTTTATGCAAAACGTAGCTGCTTCGATACCGATTAAATATCAAAGTTCGCAATATGAGATTTGTCCTCATACACAACGGCTTATTAAGTTGAAATGTGCTATTTAATATGAGTGGATATCGATATCACAAGAGCTGTATATTTTATAACATATTTCCTTTTAGCGAGAGTTATTTATAACATTATACACACATCATGTTTCCTATTTCTTGATACTCCTTTGCATTTTGCTTTTCATATCCAGCATTGTTTGGTATTAAAGTCATTAATAAATGATTCACAATGTAATTGCAAGTGTAATCTATTGTATTCATTTTCTAGTGTTAGCGATAAGTCGCTAACGGACTTTCAATTACATCTAGTAGCAAAGTATGCTAACCAAGAATACTAGACGTTACAGTATCAGCACTACATTTAGTGTTTCACTGTGTTTCGGCATTACATGTTTCAGAGTTCGAACGCTGCAGAAAGCAGTTACTATTAAAGTTATAAACTTTTCTTCTTTAAATTAAGTAAGTATTAAGTAAATTCTAGAGACATTTTATCAACCTCTTTTGCACATTCAAACCTCCTGCGCGGATTCGAACACCGGACCTCCCGATACTAGAGGGACATATTATACATTTCTACCACGAAGGCATGCGATAAGAAGGGAGAAAATTCGTTATAAATTTAGTTAGTAACTCATCATAGTTGGATTGTTGAATATACTAAGCACACGGAGGCTATTTTCAAGAGAGGTGATGGCTTGACGCAGGACTTTGTAAAGATTAGGTTAGGTTATCCGAATATGACAAAGTCACGATGTGCAAATAGAAAATTGATAGAAACTGGTTCGTACTCACGTTACATATGGGGAAAACCATGAAAACCAGCCATAGAACCAGCCCACTGGCCTGGGTTTGAACCCAAAGAAGGTCGAACTACTAGTATTCAGTTCGCCGAAGAATATCCACGAAAATACCCGTATAGGCAGCTTCTTCCTCGGGATAAAAAAATGGGGTCGAACTACTATAATTCAACACTCTTATTCACTTGGTCCCTAGCGGGCCCCATTTTATTACGCACCCTCAAAAGCAACATTGCCATGATGGATTTCCCTATACGAAGAACTCCTTTAGGGAAACTACGAAAACTACCACGTGACAAACAGGATCGTCAACAGGAGTAGAACATAGGCAGCAAATACCAGTTTGGATTGGGCCTATCCATTCCCTAGCTGGAAGACTTGTAGTGTTCAGCAAATTTGGTTTAAGTAATAAAGTACTTCAACAGATTTTTTTGGTAAGTTTTAGTTTCATATTAGAAAATCGGTTGATCAGCATGCAGTATGGATACGAACATTTTCCACAATAAATTGTTTGTGGGATTGCGTCGTGTTTTAATAAATGAAAATTAAATTAGGGATTCAAAGTGTAGGCTAAACAAGAAAAATTTTTGCATTAAAAAAAATTAACTATTTTCGAGATTTAAAATATCAGACCTACTATAATTCATTAATAATTAGATTCTACTCTGAACGCGCTAAACTAATTACTAAAATAAGCAAGAGCATGTTAGATTTTCACTCAGTATATATATATATATATATATATATATTTTACATTTTTGAATAGCTCATTCATTATGTCAACGAATAAATGTACTGCATATATTTATACCTTATAATCTTAACGGCAGAATGTCATATAATTTTTAAAAAACATATGGAATTCTAAATATTATATTTTATACCTTTTAGGCATATGAAAGCTATAAACATAACAGGGTAGCAAATTTATATAAATAATACTTGCAGCCCGAGTTATGTACACCGTTGCCACTATATTTTTTAATTTACTCATTATTAACAAGTTTCAGCATTTCATTTACCATTAATTTTGTCAGATATTCACAGTTAAATTCTGGCACAATAACAAATAACCTTTCCAGTACCTAAAATGCTGAATGTGAGGACTTCATAAAAATTTAATAAATTCAGGCTAAAAGCGCTTCTGATAAAGGTGGGCAGAGTTTGCATAAAATTCTGGATAATGAAAAATTAATTACTGAAAATACAAATCCGATACATGACTATGCTTGAGAATGTAGCATTGTTGATAATAACTGATGCGTTTTCTTTCCTTTAGTGTCAAGTAATGAAAGACGTTAATCAGATAAAAAAGTGTTAAATCAGGAGATAAAAAGTAAGATCGTTCTCCACGAGTGAACTTTTCGCCATATATTAATACTGAGATGAAAGGTACAATTTGTGACTACAGTTTGGAAATATTAAATATCATCAAAGTTTGAAACTGTCGCTGTTAAATTTCGGAAATATCCGTGACGGAAGAAACTAGTATACTTTATTATTGGTTGTATTTTCTTTACGACACATAACATGGCTCTCGATAACGGCTTCACATTTTTTAAGTTTCTGATGGGGACAATTTATGTTATGAATGCAGTGACCGTTAAAAATAGGTCCATTTGAAAATTTGAGGAAAGATATATTTTTAATACAGTTTACGGTTTACTTAATATGAGGAAATTTAACTGAGATGAGTGAGAATAAGCTTGCAATTAAATTTATAAAACACGTCAGCAATGATTTTAATTGTTCACAATGATTTGTCTACTAATAAATATAGAGGAATGTTACGTGGCTATACTTAATTATCTAAGTTTCAATCATTTAGCATAATAAATTCAGAAGTTCTGTAGTTTAATGGACTTATATTACAGAAAAATTAAATATTATGCTTCCAAAGAAAAACGTTTTCAGACCAAAACCATTTACTTATATAATTTTCAACAACATCGAATTCTACACTTAAGAAAGATAATCTTACAGAAATAAATATATTAATAAATAAATATATAAATTTTACAGATTAATAATTCCTTTATATTCATACTAGTAATATATTTCGTTGCTTTCATACCCGAAATATTATTAATATTTTGTCGCATTCTTACCCGTATATATATATATATATATATATATATATATATATATGTGTGTGTGTGTGTGTGTGTCTATGTATTACATCCAGTAATTACGGGCATGAACATACATAATCATGGATATGAATTATATAATTACGGATAATATTCATACCCGTAGTTATATAATTCACACCCGTAATTATAGAACCCAAAATTATTTATATCCGTTTATAAATTTTAAATTAAAACCCCGTAATTATATATTTCCATGTTAAGTTAAAAATTAACCATAGAATGATGTCTCCAAATTTAATGGCTTTTTCCAGTATTAAGCAATATGAATTTCATATACCAACACGTTTGGATTTCCATCCACAATATATGTATACGGAGGAAACATAATAGAGTATTAAAGAGTTTCATGTGATTGTCTAGCTGTCCGATGAAATGTTCAGGCTATTCCAGCTTGTACTTGTATCCTAATCTCTACAAAATTTTAAAATAGAAACCCACGTATGTTTACTGATACACTTAATACTTCATCTCAGATTTTATTTTAAGTATTTTGTTCTGGTATCGCAGTAACTATATCTACAGTGCCCAGATAACATTAGAGTGTCATATTTCGCAAATCCTTTAAAGGAAATCGTTTCATATTTCACGAACGGTATGAAAGATTTGTTTACAGTTCCTTTCAAAATTTCCTAAGAAACATTTCTTTCGTAAATACTGGTATATTCTGCAGCATAAAATTTATCCTTTTTGCACTGCAAAACAAAATAAGGATTCTTGAAATAATTCATTGCAACAAACAAGATTGGGAAATAAGCTTTGAAAACAAGATCGGGAATCAAGTAAATTTTAAGAATGATATATAAATTAAGAACCAAGAATGTAAAATATTAGTTAACTGTGTTAAATTTATAAACATTGAACAGAAAATGTAAGCAATGGAAAAATTCAGAAGTTATAACAAATACAAAAATTAATTAAGGAAAAGCTATTTAATAGCCTGAAGTTTTTACTGGACCGATTAAAACTGAACATTTTGCTGCAAAATTCATTGCAGTATTGTTAATGACGCGTTAATGATTTATACATCTATATACACCGTATCTGCAAAAGGCGTTAACCTGCCCTTTATTTTTTCAACTATTTGTCATAGATATACATTTTTAAATACAAAAATGTTTTAATAACGTAAAGATTCATATTTCAGAATTTTTAAATTTTGCAAAAGTCAATTTTATAAAAACTTCACAATCTAACTTTTTTGCACGGGCTCTATACTTATATTTAGAAATGTTTTACACTCATTACAGAAAATAAAATACAAAATGTTTGATTTCTTTTCGGCAAAAATTGCTGGAGATATTTAATTTCAAAATTTGGAATATTTGATGGTATTTCCAACTTGCAGTGAGATGTCGATTACCAAATTAATTAGAATAACTCGAGGTTGACTTTTTCTCTTAAATACAATTTGGTGATGTTCTTTAGCAATTTACTAGTGTACAACATTTTGTTAATTTATAATTTTGTTACAAATGATATACAGAAAGATTTTTCAAGCAAATAATTTATAAATTTTCAAAAATGAGTACATTTTATTGATATTTTCGTACAGTTTTATTACTTTAGAAACACAATCTAAAAAAAACGAAATATTAATTCTAGTTGGCTATGTGCCAATACTGAAAACTACCTCTGTTTTCTAGAACACGAACTCTCTAAAGATCAAATAAGTAAGATCTCATTTTGGGAGAAAAAGTATATTTTCATTTTTAAAAATGTATGTTACATTTTTGGTTATATTTGCGAATACGTTTTACAAGAGTTTCCATAGGAATATTCGTTATTTAATCTATTAACATCAAAAATTCTTTTCTAAACGGGTATTTCATTTTTAGTACGTACAAATTTAAACATTTCACTCATCAAATTATATACAGCAATTGAACGTAATTTGAAAACTTATAATTAAATATATCAATAAACTATATCGATTGTTCGAGAGCCAAGTGTTTTTATATTTTGAATTTTAGAACAACAAAAAACATTTGCTAAACATAGTTAAAAATGCTGGAGAGTTGTATAAAAAGTTCAAATTTTTAATTTCAACATATTAGATTTTTAATTTTATGTATACCATAGCATGGATAATTTCCTTATTAAAAGCATTTTGGTAACTGGAAACTGGAAGTGCGAGTTTTCGACCAACGGCTGCAAAAACAAAGACGGGGTAAGGGCATGTGTAAACCTGTGCATGTACCCATATCGTATATTTCTGTAATTATATCGATATATATATATATAAGAACAGCGAATGGTACTAGCTAAAATGAAAGTGTGCAATCCTTATCGCATGAAGGTCCTAACTATGTTTTAGTTCGAATGAAGTCGTACCAAAATGTAGTACATGAAAAATTAAATAATGGAAAGCATTACATATTCAAATGAGCGAAAAAATAAATATTGATCTTCCTAGTTCAACGCTTCAAACAGAACTTATCAAGGAGAAAGTGTTTTGAAGCCCGGAAGCAAGTTGAGCAATGAATTTTGAATACAAGTTTCGTTCCTGTGAGACATTTGAGAAGCACGGCAGTAAATTTTGAAATAAATTTTCAATCTTATAAATCTTACAATGGTTCTTAAATGCTCAGACCTTTCCCCGACTTGCATTTGTAACTCTAAAGACATCAAAAGTTACAAAACTCAAGCATAAAATTATAATACTAAAGTGGAAACACAAAATTAAAAATCTAAAGCGGAATAAAAAAATAATAATAAAAAGATGCAAAATACATAAAAAGATTCAAACAAGCAACCGCTAAGAAATCGTATCGTATATATATATTAAGAAACCTAATAAGAAGCAAAAATTAAAATATATATATATATACCCATCCTATGCTATAACTGCAGGGTTAAAGTAAAACAAACTTAAAGCTTCTAAAGTTAAAAGTAAATTGGATTATATATATATATGAGATTATGAGTATATATATGAAAAATGTAACAAAATGATTTGAAATTCACCCACATTCATAATAATTATTACTATGCGCCTAATGAAAACTTTACAGATGCCATTAATTCCAAGCATCGGCATAATACGGTTTCATGGTTATTTTAAGTACATCTTATCGCATTTAAATTCTAAATTTTTTAATTGCACATAATTATATTCATGCAAGAAACATTTGTAAAATCAGTAAAAGAAAAAGTCTAGAGTATGAACACTCGCAGCATTTATCAAGTACAACGAGTTAAACGATTAAATGAAATATGATGTGGCAGAACCATTAGGTATTTTGCGAGCAGAAATCTTAACAATCAGCGCTGGCCTTGTTGGGAATCGAACCCGAGATCTTCTACTTGCTAGCTAGCTATATTTTAACTGCACCTCTCTGACGAAAGGGAAGAATGTTTTAATTCCGTGTGCTATGATCAATATACATATGTGCCTCAAAGCTGTGATGAATATTTCAGAAAATAAGCAGTGTTACGATTTATCTCAATTTCCGCCATAAATTTTCTTTCTTCTTCATATTTATAATTTTCAATGAAAAAAATCATAAAGCCATTTTATTTACATTAGCTAATTTTAATAAATTTATATTTCTCTTTTAAACTACAGATGAATAAACTGATACCACTAGTTCCATGTTTTTGAAATAACTTCGACCTTTTCATGGCGTAATATTTCGGATGCGCTTCATTTAAACCGTAAACATTTTCTTGTCGGTTTTTATCCTTTTCTACGTTTCAAATACACGTGATAGATTCAAAACTGTTACAGAAAAGAAGAAGTGTGAAGTAAAGTAAGGGAGTTAGTGTAGAAATCTGGAGAGAATAATTTCCCAAGCCTTCGAGGTGCATTTATGGAAATCTTTTAATAAAGCTTGTTCCTGACATGCTTTGTTATCAACATCTTATTTTGAACAACTTGAATCTATATTTTAGCTGTAAACTATTCTTTTATATTAATTCCGATATTTATTGCTGTACTCCATTATTAGTATAATTTCTAATCCATAATTTTAAAATATTTACATTTTTTGATACTTTAGCATAACAGCTTTAATAGCTTAATGCAAATATATATTTTAAACTTATTGTTACTATTATTAATTTTTTTTAATTAGAGTGTACATACTATTAACTTTTCAGAAACATTATACATGAAATTTAAACGGTGCCCTCTTCTTCATTCGAACCACGGATTTTCTAATTGCAACCCAGTTAGATTATCTTTTATGCTACGAGAGGATGCACATGGTAACTCCTTGCATTCTTCCCCAACTTAAAGGACAACTAGGAAGAGACCCGGTCAACCATATCAGGACGCTGACATATTTCCATCAAATACATTTTAGTTTGGCGCCATTGTGGAGATTATTTTGTCTTAGTAATCATTGTAAACGCGCTAGAAGGTAGGTTTTTCAGAGCAATAGATGTCAAATTTCAATTTTCCTGTCAATGGATTTCAAATCACTGATTTCTCACAAAAATATTTTCCTATTTTAGGTGCTGAGATAAAACTGCTAAACTTTTTCTCCGACTGTGATTTAAATGAATAACTATAAAGGAATAACTATAAACGAATAACTCTGCATCGAAATTGATGAGCTCATTTCCCTTACAGAACTCTGTTTGAAACAAACGCATTTTGTATTCCAAAATAAGTGTTACAAGCAAACTGAGGGATTAGCCATGGGAAGCCGTCTTAGTCCTACCTTGGTTGCATTATTATGAAGCATTATTATGAATTATATGCATTATTATGAAGCAAAATTATTTGAAACTTTAATCTTCCCGGTATGGTTCCGCTACGTAGACTCCTACCCTCTTTGACGGTAATAAAAATAATTTAAGTAAAGTTCTATCAGTAATGAATTCCATTGATCCTACTTTTCAGTTCACTTTTGAACTTGAAACATGCAATTTTCTTCCGTTCCTCGACATTTTGATCACACGTAACACATCCAACTTCAGTACGACTGTTTGCCCTAAACCTTCATCGGTTTGTCTTCCACCACACTTCAAATCATTTCATCCGACTAAACAAAAGATAGCTTCATTTTACTCCTTTGTTTTCTGTGTACTTCAAGGTCTGCTCCTCAAAATTGGGTCTTGATCAAGAAGTAAATCATTTAAAAGCAGTAGCTATTGATAGGGGCATTTCACCCCAAATTATTAACCATGCAGTTAAAAAATTCTCGCCTTAACACAACAAAAGCACACTCTTGTTTTAGGAGATCATGAGAATTCTGTTGTCATTCCTTTATCATCAATTAGCAATAAAATTGCACGTATTTTACAGAAATTCAACTTTCGTATGATTTATTCTTCTATGAACAAACTTCCGAGGTCCATACTTAAGGACGCCATTTCGGATATGATTTCGTGGGGTATTTACAGGATTTCTTGCCGTGTGGTAATGGCCAAACTAAGAGAGCCTTAAAATTTCTCAATAATGAACATGAGGCATATGTTAGGGAAAAGGAAATGCCGAAGTCCTCTGTTGCCCAGCATTGTTGGTCTGAAAATCATGTGCTTTCCATTTTTCTGCAGCCAAAATTATTCAAAAAAATTTCCATTGAGAAATTAGATTTTCTAAGGCGTTTTACATTGAAAAATCTCTCTGTTCTAGTTAACGACCATAATTCCAATCCATCTTTACCATCAGCCTTTAAGGAAATTATGTTTTCTTGTTTCATCAATAGATGGCGCCAGTAGCTTAACTCTTGCCCAGCCATTCTTATCTTATCTTATCATTTTGCTTTATCTCGTTCATTTTCTCTGTAGCAGCTGATTTTAATGGTTCATAAAACTATCGATACTAGGCTTTGGAAAATTTGCAAATATAACGCTGATTTTTTTTTTTGTTTGACTTCTAAATTAACTATGAAACTGTATATTACTGATATGAAATATTTCAGAAGCTAAGCACACTTGTTCCATTAATACCGCTATGATACAGTATTAATATTTTAAAAACAAATATGTGAATGTTTGGTTTTTAAAATAAATGTCAGTTCGGATAAGTTGAGATGATGCATCTTTACTTCTTAATGAATGATTTCCACACATTTAATTTGCAAGGACCTAGTAGAAAAATTCTTAGATAATTTTTTGACACTTGAATATTCATTTATCAAACAGTTTGTGTTTAAACCTGAGAACAATGTAACCTATTTTTTTAATGTTATTCATACATTATTTTTTTTTCTCTATAGCTCCTGACAAAAGTACAGTATAAATTAAAAAATATTTATCCGCAAAATACCAATAAATAAAAAATTAGCATTCAGTTTCTAATGAAATTAATGCAGCGCGAAATTTGCTCTGTTTAATATATTTAAGTAATTAAATTACAGATATCTACGAAACATTTATGAATTTAAAAATTACTATACTATTTCTATTCGTGTCCTCATTTCCTCAGAGAAATTAAATTTGAGCGTTAGCTGATTTAAATGAACAACGTAAAATTTAAGTTTGTAACTATTACCGAAAATGTTTACAAGTATTTAGAAAAATCTCAACCTTAAATGTAACTCACTAAGACTTACAATCATTTATCCATCGCAGTTTTAGATCGAATATTTTTAAATGCTTTATCAATATAATGAGGTTCGTTCTTCAACTTGTATCGCTCTATTTGGTGAACATATTTTAGTAGCACTGCTATTCCCTGATGAAATATCAGAACTGTATTTCATGCAGAGGAAAGCCTCATCCAAAGACATCGGAACACGATAGGGTGTGACAAATTAATCAATAAAATTTAATCAGTGAATCATCAAGTGGATGGTCTCTCTTTTTCAATCTTCTAGAGCTTCTTTAGATTTATCGATATCTGGGATACATCTTGGTCGACAAGAATAGTTACAATAAAATTGAATAAAGCATAAATAACAAATGGTAAAATGTTATATTTCTTACGATTAGAGTAATAAATATGAGACATGATTTTAGAAATTTATTTGCGTTATGCATATTTATTTGCGTTTTCTGATGCAAAATTTGCGTTATACACGAGGAATTAAAATATGCTTCAATGTGAGCAAGGAGTGTAGTTATGTGAGTTTACGAAAAGCATAAAATTTAAACAGCTTTTGTTGTTAGCTTGTAAAAACATTGTCAAATCTGAATAAATTTTCACTTTGTCAAACTTTTTGAGAAATCAATCATTCTTACAGAAGCAATAAAATGCAATTCTTGCTCAAAAATAATTTTGTTTTTGATTAATAAAGGGACTAAAGAATAAAGTACAGTGAAAGGAAATAAATGTACTCTGAAAATCACAATATCATGGCACCAAAGCACCAAATTTACTACTTACTATTTCATTCGATTTTTTCCCTTCATTACAGTTGATTTAACTGTAACACAGAAAATACTCAGTCTAACTCTCTAAGGCTGAGGAAATCCAAATTTTTTTTAATGTCATTTATCTGTCTTCTTCACAACCTGGCACAAACAATGTTTCTATAATCTTTGGCCTATTTAGTGATTCGGTTGGTTTAAAAATGTTTCCTGTAGTTTATCTAAGTAAATTTATTCCCTAAATACAGCTGAAAACAAAACATTCCACATTCTTTCTTCGTATTTCAGACAATTGCATCGGAATCCCTGACTCATTTTGAGTCGCGAATAAAACAAAAATCTTCACAAGCGCCAACAACATTTCTGCTTAAAATGTGTTCGTAGATAAATGACATTTTTATTAGCAACTGCAAAAGAAGGACATTAGGAAAGTCCAAATGAGTATTTCTGATTTAACCACACGTAATATATCTGTTCAACTGAAAAATGTTTACTCAAATAAATGTCTTTTTCGTGTAATATGTTAGTTGAAAATTTTAAAGCATTAACATAAAACAGAGATTATTTTCCTTCCTTAATCTTATGAAGACTTTCAGGAAGTCAGACTTTGTTCATTGATATATTACTACAGTTCTAATTCTTGCTAGAGATTATAAAAGTATGTTTTCGTTCAGATTTTGATTTTTTAGCTGATGTATAAAGCACCGTATTTTAAACTAAAGATAAAATGTCTTGAGTTGATTGAGCTGGATAGTTCGTTAATTCACTTTCAAAAGCATATGTTATCCTTTCCATAAATTTAAAATATATAAACCTTACTTTAGTTAAATAAGCGTGATTTTTATCAAAGTAAGTTAATGTTGTTCTGAGTATTTTTTATCTTTATTGAATACTTTGTTTGGCTATGTGTGGTTTTCATTCATACAATTTTTACTAACGCATTCATATTCCAAAGGAAATAAAGAAATTAAAATCAATCTTTTGTCTTGATAATGCGCAGATAATACCTTGACTACCATGATCTTAAAATCATTTGGAATAAAAGTCTATATTTGTCAACTCTTAGATACTGAATTCATCCATTGAGTAATAACTGTAAGACCATTGAGTAATAACTGTAAATTCATCGCTCTGACACTCTTTTTAAAATTTATGCTGATTTATTTATATATAGCATTATCTAGAGCGTTTCCTTAACTTTTTCTAAATTTACGGTTTGTTATTAAAATTTTTGTAAGAAATTTGCTTCTAATCTCGGAAGATGTACCACATATCACATTCAATATTTCTAAAATTAAATCACCTGTATGCCTTTACTGATCTGTTACTTTGTTTTGAAACCGTTTAAAACCGTTTATGTTTTCTAAAATTTAAAGAGATTAGAATCTTTACCCTTATTTAAGTAGTTCACTTCGGGCAGCATTTTAGACTTGAAAAATTAATAATTTATATTATGATTTAAATTTCCTTAAATTACATGCAGTTTTACTTTTGACATTAAATACACATAGCCAAATATATAGTCATGTTTGTGAAAATTTAAACATCATGAAGAAACTATGCCAATAAACTGAAACTTAGAGAAAATGCAAATCAGGTATAACATGCAAATGATTAGAATTTCAAAGCAGTTCCCTCTGAACTGTGTTAGCTATATAAAAACAGAGTAGCGAACTGAAAAAGCAATGTTTCGTTACCTGCCAGTATTAAACTTCATGAAAATTCACTTTGCTGGTCCACAACAAATGACCCAATATAAGCAAATTATACCGTTTGAACGGGAGCGACTGACTGAACTACCAGAAGAAGGATTTTCCTGTCGTTATATCATAGCTCATATGGAGTATAATGCCTCGTTAGTGATGAACATCATATTTATTATTGATGATTAAAAGAACCGGACAAATGTCAGACTTCCTTGTAGGTCACGAAACGTTACATTATCTTGGGATGGTTTACAGCTCATCTTTATTTGATAGTGACGGACTCATCATCTCGAGAGAGCTGCCGCAATGTTAAAATTCTTCTTGTGATGTGTCATTGTCAGCTTGAACAATTTGCCGATGTACGCTACGCCGTGGACTGCATACATGCATTTCTTTGGTTGTATTCCTCTGACGCTCTACCTTCAGCAATAAATGCTGATATGAGCTTATCGACACAACCATTGGTTACCATTTAGGAACAGATAGTCTGTTTCGAAGACTACTGCCTGAATTTGGAATACAGCAATAAACGATTAAGCGTTATACGCTACAAGGATAAACGCTGTTTTCCAGAGAGAATTAGCTAGCGTCAACTGGACGATCACCATTGGGTATGATGAGTCACTTCGTCTGCTAAAATTTAAAGGTACTTGCACCAACAATCGCTACATTAGGCAGTCTGTGCAACCCAAAATATTTCTCTTTATTCAAAGCATTTCTGGAGATATATTTTAACAGAAGAAACCCATCTTCATGTTGCTAACAATAATCAGGACTTCTTAGTATTTCAGACACCACTTCTATCTTGGTTAACAATTCATCACACAATCGCCTATTTTTAACACTCCTAGCATTTCGTAGGCCAGCAACTCATTCATGGCATTCATACAGCAGCCAATGCGGATCAAATCTGGGCTCGAAGAGAAGCATTTAAAAATTACTTGTCTAAAAACTGCGACGAGTATGGGTTCTTATAGCAACACATGGCGGCTTCCCCGAATCTTATTTTGGTATTTAATACTATGCATTACTATGTAAATATAATCTCTTCTTTGTTTGTATAGGCAGCATGTGAAATAATTTCATTGTTTCCTAAAACTTTCTTTATAGTGTTGCTATTTTCACAAACAGAAGCACATGTATTTAATATATACGATGGCAATGTCTATTAAATAATGCTATAATAGACTAGAAGAGAAACACGCTAATGTGACAATCAAAATCGTAAAGACAACCAAACCAGACAAATCGTAAAACCAACCTTGTATTTAGCGTAAGTATATACTTAACGCTAAATACAAGGTTGGTTTTACGATTTTGATTAATGCTATAATGTTTTTGTTGACATTCCTGATTGTTGAAATAACTCATATTTAAACTCAATCATTATTTGTTCCTTAAATTTTGGTATTAATTGAATCTCAGGAATTGATTTAATTTGTGATATTTAAACATAGGTATTAAAATATTTACAAAAATTCAAATTAATGCAAAACGTCACAGCAGCATCCCTAATTTAGAATTAATAAAAAACCACACATCACAAATCGTTAATCTCTTGTTTCATTCTTCAATTAAGGTTACGTAGCGAAATTCTTCAAACATTTTTAAGATTGTCTGGGAGATTACGTAGAATTTTCATTTGACTGCAAAAAGAAATTATCGCTTTTTTGAGTAACGAAATGAGAAATCATGAATGAAGATCAAATGTAGAGATATTAACTCGGAATGCAATTTTCACTTTCCTTTAAATACTTATTTTTGCTAAATAAATTCATTTATCACAAAACACCACTGAAAGACATTTTTATAATTGAAAAAAGGGAGAATTTCGAAAATAAATTTTTCCTGTTACTCTTAAAAGGAATCCATTATCATCTTACTTGGATAGACTGAGAACCGAATTTGAAATGTCATAAAATATTTGCATTTTTTTTAGGTCAGTTAGTTACCGATAAGATTAAACTGGATTTTTTAATGTAAGATTTGCTTTCTAGTTGATAAATGTCTGACGTTAATAGAGAACATTGAATTTGTTTAAATGTGAATTCTGACGAAAGTTTTCATTTTCCAGTCACTATAAAAATGGTAAAATATTTTAATTTTTAATGAATGAATAGAAGAAATTTAAGTACAAAACACAATCAATGCAAATTTAACACAAATATTGCAGAAAATGTAATCTTTCCGAATTGTCTTTTTCACCAAACTGCTTCTAGAACGTATTCAGTATTTGGTATTGACAAGTTTTAAGTTAATTTCCTTAAATTAATTTCATGGTATTTTTTTGTGATGTAACCAGTTTCAATGGTAACCTTTTAAATTTATTGCTTTTCAACTTAAACATTTTACAAGTTAAAAATATGCTTGGGTATCACGTGATTTGCTTTTATTTTTCATCGGCAAGATAAAGTTTAGACATGTCTCTCGATTATTTTTCATTCATAAAAATTTGAAACATTAAACTTGTAAAACACGTATTCGCCAAAATTTCATAAAAGTGTATAATTAAACCACATATCAGCCTGTAACATTGCATTATACTTGTATTACGGTTTCAGAAAAGCAACGTTTTAACGTTAGAATCAGGAAATCATTCATTTTCTCGCAAATTATTCATTGTATTAGTGCAACGTGCAGATTAAAAGATTATTAAACTAATAAATTTTATACAAGTTTGATACCTCTCTTATATGAACAAAATAAGATTAAATGATAAAATTATGACACGAAATTTTAGAAGCTTTATAATCAGAATGTAATATCACTCTTCACCACACGCCTTTGTGGTGCAATTGGAAAAGCATGTCCGGGTACAAATCGGAAGTTCTGAAGATCGAAACCTGGCGAGGGCTTATTTGATTTATAATTTTCTTGCTCAAAAGAATTGTAAAAAACTCTACAAGTGGAAACTGAACTAAAATGTGGTGGACAATAATTTGACTGGATTTGGCGGCTGGATTGGACGACTGGATTTGGCTACTATGTCCCCACTTCCCCAGTCGCTCTTCAAGAAATGTTTTCCCTCCTTACGGGTTGTCTTCTACGTGTAATTGGAAGTACGTCCGGCTACAAAATGAAGGTCCAGAATTCAAACTTTGGCGACAACATCGAGCATTTCTTATGTTTCCTACGACAAGCCTATAACTACAGTATCATATTGCTTACAGTAGCAATTACAAAGTTTCAAAAATCTTTCTTTCCTTAAAATTGCACTTTAGTCTCACTGTTGCCTTTTTAAATTACCGTTTCACATTATGTAACAATCTTATCAACGTTATATAATGTTTCACCAAATCCCAACATATAAAGGATGTTTTCTTTTAATGCTATGCAGCTTCTGCTTTCCTTTACATCGATTTATATCGTGGCACGCTGAATACGCAAATGACCGACATTGATCAATTAAACAGAATTTCACTAATTAGACAATGAATAACATGACTCAGAAGAAATTTCCTTTGTTTAAGAAATGAAGGCTACGGACGAAAAAACACAAATACCCTCCCGTTATTGCATCCATTATTTTCATACCCGAAAAATTGTAATAAATGATTCAGAGGCTTAAATTCTAAAATAAAAAAGACAGAAACCCTAATGATCAAGGAATACTGATTTAAAAAGAAGGAACTAAAATAGACGAAATAATTAAAAATTAATTAAATCCAGTGAAATGAAAAAAGAAATTAATGAAACCAAATATGATATTTACAAGGAAAGAAATATAAATGCTCTATAATAGCATTTCTTTCAATACAGCCACAGTATATATTTCTGCTCAATGTTTTATGATAGGTGTTATTCCGTTTACATTCGTAATAAATTAAATTAGGCATCAATTTTAATTCATGACAAAAAATTAAGCTCTAAAGTTTGTTTAATTTTATACTAATATACTAAAATTTCTAACTTACTTAAAGTGACGTGACATTTCCAAATTATTTTGCAATAGGAAGAATGTTTCAAACAAAATGTAAATACCGAGTAAATTTAAAAGAGCAAGAAAGCGGGCATAAGATATGGTTGCTTGCTAAATTCGTGATATTTTTTCTGATGAGCTCTTTCAAAGCTGAAGATAAACGAGTCTAAATGTAATAGCAGCTTTTACATTACATTAAGTTTCGTAGTGCCAAATTTAGAGCCTATCCACAGTACGATTGACAACATATGGCGTCGCAGATGAAATTTTAAGTTCGAACTTAGGCCTCTTTAGAATCTATGTCTTGGTAGCTCTCTTTCTTCATTGATATTATTCATTCTGTTAATATTATTTTATTTCGCAATTATTTCCCAGTATATAATAATGTAAGTAGAATATTTTTCAAGAAAACTTTTTAAAAAATATCCCAAAAATTATGCAATATGAAAAATCGAAAAAAGTATTTTTTTATTTATGCTGTTCTAAATTATTTTAATTATATATAGTGAATTTTTTTACAACTGGTGTATAAGATTTGTCTTAAAATATGCAAAAAAAAATATCGTCATGGATTACGGTGGATAAACTATGGTTTGTCAAAATAAAAATTCTTCCGAGCTTTCTTTTTCTACAAATCTTTAAGGACGAAACACATTTCAGAAGCATTCATAAAAACGCCTTTATGCATATCGTCTAGAACATTAGCCGTACGGGCATTCTTTCACCATATTTTATATTTCGTTGTGTTCTTACTTCAATCTATATTCTATCATATGTATTTTTTGTTTTGTAGATATATTTTCACATTAGAAGAGCACCTTAGCATTTCATAAATTACTCACAGTCTTGACATCGATTGTGAACCACAGGACTGAAACAAAGAAAGGGCAAAATTATCATATAAACTTTCACAATATGAATTACAGATGAGAAACTTCTGAAAGTAGAAAAGGGAACGGAAGATTTAATTTGGTTTATTTGATGACGGCAAAGCACTCGAACGCTATCTGCCTAAGGAGAGGGATGCCTTCCTGGATGACGTCCTAAAGGGAAATGGCTCGTATACACGTTACACATGGTGAAAACCACGAAATCGGCCATGCTGTCAGCCCGTTCGCGAGGTTCGAAACTTGGACAGAACTACGAGCATTCAGCTGCTTTACCACAAAAGGATCAGAAGAGAAGTCATTAGGCACAAAATGCGGTAAACAGTCTCCAGAGCAACAAGACATTAACAATACTGTATTTCGGGAGACATATCGAGAAACAAATGCTAGACAGTGCTACTTAAATAGCTAACTTAAATCTGCCTTGAAAACTAAAAATGAGGTGGCTGAATATTTATAAAATGCAATTTTTTGCTTCACTCCTTTAACCCTCGAAAATTCCGCCTAGGTAGATCAAGAGTTTCAGTCATAGTATGTAGAAAATCCCCCTTTTAAATGCAAATAGCACTGATGAACAGTAGTTATTATGAATAACTTTAAACAACTTGTTTAAAAACGGAACCTTTTTGCATTGATAAAAATATCAAGTTTTCAAAACCCGTTATTTAGGTTAAAAAAAACTTGGTTCTTTCATAGCTAGAAAGCGCCCTTAAGTTATCATACAGAATCGCTACTTAAACTGCAATGATGAAACGTTTTGAGATCCGCTGGCTGATGTTCCAGCTGGACATGTTATAATTCTGAGTAGATTGCTATATAATACATATCATCAGAGCATTTCAAAGGAAAACAAGTGGGTAATAGGTATCAGAACACTATATCTTAAATAAAATATTGCTTCGTGTAAAATTACTTAAATTATATAACCCAGCAAACAGTGCAATATAAACAAATGGTTTGTGTAAAACTATGTAGCTAAGTAAACAGGCTTGGTTTAGTTGAAAAAATTACATGATTTATTTAGTACCTTTGAGGATAATGTTTACAGTCTCAATTATAAAATGAACAGCAGAAGATACAAGATATCAGCTGGTGTCATTTAATTAATAAAAAATAAAATAAATTTGCATACCTTAATCTATTTTAGGGGGATGACCATCCCCCAAATTTTAATTTGCTTTATTACCTTTCTAAAATTTTACATTTTCGGTAAAAGGTATGATTTCCTGAAATAGCACAGGATACAGTTAAACATCTGACAAAATATATGAACCGGTGGGCACCGGGTAACTTTAATTTCTGAAAACACAACAGTTATATAAATCAATAGGCAAACCATAACTCAGGTTAATACAATAAACAGCATAATCATGTTCAAATTTTGATAAATTATGTTTTCATTATCAAGGAAGATAATTTTTTTTTAATTTCGCGCTTTTTCCTTTAAAATTAAATTGACCAGCTAATCAATGGAATAGATTTTTAAATTCAATTACAAATCGCCAAGTCTTCTTATTTCATATAATTACTTCAATATAGATTTTTTTTCAAAAATAGTATCAAAAAGGAGATCTGATACCCATATAACAACAAGGATGTTGGGGTAGAGGGAATTACCAAGGCTAGCCAAATTCTTATCGTTGCCGAGGCCTTTACTCATAGTTTTAATACGCAAGAAAGAAAAAGAAACGAGAAGCAGTTATAAATGATAATCTGGATATGAGACTTGAGGCTCGGATTCTGTAGTCGGGTCATCCCAAAATCCTTGGTCGGATTTTTTTATAAATAAAAGTATCATAAGCCAGAAATTTGTTTAGTAAAAACGTAATTAATTGTGATTAATTTTATGAAAAATAATGCCACTGCTAGTAGAATTAGCAGGCGTGAAACAGACATCGAAATTGGAATTCAGAGATTTTCGTCTCCAGCTTCTTTTGTATCTAACCATGCTATCGGGGACTTAGCAACTATGAATCTTAGGTAATATAAGTATTCTTCACAGCTTTATCCTTATTTTTTGCCTATTTATAAAACGCTCGTGCAAGCTGTTGCTGATGCATTCATTATAAGGTCCTGAATAATTATGGAGAATTTGACTATAACTTGTGAATCCTAGGTTGTGCGTTCTTCTTATAAATCCATGTTAGATTGAATTACGTACAATTATTCAGTAATGGTAAGAAATACGTAGTCGTTAGAGTTGTCATAAACTTCGCTCAGTGTAGGTTAACAGTGAAAAATTTGACTTGCTTATTTGCCTGACGATTTATTGAGATTGTATGTGTGATTATGGCAAAGCCTCGTGGACTATCTGCCTAAGAGGAGGGATGCCTTCGTGGAGGACTTTCTAAGGGAAACTGGCTCGTATACACGTTACACATGGGGAAAACCACGAAAACGCCCATGCAACCAGTCCGTTCGCGGGATTCGAACCTCGGGCCGAACTACCAGTGTTCAGCGACTTTACCGCTCGGCCGCTGGTGGGCCGCTTATTGAGATTGTGCAATAGTGCACGTCTGTAGGCATGTAATGCATTTAGTTTAATTTTTCTATTAGTCTCTATAATAATGCAATTTTTGTTTTTGTGCCCACAAAACAAATCTTATATTCAGGTAAAGTAAATGATATTTGAGATGCTAATACATATTAGGAGTAAGAAAAGTGATACTTTTGATTAGTGATTAACGTTTTGAATGCATCATAGTCGTCGCTGTTTTGAAGCTAGAAGTTTTAAATGTGCGTTTCACATTATATGAGCGACCACGCGGTAAGAAAGGCGCTTATGTGGTATAATTTAAAGCTCGTCCGGTTAACCAATCGAGAGATCCGGAGTTCAAATCTCGGCAAAAGCTTTGCTAACTTTTCGCGATTTTTGCTTATAGAAGCCTAATAGACTCAACAAGTGGCGCCCAAACTAAAACGTGGTGAACGGTGTTTCGCCATCACCTGGGTTTGGCTACTGGGTTCTTCCTTCTCCAGTCCCACTGTAAGTGGGTGTGGAAAATGTAAAGTATTTTTCTCCTTCCTCATCACATGCTTTCGGAGTGTAATTGAAAGCTCCTCCGGGTAACAATCGGAAGGAGCGGACTTCGAATCCTGGAGAAAGATTGCTCATTTTTCGTATTTCCTGCTTAGAGAAGCCTAGTGGAATGTAACTTTAGATTTACCTAGTGGTCTCTCTTAATTACTTGTTAATAATAAAGAGATTATTTTTACAACATTTACAAAGCTTATTTTGTAATAAAAATAATGATTTCCGTTTTACATAAAGGCACGAATTATGTATAAAACAAGATCTTTCTTCCGTGTTTTCCAATTTGATAAGAGCTGCATCGACATACGTATGAAATTAGAATTATTTGAGGACTTGAAAATTAAGAAATATATTTAACAAATTGCGATAGATTGGTGATTAATTTTCTGAAGTCTTTTAAAACTTTAATTAAATCACTCGTAAAAAATAAAGATAACAAGTATGGTAGTAGTGTAATAGTGTATGCACAGATGCATTTAAAAGAATTTATTAAATTTTGAAACTATAAAGATGCATTTAAAATGAGTTAGTAAATATTGAAACTATAAAAGCAAATATTTGATTTTTAAACATGTTGTTAAAAACTGGTAAGAGGAAAGCAATACCCAAATTAAAAGCTGAGGGTTATTAATGAACAAACCGTTCAGAAGAGAACAATGAAACGTGCTAATACTTTGAATTTTTTTTTTTTTTTTTTTTGGATTTAACATGGTAACAATTGCATAGCAGAGCAATAAGCTGTATTCGTCGTTTACAATCTGTATTCGTTATTTCTGAAATTGAAGTTGAGTTCATTTGTTTATTCATATCAGATAGTTGGGCTCCATTTACGCTAATAATCGAATAATTTATGTTTCTAATTAAGCTCTTATTTCCTTTTTCTTTCACTAAAGTCCATTATTTAATATGTTTCCTCAATTTCCATTTTTTTACCTACGACATATTTATTGTTTTTCCCTCAATATATAAAATTATAATATACTGAAAATAATAAATATCTACTCATGAAAGACATATGTTAAACTGAAAAATCTTTAGATAAAAAGTTATTCGAAAAGTAATAAAAGAGGATCTATCTATTGTCTGCACTTGTACAATTTCTGAAACTCACCAGCTGATCCATTTACTTTTCTTTTTAGTGAGAAAAGCAATTCACCTTCAACCATTCATGTATTTCCTTTCTTAATATTAAAGAATGCAAGAAATTTCCCCACGAGAGAACAAAACAGTCTTTTGAGCTGCCTAAGCGATCATTTTTCACACAACAAGGATTAATTATTTTGGAGAGTTGCTAAGAATTTATTTTTTACTTTTTTGGATATTAGAACTTAAATATATATTTAACCATTCAAGATGATAGCTTGGAGATTCTTCATTTATCTTAAACATTTCAAATTCTGTTTCCGTCAATATGTCCTGCAGTTGGTATGGCTCTTTAATTCATACAAATGTACTTCATAAATATAACAAGAATAAAGATTAAAATGAGGATGTTATTGTTTCCTCAAGACAATTTAATAAAAATAAACTAAATGGAAAGCTTGTTTTAGGCTTCTAGTCGTTACAACAGAAATAATATGTACGACAGAAATAATGGAATATAGAATTTAAGAGAAAAAACAATAAGATAATGACTCTTGGATAAGAGATAAAAATATCAATTATTAAATAGAATAGTTGTACTGCTTTTTAAATTTCAGTGTCCAAATTAAAAACTAGTGCATGATTTCAATTAAATTTTCCTTGCGATTCGTATAGACAAAACCTGTCTGAAGTAAATGTTTTTCTGCCATACAGAACGTGAGAACTCTAGCTATCCACTTCTGTTTAATGGCATGCAATGAATATATTTATAGCTGAATAACTCTTTGTGTTCTAGATTACGTGTGTGTGTGTGTGCATGATTATGGCAAAGCCTCGGGGGCTACCTGCCTAAGAGGAGGGATGCCTTCGCGGAGGACTTTCTAAGCGAAACTGGCTCGTATACACGTTACACATGGAGAAAACCACGAAAACGCCCATGCAGCCAGCCCGTTCGCGGGATTCGAACCTTGGACCGAACTACCAGTGTTCAGCGACTTTACCGCTCGGCCGCTGGTGGGCTTTAGATTACGACTTATAATGAACATCACTAAATATTTTAGTCCTTTACAAAAATTCTTCGTCTTCCAGTCTAATTCAAGTTTCATCATGATAGATACACGCTCTTCTATTTTTAGTAAAAATTTCAGAAAATAACAGTTTGTTCATTAGTCTTTGTATAATACTGTAAAATGTTAAGTGTTTGAGAAGAACATGACAGTGCATTAAAGCAATTTTTTGTTGAAATGGTTTTATTTAAAATATATTTTTAATTTCAGAAGTCATTTAAATTATTTGGTTTCATCTTATGTTTTGCAAATCAAATTTTGCTTTATTAAGAAAACAGTTCGCTTGAGAAAACAATTTTTCTCTGTTATATATTAATACTGCAGATATATGCGTGAAGAAAGCTATAAGTTAAAAGAAATGAATACTTTGAACCTATATCAAGGAAATTCACATAACTATTTCCTGAAGTATTGCTGAAATATAAACAGCATCCAGTTTCTCTTAATATTACGATTAAAAGGGCAATGTTGAGGCGATAAAATATTCCCCTTATTTTTACCATTTTTTATGTTTTTCAAGTTATATTTTTAACTTCTATTAGTTCCTAATTTCTGCACACATGCGTTTTCTTTAAATCTATCTTTGCTGTCTTACCATTTGGCTCACTTTGCCTTCACTTTAATTTAATATAAAAAAGTTTCTTTGATAATTTTTCATTGCAAAATATTTTCTCAGTAGTTCGCCATTTGTATGATAGTAACTTTTTGTCATCTTTATATAAATCTGGAAATATATTGTAAAACAAAAGGGAGATCAATTCTTTGCAAAAACTTTATAAGGTTTACAAACACAGATTTCATTTTGTATTTCTAATGTTAGTTATACTACATAAAATCCTGAAAATATAATTTTCTCATAAGACACCATAGTGAAAACTGGTAACAAAACGCAAGTGTTTCATAAAAGATTTTGTGATAGTTGAAGATTAACAGGGTGACATAGCTCCATTGCTGAAAAATGTCGCAGACACTGATGGAAAAGTTATGCTGCGGAAAAGTTGTGGTGATGGAAATGTTGCGGTGATGTGCGAAAAGGATGTGGGTCCGCAAGTTAACACCAGCAAAATAGGAAGATTAAAATTTCTTAAGCTTTTTCTCCACAGTATTGTAAGGATCTTAAGTTTTACTAACGTTTATTTTATTTTAAATCTTTACTATCACTTCTTATCTTCTACTTCCGGCCAGAATTAAAAGCTTTAACTTATTTATGCAAATTTGTCTGGCGAACGCCAAGTACTTAATTTGTGGCTTTTTGCCAAGCGAGAGAGAGGAAGGAGTTAGTAGAAGCAGGCCGCTTGCCTTAGCTGTTTTTACTCGGTTTCTGGTTGCCTTTCAGGCCAGAGGTTTAATCCTCTAAATAATTTTAAAACGTATTGTAGTGTTAACAGTTCTCTGTACTACATACGGCTTCCTGTTAATATACGGCCAATCTTCCACGTAGGCCCTTGTTCATTATTCCAAAGTTAAGTTAGAGTTTAGTTAATATTTTTATATTCTTACGTTCAGACCACAAGTGGTTGGTCTCTGTATTCCGAAGTCCGGAAATCATTGTAAAGAGTGAAAAATAAAGGGTTTCATATACCCTTCCTGTGTATCTTGTCTACTTCCCACATTTTTTGAACATAGCTTCAGTAAGCTCCCTGTTCCGAGTCAGGTCATTGAATGTTCCCCAAGCAAGTAAGCAGAAACATTGAACCTGATAGTGGCGCCCGACGAAGAAGAATAACCATGGCCGAGTTTCAAGAAGAACCAGTGCTGCCTGCAGAAGCGGCTCAGAATCCAGAAATGCCAGCTGCCGCCCTGGAAGGATTTGGTTACATCGTCCAGACCATGCGCGCAGCGATGAAACCAGAAGCAACATTTAATGGAAACTCACCGGTAACCAGTTTTTTGGAAAAACTAGATGACCACTTCATGATGTATCCCGTGCATGAGTTCCAAAATGTCACCTTAGCTACCAGCGCTTTGAGGGGCCAAGCGCTTAATTGGTTCAAATGCATAGGCAGAAGTCTCTTGTGTCAAGCGGGAAGTCCCACCTATACTTACGAAAATATCAAGACTGCCTTAGTAAAAGCCTTCCCTGACGTAAGGGATCGTGCGAAATTAGAAGCGGAACTTTTCAGCATATACCAGAAACCAATTGAAAATCTCTCAAGCTTTATTTTAAGAAAAATTCACGTCTTCAAACTCTTGTATGGAAACCGTCCGGATCCTGAGATAATTCAAGTGATTTTGCCGAGGTTACTTCCCCAAGTACAAGACTTTATTGAATTAAGGAATCCGACTACACTGGAAAAGTTATTTGAGCTAGCAATCCAGTTTGAAAGTAGAAGAACGGCGGACATTGAAAGAAGACGCCAATATCAACAACGAAACCAATTTGGTGAGCCAAGACCACAGCAAAGTCAAGCACATGGCTACGGAAGCAAAGCGAATCAGTAGGCAAGGAAACCCGAGCATCCAAAAACAGCCCAATCCAGAAAAAAAGTCTCAAGGCCAGTGGAAAAAGAAGGAAAGCATGGAAAGAAAAAAAGATTTAAACTAAAACGGATTTCTGCTGACGGGAGGGTGCGGAAATCCGAAGGCCAAGAAAACCCCTCTTCCTTCATGTTAAATACAGTAATGGTGAAAAATTTGACTCTTCCGAAGATTGAAGTGTTGGTGAATAACATCCCAGCCACCGCACTCTTGGATACAGGCGCGCACTGTTCCTGTGTGGCAGAAGATTTTTTTAGGAAGTATTTTCGTAAATATCGCATATATAATTCGGATTATACGACAGTGTTAGCTGCGCAAGGAGAAAGATGCAAGTGCATAGGTAAATTACCGCTATACGTCCGTATCAAGGACGAACAAGTAAAGGTTATGTTTTTTATAGTAAAGAATCTGAAAGCACATATTATCTTAGGGATAGATTATCTTTCAGAGGCAGAAGCAACGCTGGATTTTATTGAAGCGTCCCTTAAGCTGACGATGAAACCAGTTCGAGAAGAAAAAACGGAACCGCCAATGTTAAACCTTGACCACCTGCCTAAGGAAGAGCAACAAATAATCCGACAAGTGGTAAGTAAATTTGCTTCGTTATTTAGTGATATTACAGGATTTACTCAGGTTACTAACCATAGTATTAACACCGGAGATTCAATGCCAGTTCTCCACAAAGCATACCGGTATGATAAGAATAAAGAAAAAATTATAGAATGGCACATTAGAGATATGTTACGGAAATAGATCATAACGCCCATCTCAAGTAGTTATGCTAGCCCGGTGGTTTTAGGTAAGAAAAACAATGACTATCCATTAACACATCCAAAAAGGTGGCGTTTCGCGATTGACTATCGTAAATTAAACTCCATAACTAAATATCCGGTATATCCGTTACCTATTATTGAAGAAATTCTAAGGAACATAACGTCTCCCAAATATATGACGACTTTAGACTTAACGACTGGTTATTTTAAAATAGGGATTAGACCGGAAGACGTGCCTAAGACTGCTTTTATAACCAAGTCTGGCACTTATGCATTTCTGCGTATGCCGTTTGGCCTTTCAGGGGCACCGGCAACATTTCAGCGATGTACGGACATTGTGTTGAGGCCTGTTCTTGGAAAGTCCACATTTATCTATTTAGACGATATCATTATTACTAGTGATAATCTGGACCAACATGTACAGGATTTAAGACAGGTGTTTTCATTATTAAATGAGGCCGGTCTAAAAGTTAATGTCGAAAAGTGCAAATTTGCAGCCCCTGAATTAAAATATTTAGGTTACAAAATATCTCAGAAAAGAATCGAGACAGACGAAACAAAAATAATCGCAGTACAAAAGTATCCGCCGCCAAATACGGCGAAGAAGCTCTGTTCTTTTCTAGGACTTTGTTCATATTATAGGTCCTTTATAAAAGATTTTGCAGCTATTGCTGAACCATTGTTGAAATTAAAAAGGAAAAAAGCAAGATTCTCGTGTACGGCCGAAGCCAATAGTGCTTTCAAAAAATTAAAGCAAGCATTAACGCAAGCCTCTGTGTTGAAATTTCCTGAAAAGGATGAGAATTTACAAATTTCAGCGGATGCTTCGGATTATGCGGTAGGAGCGGTACTTTCGCAAAATCAGCAGCCCGTGGCATTTTTTAGTCGAACTTTAAATCAAACACAAAGAAATTATTCCGCGACTGAGAGAGAGGCACTTGCAGTTCTGTTAGCAGTGCAAAAGTTCCGAGTCTATTTTGGAAGAGCGCCAATAACAGTGTATTCTGATCATGCGGGGGTAACTAGATTGTACTCAGGGAAAAACTTATCCCCAAGGTTAATAAGATGGGCACTCAAGCTACAAGAATATAATCTGGTAATCAAGCATACCCCCGGAAAGGAAAATATCGTAGCAGATGCCCTATCCAGAATAAAAATAGATGAAGAAGGTAATACTGTAAAGGTGGCAATGCTCACAGCATATACAATAAATTCCCGAGAAACTGTAATAACCGAACTGGGTAAGGATCCTGAGTTTGGAAACATTTATGAGTATTTAAAGGATCCTGAAAATTTTAGCCACCAAGATATTGTGGCGATAAGAAATAGGGCGGCCCATTACGACCTAATAGATGGTCTATTATTTTATACAAAAACTACATATTCCAACAACGAATTTCGACCTGTTATCCCAGCTAGTCTTAGATTAAATATCCTGCAGGAGTTACACGACAGCTCATTAGCTTCTCATGCTGGTATTCGAAAAACTATCCAACGCGTACGCGAGGCAGTCTATTTTCCTGAACTGCAAAAGTTAACAAGGACATATGTCCAGTCCTGCCCAACATGTCAAGCAGTATATTATATTAATTTCCGCCCGGCCGGGTTTCTAAATAGTATTAAATCCGAATTTCCAAATTAAATAATTGGCATCGATTTATTGGGCCCTTTACCAAAAAGTCAGTTAAATAAAAGTCGGTATCTCCTTGTTATGGTTGATCATTTTAGTAAGTGGACCGAAATTGTTCCCTTAAAACGAGCTTCCGCGAAATTAGTTACTGATTCTATTTTAAATAAATATATTTTAAAATATGGGGCGCCCCTAAAAGTTATATCGGATAATGGTCCTCAATTTGTAAGTAATATATTTGAAGACATGCGCCAAAACCTGGGCATACGTCATTTAAAAATGGTCCCGTATCGGCCGCAATCAAATATAGCGGAACGGATCAATAGAAATATAGTGAAAATTATCCGTAGTTATGTTAAAAATTTTCGTAAAAGCTGGGATAACTATGTCAATGAATTTGCTTTCGCCCTTAGGACCGCAAAACATGATACAACGGGCAAACCTCCTGCTGAGTTATTTTTAGGCAGAAAGATTATAACGCCGTTAGATAAATTATTTTATGTTCAACAAAGAGCCCCAGAATTTAAAATGGGTGATATAGAAAAATTAATTAAAGAATCAAAAAAGAACACTGAAGTAGCACAAAGAAAACAGAAGCTCTATTATGATTTGAAACGACGTGGAGTAACTTATAAAGTAGGAGATGAAGTATTAAAAATTAAGCATTCACCTTCTTCAGCACCAGAAGATAAAACCGCCAAATTTTTTCCACGATTTGAAGGACCATATGTCATAGAAAAAATAACTCACGCTGTAGTGGTGTTAAAAGCCAGGAATGGTGAAACATGCTCCGCAAACATTGACCAAATAAAACCATACTATGACCGCAATAAAATGCAAATATTTAAAGATCTTTTGCAGGATCCGGCACGGCAGGCACTGCAGGCACAAGCTCCAGAGGTGGAACAACGACAAGTACAAGGGCAAGCCATTAGAAGGCAGGAGCAATTGAAAAGAAAGTTTCCCCATTGGAAAACTGAAGGTAACAAGAAAAAGAAGCCGTTCCACCGACCAGAAAAAAGAGCGCATGACGACCTCCAGAATTAAGAAGGGACGAATCCAAAGAGAGCCAGGAGAAATAACGGCAACTATAACCCGGCTCCCAAACGGAAGATCTACTCATCGGACAGGACTCTACGCAGCAAATGTCGCCGAATTGTGGAAGGACCACCAGCGGCGGACGAAAAGATACAAGGAAAATTTGAACGGCCAGCAACAACATCCAAGCAGGAACGAGAGAGAAGTGTCCCGGTTCCGCCAAGACCAGCGGCCATCAAACGGCCAAGACCACAGGCAGAGGCGAAAAAGAAGGTATTCAAGGGTGACCGAACTGGAGGGAAAAGAAAGCTCCTAGAGGAAGGCACTGAAGGGCGAGCCCGCACAAGAAGGAGGATAAATCAAACACGAATCTTTGCTACCTTCCAGGACTGGGCAGAGAAAAGAATGTCCGAATATCACAAAGATAAGTAAAATTTTATGTTACTTTGCAAACTTAAGTGAATCCTTCATTCTTACTGCAAGTGGCAGATTTCAAGACGTTTTACCTCATGTGAGGTCTACCTCTATCGCCAAAAAGGCGAGAAATGAGTTGTTACCTATTTTGGTATTATGTTTTTCAATTACTCGCGACTAAAACTAAAGTTGATGTATAATAGGAATGTGTAAATACTTGAATATTGTAAAAGATATTGTATAAATTTTATTTAAAACATTCTGGTAAGAAAGAAGTTTTAATCTGAAAGACTTTTGAAATGTAGTATTTCAATGTAGAAGAATTGGCACTTGCTTGGAAAAGAATAGAAGTTAACAATGTACTACTAATGTATGTTTTAAAATGCGTAAAATTAACGGCATGTTAATATGTTCTTATATACAATGTGAACTGTTATTTTAAATGTTAAGAAATACTGTGATATGGTAAAAGTGAAAGTAATGCCAAAAATTTTAAACTTATTCGTGAGACTGAAAAAAAAAAAAAAAAGAGAAAAGTATTGCGAATATGTGTTAAAGGTTGAATGAATGTAGTTAGGCTCTGTGACGCTACACTTCAGAGTTAGCCACTTTCAGAATAGTACCTCAGGGTTTAGAGTTGAAGATAAGGTGTGTTACGAGGTCTTGTTATGTTGAATTTTAACACGTTAGTGTTTTGATTGTAGGCGGCAGTGTTGAACACTTGTACATAAAAACATTCGTGTTTGGTGTTTTCTTTTACAACACATGTCCGAGAGCACGGGGAGAGATAATTAAAATAAAGTCATGAATGAAATAAGAATGTTAAGAGAAATATAAATATTCATGTTACTTGCCATTTAATAGTGTAACATTTCATTAAACTAGTTTTCCTTCCAGATCTCTGGAAGGAACCAGATTTCAACTAAAAGCTCCTGTTTAGATGCAGTACAGATGAAAAGTAATTGTCCATGGAGCTGATAATGTAAAAACAATTTTTTTTTTTTAAATTTCTAGTTTCTAGTGAGGAATGTTTGTAAAAGATAGGCTTCGCGTTAGATTCTAGAGATAAAAGTTTTCAACAAGGTCGTTTTAGACCTCAGTTTCAAACTAATTAACTCTAGCGGGAAGTATGTAAGTATCTTAAGTTTTACTAACGTTTATTTTATTTTAAATCTTTACTATCACTTCTTATTTTCTACTTCCGGCCAGAATTAAAAGCTTTAACTTATTTATGCAAATTTGTTTGGCGAAAGCCAAGTACTTAAGTTGTGGCTTTTTGCCAAGCGAGAGAGAGGAAGGAGTTAGTAGAAGCAGGCCGCTTGCCTTAGCAGTTTTTACTCGGTTGCTGGTTGCCTTCCAGGCTAGAGGTTTAATCCTCTTAATAATTTTAAAACGTATTGTAGTGTTAACAGTTCTCTGTACTACGTACGGCTTCCTGTTAATATACGGCCAATCTTCCACGTAGGCCCTTGTTCATTATTCCAAAGTTAAGTTAGAGTTTAGTTAATATTTTTATATTCTTACGTTCAGACCTCAAGTGGTTGGTCTCTGTATTCCGAAGTACGGAAATCATTGTAAAGAGTGAAAAATAAAGGGTTTCGTATACCCTTCCTGTGTATCTTGTCTACTTCCCACATATATTGAACATAGCTTTAGTAAGCTCCCTGTTCCGAGTCAGGTTCTTGAATGTTCCCCAAGCAAGTAAGGAGAAACACTGAACCTGATAGTATAAACAATACATAATAAAGATACGTAATAAAAAAACGAACGGCTATTTCAAAAACAAAAGAAAACATTGCTTAAAACACTAATCTTGTATACCTGGACGGATGCAACATGAAAATTATTTTCCCTTATAAATGCAATTTAAGTCCACATTACGTAATCTGTTTTCATGTGTGGAAAAATCTCAAACCACAGTTAAGTATATTAACAAAAGGCTCTTAACTAAAAAAAATGCATGATACAAAACTATTTCTCCTTATCTGTAATACAAAAAAATAACAAAGTTTAAAATTTTATATTCTTGATAAGCTAGAATTAATCTATCAGCTTATTCAAATAGAAATAATACAGCTTGAAATTCTAAATCTGATTCGCAGCATTAAATTTCAGTCTTTAGAATGTATTATTTAAGGTTCAAAAAAGTATTGTAATTTTTAATGAGAATTGATGCAAAGAAGGAAATGAAAGGAGCACACACGTTTCATGTAAATCAAAAGCAACAGCAATGTTTCTTTCCATTTTTTATAATTTTGTCATAATTGTAGATTATTCGACATAAGATTCAAATATTCAGCATAAGTCTATTCCACATAAGCTTGTCAAGATCGGGCGATCTTAGTTTCGTCGCTTTATAATACAGTATTCTTCAACGTAGTGAATCACATAAAATCTCACAAAAGGACAGAGCAATAACGGCAACTTTCATTTTACTCGACTACACTTGGAGTACAAAATGCACGAAATTGCCCATACCAGCAACAAAATACTCAAATACTTGCCCCTAAACTTAAACTTGAGCACGTTCTCCCTTAGGTACATTGCATATGAAAGAGGCTCTAAAAACGAAAGCCACAGACATCCGATAATATCCTTTAGCATTGCTTCAGAATGTAATGCCCCGAGAAAATGTCTAACTTTAGAGGCATATTTACTTACAAAGTAACTTCCGCATATGTTTGGAAATTTACCTCGGGCAAGCTAGACTGTAGGGTGAATTTTATTAAATGCTGAAGCGTCTTGATATTTTATAAAACTATATTTTTAAGCTACATCAAGAGCTACTTTAGGTTATAAAATTGCATATTTATTTATTATTATTGATAGAACAATTCATTGGACAAGATATGGACGCTACATTTATGTAGATATTAGCCTAAGTGAGGAGCTCTGATACTTTGTTCCGCTAATAGTAAGTGGTACTCGTTTCAAAGTTCAGAATTCTAAACAGGCAGACATAAGAATAAAGTACCGGCAGAAGCGTAAGGTCAAAAAAGGAACTTAAAGCTTTCAAAATAAAAGAACAAAATATCTCTTCTGAGATGTTTGAATATTTCTGCTTGTTAGCATTTTTTGTAAGTAAAAACAAAGAAACTTATATGAATGAAACAAATTTCATAGAAAATAATGACTTTCACTCTTTCTTTTTATATTAATACTACTGAAAAATTAAATATCTACAGTTGAGAGCAACTGATAGGCATTATAATGTGCTCTTTGATATGCATGCTTTATTTATTAAGTACGAAAACTTTATTTACATTAGTTATAGAGATAATATTGACATCCATTTCGCAAAATATATCGGACTTATTCAAGAACTTCAAATAATAAAAGCTGAAAATAACATCTATATGAAGATATTTATCATTATTTAAGTGATATTTATGTGAGGACAGTTAGTGTATAAACGTACTTTCTTTTCAGTTTGAACTTGGTAAACACTGAATGAGTAGAAAGTTAAAGCATTTCGCAAAAATATTTCAGACTGATTCACAAATTTTAAGTAATAAAAGCTGAAAATGACATCTATATGAAGTTATTTATCATTACTTAAGTGACATTTAAGTGAGGACAGTTAGTGTGGAAACGTACTTTCTTTTCAGGCTGATCCTGTTAACACTGAATGAGTAGAAACCTGAAGTACAATCACTTACGCAATCAATCATGGCAAGGGGGAGAGGATCTTAATATATTCGGGAAAAGCAGTCGTATATTTTCTAGAAACAAAATCAGAGAACAGATGAAAATGCAAAAGAAACAGAAGGGTATTTTTTAGGCAGTATTCATTTAAAATATTTTAAAAATATATTTTACACAAATATAATTATAAAATAAAACTCCTAAAGTAGAGCAGGGCCAGACTAGCAAAGTTTAGAATAAAGAAAGATATTCTTCCATATTTTAAAAATAGAGTTTGTGATATAAAAATATGCATGGTGTATGCATAGAAAGATACAAGTGTTGATACACATATTACATGCACAGAACAAAAGAATGGGAAGAAGTACGAATTTGCGTGTAAGGAACGTAAACTAGTCTTTTCAAAGGAAACAAAAAAAAAAAAAAGAAAAGGGAAGAGAAACAACACACTTTAATAAAATTTTTAGGAAAATCATAGTTGTTGCCCTTAAATTGAGAAATCCAAAATATGAAACTTAAAAGTGAAATAACGCAATAAAATAGTTAACAAGTAAGAGATTAAAAACTTTATTATGAATCTTTGCCTTTAAAAAATAGAAGTTATCAGTAGAACAAATATTCAACTTAAAGTAGAAATAAAAGTCCAAGAAAAGGTCTTTTATGCGAGAAAAATAGTACACAGCAAATAATACACATATATTATTGCCAAGGGAATTAATATGTATAATGTATACATGTACAGTTTATATGCATATCTTAAGTTCACATGTATTGTTGTTTACTTACAAAATTTCATTTGTTGTAACATGATTGATGAATGAATACATAGAATCATTTATTGGAGAAACGTTAAAATTGTTTGTTACAAACTAAATATAGAATAAAACTTTTCTCCTCTATGCTACCACACTTAAACTTGCCATTTCAGAAGCTCTGCAATAGTCTATGCCACCTTTCTCAAGGACAAGACATGAATGAAGTAAAATGAAGCTGAAGCGGATTAATTGAGCGATACTCTATGCACATCAATTAAACATAATCCTTGGGGACAGTCACGTTGAAACTATCTCCATGATAACTCATTTATTTGAATTCTGGAGAAGCGGAAAGTATAGAAAACCTAAGAAACTCCAACACAGACCAATTGCCACTGAAAAAGGTCTCTCAGGAATTTTCCATGGTTTAACGGTACATGGATCTTGAATGCGCTTGGGAAACAAATATCAACTGTTTGAGAAGTACTTAATTAGTTTATTTATCTTCTCTTCCGTTGCCACTCAGGATTCAGAAATGTGAAGAATATGTCATCTAGAATCTTAAATGTGGAAAGCATAATATACTTGAGATATTGAATGTAGCTTACGTACCAGCAAATGTGTAGCAATAGAAATGCACAATTTGGGCAAATAAAGCGTAAAGAAGACAGCGCAGAGGACTGAAATAAAGAGACTTATATATTTATATTTTTAAATAAACAATTGTTTTTGAAGTAAGAAATACCTTCCGTGAGTTAATTAGACTCCAAATATTTTTGTAAATATAATATGAATCAGAAATATTGCTACATTTATTCGCAATGAGTAATGACAGTATTATATTAAGGCAAAATAAGCTATTGCCTTTGGAATGTCAAAAGTTTCAAACTAAAGAACAATTCATAACAACACTCATCAAACTCTGTCTCCAACTGCTTGAATTTTTGAATGCTTCAACTATGCTTACCGATATTGTTACATCGATGTTACTGCGAGTACTTTTGAGATGAGATAAAATTCCAGTGTTTTCCATTGTAAGCAGTTTTCTCTAATTTTCAACTGTTCATAGCAAAAATGCCGCATTAAGGTCACATCTCTTCGGTTTCCCGATCATTCTATTAAGCAATCACTTACGCTGCAAATGTAATTTGTAGCGTCAGTACATATCTAGAGCCATTCTGGCTAATAGCGTAAACTCGGGCAGGTGATTTTTATTAATAACAAAGGTAAAGTTTAATACACCTTTCATTATTTCGCTTTACAGTATATAGTAACACACTAAATTTACTTCAAAACGCGTAGCCGTATTCCTAACTAACGTTTATATATGCATAATGCATATGTAAACGTTGTGCATGCTTGGATATGCATGCTTGCTTAACTACAGTTTCAATCTAAAAATTAGTTTCATAATCAAACTGCTGTATTTCGTGAAAGTCGGGAACGCTTGGATGTCCTTAATACAGTTAAATTTGACATTCTTGTCAAAATTCTTTCATTATTTTGATTAAGATTAGACTGTCTAATAATTGTCAGTCTCTTTCATCAATACATCTGGTCAGCTTCAAGTCTCAAGAAAGTTCTCTTGAATAAATTCGTTATTTTGCAACATTTGACAACTTTTATCGTTTTCTGCCTTTACATTCTTTTAGATTACTTGAATTTCATAAACATTTTTGCTAACTTCCTTTTTTTGCATTCTCTATGATTTTTTACAACTTCCTCACAATTATTTAGCTTTTTCGAACTTACGTTTTTTTTATAACAATACCTTCTTTTAATTACAACGCACTACCACGTTCTAGATCGCTGAATAAAAATAAAATTAATTACTTTGGTATTAAACATTACAACTTGTTCCAGTCGTTGAAATAAGCACTACAGCTTGTTACATTCGATAAACTGAAGCAAACTGATTTTTGACTATAACTTAAATTTTCAGTTAATATGGAACTTCTTTTCAGATTTGTAATCCAGATAATTCGATGATTTTACTTTTACAAAATAATTTACTTTTGCTACACCGCATTTCATGTTGCAATGAAGGTTTTTTGCTAATTATTTTTATTAATCAGTTTAAAGTTCTTAATTTATCTAATTCCATTACTTAACATATGATAGGTTTAGTATTTTGCTATCAAACATATGTATACTTTTTTTGTTTCTAACTTTTGTTTCTCTGGCGTTACAGAATTTAAGAACTCGTTCCTGCTTTTTATTTTCATACGTTGGATTACTTCTGTTTTACATATTTTCCGACAATAACGTATGACTTTAACATACAAGAACATTATTAATACACTTGCCATTTCGGCATCTCAAATTGATGTTAATTTGAATTTAAGAAACTGAAATATTTTTGTTAAAGTCACTTTTAAGAAAAATCAGTAATTATAATGGTATTTGAAATTTTGCTGTTAGATGTTTAGTTAAATAATTATAATTCGCTCAGCTTAACTTCTTAATGAGTAATTAATACTTCCTTGCAGAATGTGGAATCCTGAGCTAAGTTACTGATACTTACGGCATTTAAAAATAATTAAACTTTTTAAGTGATATTAGTATCATATTATTAATACACACTTTCCTCTTTCTTAAGACTTTTTAAAATAGTTTTATCAAATGTCAGTTTACTAAGGAATTAACATTACATGTTTCATTATATTTTATACATGTACGTCAATAGTTATTAATATATTTATTTATTTTGATGAATCCTGAAAGAAATTAACATTTATTTGAATAAAAATAGTTGCAGGAGGGATATAACGATGTTAAAGACATGATCAATTCTAAACATAATGAATCTGAAATAATTCTTGTTTTACACAATATGCTCATATTTGCCTAAAATATGCAATTAAAATGAACCTAGAATAAAATCGCTTGGTTTCTAGGTATTATTCAATTTGTTGCCAGACGCATAATGTTACCCGGAACATACCTAGTGACTCTAAATATCTAGGAAATGAGAAACGAGGTAGATGCATACATTGACACAGAATTTGAATAAACTTTATTACACCTGCGTGAGCAGTCACTCTGCCGAGCGGCTGATTGGTAGGAATTGGTTTTCCCTTGAGTAAGAACCTGTATGGTACTGCCATTGTATTTCCAACGATTGATTGAAGAGAACGGCAATTTTATCTGGACTTCACTCGTTGCAAACCGCTTTAATCATTAGAACTGTTTTGATACACTAATGTCCAGGTTTGAAACAAATTTGTATGCAGATTTTCAGAGCAGACCACTTACTTTGCCGATACGATCGTAATCCATTACAGGTCCTTATTTAGTGCCATCTAATTTCTGAATAATTAGCTGATCAACAGAATGTCTATCCACACATGCGTATTAAAACCACTTCAGCTCTCTATTAAATTACGCCAAAGTCATGAGACTCGCTTCCTTGACATTCAAAGCCGTTGTATACTGTCAGAGCAGCTCTCGTGTAAGGTCTTACCCTTTCTAAATCTGTTTTCATGCTTAATATTTTTTACGCATACATAATTCTATAACGCTATAATACATCTAAATGAAATTACATTAATTTTACACAAATGAAAAAAAGAATTTGCTTATATAGATTTTTTAAAAAATTTATAAGCGCGTTTATTCTGTTAAGGACGGTTGAGGACTTACGTAGTTTAGTTGGCAAAGCCCCCAATGGCGCTATTGATCTAAAGGTCTCAGATTGAGCACTTAATCGAAGCAAGCTTTCCGTACCGCGCTTGCATAGATCAAGACCTTAGATTATTTCCAATTGTAAAGTTTTTGCATGATCGAAGCACAAATTAAAGGAGAGAAGATGAACTCTCGAACCTTAAGACATAGTACAGATTAAGGACTACATAATAACAGCTTGGATGAAAATGGTAAACATCGTAATAATAACTTTGATTATAGAGCCTAGGTCTCAAGGCCTGATTAAGGAAATGTTTTCCAAAATACTGTGGCAGAACACTACATGTTATTAAGCAGCGTAAGTAAATGAGAAAGACTTCAGAACTCTACTTTACGCTACCCGTTTAAGTCCATTAAGTCCTATTGTAAAAATTAAACGCTATGGAGCAAGTAATATCACTAGAAACTGAACTTGTTTGCCGTATTAATTATTTATTTCTTGTTTCCAATAACTCCAGCAAATGAATGAACAAGTAAATTATTTTATTTTATATTGATCCATATATTTGTATGGAAGTTGATTAATAAAACGTGCTAAAATTAAAAGTAATGATTATTAAAAAAAAACAGAGTTATGCAACGAAAAGGTCATGAATGTTTCCAATAAAAGTTCTCCAAGAATAGATTATTAGAAGAAAAATAAAGCTTTGTAATTGGTTTAGCTTTTATTTATGCACCTGTGAGGAACCACAGATAGGAAAACTCAACAAGCACTTTTTAGCAAACTTGTGCAATCGCGAGTGAAAGAGATCTCATAATATAGAGTAACACTGCGCTTTGGAATACTGTGAAATTCAAACGGACTTTAAAAGCAACGGACTTGAGAGTACCCTGAAAAGTTAAAAAGCATTCTTCAAGTTTATATGTGCAATAAGTTAATAAAATTCTGCTGACTCTTTTCCGCGAGAAAGATTTTATTTATGCTATCCGAAATCCTTATTAACGTAATCTTTTCCCCTGTATTAATCCTCGTTTAGAGGAAACCCGTTGACATTTCATTTGAGATAAATTACTGATTTCAAATACTCACTTACCCATTCTGTTTCATGAAGAATAATTTTGTATACAAATTTAAACTATTTCTCAGATAGAGAAAATAAGAGATGACACATTCGAAAATTTTCCTCTTTTACTCAGGTCCACTCTTTGCTGTGTTGGTCCAGTCTTTTCTGTGAAAATTTTTCATATTTCTTGCACTGTTAAAAGCACGCGAAATAGAATAGGTATGATAAAAGAATAGAGTAATGCTGGTAATAGGGCCTTAGGTTTACCAAATTCTTATACAGTGATCACTTTGATAATAGTTTCTAGGATTTCAGTTTTCTTATAGTTATTCCATTTGTATACCATACACATATCTCAAAGTAACTTTTAATCGAGAATTTCAGCTAAGGTACGAAAGCGCTGAAAGATAAGAAAGTATAGTCTCTCACTTTAAATAAAAAAGTCACTTCTAGGGTGTAGCCACTCCCCCGTTATTTGAGCCGTTAACATATGTCATCATCAGAGCACACAGAGAATTAGGGCATTTTAGCAAATCAGAGAACTTGACCTTTTTCCCGCAGCAGTCATTAGCATGGTTATGAGGCATCTTTTAAGGATAAAATTTCCTTGAATTGCCTATTCTAAAATAACAGATTGTAAATTCAGTAAACAGTTTGATTGGAATAATGACACATTTATCTTGAAATATAAAACTGCGAGCTTCGGAATTTAAAAAAGGTAAGAATCTATAAAACTTAAAAACACAAGATTAAACACTAAATAAAAAGAACGATTTGCAATCTTTTAGTTTACACTTTGTCATTCTGGATTCCATTTCAATGCGTCCTTATCCTAAATGTTCACAGTTTGTTTACTTAAGAAAATTCCACTTTCCTAAATGTGTATGATTTTGCTTAGTAATAGTTACCCATGCATCACAAATCCTGAAATTCATCGCATAACTAATGAATTCAGAGTGCGTACATGCACTGTAGTGCGTAGAAAGGAAAAATCCAGAATGAAATCACTGTCTTATAAACAATATAAAACACCCCCAAAATTTAATGTTTACTCTTAATGAAACTAACATTGTAACACAAATTTGAAAGCAGTAAAGCTTTTGCATTTTCCTCATTATTCCAACTTGTATGAAATTTTAAACTTTTCTTCCAGTTTTAAAATTTTCCAATATATTCTATTCGAGATGCTTTAAAATGTAGAAATAAATCCTTAAGGTTGATCGGAACAATATGAAATAATGAAGTTTTGAAATAAGCTTAGGAATACAATGACAAAAACAAAGCATTAAAAGAATTTAAAACACGAGATTTCAGGTATGGCATTCTTTTAGTTCTATTGAAAATTGTTTATATTCAGAGAGTATTTGTACGCGAAATAAATTTTACATTTCGCGTATCAAAATATTGTTTGAAATGGTAAATAAAGGAAATGAAAATGTTGAAGGGCTATCTAGAGATCTCAAAAGTGAAATTTCTGTTGTTCTCATTTGCGGGATTTTCAGTGTGATATATAGCCGTTAATTTTATTCAAAGATGAAACTGAGACACTTTTTCCACACTAAAATACAGGGTGATTATAATTAAAGTTTAAGTTTCAAAACGCTATAAAAAAAGAACCAGTCATGAAAATGACGTCAAATTTGAAAGGAATGTTATTGAAGAAGGCGGAAAGCGTATGGCAGAAGAAAAAATTTAGTTTCAAAAGTTAGCAACAGATGGCGCTGCAAGCGGAAGAAGACGTAAATTAAAATGTTAGTTAAATTTCAGTGTTATAAAGCCGCCAGGTACCAGGCTGTTCCTCATTTCGCGTCTCAGACGTTCGCCATGGGTGTTTCACTGCAGGACCGCGCTCTGCTGGTAAAGCTGTATTACAAGAATGATGATTGTGCAAGAGTAGCTCTGCAAAAATTCAGTACACTGAAGGGTATAAAAGAAAGCGTTGGTCCAATGAGTGTCTTAGGTCTAAAGAAAATGATGCAAAAATTCGAAACGACAGGTTCGTTTGATGTGCAATCTGGTAGAGGGAGAAAACGAGTGCATTCGACGGTAGTTGAAGAAGTGGCCACAGCATTACAGGAGGGGTCGGCCGGTGGTGTGCAACCTTGCAGTGCACGAGGAATTGCCCGAACATTGGACAGGCCTACGAGCACGGTGCTGAAAATTATACGAAACATCCTGCAATGCTATCCGTACAAAATTGGCCATGTGCAGGAGTTGCTTCCGCCTGACCTGACAGCTAGGGAGACGTTTGCGTTAGAATTCCTGGCTCGCAGGGAAGTGGATAATGAATGGCCATGGAAAATTTTGTGGACAGATGAAGCCCATTTCCATCTGACAGGGTACGTGAATACCCAGAATTGTCGAATATGGGCAACAGAAAATCCACTGGCAACGCACCCCGTACCACTTCATCCTGAAAAGGTCACGGTATGGTGTGGCTTTACGGCATCATTCATCCTAAAACCATATTTTTTCGAGCAGACGGCTGCTTCCGGTCCTGTTACCGCAACCGTCACTGGTCAGAGGTATGCGTCTCTTTTGCGCAACCACGTGATTCCAGCTCTGCAACAGCGTGGATGTGTGGATGAAATCATTTTTATGCAAGATGGCGTTCCTCTGCACATTGCACATCCCGTGAAGCAGCTGCTGAGGCGCCATTTTGGAAATGCTCGAATTATCAGCCGTCATTTCCCTACAGCCTGGCTGTCCCGATCGCCTGATCTTACTCCGTGTGATTTCTGGCTGTGGGGATATCTGAAGGATGTTGTGTTCCGTGCTCCAATTGCAAATTTAGCGGAATTAAAGGCACGCATTTCGCAACACATTCTGAACATCACCCCGGAGACACTGCGATCCGTTGCGGAACATGCTGTTTGTCGCTTTCAACTTGTTGCACACAACGGTGGATACCATATTGAACATGTTTTGTGCCAGTCTCGCGACAGTTCCGAACTTCTTTGATGAATGGTTCTTATGCGGTATGTCGCCGCAAAACTCTTGAAACCGATTTGTCCCTTTCGATGTGATATGTACAGTCATGCAAATAAAATTATTCAACAATTCTAATTTCTCAATGCGTTTTAATGTGTAACTTCTACCTTAGCCATTGTTTTACGGATCGTTTATCGTTTCTCGTCGTGATTCTGCCGCTTACAGCGCCATCTGTTGCTAACTTTTGAAACTACATTTTTTCTTCTGCCATACGCTTTCCGCCTTCTTCAATAACATTCCTTTCAAATTTCACATCATTTTCATCAGTGGTTCTTTTTTTATAGCGTTTTGAAACTTAAACTTTAATTATAATCACCCTGTATTTCTATTGTCTCCTTTTCTGTTTACATAATTGTTATCATTTTGTCTCCTTGATGATTTATTTTTGTTTACATTATGCCAATCTGATCAAAATTCCTTTCGTTTAAATACGAAATTAACTCAAATTCTTAAAAATTCTATGCTAGTTAGAATAATACAATAGAAGAATTTATTTTTTGTCAGTTGCTTCATTTGCTTTTATTATTTTTCGCTTTATTATTTTTTAAATGTCAAATTCATTTTTCTTTCCACTTTCATATAAAGAATCAATCCCAAATGTCAAATAATTTCCTTATTTTAAAACATAGATATGTACCTCTAAAAACATTTTAGCTAATCAGCATCATTTTCTCAATTAAAACGGTTAGCCTCAAAGAAAAAGCAAAGCATCTCTAATCCCTCTAAAAACAATTTTTAAATTATTTTATCAATTAGATATGAATGAATCTTTTATAAAAAAAAAAGTTCATTACCAGATATTCCATGCGACTATCGTGAAATACGAAATTTTCTATTGCATTCACAAGTGAATTAAAATCTAAACTCTTCAATTTCACTGTTAACTCTTCAATTTCACTGCTAAGTTATATAGTGTTTTATCTCTGACATTGATTTTACGCTTACGTTTAAACGTAATTCTTTATAACTTCTAAAAATGATATGTATATATAACATAAATTTGGTACAACGTTAAAGCTTGTCTCTCATGTTCTGATCATGTGAGAAAACTGAGAAAAATATGTTCCTTAATTCATGTTATTTCTCAGTGTTACTGGTGTGTATACAATCGGTATGGATTCTGCATTAGAAGGTATCGCCGATGCTCTAATAAACAAAGAACTTAATGTCATCATAATAATAAATTTGCGTAATGATAAAATAATCTGAAGCTCTTTTACAGGGAACTATAATTGAATCGGTAGATGCAAAAAGGGGGTATGTGACATTGTTTTTCAAAAATGAGTTTAATAGCAGTAATGCATCACTACACAAAGCTTCATAAACTGTGTAAAATTTCGTCTGTCAGTTGCAATGCCTAATGGGTAAAATTGGAGGTCGTAATTCGTTGAAGTTGTTAAAATGGAATATGTGCACACTCCCACGACCTATGTGCACACTCCCATGACCCTTTTTTACATTGTTGTAAATGACTCGTTAGAGACGCTCATGGACTTGCTCGTTAATCTGCCATCCGCGTTCTCACTGGCTGGTTGTTTTAAGCACGTAGCTATTGCTAGCTTACTTGGGGAGCTGCGCCCAATAATTTATGATGAAATTCGAATTTCTTAATCAGATAAAATCCACGAGAGCAAAAGCTGATAAGAAATTTTATGTATAGGAATGATCGTAATGTGGAGAATACTAAACTTGCTTCCTCCATGATTTTCATAAAATTAGCATCTCCTTTGAACTGTCACATTTGAAATACGCAAATCTCTCATTAAAAATAAATTCCAGTGGGAAAAAAGTAAAAGAGGTTTTATATATAAGAAATTTAGAACAAAATCCACGAAGACATGAAGGAAATGAAATTCAAAACCAGCTAAAACCAAAATTCCCTATGAATGTGTAAAAAATCAATCAATTATTTCTAAGCATATTTCGTATTACTACATTTTATTTCAGTCATAAATTCAGTGAAATATACTTAATTAATTCCTTTGTTTGAAATTGAAATTTTTTACATGTGGATGTGTTTTTGTATATTTCTTGTAATGGACTGCTGCTGCGTCCAGAAGGAATTCAGAATTTTGAGGTGAACTGCTATAATTAAATAATTTAGAAGAGTTTATCAACTAATTTTGGATTAAAAAAATCGCAGTGATTTTCCCAGAGAAAAGGGTTCAACTGAATCTTATTACCTCCTCTTGATAACACTGAAACAGAATTTGATTGCATATTCCTGTCCAGAAATAATTTTAATATTTTTCATAATTTATTTATTTCCCTCTTCTGGCTTGGTAACTATTTGTTGATGTTTTGCATTTTTATGGAGAATTTTGGTTTTACCTGGTTTTCAATTTCATTTCTTTTATGTGTTTGTGGATTTGGTTCTAAATTTTTTATATCTTATTTATAACTGATTTAATTTCAGCAGCATAATGGGATAATATAGTTTTTACATAAAAATTTTTTGATAATATAGTTTTTTCTTTATATATGTGTAAGATAAAAATATGTAAATCAAAATTATAAATTATCAATAATCCTTAATTTGCTCTCTCTATTTTAAAAATCGGAAAATCGTAATAACTTTCTTAACTGCGTCATTTCTAGATCAAAACATCACGCATGGATTGCGTAATGTTGATAACGTAGCTAATTCGGAACCTGAACTCAAAACTTCAAGAACTGAAACCTTTCTAATATAAACTAAAGCCTTCCTCTCTTGGTGCGCCTCCATTATGAATAACTGCGCACTTTCGCTTCAGCTCTTTTTCAGTAAAGACACTACTTTGCCCGGCTTTGATTTGTCGTGCTGCTAGCTACGCTGTTATCTAAAATGTGATACTCTGTATAAAACTGTGGGGGTGCGTATTGCGCCCATGATAATGTGTGATGAAAACTATGTTTTCGATAATTAGTTCGTGTCCAGCAATAAAAATTATATTAATTTCGGCCAGGTCTGTCTACAAGGTCTCTCCTTCGAGTGTCATTTTCTTAACTACCCACTAAGTGTGTCCAAGTCATAACCCAGCGAACCATGGCCAGTCTGTCACAGCGTATTCCATGTTATCATATTACATACACAACGCAGTTAAAAAATGACAACAAATACATACTTAGACTTTACCTTATACATACTACTTATCTTTTGGGCAAAGTCTTTCAATTACCGTTATATCAATACCCAAATTCTATAGAGAATACAACTTGATCGGCTGCATAGAATCCACGAAAGAAAAAACAATGCCCAAATGGTCCTAATTCGAAATGCTTAAATTAGTGAATTTTTTTGGAAAGAAGAAAATGAAATTCCTCTAGAATGCCCTAATTTGAATCCCTAATCCCTAATTTAATAAATATCTTAATTTAAAAATTCCTACTTTACACATTTTGAATTACGTTAGTAGACATTGAAACTTTATTCATGAACGTGTAGAAAACAATACAGGCATTGGATAGTTCGGTTAAAGTAAAATACTAAAATTTGAGACTAATTCTCCATTGTCATAAACACTAAATACTACAAGTAACATGACTTGCTACTGCAAACCTCATGTACTAAATGCATGTACTAAATGCAAAATGTTTCGCTACAAATCATACAAAATGAATACTACTACTATACAAAATGATTGTATTTTCATTGTGCGAACAGTATCCATCCTGACAGCTTTTCATCAAACCGTTTAACAGTAAAAATTATGCTAGTAAATTGCCAAGGAATGGGGCATATAATAAGTCTACAAGGGGAGATCAAATGAAAATGTACGAAACGACACGGTGGGTACAAATGTAGACTTTATTCAAAATATACACCATAGGCCTGAGCACAACGATCCAACTGAGAACAAGCCGCAGGATTCCTTGTTCCCAGAATTCCTATGGCCGTGACGAGACCCAGTCCTTCACAGCATCCTTGAGTACGTCGTCCGAATTGAAGCGCCTCCCTTTCAGGTGTTTCTCTAGAGGACCAAACACATGGAAATCGCAGGGCGACATGTCCGGACTGTAGGGCGGATGGTCCAACGTATCCCACTTGAAATTGGCCAGTTCCATGTGTGTGACTCTGGAGGCATGTGGACGCGCGTTACCATGGAGCAGAACCACATCCTCCGTGAGCAGCCCCGGTCTTTTGTTCTTGATGGACCTGCGTAGGCGTCGGAGTGTTTCACAACACACATTAGAGTTAATGGTTTTTCTGTGCTTGAAGAACTCCACAAGTAGCGGATCTTGAACGTCGAAAAAGACGGTGAGCAACACCTTGCCTGCTGACGGCCCGGCTTTGAACTTTTTAGGGGGAGGTGACGACGCATGCTTCCACTGCATGCTGTCCTGCTTTGTCTCTGACTCGTAGTGATGGCACCAGGTCTCATCACCTGTGACGATCCGCTACATGAAAGCGGGGTTTCCCTGATACCGAAACAGATGTTGCAGTCCTAACCCCATACGCAGTTCCTTTTGCTGCTCGGTGAGCTGCTTCGTAACCCAAGCGGCACACACCTTCCGATATCGCAACCTGTTGTGAACAATTGTCCACACGGCTCCATAGCTGACATCCACCTTCACCGCCAACATTCGCAATGTGTCACGCTGATCATTTCTCACTAGGTCATCCACCTTGTCGATGAGATCGCTCGTGATGACAGTGTTTGCCTGGCCTGGTCTCGGGTCATCACCCACAATCTCACCGCCTGCACGAAAATGGGCACTCCATTTTCTGACAGACTTGTCAGAGACACATTTCTCTCCGTAAACTGACATCATCCAACAATGAATAGCTGCCGGTTTCTCACCTTCCGCTGTCAGAAATCGGATAACACCTCGCTGCTCCTCAGTCTTCGAATTTTGCAGCGCAAACGCCATCCTGTCCTCATACGGACTGCCCCATCATTTGTCGTTGCGTTCTCCCATGGCAGAATATGCAAATATTTAAGTGTTATGTTTTTGCGTCGTTTCGTACCTTTTCATTTGATCACACCTTGTACAATATATTCTGTTTACATTTTAGACTAAATGACAGCAAACGCATTATCTGTCGCACATTGCCAATGCCTATGTTCTATAATACTTTACATTTCGTTGCAATCTCGAGCTTTCGAAAGAGAAGATTTGGGAAGCACAGTTTCTTGGAGAAATGTTTTAGTGAAACTTCCCGAAGAACATCGACGAAAACATATGACTACCAAATGCGCTTTATTCTCTCTGTTAAGGAATCAAAATTATATTTGCGTGAAAAATACCAAACTGTAAAATTCGAAAAAAAAATTGTATGTATATATATATATATATACGCAAAATATTCATGTATTCATGCATTTGCACATTTGCACATATGCTAAAATGCAAGATATCAGTTCATGAAAAAAGAAAAAACAATAAGAATCATAATTTGCATTACCTGTGGTATCAGAAAGTGAAAATATCACATATTAAAACTTAATCGATTAGAAAAGGAATGTTCAGCATATCATTTATCTCAGTTGAAGCACTGTGCAATTTGCATATATTAAGTTTCAAATTAATTAAATTTGTAAATTTTATTTTGTCCCCATTAACTATGCGTAATTTCATGAATATGTTTTCATGTATTTTATAAGTTATTTTCTCCCTTTTTCGCGCATGCCTTTGTGGTGTAAATGGAAGCATACTCGACGCGTATTCGAGAGTTCAAAGGTTCGAGTCTCGGCGAGGGCACAGCAGAATTTTCACATCTCCTGCTTCAAACAAACCTAATGACTCTGTAAGTGGCGCCCGAACGAAAAAAGATGGTGGAAGATAATTCGTTATCAACAGGATTTCGCAATTGTGGTTCCCTAATTCCCAGTCACTCTTTAAAAGGGTGAGAATATTAGGCCTTTTCTTCCTCTTTTCCGCATGCCTTCGTGGTTTAAAGGGAAGCATACTAGACGCATATGCGAGAGATCCAGTGGCCGAATCCCGGCGAAGGCGCTGCATATTTTTCACGTCTCCTGATTAAAAAAAATAATGACTCTACAACCTATATGTAGTGTCACATATAGCACTACTTTTAGTTATAAGTATAACTATCAACACTATTTTTGCTTTTGCTCAAAATGTTTTTTTGAATCTCATTACGTATTCTCATAAAAGCATTATACCCAAATATATTTTGTTTTAATTCGTCTTGGAGAGAAATAATGGTAAATTAATGGTAATGGAACATTATTTAAAAAAAGAATGTCATAAGGTATTTTCTCCGTCCTTTCGGCATGACTTCGTGGTGCAATTAAGACACAATTCGTGGTGTAATGTTTAGCACACTCGACGCGTATTCGAAAGGTCCGAGGTTCGAGACACGGCGAGAGCATTGCTCATTTTTCACGTCTCTAGCATTAAATTAACCTAATATCTCTACAGCGGCGCCCGAACTAAAAGGTGTTGGATGATGATTCTTCCCTACCAGTATTTGGCAGTTGGGTTTCCTAATCCCTAGGGGTGACAGATGAAAATGTGGAGGACACCAGAACTTTACTATGATATTTTACAATTATTAAACCCTCACACTAACCATCATGACGAACGACCCTTCCAGGGTGTCTCGCGGGTGCCCTGTTGAGAAAAAATTGAGAGTATTGGGTGCTTAAGCAGGTGAGTTATCGGATGAGTTCGCGTTCTGCTATCTTTAAGGGAATATTGCAATTCCACTGTTATTAATGGGTCCTCCCTAATCCCCAATCGCCCTTTAATAAAGGGGGAGTATAGAAAGTCTTTCCTCCCTCCTTTCGGCATGTCTTCGTGGCATAATGGTTAGCACACTCGGCGCCTATTCAAGAGGTTCGGGTTAGAGTTCCGGCGAGTGAATTGCTCATTTTTTTCACCTCACCAGAATCAAATTAACCTAATGTCCCTACAATGGGAAATACATTATAATTTCGATTTTATTTCAATTTTTTAAATTTTTGGTTTTAGAGACTTTTGTAAGATGAAAAAAAAAAGTATCGTATCTTTCTAGCATTAAACGTTTTCTCTCGCTCTCGAAAAGCATTCAACGGAGTGAAAAGGGCATGCACCCTTTCACTCCGTTTATTTTTTCATGTGTCTGTCTACATTTATTCCTCACTTCACGGTGTATAAGCTGTTTGCTTTTTGTTTATATCCTTATTGTGTTTCAATGGCATTCTATAGGAATGCCAAACTCAGTATTAATTAATATGCACTTGATTTATTTAATTTAAGATCGAGCAATTTAAATACTAAGACCATCATCTACTACTTCCGCAGTAAGATCACATATTTTCTGTAGAATTTTCTGTAGTTTTTAGAATCGAGTCGGTTAATTCGTCCCCGGAGATGAAAATGCAGCCGAAAAAATAAACTATCGAGTTGGTAATATTGTAGAATATTTGGTACATTAAGAAAATTGCTGGCAAATATAACAACAAAGGCATTACGAAATGATTAGGGCAAAATGCTCAAAATATTATACAATAAAATGAATAACAAAAAACATAATGCACATTTTTATATATATAGCATAATCTTCAAGAAGATACACAAACTCAGAAGCAAATCGAAATGCAGAAAAAGAGCGAATATTATGTACAAGATAATTTAATTTTTATCATTAGCAGAGGACGTATTAAATATGTCTTCGAAACTACTGAATAGGACAAAAGGTTTGTTTTTTGCAGTAAGGGCACTGAGAATTTCAGTCATGCTACTTGCCGTGGTTTTTAACTGCATCGATAATTAATTTGCGGAAAAATCTGCGAACATGCTGTTGATTTCTTTAATTATTTTGAAGAAGTAAGCAAAGAAATGATTTCATTATCTTTCTTCTGAGATTTGTTATTTTCCATTCCAGATTTAGTTCTATTCAATTTTTTATAGTTTATTCTGAGGTTTTAGATCTTTATTGAGTTTTTGGTTTACAGGTAAATTCCAGAGTGTGTTTCCTCGCGCTTTGACGTTTTACTTGATTTAGTTTTCGTAGAAAGTTTATCTTGACATTTAGCGGCTTCTTTTATAGAACATGGCTACGGGCCAGCCGCTCGGATTTCACTGGGTTGTCTATGGAATTTTCTTCAGCTTTAAAGAGATATTAATTAGGATATCTTTTGTAGGTAGCATGCACTAAAGTACAGTTGAAACACTTACAGTAGCCTATCCATTTAGTTTTTGCATTTCAAGCTTTTGATCACTTGACACTCTTCAGTTTATGTTTGCACTCACCCGAGGAGTAATAAAAATACTGACGCCTGCAGGATTTAGTCATGCCGTCTTTGACTTTATGACAGCCCAGAATAATGTCAAAACATACGACATTAATCATTTCGTAAAAATGTTCAGTTCCAGATTCATTGGGTAGTTGAACCTGGAATGCAGACATAGTCATAAAGTAAGGAACCTACACATAGCCAGGCTTTAATAATACTGAATCCTGCAGTTAGTTCCTTCTTGATCACCAGCGCTAGGCAGTTAGAAGGCAATTCTCTAATCCTAACGACCTTCGCAAATTTAGAGACGTGATACTCGACATGATGCTGATTGGTACTCCTTTCTAGATGATAAAGAATAGTACGATGACTGTGTACACATAACTGGAAAATTTTGAAAAAGCAGTTAGCAACTATACTATCTAGATCCAGGAATCCAGGAGTAAACCAACATCAGAAAAGTTCTGCTTAGTGTGGAAAATAGTATGATTCGATAGATTAGCAAATCCCTGGTGTAACTAGATATGCCTTTTGTAATGTTAAGTTATTGATTTATTTTATGACTCACGCATAATGAACATTGGGAGTTTTACAGTACTCATAAAAATGATTTTTTTTATTTTCTAGTCGTAATAATACCACCTTAATAGATTAACAGATTATATCTAAGATAATATCTAAGTGTTCTAAAGAAGGATATCCTGAAGAGACATTAGGTTAATTGGAAAAGCCGGAGAGATGAAACATTCGCAACTGTTTTCGCCGGTAATGGAACTGCGGACCTCTGGAATACCGGCCCAGTGTGCAGAACCACTACATCACGAAGGAACGTTAGGAAAGTGGGAGAAATACTTTATATACTCCCCTTTTTAGAGGGCGACTGGGGTTTTCAGGGGTCCCAATCGTCAAATCCTGGGAGTGGAGAGTCATCATCCAGAGCCCTTTTAGTTCGGGCGCCACTGTAGAGACATTAGGAAATTTTTTGGAAGGAGGAGAGATGAAAAATTAGCAACGTCTTCGCCGGGAATCGAACTGCGACCTCTGGAATACCGGCCCAGTGTGCCCAACCACAACACCACAAAGGCACGCTAGGAAAGTGGGAGAAATACCTTATAATCCAACAGAAATTCGATTAACCAAATTAAACAGAGACATAGCACACAGCGTTTGTAACGTGTCGTAGCCGTAGGCTTTTGAGAACTAAATGCAACGTAAGATCCTCTAACGTTTTCGTTAATCTATTCCCAAAAGGACGACCCGTCTAAATTCAGTAGTGTCTTTAGAGTTTAGAGCATTACGATCCTATGTTTTTTTCCCAAAGTAGTCGATTCTCACACTTGAAATCGATTTTCGACACTTTTCTTAGCAAGAAAATGTAAAACTGATAGAAACCTGGCCATCAAATTACAATACCACGGTTCTCGAATCAGATCCAAATTAACAGAACGGTTAAGTTTCTTAGAAAATTGGTTCGTAACTTACATGTACGTTTAGAATGACTAAACCTCTAAGGCATTCCTTATGCTTAGGTTAAAATATTATAGTTGAGTTATGCAATTGTTATGCACAACGCATTGAAATATATCTTAAAATATGGTGGTATCTTTAATCAGGTTAACGCAAAAGATGAATGTATAAACCTTTCTATCGAAGTAGAATTTTGCGTCGGTAGTTTTTTGTTTATTTGATTACGGTAAAGTACTGGAGGGCTATCAGCCCAAGGCGAAGGATATCTTCATGGAAGACTTTATAAAGGAAACTGGCTCGTATACACGTTACCACGTTATGCATGGGGAAACTACGAAAGTGCCCATGCAGTCAACTGGGTGCCAGGATTCGAATTTCAGACCAAACTACCGGTGTTCAGTGACTTTACAGCTAGGTAACTGGATTTGGCGTGGAATCACTATAAATGGGTCGTTTCACCTTTCATTTGAATCTGTTGCTATTCGACAAAATGTAAGATATTTTGTCGAATATCTTTCAAATCTTATATATCTATTGTGGATTAAAAACTAAGCTATTTGAAAGCAATATATCCATGTTTTAAGAATATTCGTTTCTTAATTTTGAATCGGATTGATTTAAATAATAAAACTGGATTTAATTCATGAGCTATCTAATTAAAAATATTCAATATTTTAATTGCTCAGCACGTTGCGGAAGTATTTGTAGAAGAAATTAGAAAAATTTATATTTTATTGACTAAGGTAAAGATAAACAGAAGCAATGTGTATAAAAATAAAAATATTCTTAAATTATTTAATTACAAAGAATGTTATTTTAGTAAAAGAACTTACATGTACATAACTGTTTTTAATAAAAGTACTTACATTACGTATAGAAATTTATTTTAAAAAATAAAATGAACAAACCAGACAAAACTGTACATATAAAATTATTATTAATAAATACATCTAAACTAATATAAAATCACCCCAATAAATTTTACGTCAATAAAAACTTTGATTTCTCACAACGGTTAAACATTTTTATTGTAAATGATTAATAATCAGTTAAATGATGTTTATAGTCGATTAGTCGATATGATAAAAAATAAATTATTTTCTGCAAAACAAAATTGACGACTGAAGATAGATTTCCTTGTGTGAATTGCATCACATTGTATTGCACTGAATGAAGCCTCTTGAATTTAGGTTTGAGATTTGCAGCTAACGCATTCTTTGGAAAGTTTACTAGTGTTTTTATTCCCAGAAAATTTATGAGGATTGCAGGGAAATTATGATTCTTTTTTTATGCAAGGTGAAAGTAAGATAAAATGATGATATGTATACATTCTTATGATTATAAGACCTCCTTCGAAAATATGCTTTTTTCTAGGTTTTCAAAGATGATATAAGAGTACTGCGTGTTTAAATTACAAGGGTTGGATTAAAAGTACAGGCAACTCATCAATAGGTCAGAAAATATTTATTACCGTAAAAATAAAAAGTAATAAAATACGCTTACAGTCCCTCAATATAATCACCTGCCATATCCACTACATTTTACAAAATTAGTGAAAGATGTACTGCACTATCAACACATCCATTTGCGCTATGTTCGGAAGCGACCTCCTTACATCAGGAATAATTTCTTCGCTGATGCTGTAATGGATCTGTCGAAGTAGTTCTTTCCTTCCTAGTTACACGCAATCATGTGTGGTGAGTATGCCCGATGCTCGTGTAAACCACCCATCGTCGCTGTCGCAGGGGATACATAACAGCTCTCACATTATGACACCTCGCATTGCCAAGACGGTTGATGGGATTCACCTCCTGAGAAAACATCTGTGTTCAGCACTCAGGAGAAAGCAACGACACTCGTTGATGATAAACACATCATTCTCCATGACAATGCGCGGTGACATAATGCGAGCGCTATCACGAATCTCCTGCGGCAATGGCAAAGGGAAATACTGAAACACCTAGCATACTGTCCGTATTTGTAAGTTTGTGCGACTATGCACTCTTTTTGAAAATGCAAGAACTGCGAGGGATCCATTGCAACAGCAGCGAGAAGATCACCTGTGATGTAGAACGGTTGTTGCTGGACATCAGCAGATGGAAATGGTGTTGCCATACAATGCCTTCGCGTGACTTGCTAGGAGGAGGTAGACATAGCAGGCGGTTACATTGAGGGATTGTAAGTGTTTGCACCCACGGAAATAACGTTTTTAGAGCCATCGAAGTGTTTCCATTATGTTTTATCAAATCCTTGCAAAATATCGCATTGCCAAAGGGAACAAGTAATTAAGATTGAATTATTTAAACTTATTTAACATTGCTGATGCTATATTTGAAAACATGTAACAGCATTTCTTTATTTCTTAAAATAAAGTCACTTCTAATTAGTGTATTGAGAAAGAAATCACTCTTCTTTTGTTTGAGATGTATAATCACTTCATTAAAAAAAGAAAGAAATATTTTAAATTAACATCAAAGTATTGTTTTGCTCACACATATCATGCAACAATTATCTCTTTCAAGCTCTCATTAGCGGAATATGATCATATTATCGTTTGCTGTATCTAAGCATTATCTGACTGCTCACTGAGACTTTTTCTTTCAAAACATGAACCATTTTACGAAAAAGACGAAAAAGTGATTAAATCGTAGGAGCTTCTGCTCACGCAGTTTAAAGGAATAGAGTTCCGTCTTTTAATTTAGTCAGACCATGAAAAAAATAACAGAGATGAAATCAAAGAATTGTTTTAACGCACACTAGACTTCACATCTGAAAGACCAATACATTTTCATCTGAAAGTGTATCTCTACCTCATTTAGTATAAATATGTTTTTTCGAACATACTAAAGTTCAAAAATAATTGAAAATTGCTCCTGGCAAAATCCCAAGTCACTATTTTAATAATGTCAATGTCAGGACAAACTTGATTCCTCTTTGAATACTTTTGAATTTATTATGCCAAAGATTGATTCAGGTTTTACTCCTACATTCAATGACAAAGTTATACACGAAAGAATAAATGTAAGAGATTTAAGTTTACTTCTGTTCAAAAATCTTCAAGTTTACCTTTTTTCAATATCGAACATATTGTATAAGAAAATAAAGTGTAATGATTACTGGGAAGAGAGTGAATTTTGGTTAAAACTGTACACAGTAACAGAGTGGAACAAAAGGTAGTTGATCACCCAAATTCTTTCTTCAATTATCATCTCAATCATTTTCTTAAACTGCGATGAAAAATATTAGTTTTTGCCCCAAGGCTTTTCATGTTTTTCCCTTGTAAAACGTTTATAAGAGCCAATTCTTTGAAGAAGTCTCCCACGAAGGCATCCCTTTCCTTAGACAGATAGCCCTCGAGTACAAATGAATGTTTAGTTAATAACGGGAACAACCGTAATATTCAGTGTGCTTTTTATTCCATGAGATAGCTACCAGTCAATAAAAAAGATACTCATCGATTTTGTTAGCGCTTTAAAATAGCTGATTTAAATTCGTTTTATAACCTACATAAAATTTTGTAATGCTTATTTCAGAAAACATTTTTACATTAATTCTTTCCTTAACTCTTATTTCGTCCAACAGATTTCACGAGATTGTAAATTATGTGGACTTTAAATTAACGATTAATGTGCAAATTTAGGTGCTAAATACTGGTCGAAGATGATTAGCCTATTCCAGGTTCTTTTCCTACACTGTGGTCCGCCAAAGTGTAGAAGTCTGCCAGTCGTGGCACTACAGAAGATGAGCATCAGGTGTTGCCTGTAGCCAGTCTTGAGGATGAATGGTGAGCCGTAGCAATTTCGAGAGTTTCGAGATGTCCGGAGCAGTTTCGAGAGATAAGTTCAATGAGTAGACTACAGAATGGCCTGAGTTCTCAAGTAAGATATTAGTTTCTTTCTGTAAACTTTCTCCTGTTTTACTTCTCCAGGTTTCTATTTGGTTTCAGAGAATCTATCTATAAGGCTATCTTTTGCATAAAACTAAACATTCGAAGTCATATAATTTTAAGTTTTACAATAAGCGAAAAGAAACTACATCTGCAAGATAAGTCAATTTAAAGCCCAAGTTACAATACTTATAGAGAGAACTTCAGCAACGCGCTATAAAACTGTGCATTCGGTCAATCATTTACCTGAATGCTGATCTGACTTTGGGGCGGGATTTTTTTTGTATTTTTCTAAGTCATAAAACTAGTAGAAATCGAACGTAGCTGGAACAGGAATGCTCGAATATTGAATGTACTTGTTACTTTGTACATATTTAAATACTAACTTTTCTGTTATTTCACAAACATCTGTGACAAAGTTTTATTATATTTTAACAGTATTACAGCACATAGCTTTTAACACACCTTTTAGTTAAGTATTCCCTTTTATATATGATCATGGGTTGCTAGTTAAATGTTCAGATGAAAAGTCGTTGGAAGTACAGAAATGATAAATAACGAGTAATTTAAAAATTAATTAGGTTTAAGTACAGCGGATTGATTAGCTAGCGCATCTTATAATAATATCAATCATTATATCCTCTGCTACAGTGCAATGTAATGAAAACAGTATTATCACTTCAAAATAATCATTAAAATCACTCCCAAAGATCATTATAATAAACATTGTGACCACTAATTAGGGAGACTTATATTTCTCTCTGATATTATTTTAGAATAAATAACCACTGAAAGTCTTTTCAAATTTTTGTCGTTTGTGCAAACTTGCATTTTCTGTTGCATAAACATGACGCAAAGAATCTGGGTAAACAAATTTTATTTTATCTCTTTATACCCAAAAAAACCTTCATAAAAGAGTAGATAGTATTCGTATTTTTTGCCATATGTTAGTAATGCAAACCAGACATCCAGAAATCCTGTTAGAATATCCCTTTTGTATACATACTTAAAACTAAGGAATTTCTCATTGACTACCAGAGTCTATAAAATTTCTACACTCTAGGATACGTGGTGTAAAATTTTGAGGGAAATCAGAAATATTGATGACTACAGAAAATATTAATTTTCTGAAAATGCATTCCTTAGATTAGTTCACTAGATTTTATAATCTAGATAGCGAAATATACATTTCATGCAAATTAAGCTTCCATGTTCAAGTCGCTAGTCATACATTAGCATACACAAGCAATACATTTATTAATGGATTAATTTATATGAAACTATTTTTCTATTTGAAGAAGTGCGAATTAGATTATCACATAACTATGCAGAGACTATAATTTAATCCACAAAAAAATCGTTTACTCAAGCACTAATGAATAATTTCTATTTTGACATACAACAAAAGTTGTTTTTCAGTAAGAACTGAGCGAAAGTAAAAATACTTATTTCACATTTCAAAAGCTTAATAAAAATTACCAAAAGAAATGATCCGGTATAAAGCCTGATTTTTGGTTTGGAGTATGGAATTTCTTATAGATTTTTCTCATCAACATTTCATTTTATTTTTATTAGCGCTTTTTGCAGCTTTGAATTAAAGCAATTATAAAGTTATAATTTAGTAATGTCTATTAAAACCTTTGTTATTTAATAATGAAATGTAAATAGATTCAAAACAGTTTTAAATATGCAAATATTTTATTGAGAAAAGACTTCAAAATAAAATCAAAATAAAAATTTTATTTTATAGGGAATTTACTTTAATTAGTATTATTTAAATATTTTATACTAATTAAAGAGGAACTGTGTTATTAATAATGACAAAAGTTTACTTTTTACACAAATCCAATAACACTATAATAATTTTACAAAAATTCATCTGATTGTAATGTCAGTGAAGCAATACATTTCCTTTGCCTCCCATTCCTCAGAACTTATACTGAGAAATGAGCATTTTAAGTAGTTCTAGGAAAAATAATGAATATTTTAATAAACTTATCTGTTCAGTATACAAATATCTTTATGCAATTTCACCGGCCTTTAATTGACTTTGCACTGTCAAGCTATTGCGATGAGTTACATTTTATATCCCGCTTCACTATTAAATTTAATGAGAATCAATTTGTTCACTGGAGAGTAAAATTCAAAACAGTTCTTAAGTCACTGTTTAATTTAAACTCACAATAAGAGCCATTTAAATATCCCGTCAGTTCCAAGCGAAATAAAGCAAGCAGCTTTGTAGACTGAAAATGAAAATCTGATAGCCCTCAAGTTGCTTTAAGCAGGAATGCGTCATTTTCCTTGTCCTTTCAATTTATAACGCGACAGGATTAACTGAAAAGATTTCGATTGCTGTTTTAAAATTCGAAGCGCGTACAAATCTTAATCCTGCTCCCGTCAGCGCTTCAGAATAATAATTAAGGAGCGAAAGAGAGAACTAGCTTCACAGCTTGCTGAAAATGTTGTTCCGCTCCTTAAATGGAAAATTTTCTTGTCCCGTTTGGAACTTCTTGCGCTTGAAATGTGGTGCATGAAAATACAATTTCAAAACTTACATAAAGATAATAACTATAATTTAGCCAATTTCGAATTAAACTTGATTCATACTTTTATAATTTTTCTTTTACGGAGCTACTTATTCTCTTCTAAAATGCGTTCATGCAGCTATCTGTTTTATCAAATGTTTGTTATTTCTGCGCAAATGTTTTTATTGTTTTGGATAATACCAAAGATTTACATCATACATTTCTGCCTTTTTCAATATTTTGAAACTTTGATATTCCTATCCCCAGGGAAATTTTCAAAGATTTGCATTTTTGGCGATGATTTAGATTCTCGCACAAATGAAGTAGTATTCAAAGTAACGCCCACGATGGTTTCTGCTTCAATAATGTGAGGCTAGGGAGTTTTACGAACACAAAGAAAAATTATGCATTTTTTTCACTCTTCTTTACTTCGTTACATTTTCTTCAGGTAGAAGTTTGAGGTAAGATTAGACTTGCGACTTGCTAGGTAAAAGGAATATCTCGAGGGCTCAGCAAGTGATTGTACTTTTCAATTTATTGACTGCAGATCATTAAATTTACTTGGAAGGGAAAAAAATATTGCTATAGATTGAAAGTGTAAATATTAGACAGTTGTGGGCTTAACAAATTAAATTACTACTCTTAGGTATCATAATTTCATTAAAGGAAAATATCATGTTAGATAGATTACTCCGAAATAGCCCAGGGTATCTATTATTGATTTTGAAATACTAAAGGGAATTACTTTCTTGTTGTACAGCAGCAAATGTTTGACTTCTAATGGATATTGGCCCTGAGAACGGCGATGGATACTAGAGTGATGTACTGTAGTGGGGTTTCATCTGCAGAGGCGAGTGTAGTCAATCTACAGTCCGAAATACGGATTTCATACGCTGTGGTTGAACTCGGAAATTGTTGCTTACTAACCCTATACCTATTTCATGAGGCCAAAGGTTCATTCTTAATATAACACATCATATACATACTTGTTGTTTTAATATCTTCCTCGATCTTAGCAAACAAACATATGCATATTATGTTATGAATTCATAACTTTCATTTCGAAAAATTTTAACTACCGTTAAAATTTTAAAAAAATAAAAATTAGGAATTAAAATTTGAATACCATCGGTGGTTGAATATTGGTAACCTAAAACGAAATTCCTCTTTATTTTGACTCTTCTAGACCAGTAATGGCCAATTATAAATGATTTAGAATCATTAAATTTAACAAATAAAAGAGAGATTTTTAAAGAAATTATAGGTGATTTTTAAAATTCAAAATATAAATGTTATCGATTGGTTATAGCCTTATTCAGATCTCAATGATTATACATTTGCTTATAATTCATATTAATATAATTTATTTAAAAATATGTATGCATTAGTTGAAGACAATTTATTACTCGGTTCTCTGTTGTAGAATTCCACTTCCATTGCCGATGAAGTCTTAAGAATATTTAATAGTATCGCATAAATTTGTCTGGTTTGGATTTCAAGTCAATAATTTTGTCGTTCGTAAAGGTTATAAAGTTTGACTCGTTTTGGTAGCATAAACCAATATCAGACGCCTAACGGACGTTAAGCGAATCATCGCGATGTGTGGACAGAACTACAAAGACTTAAGAAGATTTTAGTACAAATCGTTTTATTAAATCAGAAGTAGAACATAAATGCACGACCCTTGCTTACAATTCAGCCAGCCACTTGTGGCAATATAACTTAAAGTAACAGTAAGTTCAAATTTAAAAGTAAGCTGGTAATCAAAGACTATGCAGTTCAGTTTAACGCGAAGTTGGCTCACAAATCTAACCGACGTAAGTATTTAAATGTCAGCTCTATAATGCAGAGCCGAAGAATGAAATCTTATCTAAGCTAGTAAAAGCCTAGTAACGTAGGCAGAATATATTATCTTAGAAAACAAATATCTCAGTTTAAATATTCTAAACTAATTAGCATTCTGGTAGAGAAACGGAAGGAAGAAGTGACAGTAAAGATCTAAATCATAATAAATTGTTAAATTAACATAAAGGAACTTTATAAGGTTATCTGAAAAATATAACTGCTTGATAGTATGTTTTATCGTTGCTTGACAGTATGTTTTATCGTTGCGGATTTCGTTCATGCTGAAGTAATTTTTTCACAGATGTTCGCATAGTGCCAGGAAAAATTCTTCAAATTTATAATTGAAGTTAATTCAGCTAGATTAACTTCAATTATAAATTTGAAGAATGTTACTTGTTTGGATTATTAAAAATTTCAATTTGGAGAAGAAACAATTCATTCGAAATCAGCGCTTAAGTTCAGAAATGAAATTTCAATTTGACCTACATCATATATGAAGATTAAATTCTCTCTAGTTGAAATCTGTTTTCAGTGAAGCAAAACGGGAACAAATAATTTATTATATTATACCATATTTAATACTAGAGGATTCACTTAAATTTCTCCTGAAAGCTTGGTAAAATCTTCAGTCTTACAAGTAGGGAATAATATTTCCAATATTTATCTTTAGGTTTAAATGAAATTTAAGTATTTTCTATAGACACAGCTGCTGAATTTAAGAGTTTGTTATTAATTACTCTAGGTTACCTTACAGAATAAGAAGAAGTCGTATTCAGTACTGTAACAATGTACTTAAATATATCTTCATCATACAGATGATGTAAAAATTATCGGCATAACTTTATTTGAATCAATCCAGGTTACAAAACCAGAAGACGGAAAATGTTACTACCTCTATCGTTGAAATTTGGTCTGTTCTCTCAGTAGGAGACTTTTGTAAATAATTTTTTTTTATCTACTGAAGTGAAATTCTTTTTTTTTTTTTTTTTTTTTTTTTATTTCAAATGGCGGGCACTTGCCTATAACGGCATTGGCCACTACTAAAGCCAGAAGTGGTAGCCATTTTATTATGGAGGCACCTAATAGGCGGCCATCGTTACCTCCTATGAAGGGATAGACAATTTTAGATCCATGCCTTCTCCGGGATTCAAACCCGGGCCCTTTGGTATCGCAGTCAGTCTCCACTAACCACTATGTCATCTGGGCGGCAATTAGCCATCACTATACCGTCTTAGCAGCTATTATTAATACCTTTCAGTTAAACCTATTTTATTTAATATTATCTATACTGTTATAAATGTTTTAGTCTTATATAAAATAACAGTTTAATCTGATTTTATCCGTTAACAGTTTAATAAGTTAGCACATAATGTAGTCTTACCGCATGCAGTTTCTCTGGTGCTGAAGTAAAATATATTTTTCTCATATTGTAAAAATTTGTACGTCGAGTGGGACTCAAAGTTATGATCCCGTGTTCAAGCATGAACTATCCTGCTTCTTAAGAATTGAAGTATCTAACTCAAATTAATTTAACTTAGAAATGATGAATACATTTGAAGCAACTATTTTTTCTCTAAGCGTCACATATATGAGAAGTGGACTTAGCACTGCCATAGGGGCAGAGTTGACTTGATCAGGCGTTCTATTCACAACTTTAACTAATTTTATAGCATCGAAGTCTTATAAGTTCATACTAGTTAATAAGCGTAGACATTACAATCATAAAAAATTATCCGTTTCTTAGAACTCATTCAGTTATTTTCTTCCAGACATTTTATTTTCATAACTGGGATGCAAATGCTTAATAAATATACTCTTCATTCTAAATAAAGATTTTCATGGCAAAATTTAAATGACTTTCTCAGCATTACCTTGTCATGTAAATTAAACCTTGCTAAAACACAGCTTGAAGGAAAGGTAAAATTGATATTGATATATTAATGTCGCCTCACAAAGAATAGTTCACCTTTAAATGAACTGCTTAGGTTCACTTCAGCGTACCCCACATCGGAGCATGTAACCTGATTGGAAACGCAGAACATCTTTGCAAGTGAGTTGTTACCTAGCATGACGCAAGACCAATGGACTAGCATTATCTTGTCAGTTTGGTCGATACCCAGCTCTGAAACGGATTTCAATAATAGTGAGCATAGTGAACTTCCTCAGATTTCCCTAACGTTAAAGGCTACTACTATACTCTTTCGAAACTTATCATGTTAATTTCAAGAATCCTCAGATCATTTATTTATTCTGATCGAATTAGAGAAATGATTTCTAAGATAATTCGCTGAGAAAAATTCTTACAATTAGTCCCAGTTCAGATAAGTACAGATAAAATAATTTTGGCATGAGAAGCATTTTAAATTTATAGATTTTATGTCAACGGCATTTAATAAAATACAGGGTGAATGTTATGCCTTATATTAGGCATTAAGGGGTCATATCTCCCTTAAAATGCTAAAACGTCGAGTAAATTGGACCATTTCAAACTACTGTATCTCATAATATAAATACAGGAAACAAATAAATTTTTTACAGAAGACACTTAAAATACTACTCTATCTGAAAAAGTGACTAAGCTTATAAAATAGAAAAAAAAATTATTTAATAATGCTGAAAACTATATGGCACTTTATGTAATCTGAAAATGTAAATATCAGGTTGCGCGCAAGATTACTCTTAAATTATATGCTTTTTCAAAATATTTTCACCTGCATTATATTTATTATAGTCTTATTATAATTTTGAACCTTTAAAATTTTAAATATATATAAATTTTATATTTTTTAAAACCAGTGGTTTCATGTTACTGAAAATAGCATACTTTTTATTACTTTGAGAACCCAGAAAATAACAAAATATAAATGGAAATTGCAAATTTTAGGTTCAGGTTGTAGCAAATTACATATTGTATCTGTGATACAACTTTCATTAGAATATATTGAATCTTTCAATTGTTATGATGCGCGCAATAATGAAAAATCATGTTTTGAGAAAAATGACTTTAAAGTTTTTTTCACCATATATTACCTAATAACCATTATTATTGCACCTTAATTTTATATAAAATGAAAACCTTATCACCTGATATTGTTTTCTTTACTTATTTTGTATTTGATAGAAATTTCAACTGTTTACACAACATTCACATAACACGACAATTCATTTCGTGATGTGAAATTACACAGAATAGCAAAAATGCACAAAATATATCAATACAGATTCATCATATAATAATTATACACACACTATTAGCATTAAAATGCTCCTGAAAGGTATGTTACTCCTTCAGCTTTATGAGTCTTTTTAATTTCATGCAGTTTTGCATGACGCTTGACGCGATGAGCATCAATCGTACGAGCTATTACTCGTTTCTTCGAAGAAGTTACACGTTTATAGTCACTCCTGAATTGTGCAGTAATGCAATTAATTCCAGGGTGTATATTTAGGTATCTCAGAGTAGATAATCTACCCTTTCTACCATCATTAAAAAGAGTAACTGCTTCATGAACTGCTATTTCTGAGATGATTCTGCCACTACCAGATGTCTTTGGACATATTTGCCAAATCAAGGAGTTCAGTGACTCATTTGGATTTTGAGTATGAGCTCCAAGACAGCGTTTTAGGAGGTCTGGATGCGACAGTGAGTTGAAAACTGGTTTGATCACATCCATGACTGCCAGTGGTAAGGTTTCTTTATGGCGAAAATCATTCATAACCCCTTTCGCCGAAGCAATTTGGTACTTGCACCATGAGGACTCACCAGTTGGACAAAAAGTATGTAATGGGTTACTGTCTGTAGATCGAGTATAAAAATACAAAGCCCAGATAGCATTTCGCATATCTTTCAGTGAATCTGCATGTTGGCGAATTGCATTTCCATAATACAATGACAGTCGGATGATTGCACTATCTGTAAGTCGACCTTTTCCAGATAGACTTTTGCCATCTGAAAGCTTTCGTCCCTTATAATCAGCTTTCAGTTTACGTAAGCGAGTGCCCATCCTCTTCTGGATGTGCCCTACACACTCTAGTTTTGACACAGTCACACCTTCATATGGTTTGCTTTCTGTTATGAAAAGAAATGTTTTTGAATCACCATCACCAATAAAATTGATGTATCTCACACCCCTTGCACTTTGAGACCTCTGAAAAATTTTAACCATTCCGTCAGCTTCCATTTTGGCAGATGAACCGAAATGATTTCTCCTGTAAGTGCGAGAATGGGTTTTCTGCCACTCATCAATGGCTTCACCAGATCGAGGACCCTTCCACAATTCGCATCCTTTACATGCTACGGATAAAACCTCTACGTCGATAACTTTTCCACTCTCAGCACCAATAACCGTACATACACCAATCTGAGATGTATGGCCTCTTGTTTTCCAGGTGCCATCACCACTTACACTTATGTCTGTAGAATTACTGAGTGATTTCTTCTGCTGCTGCATTTTTCATGCTTTCAATTGCAGTCATTTTTGTTGCATTATTGATTAAGTCACAGATTCTGTCATAAGTTTTTCGCATCACAGGAGGATCTAAATCCATTATTCCACAAACAGTTTTCAATGGTTCAAGACCTTGATCAATACAATGCATTGCATAAATAATACGACGATTAATTTCTGCGATGTTCCTTTTCTCCCCAACAAGTTTAGTGTTACTTGTCATCACAACATTTTTGCATCCTTGACATGTCAAGATCATTCTGGAACACAGACCTGCAGGTCTTTTTGCAGTAAATTTTAATTTACATGGCATACCTTACACACAGTGTTTTCTTCCAAAAAAGAACACAAAATATTTTTATCGACAATCATGTTGCCATCAAATCGATTGCTTTCACTTGAAAAATCAATGTCTGTTACATTTAACTTTTTACAAGAAGCACATGTATTTAGTTCATCTGAATTTCCAGGGAAACTATGTGCAGCTGTAGTTTCACAAATAACAGCTTGGTTTGGGGAAGAAATAGAAAATCCATTATTTATTTCATTTGAAACTGTAGAATTACCAGTTCTGGTGAACTGGTTTCCATGAAATCGGTGCTTTTTTGAACGCTTTCCAAAAGCACGTTTATAAGCATTATCAGCCATTTTACGGAGCAGTGCACAGTAAGATAATAAAATGCTTTAAAAACTTACAATTATATTTAAATTCACCCACAAACTGTTCTAAAATCACAAATGAATTAACTTAAGTGACGGAAATAACAAGTGGAGTGATATGAAACACTACTAAAATATAATGAAATGAAGGGAAAAAAGAGCAATAAAAATAAAACGCAAGAACGGTTAAGAATGTAAACAAACTACCGAAGAGTTGAGAAATAACATTGCTACTCCATAAATAGATCATTAAAAAATAAATCATTAGGCTTGCCACATAATACTTCGAGTAGAAACTGCTGACGCGTTTAGCTTGGACCTTTAAACCTTGTTTACATTAGTTCAGCTGGTACATTTTCCTTCATAACTCAGGAAATTGTAAGAATTTTTGCTTGGGGTATTTTTTAAACTGCGCAGAAAGAATCAGGCTATAACATATATTTTTTTCAAAAAATCAAAAAATTTTGACGGTTTAAGGGAAGTATGACCCCTTAAATAGATGTTTTCATATTATCATTTAAGTTACCCAAAATTCATTAACTGTACAATTATTTAAAGAGTTTTAGCAGACAAACTTCATTTAAGTGACAGAGTGAATAAGACAGATATATTTTGCAGTTCAAGTCGAGTTCAGGTTTCGGCTAACGGGTTGCCCTGTATTTTCGTGCTTTTCCCGGGTGCAACGTAGAAGGAGCCAGTTTCCCTTAGAGAGTTCACCGTGAAAGCATCTCACTCTGAAGGGTTTTCCTTATTTTTCATAACAAATTTAAGTTTCATTCCTATTCTGAACTTTTCAACTTCCCCTCATATTCTCTCGCCAGGATGTAAATTTAAAGTAAAGTGAAGTGCTTATTTAAACGGGTGAATCTCTGAGATTATTCAGAGCGTGTTTCGCTAGCCAAGCGCACGTTTCGTTGTTGCTTCGCTAGCCAAGCGCACGTTTCGTTGTTGCTTCGCTGTTACGCGAGTAAACCTCTGGGTTATACCGGCACTTTGGTTATAATCATCACGCCGGTTAGGTTTTTGTGAGTCCGCTTGTTAGGCGTAACTTGAAGGGCTATCTTGCATTATTTATTTTGCGTTTGACTTAAATTATATTCTACGTTTTAGTTTTCACGACAAGTTGGACGGTGCCTTTGTAACCCACGAAGACAGTGCCTTTCTGTTAACTGTTTTGAATTAATAAAGGGTTTCTTTTCACCCTTCTAGGCCCACCAGCGGCCGAGCGGTAAAGACGCTGAACACTGGTAGTTCGGTCCGAGGTTCGAATCCCGCGAACGGGCTGGCTGCATGGGCGTTTTCGTGGTTTTCCCCATGTGCAACGTGTATACGAGCCAGTTTCCCTTAGAAAGTCCTCCACGAAAGGCATCCCTCCCCTTAGGCAGATAGCCCTAGTGCGCTTTGCCATAATTAAATACACACACATACACACACACTTTTCACCCTTCTTCTGAGTCGGTAGTTTTCTGCGCGCTTGTGCGAGAATTCGCCAAGTCATTTTAGTTTATGTGGAATAAGAGAGAAAGACTCTATAACTCCTTAGGAAGACACCTCTTATGTGGTTTGACTTATTAAATAAACAAATTTGACAGCGGTGTATTACAATTGTTGCTAGTCCTTATTCTTATAAACATAGACATCCTTAAGGATCCTCTTCACCACACAACCTTCAGAGTCATAATTTTTTTTTTTTTTTTTAATGTTTAACCTGAAATTTCTTATTTTATACTTAACGACTAATCGTTTTGCTGCTGAACTATTTTGTAGTTTAAGTGACTACGATAAAATAATAAAATAGTGTCTTCCTATAAGAAGGTTTGCCTTTGAGCCTTTGGGTCGACTAAGTGAAATTGGTTGCTTTTACTTGTATATAACATGACACGTCTAACTACTGGGAACCCGACCGGGATGAATTAACTGCATTTTACTCATTTAGCACTTGGATAATGGTAAATAAAACTGAGCTAAATAATATACAGTACTGAGATCATTTGAGTGTAAAAAGCTTTAAAAGAAACTGATCTTTTTTGTGAGGAAAAATGCTTCAAAACGTAGTTATATTAAGACTTGAAATCTCTTTCAAATTACAAAGGGAACTTTCTAAACATGTTCCGAAACTTGAATATTACGCTGTTTCTGGCATTAGTAACTTATAACCCTGCTATAGCAGATTAAATTCTTTTTTCAGAGGAAAAAATTTTAAATAATTTTCAGTTGTTTTATTCTCTTTTACGTTTTTATATAAATTTATAGACTACTGTTTGAATAAAGTGAGCATACTGAAAACTACAGCGTGCTTAGGAAGTGAATAATAATTCAAATATAATTCTTTTAACAGCATAACACTGAAATTATTCATTCTTCCAAAACATGATTTTCAACGGATCCCTTATTAGGTATACCAACAAGCGATTAGCTTTCGAATATCTAAGGAAGAATTGCATTCCCTAAGTTCAATTTTTAATTAGTGTATCAAAAGCTTCCCTCAAGTGAGTTATTTGTTTAAATATCAATGCAATTCCTGTTATTTAATTTGCTCCAGATTACTTAAGAAACATGAAAGGTTTCACAATTTAATCCCATTAAGTACTAGAAAATAATGCATGTCTTACGTTTACTTTCTACTAAAGTTTTTTATATACATTCGAAAGGTAACATGGAAAGTTTTCTACCAAATTTATTTGTTTGTATATAAAAATATTAAACAAAATGTGCAATGAAATGAAAATAAGGATGACAGGCAATGACGTATGCATGCGCTGAAGGAGATTAAAATAACCAATACTGTGTGGTAGAGAAATATAGTGTATGAGAGGGGAATATAAGCCTAAGAGTTATGAAAATAAACGTCATTTAAAATATTACACCAGTAATATTTAAAATAGGAATCGATGAATAATTTTGTTGGAATAATTTTACATATATAATAAAAAACTGAAAAGTATAAAATATGTCTTTAACAATCATTGCAGTGCTATTTATGTCTTCAGTTGAGTAACATAGCACTTCAGAATTCTGTCCTCCAGAAAGGTTTTTGGCAATTAATTTGAGTTGTTTTTAGGTTATAAAGTGAACGCCTTCTGAAAATGTTAGAAATGTTTTCCCCCTTTTTTGTAGCCTTTAGGGAAAATACAGCAGTTTTGTTAATAAAACGTAGACTACATATGTAACGAATCTTATATTACTCATTCTAAATGATTTTGAAGATATAAAGTGAAGAAAATAAAACTCAAATAGTTGTATCGTTATGAGGTAAAATATTATATTTTTATTTATTTACTTTTATGAATACTCGCATCTTGATGGAATTTTTTGAATTTTCTGTTTACATTTTGCATTTCATTATTGCGTTTCAGTTGTTACCTGTCACACTGATTCTCCAAATAAGAGCTGGGTTGAGATGTTTCTTGCCATCGTGATCTCTGGGGGTTGATATTGAGGAAGTTTCATCATGCTTATCTTTCCTCTTTCAATTGAAAGCGAAAATTTCATTTTGAGTTTTCCAATTCGATTTGAAGTCTAATGAAGTTATAGCACAGTTTTGCAATCCTAGCTTGGAAAACGTATATTTTGGATGATATGAAAGTTTTTTAGATAGAAAAAATACTTATGAAATGTAAAATAAGTACTTGATCAAAAAAAAAAAAAAAAAAAAAAAAAAAGAAAAAAGAAAAATTTGTAATCGCATGTTTGATTTCATTAAAGTATTTTAACCAAGCTAGAACGTATTCTGTTATAACATCTAGCTGTCTTTTTCTCTTTCTTTGTAAATTTATGAGTTTTACTTACGTACTGCTGAAAGGAACGTAGTAAGGCTGAAGCAACTGAAACTGTTCAGCAACTTTTTTACTTTAAAACGTTTTTGGTTTCCAGTCTCCCGTCACACACATTTGTACTCCATCTGTTCTAATGCGAATGCTTCAGTTAAATGGAAATTCTGAGATTCATAAAATGTATTACTTAATCAAGCCACTTGAAATATGAATCTAGCGTTTTATTATGAACCGAAAAACAAATTGTTATGCAGCAAATATCAAAAGTAATATCTACCAGATAGCAAATATCTGGTACTCTTAAAGCAACGTCAATTTTAGCTGAAAAACACGAACCGAATTTTATGAAAACATCTGCCGTACAGTTATTTCCTCTGCTTTAATGCTTGTAAGAACCCGACATGACAGTGTTTTCTTTTAATCTCTCGAAGACCTTTATGCAATGCAATAAAAATTTTGCAGAAACATTATATGTGAAAGGAAAGACAAACAACTCAAAAATAAAATTGCAAATTAAACTCTGGGGTTTGTTTCCAGATAAGCAATTTGTTTTCATGAAGAGAGGGGAGTCTTTGTTTTTCGTTTTAAACAACGTTTTTTTGTTTTTTTCTTACTGTGAATGAAATACGCAGAACGCACAAAATGCTACGTTTCAGATTTATTGCAGTGAAAGGAGTTTTGTAATCAATGTAAATAAAAGTAAACAGAAATTTACTATTTATAAAAATTCACTATTGGGGCTTCATTGACGTTAACTATAAAGAATTCAAGATGTTGTTTACTGATGAACATAAACGTTTGCTTGTATATCCATTTATATAAGTGATGTAATTTAGATGAAATCATGAAATGTCATCTTAAGATCACTTCCAATCTCCAGGATGAAACATAACTGCAGTTTAAAAGTAGCCCAGTTTTACGGATTTTTAGATGTATAAGTCTTCCTCAAAATACGCAGAGTTTTAATACAATCAACGATATTTTTAGGTTAGATCAGTCTGCCTTGAAATTCATGGGCTATATAAAGGAACTTTAATATAAGGCCTGAATTTTGCCTAATTTCTAAATTTAAATTGGTGGGCTACAATTTTCAGTTATTCATAACCTCAGATTCAAATCATCTAAATGTGAGAATTAATTTTATAAAGATTGTTTGAATTTAATGGAAATAATTTCTTTTTGAATAAGAATAAACAGTTCTATTTTAAATCATTCTCCTGTAATTAAAAAAAGTAATAAATATTTCTTTAATATCAATCAGACTCATAGGCAGCTAAAATAACTTCGTATTACTGCAGAAGAATAGGCAAATAATGTGAGTAGTATTAAAATAAATCTTACTACAATTTCCCTTAAATTATATTGAATGCATTAATTTAAATCAGTTAGGCCTTTTTAAATATTGTTACGAATTTGGTATTTAAAAAGCTAATGTTAGTTCAATTATAAATTAAATGGTTTTATTTCTCGCGCAGTGTAGCGCGTGACGAATATGAAAAGAAAGCTAAGCCGGAAAATTGAAAATACAAGAGCGCGTGCATTAAATAAATAAATATCTCTTTTTGATTTCGAGAAAGTACTGAAAAATTCTAGCGCGTGATTTTAAAATCTTATAAAAGGAGGAAAACATCTCAGTTTGTAGTAGTTGCTTAGTTTGTTGTTGTTTAGAAAACTGCTCTTGTTGATTGTAGTGAATTAGCTTTCTTTAGCTGTTTTGAATTACGTTCTATTGGACATTTGAGTAGTTAAAATATAACTACTGTGAGATATTGCAATACTGCATGATAATTTGAAAAAATTTAAGCATTTTTGTTGTGATAATAATAAATTTTTGTTCATTTTTCATCGGACTTGTGCCTTCATTTCATAACGAATCCGTACGCACGCAACAATTTTTGGTGTGAGAAGTGGGATTTGAATGCCAATAACAAGAGCGATGGAAGACCAATTCAGGCAAATGATGACTGCATTTGCTGCTTTCCAACAAAAGATGGAAGGAGCCGTCAACTCCGTTAAAAAAGAAATGAAATTGGGCTAGGAATCCCTTAAGGAAGAAATGAAAACGGCACAGGAACAGATGAAATTGGGCCAGGAATCCGTTAAGGAAGAACTGAAAACGGGACAAGAAGAAATGAAAGAAAAGATGGAAGCTAGTCAGAAAAAAATGGAAGAATCCGTTAGAAGAGAGATGAAATCTATTAAAGAGGAAATGAAAGTAGGTCAGGAGGAATTGAAGAGAGAAATTGCTTGCATAATAGAAAACAAGTTCGAAGCTATGGAAGGAAGAATGGATACAGTTGAAGACAAAGCTGGAGAAATTCAAGAAAGAGTTTCTGCGGTAGAGCAACAAATTGAGGAAAGGGTTTCTGCTGCTGTTGCCAAAGAAGTTGACACTTTAAAGAAGAGCATAGCGACAGAAAGAAGCAATTCTGAGGGTTTTAAATTCTTACCGATGCCTGCTCGTCCATACCTGAAGTTATTCACATATGATGGGAAGACATCCTGGCAAGTGTATAAAACACAATTTTCTATCGTTTCGGATGCGAATGGATGGGATTCCCAAACTAAGGCGTGTGATCTCGCCGCTTCTCTGAGAGCAGACGTAGCGGATATCCGGCAGACGCTTCCAGAAAACCAAAGACTTGACTTCGAAGCTCTATCCGACGCATTGGAGCTGCGCTTTGGCGAGAAGTGTTTGAAACACTACAGCAGGCTTCAATTAAAATCCCGTCAACAGAAGCCCACCGAATCACTCCAGGAACTCGCCACGGATATTGAAAGGCTGTCCCACCTCGCCTTTACGGAGTGCCCGAGAGAAACGAAGGAAATCCTGTTCCTGCAGTACTTTATCGATGGCATCCGGGATCCCGAAATACAGAAAGCTCTTCGAATGGCAGATATAAAGGACATAAAAAGCGCTCTGTTGTATGCCATGAAGTACGAGGCAGCCCAGCAAGCAACTAGTAGAGATAGCTACCCAGTTAGAGCTGTGCGAGTCGTCCATGAGCCAGTGGATAAACTGATGGCTCGTTTAGATGATTTAGCCAGACAAGTCGACGCTTTGATACGGAATAGGAGCGAGAAGAAAGTGGCTCAAAGGTGTTGGAGATGTGGTAGTGAAGGTCACCTACGACGGCATTGCAGAAAACCCCAGGGCACGGATCATAAAACAAATGAGTTGACAAGCCCAGTGAATGCTTTAAGACGGAATAGTGGTGAAAATAAACCGACGCTAAAGTGCTGGAATTGCGATGTTGAAGGCCACCTACGAAGGAATTGCAGAACACCCCAGGGCACGGAAACTAAGGCATACGATTTAAGCAGACAATTAAATGAGACGGGAAAGAAAAGGACTGACAAGAAACCAAAGTGCTGGAACTGTGGAGCTGAAGGCCACGTACGAAAGAATTGCAGAACACCCCAGGGTACGAAAATTGAGACCAGTTCCCAGCAACAATACAGGAAACAAATTAATGACCATATCAAGGAATTGAGGTTGCTACAGAATGAAAAACCTTGTTTTAAAGCGCTTAAAATTTATACAATGAGTGGCAACAATAACGGACTGTCCATTAATGGGAATATCGATGGAGTTCTTTGCAATATGATCATTGACACAGGAGCTAATGTTACCATCATTAGGAAAGATTTAGCTGAACAGTTTAAAGATAAACTTATTTGGACGCCATCCTGTGTTACCCTTCAGACTGCGTCTGGTGATAAGATCGACATAACTGGGAAGTTAAACGTAAGCATAACGTTTGGAAGTGCCGCCTACCATCACACGGCTTATGTGGCGGATATCACAGATCCATGCATACTCGGATTGGACTTTTTAAGGAAATACAATTTTTCCTTAGACTTGACAAACAACAAACTGCTTTCAGCATCTGATTACATGACTATCCATCCTCAAAAGGGATCCTCGCCTGGAAATGTCGACGCCTTGTCCGAAAGATCCAGCACGGGAAGCTGCCGAAATCATACCAGGGTCGAAAAGAAACGCAAGACTACCAGCTATTCTCCGTCACAGATGCTCTTCGGTCAAGACCTTCGTCTGCCTTGCGACCGCCTGTTTGATCGCTATACGGATGCGCCTTCATCGCCTGAGGAACATACCCAAGATGTCCAGGCTCGTTTTGAAGTGATGCACCGTTCCGCACGAAAGCGAGTGAACTTGGCGACTGAGAAAGTGAAGACAAGATACAACACGAGAGCTCTACTGGGCATAGATCCAACAAAGGAGACAAGGTGTGGCTGTGGAACCCTATTCAACGAAAAGGACTCAGGCCTAAATTACAGTCACCTTGGGATGGTCCGTACACAGTCCTAAACAGGCTGAATGACGTCGTGGGTCGGATCCGTAAGTCTTCGAACTCTAAGCCTGAAGTCGTTCATTACGACAGGTTAGCTCATTACTATGGCCATAGTACGTAATGTAAATAATTGTAAATAGTATAAGACCATGGTCCTTTTTGTTTTTAAATGTGTATTTGATTTGTATTTGATAGCATTTGATTTGTTTTATTTATTGCATTTATTGTTCATGTTGTTTATTATTGTAATGTAATGCTTATTAATGCATTTATGCCACAATTATAAGTTTAGCTTCCTGTCCAGGGATTGTACTGCCCGGGACGTGCAGTCCTTGGGAAGGGGGCAGTGTTACGAATTTGGTATTTAAAAAGCTAATGTTAGTTCAATTATAAATTAAATGGTTTTATTTCTCGCGCAGTGCAGCGCGTGACGAATGTTAAAAGAAAGCTAAGCCGGAAAATTGAAAATACAAGAGCGCGTGCATTAAATAAATAAATATCTCTTTTTGATTTCGAGAAAGTACTGAAAAATTCTAGCGCGTGATTTTAAAATCTTATAAAAGGAGGAAAACATCTCAGTTTGTAGTAGTTGCTTAGTTTGTTGTTGTTTAGAAAACTGCTCTTGTTGATTATAGTGAATTAGCTTTCTTTAGCTGTTTTGAATTACGTTCTATTGGACATTTGAGTAGTTAAAAGATAACTACTGTGAGATATTGTAATACTGCATGATAATTTGAGAAAATTTAAGCATTTTTGTTGTGATAATAATAAGTTTTTGTTCATTTTTCATCGGACTTGTGCATTCATTTCATAACGAACCCGTACGCACGCAACAATATATATTGATAAACAGAATTAATTTCAAAAAATTTACTAGTGAGCAAAACCTGGAGAAATGGAAAATTTACAACTTAAACGTTTCACGGGTGGATAATGAGAAGTTTCCCACATTCATTATTTGAAAACCTTTTATGAGATACCAGACGAGAAAGTAATTTATCACATCAGATCATTAGATTGTTTTATGCTTGAAGCTTTTAATGCTTGAAAATATTATTTAAGTTTTTTTTTGCTACAAATCCTAACTGATATTTTCCCAAGTATACCTTCGGTAATGAGTTTAACGTATTAAATACCCAAGTTCTTGTTGTGCAATGTTAAATAGTTCTTTCAAATTTTAAAACTTAAATCAGCTCGACCTATCACATCAGATCATTTGAGTGTTATCTTCTAATGATAGAAAATAAACTTCTGAAAATATTATTTGGGTTTTCTTTTCTACAAATTCTAACTGATATTTTCCGAAGTGTACCTTCGGTAATGAGTTTAATGTATCAAATACTCCAGTTCTTGTTGTGCAATTTTAAATAGTTCTTTCAAATTCTAAAACTTAAACCAAGCAGACCTAACTTTTTTGCACAATTCATTAATAATTTATGGCTTTAAAACAATAAATGCTGTTAAACCATTAACCGCCAAAACTACAGGGAATGCTTCTTTTCTCATGAAAATAATAACAAATATTAAATTAAGCATTTATAACATAAATTTACATTGAAAATTTAAAAAAATGCCCTTACCTGTAGAAAAAACGAGTGTTGCGTTCGCGCAACGTCAGCGGAAAAAGACTACGGATGTTTAGTAAGTAGGATTGTACTCGTGTGATGTTTCTTTTGAATGGAGCGCTGGATTACTTTTTAGCTGTATAACGTTTTATAAATCTACAAATTATTTTACTTGCAATTAATTTAATATTAAACTATACATTGTATTTCTTTTACAAATGCAGATTATTTCATTTGAAAGATTCAAGCGTGAAAAGCTTGATTACAATCATGATGTAAAGCTACATTACATACTTTGCATCTATAAACAATCTGGCTATGGTACTCTTTACAGCAAAGTCTTTTGTTATCAGCGGACTTAACGATAAAATGCCTACCATCTCCATGCAATGGTGTTTTAATGCTGAATTTACTAGGTTTCCTGTTGCTGATCTATTTCTGGCTAATTCAACACTCTCAATAGGAGTTTGCAAAAGGAATAATGCATTCTCGCGTCTGAAATCTAAAAGAGACTTTATATTTCCAGTAGTAAAAAGTGGTGATATTTAGTAAGTTTAGATACGGTCTCACCTCATATAATTTATCAGTATTGTCAATTTGACTACTGTCAAATGCAAATGCTGCTTCATATTCCTGTACTGCAAACTTGATATCAATTCTCGTACAACAGGAACAGAAGTGTCCTTATCAAAAGACCAATACACTTTTTCTTGAGGTAAAGAATGGTATCCTGTAAGCAATAATATTCCAATAAATCTTCTCATATAGGCTTCAGATGCAATAAATTCTGGTCATTTTTTTTCTGCTGAGCGTATATATTTGTCTGTTCAACGAGAAGACAGTAAATGTCTAAACCAAAAAGAAAATCGAAAGTATGTGCTCTAGTTTTACTAGTGCACAGTCTTAAGTTTTGTCTTTTATAATTTCTCTTCTCTCTCTTTCTTCATGTTCTTCCTGAAACATAACTAACAGTTCCTTTTTTATCCACTTCAAGATTTTAGTCTTCTGCTTTTTAAACTTTTTAGTATGACTATAACTGCTTTTAGAAGGCTGAGACTTATTTCTTACGTGAATTTCAACTTCCCCAGCAGTATCATTTGGTAAAATATCATTATCATTATTTAAAACATTGCCATTCCTTTCTTCTTCATCACTAGCCTCTGCAATTTTTGGGGGAACAACAACAATATCAGTTTCTTTCTGGTCATTATTAACATTATCATCATCTGTTTCTTCATCAAAAAGTCTTTGAAGGGCTTCTTCTAATGTAAGATACCTCGTTCTAGGCATTTTTAAAGAACCAGAACATCGAAAGGAATGAGTGAAATAGGAGATTCACTACCCGTTTCCTGCTGACTTTGCGTCAACGCAACACCTGTTTTCTCTTCCTTCCCAACACAAATATAAACATCTGACTGATGTAATGTTCTGATAAACGGTGGCCTTGACTAAAAATAGATGACTCATAAAGACGGCGATTCTTTCGTTAAATATTTTCAGCAAAAATACCCGGTCGAAAATTTTGCTTAAAGTATGAGATTAATTATTATAAATAAAATGATTGTTGAAGGCAAATTTTTTTACAGAAATAATCTTCATAATATTTCCTACACAAAATCATCTGCTGGTATAAAATATCTTAGGTAGTTATATTTATATACGCATTTATAATGACCATTGCGTCAATGCAACACCAGTGGCTAATGGGTTAAGCAAAATAAAAAAAAAGAAAACCTTATAATCTGCTGAAAAGGCGGATTGTATACCTTTGCACATGCGCTGAATACCCAACCTAATTTAGTTCAGAACACTTGAATGATTCAAAAGTGCGGTCAGACTCGAAGAATATTGTTATGTACACATGTGTAATGTGTTACATTTTTTCAGACACATTATGCATGTGCCAGTAAGGGGCAGAGTGGAAAAAACTGGTTGATTGAAGATTATGTTTTTGTTATGTACGGCTTTATTGGAAAGATGAATTCAAACATATAAAACAGCTCAAGTATCGCACAAGAGCAAAGATAAATAATAAAAAAGAACGAACATTTATAAATTAAGAATCAGTATAAATGAACATGGGAACGAAAGTTAAAAATTTAAATAACAAGGAAAGGAATATAAGAGATTTAGTCTTTACAAGGAGTTCACAAAAGCTGTGGTTTTCCAATATAGTTTACTTATCTCACCACGTTTCTGAGACTCTTAAACTAGTTCTGGGCACATAAGAAGATGCTCTACATTCATGATGCCTGAATTGAAAATTTGGCATATACTAGATGGAAAGATGTCAATTTTATTAAGATGATGTGCCATGTAATCGTGACCTGTTCGCAGTCTGAAGTTTGCCACAGCCTCTTTACGGGTCTTTTGGCAAAACTGTTTTCATGAATCTTGAGCCCAGGATATTAGCCCAGGATTTGCCTGTTGATTTTGCTGCCTGGTCAGATTCAACAGTATCCATTAATTTCTCAAAAATTAAGCTGATTCAAAATTACTGTTTTCGGTAAAGTTCAGCTAATACAACGTGTGCCTGTTTCTTCATGGACAAAAGGTATCGCCCTCTATCAATGACATAAACATCAGTGCAGACTAGATTACGCCTTCGCTTTAACTATATTCTTTTAAACTCCTTCGGCTCTAAAGAAAATACTTATCCCGTGCGCCCCTAAAGCAGAGTAATACGGTAACCCCTTGTTCTATTATCTCGTGTAATGAAGGTCAAACTTCGTAGACTTTAAGGCGAAAGCCCCTTTAAAAGCCTTCTTCAGCAAGGTAACACTTATAATCTGATTGTTTATGGGACATAGAGGTATTATGCGGAATATTGAGGGCCCATAAGAAAGGATATTCTATTGTGTCCTCCGAATTCCGTACTTTAAGCCAGTTATGTTGGAAAAAGTGAGTATAATTTATAACCACATAACGTGAAATAATTAAATAATTGGCAACTGACATAATGGTATACAAACAAATGCCACCAAAAACTTTCCGTCATAGTATCACTGTTTCAAATCCGTCATAGTATCACTGTTTCCCTAGACGTATAAACGTTACAGTTTGTCACACAGGTGTTCAAAAGATTTTAACTATTCTGTGTAAAAGTCACGATGGCGAGGAAAATATTTAGGTTATCAATGTCCGGAAAATTATAAGCTCAATAAAAGCATAAATTTCCAAACCACTAAGATCACTAACGTCTTGCGATTCATTGCAGAATCTAATTTGTTCTGTAAACAATCTGGCTACACGAGGTATTCGTTTGTTTCATCGGGTGTCTTTTAAACATGAAAAACACTTTAGGAAGTTCTCAGTGAAGATATTGACTTTTGGTGTTTTTGCTGGAATAACGTCCTACCTGTTTATCTTGCTCTAAAATAACCTTTAATAATTCATCACAGTACTTATCCATTCCTTTATGAAAACAAAAAATTCAATCATTACGTTAAATCTAGTTATTTCATTAAGAAAAACTGAAAATAAATTTAAATATTACAGGTGATTAAATGCAAGGTTCAGTTCTTTCTTCTAAATAAATAAATATATAATTATATTTAATCATGTTGACTAAATCTGATTGCATTCTTTGTCTCTAGTTTGTTAATTTGATTTATCATGCTTGATAATTTGATTTGTTATGTTAGGATATTCATTTCTTCTTGTTAGAAGTGTGGTAATAAATCATCCCGTATCACTGCTGGGTGCTTTACCTTTCTTCTCGCTTCATTAAAGGTTCAATTCTTCAAATTCTAACTTCAACACAACACAGTGTAACATACTGAAGTTTCTTAACTTTGAAAAATACATAGCGAAAAATGCACTGAGGTTAAAAGCGTAATTGGTCGTTCGTTCCACGGCTTGAAACTTGTTACAAAGCCTGGATTGTAGTCATGCCACTCATTCGAGAGCATAAGAGATGATGGATTGCTCTTCAGATCCTCATTTTGGTCCTTCCCCCATTCTTGTACTCCTCACAGACATATTTAAATTTTATTTAATAGAAACTTGCGATGCATGAATAAAGGAACCGAAGAAACAAATTACTAGACTTCGTACTGAAAACTTCTGTGCTAACTGCAGCGAATATCTAATAACTTAGAATACGCTGTATTATAATTAAGCAGTATTATGTTAAAATCATAAATTAAGTCTCAATGTGTTACTTTGGTCTCTTTTACCTGTACAAAATTCAGATCAGTACCGACTACAGAAAGCGTCAACACAATATTTCATTTCAATGTCGTCCTATAGAAAAATAACGTATAATAAAAATAGATAAAAATACACATAAAAAATAGTCAGTATTATACTATTTATGTTCCTGAATGACAGTAATAGAGTACGCGAGTATGATAACGTTATATTTGAAGTTAGTAGAGCTAAACATTGTAATGAAACTTAAACAACAGTCTCTCAGTTACAAAGATATCAAGTAACTGATTTAAAACAGAAAATTTACGTGTACTTTACGAACAGAAAATTTACTTCTTATTTCCCCACACTAATTTCAAAATGTTTAAATGACGTCAAAGGTAGTAATGTTAAATTTTTTTCTGGATGATATCATTGCTGCTGCTAATAGTGTATCTGAATTGAAAGTAATTCTTCAAAAGGTTTTTGATAGGCTAAAGGCATTTAATTTGACTTTGGATCCAGCTAAAGTGCAATTATGCAAATCTTATATAACTTATTTTGGTTTTAACATTTCCAAAGCAGTTTTTTCTCCTTCTGAAGATAATATAGCAAAGGTTTCAAAATTCCCTATTCGGAAAGATGTTAAACAAGTTCAAGCTTTTCTTGGCATGATGAATTATTTCAGGCATTTAATCCATAATTGTGCTGAGATCACTCAGCTAATAGTACACTTAACTAAAAGAAATGTACCCTTTATTGGGAATCAAAATTGTCAAGATATTTTCGATGAATTACAATCAATAATGTTGGAAAAGCCAACAATAAGAAACATTAATGATAATCACGATATTTTTAATTACTGATGCTTCTAAAGTAGCTATTTGTGGTATTCTTTTGCAAAAAATTTATGACAAATTCTTTCCTGTAGAATTTTATTCGAAACTTCTCACTCCTGCTGAGTCTAGGTATCCATCTATTAGACATGAGTTCTATGCTATATTTTCATCTGTGAAACATTTTCATGAACATTTGTATGACAAAAAATGTACGATTTTAACTGATGCTAAACCTCTCACTTTTCATATGCAATTGGATAAGCAGCCTGATATTGTTGCCAGATGGTTATTGTATTTACAGGATTTTGATTATACTTTAGAGTTCCTGAAGAATCTCACAATCTAAACAATATCAACTAATTTCAACCAAAACATAATTAATTAAGCATTCAAAACATAGCTAATCACCAAAAAGATGACAAAATCATTAACGATATCGTGAGCAAAATCAATAATAAAAATTATGAGATTATTTATCAGAAAAATGGTGTAGTAATGATTACTTTTGTCTTTAAACGATTTAAGCACATCGTTTAAAGATAAGGCATTTAGAAAACAAAATTCTACTTCCAAATTCTTTGATAAAACCTTGTTTATAGATTGCTCATGCTCCACATTTTCGTTCCAACATGACTTACGAATTCATAGAAAAGAAATATTTCTGGAAGGGCATATTTTTAGATACAAAACACTTTTTTGAAAATTGTCAACAATGTTTCGAAAATAACCCCAAATCTTCTAGAACAGTCACAAGTAATATAAAGAGGTCTGATTAAGACCATGGAGAAATGTTAGCAATTAACATTGTTGCTAAATTACCCGGGTCACACGATGGTAAATTTTTCATTTTAACAATTATTGATCATTATTCGAGATATTTAGAGGCTGTTACTTTAACAAATATTACTTCTCCAACAATCATAAGATATATGAATCTGTATTTTTCAAAATTCGGTATTCCAAAGATAATATTATCGACAACTGGTCAAATTTTTGTTCGGCTGAATTTAAGAATATTTTTAAATATTTAAATATTGAACACAGGAAATGTTTGATTTATTACCCACAATCTAATGGGATCATAGAAAGATTTCACAAAAGTATGAAAGAAAGCATAGCTTCTTTATCGAATAAGGTGTTTGAATGGTCAGATAGATTTGCATTTTTTAAACTGTATTACAATAATTCAAAACACATAGTAACTGGTTTCACTCCTGCTCAGTTATTTTTTGGGCGAGAACTCAATACACCTTTAGACTTAAATAATGAACCACATGCAGTAGACAATCCTTCCCAATACTTTTTGCGTCAAAAAGAACACATTAAAGCCACTAGAGAATTAGTGAAACAAAATGAAGAAAAGTATTTTCAAACTCAAGATAAAGTTGTGAAAGGAAGAGAAAGGCCTAAATATAACACTGGAGACGAAATATTTTTAAAGGCTTCACAACCACCTCATGTTTTACAGCCAAAATACACTGGTCCTTTCAAAATCTTAAAAATGTTTCGAAATGAAAATTATTTAATTCAAAATATCACTGACAACAAAACTCATAAAATTCATTGTAGTAAATTATTTAAAAGAGTTCCTCTGAGGTCTAATTTAACTAATTAAAAGCATTGTTCATCGAGCTTGTTTTTCTTGCTCACTAAATAAAAAATAATTAAAGAAAGAAAAAGAAATTACACATGTTTTGTGTTTGATTATGAATGTAGTGGATTGAATTCCAATTAATTTTTTGGGGGTGTTTCTTGGTTAGTGTGGTTGTAGTTTGGCCACCTTCATTTATAACGTTTGGTCAGTTGCAGGCTGGTCCGGGTTGACTAGGTCATGGAATTTGAAAAAAAAAAAAAAAGGGGGGGGAGAGAGAGAGAAAGAAAGAAAAAATTTAGAACACTTAGTGGTTATTACGAGTATCCAACTAGTAATGAAAATTTTGCTATTTTAACAATTTGAGTAATTTAGAATACCCAAGTTGTAAAAGAAAATTGTAGAGTAATCCTTCATACACATTTACAAAAATTATAAGAAACAATTGATGGTATTTAAAAAAGTTGATAAAAATGATATGATTTGAAAATTGTTAAGTAAGAGATATTATATTGATAAAGAATTGCTAACAACAGTGAAAGATTGTATGAAATATAAGATGTATTCAGTTACAAATGTAATGTGTCTACAGATTGTAGTGAAGTTTTATGCTACTGTATGTGAAACATGTATTGTATGTATTAGTTCTTAGTTTTGATATTAATTTATCTCATATGTGTAGCAGCTTATCACAATTTTTTTATATTTATGCCAGATAATGAGATTTTGATAATTTAATATTTGATCATATTTTGGATTATGACAGACAGATATATTCGGTTAAGTTAATATGTGCTGATTACAAATGTATGCCAGATCTTAAAATTCTGATTTACGTGATTTCAAATATACCAAGTTTCATCTTCAATTAGCGTTGTGCTTCATTAAAGTTTATGATACTGTGAACTGTGCTACGTTTCTTCTTCTTTGGCCGGAGGGAATGTGCAGGCAAGCCTCCACATTATTCAAGCGTGAGATGTGTTAACCGCAACCGCAGAATGACAAGGCGAAAAAGAAGGCAACGGGTCGTATGCTGCTGGGGGTTTGGAGGTGTAGGACGGCCTCTGGCTGTTCCTCTTATGCCGATGCGATGTGCCATTTTATTTCGAGTTTGCTTCTTCCTTGAATGCTTTTTGTTTACACCATGGAATTCCTTTTTGTAAGATTTTGAATTTAAGGTTCAACTCAAAAAATATTTCTTTAGATTTGGATTCAGATTCTTTTGGAGGCCCCCAAAAAAGTGGAGCTATAGCTATAGCTTGCGTAGCTTATACGTAAATCCTGCATTGCACAAGTTAAGTGTTTTTTCATGCGAAAAAAAAACTGTCAACTTTTCCCCCCTCGTTATGAGTTCGGCGAAAAAAACTCAAACACAATCATAATTACGTAAAATATGTTTTTCGTGGTATATAAAAAAATGGTGTCGATCAAGCGCAATGTGTTATTTTTTACAAAGTACTGAGCAATGATGCTATGAGACCTTCTCGTCTGGAGCGACATTTGTCGACAAAACACAGCTCGTTAAAAGACAAGCCGAAGGAGTTTTTTTTACCTGCAAAATGCAAAAGTTTTAAATGTCTGAAATTAGATAATACTGGATCCTTTGTTCAGTCATCTGAAAAAGCCCTCAAAGTTTCGTAAGAATTATCCCTGCTCATCGCAAAGGCCAAGAAGAGTCATTATCGCAGAAACACTCGTCAGACTTTGCCTGTTGAATGTAGCTGATATTGTTTTTGTACTAGAAAGTAAACAAACGCTTTCACAAATACCGCTTCCTGACAACACTGTGGAAACGTCGCACTGATGATATGACCGCAGACATAAAAAATCGGTTAGTGCTGAATCAAAATTGTTAGGAATTGGACGAGAGTACAGATGTTGCAAAATGTTGCCAACTGTTAATTTTCGTTCAGTTCATACAAAATGAAACAATTAAAGACGAGATGCTTTTTTCTACAGAGTTAAGGACTACTTCAAAAGCAATTAGTATAATGACAGCAATCTCTGAATTCTTTCGCAAATTTGAACTGTTATGGGAAAAGCTCATAAGCGTATGCTCAGACGGCGCTCAGTCAGTCATGGATCACCTTCGGGGATTCGTACAAATGGTCAGAAAAAAAAGTCCCAGTGTTGCAGCTATCCACTTTGTTATGCAAGGTCAAGCCTTGGCTACTAAGACACTTCCAACGAACTCAACAATGCCTTAAAATTATGCATCAAAATTATCAATCATGTTAAAAAGAGTGCTTTAAATACTCAACTTTTGACGGCCTTTTGTGAAGATTTGGGAACGGAACATTAAACACTGTTATTTAATAAGGAAGATCACTGGCTCTTAAAAGGAAGTATGTTAGAAAGATTATTGGGTATTTCTTCCGCCTTAGCGTGCCTTCGTGGTGTAGTGGTCTGCACGCTGAGCGCGTATTCCAGAGGTCCGTGGTTCGTTTCCCGGCGAAGGCGTTGCTCATTTTTCATATTTCCTGTTTCCAAAAGAATACCTAATGTCTCTACAAGTGGCGCTCGAACAAAAATAGGGTGTTGGATGAAGATTCTCCACACCAGAGATTTGGCGATTGAGTCCCCTAAAAACCCCAATCGCCCTGTAAAAGGGGGAGTATGTAAGGTATTTCTCCCGCCTTCGTGGTATAGGGAGCCTGCACGCTGGGCACGTATTCTAGAGGTCCGTGGTTCGATTCCCGGCGAATGCGTTGCTCATTTTTCATCACTCCTGCCTTAAAAAGTAACCTAATGGTCTACAGAACTTTGAGATGAAATGATTCAGTTTTTGAAAATTCAAACTCAATTGTATGCGGAATCCTGAAAGCCAAAAGTTCAGGTTGTATTGGCTTATCTTTCTGATATTGTCGATTCGTTTTACTCATTGAACTTGAAATTATCAGGTGAAGATTCGAACACAATTTATCATCGGGATGCCAACACAGCGTATGCTGATAGGTTGCAACTCTGCGAACGTAAAACTTTAGTCTGCAATTATTCCTGATTTCCCAAAATATATGGGATCCTAAAAGAATGACGCTTTAAGGAGGTTTTTAAGGATACCCATATTAAGAATAAAATCTTAAATAATTTGGAGCTCCTCAGTTGATGAATTCGAACGTTATATCCCTAACTCGTGTGATAAAAATATGTATAGAATAGCGACGGATACTTTTCACAATCACATAGATGTGTTACTAGAAACACTACAAGCTTTGGAAATTAAAAATGATTCTGCAGCCGAATATGTCTTTGAGAAGATGAATAAGCCATTATTTTGGGTCATATATTGCAACGTTTATCCCAGCGTAGCAGAGAAAGCGCTATATCTGTACTTACCGTTTTCAAACACCTACTTCTGCGGAGGAGCGTTTTCAGCAGCTGTAGCAATAAAATCAAGATATAGAAGCAAATTCAATATTGCTAGTGATTTACGTTGCGCACTTTCTTCTATTCAACCAAGGATTGAATATCTTAATTAGTTTTCTTTTTTTTTTTTACCATATGTGTCTGAAACAATATATTTCTATAATAAAACCTTTTTCTTATTACCCTTATATGTAGATATTATTACTATAATTATTACGGAAGGGGCGCAGGAAGTTTCATTTTTGGTAGTAGGGAGGCGCAACAGAAAAAACTTTGGGATCCCATGATATAGTATTATGATCCTATACGCGATTCACCACAAAAAATCAGTCAAGTGAAAGCCAAGTGCAACCCTTGTAGGAACATGCATGTAGCATTCCTGCCGTATGCGGCCGAGTATTATCTTGCAAGAAAATGGCTGCAGAAATCTTAGTCATGACATGAAATATATGTGGTTGGATGATCTCCTAACGTATCGCTGTGCTGTCAATTTTCATCGGAACAGTAATACTGCAAACCCACTATCACACGTGTGTATCTCTAGACGGAAAGGGCATGAGTGAGGCTTTGACCACAGGGCCTCCATATATGAAAGCTGCTCAGAACATTGCCAATAATGAGCCTATATCCGTTACTGAGTACAACGCTCTTCATTCTGTAACAATTCAGTTACTTCAAAAGGGCCCCACTGCAAGCGAACTGGTGCATGTAAAAAGTTTGAGCCCAGTCGCTATATATGACTCTGCTCATCCAAACACTGATCCCACTACTTAACAGTCAGTGGTCAGGACAGCTTATGTGCTGGAAAATTGGTCAATAGAGCTATCCAGTTTCATATATTCCAATAATACAGCCCCATATGAATTCTATTACTTAGGCAAATTTCCCGCAATTGCGTCTTAAAGGCATCCTCATTGATCAATACACACTGTCGAGGCATCACGCTTCATCTAGTCCAGTGATTCACAACCGGTTGTACGCGTGCCACTGGTGGTACGCAAGAGAAAAGTAGGTGGTATCCAAGTATTTTTAACTATTAAATTCAAAAATCTTGGGAAGAAAAAGAACAATTGATAGAAATTTCCTGTGATCGAACTCTAAATAACGTTTTCAATAATAACACTCTTGTTAACTTTTGGCTGAACCGAAAAAAAAAAATTTAAAGGCATTTCAAATAAAGCTATTAAATTTTTATTGCCTTTTCGCACAACCTATTTGTGCGAACAAGAATTTTATTCCATGTTATATTCGAAAATTAATACAGAAAAATATTATAAGTGGATCTTAATTTACGGTTAAATCTAAGTGAAATAAAACCAGACATAAAGAAGTTCATCGCTCTTAAACAGGCCCCCATTTCATTCTAAATTTCAGAAATAAAGTATTATAATCAAAATGATAACCAATTTAAAATCCAGTATTTTTATATATGCATATTTCATACAAATAGCCAACAGGGTGTGCAAATGGAAAAATATACATTTTTTTTTTTTTTTTTTAATATTTCTATTGAGAAACTGAAAAATAATCACTGTAAAATGTAGTGGTGGTACTTAAGGTTTTCAATTTTTGTTTAGATGGTACGCGTTAGTCAAAAGGTTGAGAACAGCTGCTAATCATATCATATCAGTAATAATTTGTGAAAGTGATTTATGCACAGCTCCGCTTCGAATTTCGCAGCAAATTGACAACTTTTTTCAACAATGCGTAATTTTCACCTTCCACCAACCTTATGTGTTAGAAGGGAGATAATGTTTTCGTTCAAAATTTCGATAATGAGTTTTCAGTTAATAAGCAAGAATTAGGTTTCTCATAACACGTTTTTACTATTTTTACAATGATAACTGTCTATCCGTGTGTTTGTATACGTGTGACGATATTTTCGTTCACTATAGTCCTTATATGAAAATTCCAAAAATTTCTATTTTCCACATTAAAGCTTTCTACATTCATGTAAAGAGTTAATTAGATTTCGAGTAAAAATGTGCAAATGATAGTACTTCAGTTATCCAATTTCACCAAATAGATACTATTACAAGATGCCCATAACAATCATTAATAGCCAATCGGAAGTGGTAATTTACTTGAAGCCTATAACCATTTTTAATGAAAACCCATATTAAAATACAATAAAAAAATTTCAACTTTAGCATTTAAGCCTTATATCAATGGAAATTTATTAGCTTTGGGTAAAATTGATAAACCGGAAGTGATACTTTACTTTAAGCTCTGAATAGACTGTTGTAAAAAATATATTATGAGATAATGGAAAACTTCTAAAATTTTTTAGTGATTGAGAACTACATATTATATTTAGAAGCATTTAATGTATGCTTGGAATTCTGTTAAATACAGAGAAATTAAGTACATTATGAAAAGAAACTCTCATTATGAAGCAATTAAATTTATTAGCCTTAATCTTTAATTTTGTACTCGTTTCAGTTTTGTGTCGAATCACATATGAAATAAAAGGACGTTGCTGTGCAATTTTTTAAGAAACAATAAAGCAAATATAAATAATATACCGAATATAAAACGGCAGCAATAAACGCTGTATTGTAATTTTAAAGATATGCTGATTTTAAAGATTTTAGAATTTTGTTGATGAATTTTATGTAGCGTAAGTGCAAAGAAAGTGATGCTTAATAAGTAAAGCTAAAATTACAAATAAAAATTTGGCCATCTTTTTAAGAAAACTTAACACTAACATCATAAATTGAGAGAAGACTGAAAAAGAAATATACGGCAAATCTTAATACTCTATCGGGAGTTTTAAAGATATGCTGCTTTTAAAATTTTTGTGATTGTTAAGATTTTGATTTGTATATTCGAAGCAGTACCTGATCAGAGCAAATTTCGCATTGACTACAATCGATGGAATACTGTCAAATCCAAGAATGTCAAATCAGAATGGAAGCGTGCATGATCATGTGCAGTTAAAATTACCCACTGTATAGGATACTAGAATAATTAAGCAATAGTAACATAAGGATTATAAATAATTTTTCTATTTACAAACAATGAAAAGGAAGTCATACTTTTCTTAGATCTCATTGGTATTTCTCTAGTTCCGTGTCTTAACATGGAATTGGCGGGATCAGACGTTTCTAATTCGTTTTTATATTTTCTCGAATAAGCAATATAAATGCCTGACTGTATACTAGAACGCTTAAGGTAAAAAATCATTAGAAGGAGAGCTCAAGTTGTAAGTTAAAAAATTGGTGCTCAACGTGCGGTTTTGTTACCTGTACATCTTAATTCTTACATACTAATATCATGACAGATAAACTATTCTTTAACTTAAACTGCAAATGTGATAACAATGGCTGAGTTTATTAACAAAGCTTTTCGAAGCAACATAATTTAAATATAAGTAAGCTGAATGTCAAATCGCTGGCTATGCATTTGTCGTTACAGTAGATTCAAGAAATACATTTAGTTATGAATTATGCAGGGATATTTAGAAAAAAATGTATTTGAAAACATATGAGTTAGATAATTTATTTATCAAAGCATTAAGTAATAAATAAAGCATACATCCCACTTAAATGACATATGTTATTGTTTCGTAAATAATAAAAAAGAAAAGCTATACCAGCCGCATTACACACATAAGAACATTATGATCAATAATTCATCCGAAGATAATCTCTTGATCACGGTGAGTAAGGTCGATACAGATCAAAATTATGACGATTCACGAAGGCACGATCTTGCAGTTATAGTGCCCTAAATGACCGAAGGGAAACATTCGGACTCCCTTACGTGTGGACTGTTCTGTTTCCTATTCAGAGAAACGCGACAATAAGAATGAGAAATTGCGAAGCAATAAAACGTTTTGACAACATAAGCACTTTAGCAAAATTGAGATAATCTCCTTACTTAGCTTTGCAAGATGTCCGGGTGATACAAATCAGAACCCCACGAGATAGATGCTTACTCAGTCTTGCACCATATTAATTTGGATGGAAAAAATAGAGAATAATAGAACTGTCCCGTGCGTTGAAATATTTTAAATCACATACGAATCCCGAGAAACGTTAAAGTAGTAACGATTGCTTACATGCAACGAATACATTTTTCAAAGAAAGAATTTAGGTCAGAGAATGAATGCCCAAACTGATACGTTGTTACCAAAGCATATAATTCCTTGCTACAAAAATCTCTCACCTTGCTGGATTCCCTTATTATTATTATTAATATATATATATATATATATATATATATATATATATAAGATAAAATTGTATGAATCAGAATTATAATATAACTATAAACATAAAATCTTCCTCTCTATTCTAAAATCGTAATAACTTATCTGCATTGCGTCATTCAAATTAATCACGCGATCTTACGTAACCGTTAATACCAGATGCCTCTTGACAACCAACCACCGAATTGTAAACCAAAACTTTTCTCTTCGCGTGCTTCCATCTTTCATAACTACGCACTTCAGCTTTTGCCCTCTGCTCTGCTAAGATGTAATTTCGCTGGCTTGCTTTCTATCTCAACAATATCAAAAATGTAAATCTTCTGTGGAAAGGCACGACTAGAGTGCCAAGTGATTGTGGCCACAGATATCAATTGAAAATAAAAATGGAATAAAACTGCCTCGACTGCCAAGTTCTTTAAATACTACGCAATCAAAATTCTTCTTCAATATAGGATAACTACGCATCTACAGTGCATCTAGAGTGTTCCGTCTTTTTTCCTTTGCTCTTATTATTACAATTAAGCCGGTAGGATAGTTTCCTGCAGCCTGAAACCTCAATGGAAAATTTAATTCAGCTCTTCAAATCATCGTTTTGTGATAAATCCAAGATAATGTGAAAGAAGTGAATCATCAAATTTGTTTTTTCAGTGTTTAAAAAATAACAGATCATTCTTCTGCTGTGGTGTTTTGCAAGTGCTTCAAAAAAATAATCTCGTGTAGTGTTTACAGATTGAAAGTAATCTCTCGATAAATTGAGAAGTTCGAATGCCTAGTGAAAAAGAAATCATCAGTGAATTACCGTTTAGGAATTAAGCATTACAGCGGGTTCAAGGTCGATCCGAGTTAGTGTTTGCAAGTATGTGCGACAGAAAATTATTTGCACTTCCGCTTTTTCAACAGCTCAAAAATTATTACATTAGTGTGAATCTAGCTCAGGAACTAAATTATTTAATGTGCTTCGGATTCTATAGTTTTCATTTCAACTTTGGTTAAAATTTCTGCAATTTGTTTTGAGAAAATCTGAAATTCTTGTTCATTAATTTTTCTAATTTTTCATAATTATGTGTGAGCAAATTAAGTAATTAATTTTAAGCTATTTAAATTATTCATAGGGAAGGATATTAAGATAAGTTTTTATGTTTTTGAAATTTTGTTGAGACTTTTGAATACAAATTTTATAATTATTCTAAAAATGAAGTTGGTGTTAAAAATAAGTAAAATTAGTACAGATAAGTAATATGAAATTATGGTAAATGCATGTTAAAATTTATGGCTTATTGTGTGTTAAGTATAGTATGATGAGGGTGTACTGGTTCCTTCAACAGAGGCCTGTAATTACCTCTGTACAGTTGTTCCTTTTACACTCTTCATGCAAGATAATGTTGGAGGCTCTCATTTTATGAATGCATGTAAAATTTTTATATTATTATTATTATATTTTTTTTATTATGGAATGTATTAGTGCAGTTCTCAAAGGCCAGTTACCTTAATGCAAGGAACGGAGGCCTTTTCAAGTAACTGCCTAGGCACCCTGGGCCACCAGTGCATAGAACACACTGGTTAGCTCAAGAGGACAGCCCTACTGATGGATATGGTTTGTTTAGAAGTATTGCGAGGCCTCCCAGTTGGTAAAATACAGGAATTGTAAATGAAAGATGATAACGGTGAAACTATAAATTCTGAAAATCTTAATCCTATTATTTATGATGTTAAATTATAACTTATCAGTATAAAAATAAATATCATAAATATTTATGTGCATTACATTTAATTATAAGTAATGATTATGTAAAAGTTTATTTTGTGATATTCTGCGATAACAAGAACTTTCCCTGAAGAATTATGATTATGTGAACTCTCAAACAAAAAGACTTTTGGACTGAAATGTTGAAAATTCAATAGGACTCTAAAAATTAAAAATTTATTTTAAAAAAATTGATATTTATAAATTATACTTTACAGGATCAAAATTTTATTATTTATATTTTTTTAACATTTGCTAGTGCTTTAACTCTTTCTCTTTAAAAAGGCTTCTCTGTCGCTACGCCTTTTTCTTTTTGAAGGGGGGAATATGTAAGATAAAATTGTATGAATCAGAATTATAATATAACTATAAACATAAAATCTTCCTCTCTATTCTAAAATCGTAATAACTTATCTGCATTGCGTCATTCAAATTAATCACGCGATCTTACGTAACCGTTAATACCAGATGCCTCTTGACAACCAATCACCGAATTGTAAACCAAAACTTTTCTCTTCGCGTGCTTCCATCTTTCATAACTACGCACTTCAGCTTTTGCCCTCTGCTCTGCTAAGATGTAATTTCGCTGGCTTGCTTTCTATCTCAACAATATCAAAAATGTAAATCTTCTGTGGAAAGGCACGACTAGAGTGCCAAGTGATTGTGGCCACAAATATCAATTGGAAATAAAAATGGAATTAAAATCGCTTCTACTGCCAAGTTTTATTTACGAAGTCAACACATTAGCTTACGACGCAATCAGATTACTTCTTCTTCAATATGGATCTAATCACGCATCTACAGTGTTCCGTCTTCTCCTGTGCTTTTATGACATATATATAATAATAATAATAATATATATATATATATATATATATATATATATATATATATATATATATATATTATTATATATATATTTATTTATATATATATATATATATATATATTTATTTATAGATAGATAGATAGATAGATACGGTGCTTTACTTATTAAAGGAATCAACAGTTAATTTTTTTATTTATAATGCCTAATAGTAATATATAAGGCTGAAATGGCGCCCAACGAAACTAAACTCGTAACTACTCATGAGCAATATACAAAGAACACATTACATAACAATGACGAAAAAATCAATATGCTAAATGTGCATTACATAACAGTCATGTATAATGAAGTACAATAGTTAGAGAACTTATGGGGTTGTACTTAAAGTAATAGTTTTTGTTGTATATATTTTGCTGTATTAATAAGAACCAAGATGATGTTATAAAGAAAACAAGTGTTCAACTACAGTGCACGATTTTTCCAATGCAAATATAAATATCAAGACAATATCTGTTAGAACCAATACATGCATTGACAGAATGTACTTAAAATGAATATTCATAACTTTCAAATGAGTTTCATGTTGTTTCGCAGAAACGCTCTCTGCAAATTACAATAATAATAATATATATTTACGAGACAAAACATATTTACTATTAGCGATTATGAATTACTGTCTGCAGTGATAAAAACAAAATATATGAAATCATAATTTTATATTAATTCTTTATACAGTTCCATCAGCAAGATTTTTAGGCACTAAGAAGCATTCAATATTATTTAAGGCATGTGAATTTAAGATAATGTTGTTAGCCCATGCATGCTAATAGGCCGTTGCTGATTCCCTAAGACTGGACTGGTGGTTGCTCATTTGGTATTGTATCCCTTAGTTCACATTCCTCACAACTATGAGGACAAAGAAACTATACCAACCAGAAAAGGTCTTACGGCCGTTGTTGTAAATAGGAGAAACTCATAAACAAGTACCTCTTGACTAGGGTTTCTGTGGCTTGCTGTAGACCAGAAGCAATGTCTGAAAATATCGTTAAACTTGAGGATTTTGCTAATGGCATGCTTAACTGCTACACGTAATTTTATTAATTCTGCCTGAAAATTATTTTCGCGTAACGTTCATGACCAGAAATTTATTTACTCGTACGGCACGGCATCTACGGCTAGAGCAAGCATTTTCACTCTAACCATTTATATGACTATCTGTTAATGTATAGGCCGGCTTAGTTGGTCTGATCTGGGAAACTAGGTTAATAGAGAAGGTGTAGATTCCCCCATTTATAGTCTGCTTATACAGGTGTTATGCTCTAGATTAGGGGTCTTCAACCCATGGCCACGGGTGACCCGCTGAAGGCACTTTAGCGTTGCGATGAAGGCATTTAAATTTGAAGAAGAATTGAAGAATTTAAAGAAGTTTTGATTTCAAGAAAAATTGCCTTGTCAGCTTTTTGTCGTATAAAAACGTTTTTCACTTATTCTTGATATTTAAAACATTTTATTGACATGCCTGATATTATTTGAGATAAATGTTTCTGAAAATGACGAAAGTTTCAAAAATTTCACTTTATCTTACGTAATTTATCTTATGTAATATGTGTTCCAACTGAACTTCAATTAAAATTTGTGGATTTGCAGTGTGACTCTGCAGTAAAATGCAAATTTCTTGAAAATCCTACATTAATTGCTTTTTATTCGAAGTACGTGACCGAAGACCAGTATCCAGTAATTCGCAAACATGGACTTTTCATGTCTTCTGTCTTTGGCAGTACCTACATATGTGAATAGCTTTTTAGTAAAACAAAAATCCTAAAATAAAAAACAAGAACACGGCTAACAGACAGACATTTGGAAGAAACTTTACGAATTGCGACAAAGCAGATTAAACCGGATATTGAAGCTTTAATCAAGCAAAAGCAATGTCAAATTTCACAATAAAACTAAAGTAACTACCATCTCCAGCCAGTAATGTAAGTAAGATTTTTTTTCTTTTTTCGATTCTAAATGCATTTTGTAACATAGTTCTGTACAATCATCGTTATACTTCTTTTTGGTAGTTAAAAAAGTTTAATTCGTTTCCCACTTGACTTTTAGGAAACAATGTATATATATGCAAATCTGTAACACTATCTCTTCGCTTGGAATCAACTGCAGTCTTGCAAAGCAAACTTCCCTTTTTTATATAATTTTCTCACTACACTATTATTTGACACATATGTGGCCCGCGGATCTTTGTGAATTTATTGATGTAGCTCTCGGGCGTGAAAGGTTGAAGACCCCTACTCTAAATGGAGATAATGTGACTATACCCTAAGTTGCGAATAACTCCAAGTTCGGTTTGCGTAACTGAACCAAATGAAGAAGTCTGGCAGAACATTGAAACGGCTTTTGGAGTATGCTCGATATCCTGAAAAGTTGCTCAGTAGGAAGGGACGCTGAGATACCTGAAGAGCATTTTCCATTCGTTTAAAGATTTCAACACTCCAGATATAGACAATATGCAATGCTACTATTTTAAGGCATATTTTGAGCAATTGAGAGGATTCCTTATTTAGGAGATATAGTCGTTAGCATAGTATTAGATACAGAATTTGACTTTTATCTTAATTGTTTCATATTGGATAGCCAAATAAATCTGTCACCTATCAGAATACAAAGGCAGATCACATTTCTTAAACCATATGAGAAGCCTGAACTAATTACCGTTTCCTTTGTTTTTACGAAGGCCCATTCCGTAACAGTATTTATAACCTTGAAAACGGAAGCCCATTACGGAATAAAGATTTATATAAAATCAAAATCTGATGAAATCTGTTCATAAAGATTTATTAGCCTTCCAAAATTTTCAATTATTGGTACTGGTATTTCAATTGAACAAAGTGCGCATTTTGTCATCTCTAACACACGCAACCGACAAGTGTTGCAAAGAATGCTAGAGGTTTTGCAAACAGATACAAAACCAATATGTTCTAAAATGTTTTACTGTAAGTTGCACCCATAGATTGCATGACAAGAACATGCACTGTACGCGCATGAAAGATTTAAAAACTATTCTCATTAATTATTGCTTGTGATTGTTATCACTCGTCAATGGATTCCGCCAGAAAGGCAGATGTGTTATAAACTAACCTTTGTTTAACTGTGATAATAAACACTTTGTCTTTGAGCGTAACTTTGTCATTCATATCATTTTACTGACGTTCAAAGCAGCAGACATGGATTATTACAAGGGAGTCAAAGTGCATTCAACAAACACTGTGACTTCTGTTGTGTATTCTGACCACATTAACCTCTGGATTAGCCTATGGCTTCAGTGGTAAACGAAGGCATCTACTTCACTTTTTCTTTCTAAACTGGGGAGTATGTTTTGAGGCTACACTACAAGGCAAAGAAGGAATTGGGTTAACCCTTAAATTCATGAATTTTTATTTTAGTCAAAAATAAATTGGAATTGATATCGAATAAAATAGGAAAAATACTAAGAAAATCTAAACGAAATTTTATTCCAATTTTTAAAAAAATAGTATTAACTTTTACAAAAAACGTGTGATGGGGAAATATGTAATAATAATTTTATGTAATAATATGTGCCTTATAAACTTGTCCACACAATTTTAAAACTTGGATAACGAATACATCAAAACAACAACAAACACAAAATCAAAAATTCGTAAACACAGATGATATCCACATCCTATACATCAACTCACGCAATAATGACGATTACATCGTTAGTGGTGTCACCACACTGAAAGTTTATAACCTATATACGTAAACAGTATGTACCCAATTGGTTACACTTTGCAGTGAGCTAAAATTTGTATTTTGATTTGATTTACATGACTAAGTATGAATATGCTGCCAAATGGCAACTACATGCATTAAAGGTTAAAATGATTTCAAGCATTTTTCAATACCATCACACAAACAGTGCTGCCCCAATCCTCCTGCTCCTTTGTTGATGTGAAAACATTGTCGCTCTAGATCATCTTATTTTACACATTGGCAGTCCATTCCATGTGGCAGAATTTTAAATGAAGATGCTTGTCTCAGTGATTTTTTTTTTTTTTTTTTTTTTTTTTTTTTTTTTTTTTGTGCATGGAAGAATTTTGCGTAGAGTCAAGGATTCCTAAGCTTTTTTCTTTCAGTCCGAGATTTGCCAAAGGTATAATTTAACTGGATCATTATCACTTGCCTCTCTGTTTTCACATATTCTGTAGAAACCGTTTCAGACATAAACACAAAGGTTCAGGTAGTTTCTTCTACTAAGCAGCCATAGCCTTTTTTGCGTTCATTTTCCAAAAGTAAGTTATACGGAAGTAATCAATGCACTTGATAACCATCGTATTACAACAGCCAGATTTAATGGATGTTTAGAAGCAAGTATTTGTGCACTAGGCGGTGCAATAATCTTAACACGCGTAAGCAGTTTATCTGCTGATAGCGTAATTTTAACTTAAAAAAATGTCAGCTTCGCGATGCAGCCAGTATTTATTCATTTTATACAGGAAATTGTAGTAAACTTTATGAGTCAGGGTACCGAATGTTAGTAAATCATATGGAGACAGATATTTTAATTATTTTTTGCATTGCTAGCCCAATAATACTGAGAGGAGAGAATATTTAGATTTGATTCTGGTGTGCTTTAATAACCTAAACTGGATAAAAGATAAATGTTGACTAAATAGTACAAAAAAAGAACACATAATAGTTTCACCTATGAAATATGTATTTATTGGGAACATTAAAGGTATAGTAGAAATTTAGATACGAACTTAGTTACAAGAAACCCAGATAAACCCAGTCACATAATGACATAACATAGAAGAACCTGGTAAGTGAACAAAGCAATCGAAGGAAGAGAAATCTTGAAAATCAAATGTGCTGGCTGCTTGGTCGATCTCGTGACTATGGCGCAAAACATATTCGCAAGTATGAAAATCGCAATTATATGAAGAAGCAAGAGTATTTGTTGATGAAAACTGTGGCCTCGAATCAGCGTGGAAAAATGTTAGCATACATGTCCTGCAGCCTTCACGCACGCGTACGAGTCTAACACTAAAGCGGGAAGAGAGAAAACGAAACTTCAAAACCCTTTCTATCTAAGTCAAGCAAGCGTCTGTTGCTATAGTTGAAATGGAATTGGGAGTGGAAATGTGATGGTTTCACAGATATTGCAATCATTGACTAAATTGGGATATCTGCAAACAGTATAATGGCTTAAACAAACAAGTGTGGCTTTAAGTACAATAACACGCCGAACAAACACTAATTCAGACCGAACCATCTAAACTAGTCCTGTGAAAATTTGAAATTATAACTCTGATTTTTGCTATTTGACTTCTGAATTAAGTATGGCTTTCTACTAGCGAATTTTGAGTTTCAAGTGTTATTCTTGACACGTGTATACATAAACATATAAATATATACGCTTATTGATATGTTAATTATTATTTATTCATTCATAATTTAAAATTATGAGAAGGCACTTTATACGTAAGTATGTATGTCCATTGCATTTTAAACATGGCAGTGGGTTGCTACGGAAGTATGATTTTCATTTCTCATAGTGCAACTCCTCTTCATAGACTGAACATTTCATTTAAAGAATGATAATGTTATCTCTATCACTGCATAGCATCCTGGTGAGTGGTAAAGAAATACGTGTTACCGTCGCTTCAAATGCAATATTTCAATCGAAACCCTAAAGAAAAAAGAAGAGTATAGATTATCATAACTCTTTCGAAGTAAACAGAGTGTTTCATTCACTCATGCAAGAACTCGAACTTACAGAAAAAAATATTGTCCTCTCTCGATACATAACGGAGAGTGATATAAACATGCATTTTCATCATCTCTTTTTATTTCAATATTTTATCATCATGTAAAACGCATTTTGGGAATATGTATCTGTACGGATCGTTACTTAAATGACATCCCAAACATCCAATACTCAGTACTTAAGAAAATTTGCTGGGATCAGAACAAATTTTTTTTCTGAGAAAAATGATCAGTGCGATTCGTAAGATTTATATTATACTTCAAAAATATTTCTTATGTTCTAAATTTAGCTTCTATCATGTATTTTCAATACGCTTCAGATTTTGTCTGTAGCGTAAACATTTCATACTGCATTAAATATTCTTTACATTTAGTGAAGCATTTTCTTTACTCAATAAATTTCTAATTCCTAAAGCAGTTTTGATCAGATCAAAAAATTATATGAATATTCCAAGATGATTTAAATATGCGTTGCTCAGAAATTTGTTAGGGTTATGAAGCAAAAACATAAAATAAATTCTAAAAGGTATTATTCTGTCAGTATGTTTTATTAAAAAAAAACTATTTTACTAACAGTTTTTTTTTCAACAAGCCTTTCATTCATTTTTTAACATTCTTTTAAGCCTTTTTTCATTTAAGCCTTTTGAACATTCTAATTTCTCACCTACGATTTTCTGCCAGAATGAGTTTCCAAGATTACGATTTATGCAAATGAGGTCGAAACGAGTATTTAACCTGAAGTCTGGGTCACTTCAGTAAGAGAGCGTGTTCTGCTTTCCTGCTGCGTTGTTGTTATTAGTCCAAACTTGCTGTTCTACAGCCGTATTTTATATGTGCCTGATAGTATACGTCGGTACTGTTTAAATAAAGACCAACTCAGCGAATTGATTCTGTGCAGCTTTGGCTGATTAATTTTGTTTGGTATTAGATTAGCTTTACATATTTTTTTGAGTTAAAGCCCAAGTAGATGCTTCTTGTACGCCCGAGAAGTGTCATCTGATAATTCATTTTGCGTTGGAATAAATGTTAATTTAAATTTTCTCCGGAGTGGATACTTACACTACAAGAACTTGGCGAATATTCTCTATACAGTTTTTCCGTATTCCAGCTTCCAAGGAACTCTAAGTTAGAGAGGATATTATTACAAATCTTTAAGTCTATGCACTAGATAGGTTTACTGTTATACGTTAGATCGTTATGTATGTATTTTTATAGAGTGTTGTTCTAAATGCTTTCTCTTTTAAATGCTTGTTCTAAATACAAAGCATATTACTTAACGTCAATACTTTTCTAAACCTGCGTACTATACGGGCACCTTGCTTTAATTTGTTCATTTTGCTTTATAGAAATTAATTTAATATATTAAGTAAACAAATTAATGCTTTCTATGATTTTTTTTTCTGTTCATTGTTTCTTTCTTCACAAACGTTTGTTCACATAGCAAGGAATTATTGCATTCTCCCGTGTGGACTGACATGGCGTAAATAGTTAACAGATCCATCTAGCAAGTGAAAAATCCATGCTTCATATCTCTATGAAAGCATATTTTAGTTCTCAAGCTTTCCAGCACTATACGCCTAAGTGATGCTCGAAATAAAAGTACTCCTATATGGAGTATTTTTATTTCGAGGCTCCTATATGGATAAGGATATAAAATGAGTTCAAACTAAAAAAAAAAAAAAAAATGACGGTTGTCACTATCTGGATGTGGTCGACTAAAGCCTCGTGAATCTTCCGAGTTACCTCTATGGGGACATAATATAAAAATTACAGCATCTCCCGTATATGCTGTCGTGATACACGTTGTTAACACGTACAGCTATCAAATGAAAGATAAGTGGTTCAAATTCTATCGAAGGTAAAGCTGTTTTCTCCCGTCTCAAGGCTTTGAAATCTTTAACGGTTTTTAACACATCATCATGTAAATCTTCTGAATGAGAAAAAATTAATGTGGGTTTTGTGTAATTGGAGAACAAATATTTATTAGAATCCTAGAATGAATCTCACATCCGGACGTAAATATTATAAACCAGTTTAAATCACAAAATAAGAAATACGAATGTAATCACTAATTATTGGGAAAATATATTTGGCTTACATACATGTTGACGTATATAGATTATTTCCTACAACAGTTAGATTTTATTTAAAAAAACTCAACAGAATGATTAGATTATGTAAGTTTAATGACAAAACTGTACTCAAATTCATTTCGATTTCCCATTTCCAAACTTCAGAAAATAATTTTTGTTCAGTTGCTACTATTTTAAAATTTCTTGTAGTTAAGAATCTTCTTTTTTATTGCTTTTCTTCTTCTATTCTACTTTAACAAACTCTCATATTTTCTAAAATTCTTCAGTAAGCATTGATTTCAAATTATGGGCAAAGACTTTTAATAATTTCGTCGAAAGTTTTAAACTCGGATGCGTTTTTAGAAATGTAAAAACGATAGCCATAGTTCACAGAAGACCAGAAGAAGCATACTAAGCGGTGATATAGCTTAGTAGATTCAAAGCATATGTTTATCAATAATTCTATTTATTGTTTACAGGTTAAAAGGTTAAAAGATCTTGTATAATATCCTAGCCTTTAAATCTACAGAATTCCTAGTTAGACGTTTTTTAAGTACGATAATTCTAGATGCAATAATATTCTAAATGCTTCTTTCATTTTATTTATAATTGAAAAATATCTGAATAAACTCTGTAGCTAATTTGATTTTCCACACAGATAAAACAGTATTTGCATTGCTCACGTAATTTCCCGTTTGTTTAAATGGGATGGAAAGTTTTGACAAAAGGAGAGTTTCCATTTTGTGCATTGTATGTGCTTTGCTTGGGAAATCTCCAAGCCACAGATGCACGTATTCCCGAACCTAGAACAAAGCTTTAAAGCAGAACTCTGTAAAAGGAATGATTTATCACTAAGCAAAAGCTTCTAAAAATTCTGTGTCGCACTTGTTATTATATGGTTGTGTTAAATCAGGATACATATCCAGTGTTTTTGAGTTTAGAATATAGCTTTCCTTAAAAATGCTTAGCGAATTCTTAAGTTCCTGTCTAAAAAATCTTTTGAATGCATAGAAAGGCCGAAATGTTGACTGAAGTTCATCTTGTTCCGATTTTCTGTTAAATTTATATGAAAAGAATTTAGATGCATTTTGTTATTAAAATATAAAGAAAGCTCACCTGCGTATATTTTACGTGCAAACGAACTGAAAGTAAAATAAGTCTTATCGCTTACTTACGACTATGCTCAAATGAAATTTGAAAGCAAAAACCTCAACATTGCTCTTCTCTAAAAATACTAATCCAAGTTTTTTTTTTCATTATCCGAAGTCTGGAAGTGAAATTGACTGCTGGCATTTTCACCACATGCTGAGCCTCAAACTCCTCGGGTGGTGAATAACTGCATTTCATAAACTTCTAGTATATTTTTCGTTTCCAAGAAATATTTAGAAAATACTTTTCAAAGTTGATTTTTAAAATTGCTACGTTATTTTGCAATATTATTTCAAAATTAATTGATTTTTCACAGTCTAAAATCATCCAGCAATTACATCAATATAACAAATCATTTTGAGGCAAATAATCAGTTATTTAAAGCAATTCGTTATCATGTATTTGGCGGAATTAAAAGGTTGTATTAGATTCCCTTCACATAAGAGGTGTTTTCAAACTTATAATCAACAGGATGTAAATTATTGGACGATTTGTTTTAGATTTCTGTCTTTCATTATGAGAAGTAGGGTTTAGATTTAACAAACGTAAGCAACATGACATTCAGTTGAACAATGACTCTCTAGCAATTTGCAATATAGTAGTATATTTAAAGCCAGTGTTGATTTTTCTACTGTCTTGTAATAAAAATATGTGTTAAAATTAACATATTTGTATTATCCAAAATATAATAAACTCAGAATGAGTACATTTTTCCTTTCTTTTTTCATATTTTTAGCATATCATATTATAGTTTTTTAATATGCTTTCATGCTCAGTATCCCTTAACTTGGAAAGATCTTTACATTTCAAATACAGGGTGGAACGCAAATGCCACACCCTGTGTTTTGTTTCTTATACAATTACTTATTATCGAAATATTAGGAAATGAATGCATAGTTAAGTCTGAGCTTGAAAAGTTAATTTAGGGTAGAATATGCTCAATGTGTCCACCATTTTATTTCACAAACTCTTGCAACCGAAACTTCGCGTTTGTCACAACTTTCCGATATATGTCTTCCGATATTATTGGAATAACTTCGGAATAATAGCTTTCAATGTCGCAGCATTTGCAGGCTTCCTTGCTAATACCTTATTCTTCAAAAAATCCAATAAAAATATTACCTATGGATTATTACTCAGGTTATGCGGGCCACTGTCTCCCACCTTTCTAACGTTCAGGAAACCGTTGTGACATTACACTCACATTGAACATCTCATACAGGAAAATTAAAAGCAATATTTGCAATATGTGGGCAAGCTTCGTCTTGTATGAGAGTTTCAGTGTGCAAAGGAAGACAGTTGCCATTTTCAGGTAGGAGCACACTTGGGGAGCGCCATCGATTCTTCTCCAACCTAGTCAATGGTTTCGATTGCTGACACAGTCTGCGACTGGTTTGTTTTCTAGGAACCAATCTATCGTGTGCACGAAAACGCCTTTGTACCTCCGCCAAACTCTTTGTTTCTTAAGCATTACAAATTTCACCATAACGTACAACCGGCCGTTATCTGCCATCTAGCAAACTTCTGTTTCGATGGAAATTACAGTTAGATACAGACTTCTCCTGATGCCTGCCGGATTTCCCATGAACAAAAGCATGAACTGCCGGAATTACCTTGAAACAATATGTGATTTTAAATTTCTATACATAATATTAAATTTTTTGGGGGATGCTTGAATGGTATGACCCTTCATGCGAAAATATGTTCTTTGTTAAATTGAATTCAGAAGGAAAGAGATATTTGATTCAGCATGGATTAGTAAGTAAAAAAATAGTTATTTATTATATTGTAAATGTTTGCAAGGATGAAAAGAACATTAAACAAAGAGCAGTGACCTGGCCTTCACAGAACCTCCCATAATATCAAATTTATATTCGCATTCGCGAAAGGGTATTCCGTATTAATATTTATAAGGTATTTCTCCCGCCTTCTTAGCATGCCTGCGTGGTGTAATAGTCAGCACACTTGACGAGTATTCGAGAGGTCCGAGGTTCGAGTTCCGACGAGAGCATTGCACATTTTTCATGTCTCCTGTTTCGAAATAACATAATGTCTCTAAGTGTAATGTGAAATGAAGTGACACAGAATAGATACACACAGTGTGAATATTTACCTGCGACCTGTGTCACTACATTTCCAGAAACATTTCAATATCTGTATAAAACAATTAAATGTACAACAGCTATGATTAAGTCAGTATAACCTACGTGGAAAGTGTAATTAATAACAACACTCTGTTGCGCTTGGTTAGAAACCAGGGTCTCGAAATTTTCAATACTTCACTATGATAAATTTAATTCATATGATTATATTTTCTATGTGCTGTCTATCCAGATTTAACAGTAATATTACATTATAGTTCGAATTACAGTATGTTACATTACAGTACGAATTTGAAAGTAGTTATGTAAAGGAATTTTATAAGTTTTTAAAGAAGTAAAATCTATTTATTCGAAAACCTGACAAGAAAATTTTGGCACTCGATTTCTTTAAAAACCCGACAATTTTTCTTCATTTTAAATATAGCATATATGTATCGTTATTTCTACTCTAAAACGAGCACTGTGGTTTAAGTGCCTCTAATACAAAACTATTCATTAGGGAGAAAAACAAACAGAGCTGAAAATTCTTGTCCTCGAAAAAAATTGAATTTGCTTTGTTGTCTTCCATAATTTCGATAATTTAGCGTTTAATTTGACTTTGTTTTTATTTTAAAATTGAGGACTAAAATAAACGCTTAAGAAATGTGATTAAAATTACAGAGGGAAACAGTTTTTATATATTTTACTGGTACTGTTAGTTAAACTACAGTCAGCATCGTAATAAGTTATAGATTCAAGGCTTCTATAACATTATCTTATAAAAACGATTGCGTGCACAAAAGAAGCCATCTAACTTTCCGAGCTGTTACTTAGTTTAATTAGCTCTCTGAATTTGGATTTTCGATTTTATTTAAACTACTTACATTTAATTTTTGATCATTACTAAAGGAGAGGAAAAACGATCGTCGAGCCTTTATACGCAGAAATAAAACGAAATAGAATATTTATCTCCAGTTCCGCATTCATCTTCTTAAAATAGAATTGCAGTTCTTTCTGAGCTTCAAACACTCCAAAGCGAATTCTGTAAATTAGTTTTGTCGAAATTTTTATTTTTCTGAACATTAATAAATACTCTGTTGCATTTTAAATTTCTTTCGAGATATTTGTAAAAGAGTAAGAAGATAATGAATGAGTACGCGCTGCCTTGCGTCCTACAACAAACCTTTTAGAAAATAGAAATAACACTGAAACAATAAAAGCTATGGAGACATTTTATGTAAAATCTGAAAGAACTTTCCAAATAAGGCAAACATAATTTATATGTTATAATCTATAACATATATATCTATAACATATAATATTATAGATAGATATTTCAGCGTTATTTTTCGACAATTTTCTCAGGTCACATGCTAAAATTATTTACTAAATAGTGTTTTAAAACTATAGCCTAACAAATGGAAACGGAATTTTATTTCGGAAAATCGTGAGAAATGCGTCAAATGCATTTTATTCTCCACTGCAGAACTTTGTTTGCAACAATTTATAATCCGATTATAAGGATTTTAGATGGGCTGATTAATTTGACTGCTACGCGACTCGAGTCGTCGTCGAGAGAGAACTAATATTCCCGAGAGTTTTTCGCTCAACATTTGCTAAAATTTTTAGACTGCATTTGTTGAGAGTCGTAAATAATTCTTTCACAACATTTCATTTGAATTGTATGCAAAAGGTATAAATGTTATGCAGGATGTATTGCGATTCATTTCGCTAAAAAGCTTGTGGTCTGGGAATTATTACCTGTTAAAAATAGATTAAAATGTGTTAAATGGACTGGTAGATGAAGTTTGATAGTAAACATCGATTATAAGTCTCTAAAAATTATATTGGTTTAAAGTTAAATTACGGAAAATTTCTTTTCGAGTTCTAAACTAGTTAATGAAAGATTCTTCATTACCATACCATTAAAAATGGAACAGTTACCGAATGAAACCGTTACCTATCGTGACATAGCTCATGATTTTGTCCATCCTTTATGTGGAGTTTAAAATTTCAGATTAGTTTCTGCCCGAAGTAACTCATGAATAAAATAAAGTTTTATATTAAAAAGTGTACTGGCATAATTTTCAAATATTCCATACTTGTTTTTTATTTAAAACGTGTATATACCAAGTCATCATAAAATGGTTCGGTTTATTTGATTATGGCAAAGAACGTGAAAGCTTCTTGTCTAACGGGAAGGATGCCTTCGTAGGCGACTTTCTAAGGGGAAGTGGCTCGCATACACCTTACACATGGGCAAAACCATGAAAACGCCTATGCAGAGAGCCAGTTCGCCATTCGAACCTCGAACCAAGCTACCAGTGTTCAGTGACTTTACCGTTCGCCGCTGGTGGGCTTCATCATGAAATGTAAAAGAATTATATTTTATTGCTTATTTAAAAGGAACTATTGAAACGGCCATGGTTTCACAAAGCAAATCTCCTTCTGCCTTGTTCTTATAATATAGTAGGATCTATAAAAAACCATGTTAGCTGCAAGATGGTTTGTTTGAATAAGAAAGTATATTTTAATGCATTATTTGCAGTAGCAACGCTCATATTTCTTAGGTTTCTTTCAGGATTTCATTCAGGGAATATAATTAATTGTGAGTGTGGTCAGCCAGGTTTATTTTGAACAAATTAAAAAACTTTCGTTCTAAAAACGGGTTGTTGTAAATGCAAAACTTTTGTATATATTATTTGAATTAATTTATAAAAAGTAAAGAATCATCGTTAAACTACTAGTAAAAAGGTCTTCTTAATTAGCAATTCTTTCAATTATGAGGTCTCCAAAATAATTATTAGCTTTTATGTTGTTCTCAAAACACAAATGCAATTATTAAAGCACAAAAATTTTAGAGAGAAAGAATTCATAATTATTTTAAAACATACTGAAACAGTGTTTAAAGGTTTATTTATTAAATGTCTTTAACATTTTATTCGAATAATTTAGAAATTCCCAGTTCCTGTTAGGAGTGACTCCCTCTAATATGATCCATTATTCTTTACCATTCATAAACAAATCATCAATATGTCTTTAAACGCTATTTCTATGGTTTTCCCCTATTTCCGTAAATTTAAATACTAACTATTAAGACCACTTTTTACTCTGTTTCTCTAGAAAGCAGTTTTTTTTTTTTTTCTGAATAAAAGCATGTTTTATCTTCCTTTCCGTTTAATCAGAGATATTCGATTTTACCAGTATGCTGGCATCGGAACACCTATGAAGAATTTTAAAGACGATAAATTTGATAGAATAATCAGTTTTTTTAATTGAATACCTCCATTGAACTGTTACTGATGCAGCTTGAACGAAAAGTATACTAAAGTTCTCCGGTGACTGAACCGGGCCGAATTGAAAGTTACCGGTGACTGAAATGCTCCGTACGTAAAGTATACTGTCAGGCACCAATGACTGAGTGCTTAATGTGTTAAGTGTAAATTGCGTATTTGTTTTTCTGCTCTTTATCTAAACTCTTGCATCGTTCGGCTCTTTATGAAACTATTTCTGCAAGAAATCATTGTCTTTCAATTCAGAGTCATAAAAGCGTTTTACTTTAATTTTAATTTTTTTTCTTTGCATTTGCCTGTATTTTGTTAATTGCTGAACTTGCCCTAAAATAGGCCTATTTGATTCTGTCTTTCCACTTAAATCGGACCCTGAGACCATTCAATCAAATTGTACATATTTCAAATTTGGCAGTGGAACCTACACCGATTAAGCTCAAAATTACATTGCTAAAATATGTACCACAAACTCTTGAAATGTAATTTTATATTTCCTGTCCTATTTAGCTGCAGGGTGGCAAATGTAAAGATTATAAATTGACATTTCAATCCAGCTTCCATAACCTGAAAAGTAACATTCTTAAAGCCCTGGTATTTAGTGTATATTCCAAACAGGGAAGTAAAAATGAAACAAACTTATGTGACTTGACCGAAAATATTTTTCTTCCCATGCATTATTAACATCTGTGGACTCCTTCTCTAAAATGGTAATTCTGTTTTACTATGAACATTTCCAAATGGTAGCACATAGTAGAATAAAGACTGCGCAAAGTATCCCTTATTATATTAAATATAAACTATGTTGTTTGACAGCATATTCCAAATTATTACTAAGATATAATAATAATCAAGGTTACAATATCCTGGAGTAGTGGCGTATATAGTTAATCGCATAGACTGAAGATAAACAAAAAGGAAAGGTTGCATTTTGAGAAAACTAAAAAACCATAAACGAAATGCCAATAAATATGCGAATATTCGCAAGCTCTTAAAATTTCCGCTACTTTTCGCACTGTGATAAATGTTTTTCTACGCTTACAGATAATTTCGAAAACTCCACTGATTATGTAACGAGAAGCAAAATAAATTACAAGCCACGCATTCTTAACAAAAGGAAAATTTTAAATTTTGCAAAAGAAAAACAAAAAGCAAAGAATGATGTAACAAATACAATTGAGACATGCAATCTCCCAGAAACGTTTTAAATAACAAAATACAAATTTTCAACGTTACAGTTCATAACATACAGAAAGTCACATTCTGGTAGCATACGTAAAATATGTAATTAATGAATGCTTTTCAATTGTTAGTTTGAGCATTTACTGTAGAACGTATTTAAATTAGCCTTTGTAGTATACGTTTATACAGATACTAAAAATAAGACTAAGTGTTCATTTTAATTTACCAGAACTGATTGCGACCAGAAGAAAGGCTGAGATCAAAAGCAATTTCCATTCAATACTTCGGAGAAGCAGTACTTTTCCAATTCGCGATCTTTGTCTGGCATGATGAAAATCAAAGTTTGCATCCTTTTTAAATAATAAATCCGTTTTAAATAGCAAAATACAAATTTTCAACGTTACAGTTCATAGCATACAGAAAGTCACATTCTGGTAGCAGACGTAAAATATGTAATTAATGAATGCATTTCAATTGTTAGTTTGAGCATTTACTGAAGAAGGTATTTAAATTAGTCTTTGTAGTATACGTTTATACAGATACTAAAAATAAGACTACGTGTTCATTTTTAATTTACCAGAACTGATTGCGGCCAGAAGAAAGACTGAGATCAAAAGCAATTTCCATTCAACACTTCGGAGAAGCAGTACTTTTCCAATTCGCGATCCTTGCCTGGCATGATGAAAATTTGCATCCTTTCGACAAAGGCATAAGATTTTTCATTTACCTTTCAAATCAAGAAAGCGCATTGCTCATTAATGAAACGAAGTGAATCTCTGAGAAAATAAATTTATCTATATCACTTAATAAAAATTTAGTAAATGCGTTTATTTATACTACAGATTCATCAAATAAAATATCCTACAAACAGCATATAATTTCTAATTCAGAAGTCAAACAACAAAAATCAGCGTTATATTTACAAAATTACTGTACAAAAAATAATGTGAAAATTTTGTAAATATAACGCTGATTTTTGTTGTTTGACTTGTGAATTAGTATTTATTCGGCGTGTTATTGTGTCTTAAGCATATAATTTGTCGAATGAAATATTTTTAACTCTCCTTTTCATGCACATTATAGTATCTATCAAAAATAAAATCTGATGATAATCATAAAAAGTTGTTATAGTAACGGTTAGGTTACTTGAATAAGGCTAAACTCCATAGGGCTATTTTGTTAGGAAGAGGGACGGCTTCATGCAGGAATTTCTAACATAAACTACTCACTTAACATATGAGGAAAACCATGAAAATTTAACCATGCAGCCAGCCCGTTCTCCTAGACTTGAACCCAGTTCGAGCTACCTATATTCAGCGGTTTTAACCACTTGGACATGATAGGGAAATTTTACAGTAACATACACAATGTAATTCTCTCGTTCTCATTATACATGTACACTCTTAGACAAAAAAAAAAAAAAAAAAAAAAAAAAAAAAAAAAGGCCGCACCAAGAAGGCGTTATCGGAATGGGAAGAAAATCGGTAGAAGTCATGTACATTTACAGAAAAACAAATGATTGCAGTTTGATAAAAATTTGATGATTTACTGAAGTGATAGAACTTTACAAAGTGAAAAAGTCAGTAACGCGTTTGTCCACCTCTAGTCCTTATGCAAGCAGTTATTCGTCTTGGCATCGATTGATAGAGATTGTGGATGGCCTGCTGAGGGATATCGTACAAAATTCTGTCCAACTGGTGCGTTAGATCGTCAACATCCCGAGCTGGTTAAAGGGTACTGCCCATAATTCTCCAAACGTGCTCAATAGGAGAGAGATCCGGCGAACTTGCTGGCCAAGGTAATGTTCGGCAAGCACTAAGGCAAACAGTAAAAACATGTGCAATGTAGGGGCGGGCATTATCTTGCTGAAAGGTAAGCCTAGGGTGGCGTGACAGGAAGGACAACACAACGGGCCTTAGAACTTTGGCGACGTACCGCTGTGCTGTAAGGTTGCGACGGATGACAACCAAAGGGGTTCTACTATGAAATGAAATGGCACCCCAGACCATCACTCCTGGTTGTCGGCATGTCTGCCGGAAGATAGTCAGGTTGGCATCACACCGCTGTCCGGGGCGTCTCCAGACTCGCCTTCGCAGGTCATCGAGGCTCAGTTCAAAGCGGAACTAATCACTGAAGACTATTCTACTCCAGTCAGAGCCATTCGAGTGCGAATGAGCCTGACACCACTGCAAACGGGCTTGACGTTGTACAGAGGTCAATGGTAGTCGGCGCAAAGAGGGCCGTGACCTCGGCTCCCTTTCTGTGAGCCGTTTCTGAATGGCCCTTGCGGTCCCTGAAGCACTAGTTGTACGTTCTGTCGTTTCTCTAAGCCTACCGCTTCGTTCTTGACGCTGTGTGCGGCCGTGTTCACCCATTCCTGCCAATATCGTCTAATAATGGCATCACTCCTGCTCAAATGTCGATCTATTCGCCGATAAGATCAACCGGCTTCTTTGAGTCCAACTAGACGACCTCTCTAAAATTCTGATTTCTGCGCATATCGTTCGCGCACCTGTATGCGACACATAGTTACTGTCTACCAGAGTACACGGAATGAAATTCGTGAAGAATTTATGACCTGGAATCGTAATTTCTCGTCTTAAATATCCTGCCAATATTGCAGATCAGATACGCTGTAGCGACAACCGTTCATTCATTGGCAGTCAAAATGTAAAATTTTGCATTTTCCGTCGAAACCTGTATGCATATCAGTTTGCTTTATAACTTCTCGGTGCGTGGAGTTTTTTTTTTTTTTTTGTCTAAGAGTGTATATTCGAACAGTAATGCATTTTTCAATAATTCAATACATTTTAAGGTATGCCATTTTACATTCAAAACAGAAATTCAGAAAGAAACATTGAAGTCTTCAAAATTCCGTTTTCCAGAAGATTTTTCTTTTTATTAGCAATAAATGTTTAGTTTTAGTAGTTGGCGATAGCCGGTGTTATTTTTATTTATTTAACGGTAAAATTGATATGTTAGCCCATTATCTGAAATTATCAGATTTTGAGTATCTCTATTTAATTATATGCGTCCTCCTCGATGAGAGGGAGCATTATGAACAGTTTCTATTGTTAATGATATTTTTTATCTGTTTTTAACTAATTTGTTTCCTTCTGGTATTTTCTTCACTATACAAAAACTCTTGATTTGCTACCTTAGTATGAAGATTATTTTACTCTCGATAACATATATCGAGAGTAAAATAACTGATAATAATTACAATCGATCTACATTTATATATTTTCAACGATGCAAAATTCTCATATAGTATGAAGCATTATAATATTTATCATTTTAAAACTCATTTTTGAATGATATCAAAGTTTATTCAGTATTGTGGCTTATAGCGCGTATCGGTTATTTCAGTTTCTTCATTCACTTGAAATTTCGTATTCAATATATATCCATAACAGCTCTCGAAATTTGAAATGGTAACAGGAGGGTATTTTTGGCTAAATTGAAATATTAAAAGGATGAAAATTTTATCTAGTATATTGGATTTTATATTCTACGATATAATTTATTAGTAAAGTTATTTTCATTCAACATGCATTATTTGAAAATATGCTTCAATCTGTTTTAGGAATATTTAGATTATATCAGTATTCAATTCTAAAACACTCAATGTCCAACACAAAGTTTTTAAATTACCAAGCGGGTATTAACGCTCATCTTAATTTCCCCAATTTTAGTTTTAAATTTATAAGTGCACTAACTATGCATAGATAGCAAACATCAATGTGAAATACAAAATAATTTACGATTAAATGGGAAGTATTAATGTTTTATTTATTACAACTTACTTTTAATTTCAGCAATGTTAATTCAAAAGAATGTATCCCATTTTGCTTTAGAGGTATTAACACTAGTTCTGCCAAAATACGTTTATACATAAAATTAGGGAGTTAAACAAGAGAAAGTAATGCAATAAAATTAATTATATCTTCCTCTTTATTTCGTGATTAGAATAAATGGCATTTTTTAATTAAAATAAAATATAAATATGCTCATACAGTTAGTCTTTTAATCTGTAGGTACATAATAATTTCATTAGCCATATTCAATTATCGTTGCCGTTATTTTGAAATTTGTAAACTGGTTATGAACTGTAAGAACAGCTGAGATGATAAAGAAAGCATATCCTTTTAGTCTTCTTTCGCAAAGCAAGTATCTAGATTTAAATGTAAAGTAATGAAAGTTACATATAAAAAAATAAATGGAATATATATAACGCACATAGATAGATGGATAAATAAGTAAATAGCGAGATAGATAGATAGATACAAATCTATACATAGACCTTTCTCTGTCCCTCTCTTTCTGTCTATATATATATATATAAATATTGTATGAACTTAAATCCATTTAGTGCGAATACAAGTTATTATTACTTGCGCAATTGCTGCAAAGTTAGTTAATAATAATTTATTTCCTAAACCGTATTGATTAATTGATTATATTATCTCCTAAGTTTAATTAAAGTAGAATTATTTTAAAAGTGTGCATCCATACTGGTAAGTTATATTTTGAAAGATGTTTTGAAGTAATTTGAAAGCAAAATGTTAATAATGTTTTAACGGGGACTGGAGTTAAATCATCACGAAGAATAATATTACAATTGTAAAAGTAAAAATTAAAACATGTAATTATTGTCATTGATCGGAAATTAGTTGACTTTTCAAGGGGAACAAACCAACTCCCGTTCAATGATCAATAATTGATAGAAATACGTAAATATGAAAGTGTTTCGTCTTTACTCGAGTTATAAATTAAAGCCAAACCGGCAATTCTAGTCAGGCCAAATATTTCCGCGAATAGTTGTTACTCAAAGAACTGATTCTCATGAAGCATTTTAGTCAATTCAATTTGGAATGTACAGACAGATAAGTAGATAGATAGATAGATATAGATCTGTAAATATACGCGCACATTTATATAATTTATATTTTGTTTAACACTTTGACTGCCGTGAGGGTAACCAGTGGCTGGCACTCGACTTGGCTACATACTTTCGGGGGCCACTGGTGAGCGGCGACGCGACCATTATTAAAAATACGCAATTAGAGTAATTCTAGTTCACTGAATAAGATTAAGAAATCAGTGTAGTTGTTTAGCAGGTGAAGCGCAAGAGTTTCAGACAACTGATAATCTCAAAAATTGTTTACAGCGCTTCTGGGGTCACCGGTGACCCACCACCCCGAAAAATACATTAAACACAATTATATAACTCACCTTATCTTGTGTAGATAATAATTCAACATAACATGCATCGCATTATCAAAAACTTCTTGTTGGCGTCATGGGCAAACTAAGTAAAATGCGCGGGGCCGTCAACGTGTTATTTATATATATATATATATATATATATATATATATATATATATATACCAGGTGTGACACAAAAACACGAGACTGGTCCAATAAACAATTGTACTTACAGAATCAGTTCTCCGTGACATTATCACCTTCAAAGAGTTCCCTTCAGCACTCACACACTTCTGCATTCGGTGCTGCCATTGCTGGCAAAAGTTCTGGAACGAGGTTTTGGAAGGCGAATCAGGAGATTCTCCGATTTTGCGTGAACCTCTTCAGCTGAGGTAAAATTAGTTCTCTTTAAGTAAGATTTAACTTTAGGAAATAAAAACGTCATATGGAGCCAAATCAGGTGAATAAGGAAGATGCCCCATCGCAGGAATTTTTTTGCTGGTCAGAAAACTGCTGGACAGATAGGGCCGTGTGAGCGGATGCATTGTCCTGGTGCAACAGTAATCCATCACTCCACAACTATGGCCTATTTTCCTAATTTTTCATGAGTCTTTTTAATGATTCAATGGAATAGTATTTATTAACAGTCTAGTTACTCTAAAGCCATTTAACCATGATGCACGTTTATCATCTTCCACACTGTCCCTTCCCTCTAAAACCCGCTTATGCCATTCAAACACACATGCATGACACAAAGTTTCATCTCCATAAGCCTCGATTAACATTTGAAATGTTTCCTCCGTGGCTAATTTAAGTTTCACAAGAAACTTGATGTTGATTCGCTGTTCGGTTTTTACATTAGACATTTTACCGGCAGAGTACAGTTGCGCGTGTTCACTCAATGACGCAGTGCTCCATACTGGCGTGGTCGGTTAAGTTGAAACATGGATAAAGATGGTGTGTGGCATAACGTCACCAAAACAGTTGTTGCCAACTCCACTCTGTTTTCAAGCTACACACTTAGTCTCGTTTTTTTGTGTCATATATATATATATAGAGAGAGAGAGAAAGAGAGAGGTAAGCGGTAGACATATAGAGGGATAGATAGATAGATAAGATTGAGTTCAAAACGATTATAAACAATGATTATCCTATACGAAAAAAAGGGTGTTAGGCATATTTAAGTTGTTCGTAATATTAAAAAGGAAAATTTAGTTTAGTCAATATTGAAAATTTAAGCTTTTTGTTTGGGAAGTTGAAATTTGCTAAAATAGTGTTGAAATCATTATAATTAAAAAAAAGTAATGAAAAAAGTAACAATGTAAAAAATGAAAATTAATCACTTTTTCAAACAGAAAGATTAATATTAAATAAAATAAAAATTAAAAAATTCCTGCTCTTGAGCTGCAAATTATTGAATTTTAAGTAATTATGAAGTACATTTAACCCTTTTTTAAAAAAATATACATGTATATATATATATATATTTATATATATGTTTCATTACATATATATATATATGTAATGAAACTGTGGTTGGATGACACGACATGAATGTTTTGATCGTGAATGCGGTGCAAACTTGCATTAAAATTTCCGATGAAACGGGACTTTTCCCATGATTCACTGTGAACATAGAATAACAAATACATATAGATTTCTTCATAATTAGAAGTGGCCGTAGAAAGTAATGACAGAACACTTTTGGAGGCACTGAAATAAGAACTTTCTTCAAGGACTTTGTAAGGATCTTAAGTTTTACTAACGTTTATTTTATTTTAAATCTTTACTATCACTTCTTATTTTCTACTTCCGACCAGAATTATAAGCGTTAATGTATTTATGCAAAGTTTGTCTTGCGAACGCCAAGTATTTAAGTTGTGGCTTTTTGCCAAGCGAGAGAGAGGAAGCAGTTAGTCGAAGCAGGCCGCTTACCTTAGAAGTTTTACTCATTTGCTGGTTGCCTTCCAGGCCAGAGGTTTTAATCCTCTTGATAATTTTTAAACGTATTGTAGTGTTCACAGTTCTCTGTACTACATACGGCTTCCTGTTAATATAAGGCCAATCTTCCACGTTTATTATTTTAAAGTTAAATTAGAGTTTAGTTTTATTTTTATATTTTTTACGTTTAGACCACGAGTAGTGGGTCTGTGTATTCCGAAGTACGGAAGTTATTGTAAATAGAGAAAAATAAAGGGTTTTGTATACCCTTCTTGTGTATCCTGTCTACTTCCCACAGTGATTGAACATAGCTTTAGTAAGCTCTCTGTTCCGAGTCAGGTCCTTGCATGTTCCCGAAGAAAGTAAGACGGAACATTGAACCTCATAACTTCTTCAACAAACTTTTCCATTTAGGACTTTTTCTTAGGGCTTTTAAAATTGGCAGAGTGGTCTTATTCCTAAAACAGGGTCGAGACCCACATAATCCTGCATCATACAGACCCATATGCTTACTCTCTGCATTGGGTAATGTATATGAAAGAATAATTGTTTTACGCTTAAAACATCATTTGCATGTGCAAAACGTTTTGTCTGATAATCAGTTTAGTTTTCGACCTGGTAGATCCACTGTTCAGGTATTGTCAAAGATTGTTAATGATTTGCAATCTAATAGAATCAGTGGTCACCACAGCGCTTTCATTAGTATTGATCTTCAAAATGCTTTTGATACGCTGTGGTGGCCAGCAATTCTGGAATCATTAAGAAAAGCTCATTGCCCTAAGAATATATTCTTGGTATTTAGAAGTTATCTATCTGAACGAAAATTAATGTATTTAACTAACCGGGAAGTAATAACCAAGATACAAAATCGTGGCTGTCCCCAGGGTTCCTGTGCTGTCCCTGATTTGTGGAATGTAACATTTAATTATGTTCTATCCTCCACTTGACCAGCACATACCCGTTTATATGCTTATGCTGATGACACAGCTTTTGTTGTCACAGGGCGAACAAGAGATGAACTGCAAATTAACTCCACAGAAACTTGTAATCTTTTTTATGAGTTATGTAATAATATCAAACTTACAATTTCCTCTTCAAAGTCAACCATTCTCCTTGTCCCAAAGAAAGGAAAATCTTTAAATCGACGACCGAGAATTACAATAAATGGTACCGGAATTGGTATTAAAAGGCAGCTCAAATTTCTCGGTATAGTATTTGATGAGAAATTAAATTGGATTTTGCATCTGCAGGAATTGAAAAGAAGAACAACTATCATTGCAACTAATTTTCGCCGTATGTATGGACACAACTGGGGTATTAGTCCGTACATACAAAAAATATTATATCAAACTGTAATCGAGAAGATGGTTATATATGCAGCTGCAGTCTGGGCCGACCCTATGCAGGGTCGTAAGGCCAGACTATTGCAAAGCTTACAACGACCCTTTGTATTACAGATTACCCGCGCTTTTTGTACAACTTCTTCTAATGCCTTGACTGTGCTTGCAGGCATTATTCCATTGCCTCTACGCACTCTACAGGAGGCAGCTTATCAAATAGTTCGCCAATTGCAGCAATCTGTAAATTTTCATGATGACATATTTCTTCCAACCAACTATGAAAAGCAAACACAGCATTTGGATAATCATCCTGCTCAACAAGGATATGGACTCAATGTCTTTTTGAAATGTGACAATTTGCCACAACTACCTCACTTACAGATATTCACTGATGGTTCGAAAATTGAGCAACAAACTGGTTGTGCCCTTGTGGCTTATCACAATGAAGACCAAATATTTAAATGGTTAGGACATCTTACTGCTGAAAACAGCGTTTTTCAAGCAGAAGCGATGGCTATTCTTAAAGCTGTTTAATATCTTAAACAAACCGGCGAGATGGAAGGTATAATAATAACGGATAGCTTTTCATCTCTTTTTGCAATTAAAAATCCAAGGCATTCTTCGCCTATTATCTCTGCCATTCAGCAGGAATTGCACATGTCCGGAAATTCTAAAATACTGATGGCCTGGACAAAAGGTCATGCAGATAACATTGGCAATATCCAAGCAGACTTCTTTGCAAAAATAGCTGCCCAAAAAAGTATTGATCATATTGGTGAAATTGAAAACCTAATGGTAAAACGGCCAATTTCGTATTTTAAAAAGGAAATTTTACTCAAGACTATTTCTGCGTGGCAAACAAACTGGGATGACTCCGACACAGGTCGTCGTACTTATTTTCATATTTCATATGTTGATATACATAGACAGGTTACCAATCATCATTTGGTACGTTATATTACAGGGCATGGACCCTATCCAGTTTACTATTATCGACATGGGATTTCAAATACTGATATGTGTGTATGTGGTGAACTTGGAAATCCTGAACATTATGTGACTCAGTGTCCTATTACACAAGATTATCACATTCCCATACCAAATACTAACACTCGTGCATTTTGTAAGTTTTTAATTAAACAAAAATACTTAGTTAAAAAACTGATCAAAATTATGGAAATACTTCATTCCTATGGTACTGACTTGTGCTTGGTAACATAATTTACAATTTTATTATATTGTACGCATACATGTTAGTGTTAATCTACTATTCCCATATGTCAACTTATCACATGCTTGGATTGGTATTTGTCTCATTGAATCTTCGTTGAATTTTGTTCAATAAGAATGTTTACATATATATATATATATATATATTATTTATCTTTGTTAGAAGTACCTTTTGATATATGCATTTACTTTTCTATTAATATCTGGATTATTTTAGTATTTGAATTTGTATTGTATAGATCTTATCGATTGTATTGGGTTGTTTTCTCGATATGTCTTTAACTTGTTATGCATTTATAATTATATCAGTATATATCTACTGACTGTATTTGAATATGCATTGCATAGATATTTTAAGAATAACATTTTGCTTTTGTATTGGTCATATGTTCGGATTTTTATTTGAGTTTATTATTATAATTATATTTTAATACTGTTGGTATTTAAATTGCAATACCATTCTGTTGTACGAATATGACTTTCTTTTGTATAGTATATCTATATCTAACATTGTATACTACTACTCTTTAACTTTATGTTTTGCATTGATATGCATAGTCCTTTAACTTAGTATTGTTTTGCACTGATGGTTCATGAAATATTAACATTTGTAATTACATACTCGTGTTTGCATTATATTGTACTGTTGGGCTTGTATTGTATTATACAGTCTATTTATATTTACAATCTCATTATGTACCAATTAATCATTGTATTATAATTGTCAGAGAATTTCAGTATTGTTATCATATGTACTAATATTTGAAGCAGTAGTCCTTTAACTTACTATTATTTTGCACTTATGGTTCACGAAATATTTGCATTTGTAATTATATCTTACTTTTTACATTGATATTGTACTATTGGACTTGTATTATGCAGTATATTTATAATTGCAATTTCATTATGTACCAATTGCACGTTGTATTATAATCGTCAGAGAATCTCAGTATTTGCTATCATATGTACTAATGCCCGGACGGTTGGGTGAGCGTTGTGTGGAGGGCGCTTTTGGTCAGTTTGACTGCCCTCTGGATGGTCCGAGCGTTGGGCCTCGGCTTTTGGTGCTGGGCGCAAATGTGGCTCCTACACATTGGCTCTAGACAGTGGTGGGCACGGTGCAATACCGATTAACCATTATGGTAAAGGGACAGTGCCCGTGCTCCCCGTTACCTACCTACCTACTTGATGCTTAAAGCGTCCATCCATGTTTGAAGAAGAAGCAGTCGAGCTGGATTAAATTTCCTTTTTTATTTAAATTCTCATTTTGTGGCCACAATTCACTTGGCACTCTACTCGTGCCTATTAAAGAACATTTACAATTTTTATATTATTGCCATAGAAGCCAATATAGCAGCACACACATGATTGCAGAAAGACGTCTAGCCAAGAGGAAAGCACAAGCAAAAGTGACGCATCAGTTCATAGTAAAAAGAGAAGGAGTCAAAAGTTTTAGTTTTTAGTTTTGGTTTACAATTCGGTAATTGGTTAAGAGGCATCTGCATTAAGGGTTACGTAAGATCGCATGATTAATTTGAATGACGCAGTTTAGACTTACAGTGCTATTTTTAGGACAGAGCGTTGAAGTTTTCAAATGAAATAAAAATTAAAAGAGGTTATAATGAATTAAATTTAGAAGTTTGCTTTCATATTTTTTATCTTACATATATATATATATAATTTTATAGTGAATTGCAGTTTGATTATTTCATAGGCAATGATAAGAAAATATTATTGTAATGGGATGTTTTTGAATAGTAAAGTAAAATACTAAATAAATGAGAGAATTTTAAAATTCTATAACATAGTAAATGTCGTACAAATTGTAGAAAGCAAAAGGTGCAATATGTATTAAATTTAAAGAAAAATTTTAAAATAATTAATAAAAATGTTATTCAATTACGATAAAATTTTTACCAATTAGAATTACACATATATATTTTTATTATACACATATATTTATTTTTACGGAATTTTTTGTAACTCGTGTTCCATTTGATTTCGGCTGGAACTATGTTAATGGAATTCAGTTTTTTGAAGAGTTAAGTAATACTTCTAATGTGAGTGAACAGTTACGCATATACCACTATTTTTCACAACAAATATAATTTGCGGGGGGAAATACCTCATATTTTGTATGAGCACTATACGAGATATGGCAGATATTCATTTTCATGTATCATGATTAATACTATGAAGAATCTCATTTCGAAATTTATGAGAATAAACCAGTAGTATGCAAGGTGTTGCTGAGTTTGACAAAACATTTAAAAATAACCAGAAATAAATAAATAATTTTTTATAATATATATCCTTTACATTTAAGTTAATGGCCCATGAGAAAGAAGACAAATTAGTTGTTTATCAAAAACAATTTCCGAAGAAATAATGTAAAAAAAAAATTAAGTTTACCTTGATTTGTTAGGCATAAGGCAAATTTACTTGTTTAATACAAAATTACTCAGCTATTTATTTAGCTTAGAAAATTCAGTTTCCTGTGTTCAGATCAATAATTTCCTAACTCGAGACGGAGTGAAATTTAAAATAATGTTGATTAAATAATCATATTAAAATTTTTAATATTAAAATTAAAATTGTTGCTCAATAGCGAAATTATCCCAGTAAGCTGCATGAGGTTCAGCAAAAAACAAAATACAGCTTAAATTGGAGTGCTTAAAATTCAACCTTAGGCAGCTCCAGAAAAGCTCTGTGCAAGTCAAGGAAGTCTTCATGAAAATTTGTACTTTCTCTAAATATGCATAAAATAGGGTAATTCTGAAAATGAATTTTATCTAATTTGAAAACCTATTCAGTGAGCAATTTGTTATTATTTTTCTGAAGAAATAAGTACCATTCTTTTAAGTTTAAAGGTTTACCTTGGAATTTCAGCTTACGGGCTGATATTAAGGTGATATTTAAGAATACATATTTTCAAAAGTACCATTAATTTTTTTTTTAATTTCGTTTATTTTAAAATTCTTATATACTTGTAGAAACACCATTTATTTTCTGAATAAATATGTAACAATTATTTTACTACTCTATAATTCTAGTTTATTATCCTCCCTTCCTGGAAAAATATGACTCGAGACTTCAGTTGAACTGGTGACGTTCAACTGAAATTTATTATATTCGATGCGATGAGATCAATAATTTCAGTTTTTATTCAGAAATAAAACTTGCCACTATAATGATGCCAACATATGCTAAATGATCCAGAAAATGACTATACATTTTCTAATCGATAGTTCCAAATGAGGATAAATTATGCCACCCTGGGCCAAAATAGGAGACCAACGATCAGTAACCTCATTGGAGTACCATAATTTACGTGGGTGAACGCATCTATTAACACATATTTGAGATAGCGTACAAGAGGAAAATATTACTTTCCTTTGCGACATCATTTTCCAGCAACTCAAATGACTTCCATTACTATATTCCATTTGCTTTAGAGCACCGCAATTAAATTATGATTTCCTTTGCTAAAATAAGATAATATTGAAATAAAGATAAATATCAAATATTGAAACATATTGTTCCCTAGTGATTTTACTATACGCGACTTATGTAAGATATCTTACACTCAGCTAATATTTACTGGAATTTTTCCAATTCCGATAATGCTCTACATTGTTTGGGATGGACTTTCAGGGGGATAAATGTTCATTAGCCTTCAAAAGTACAATAACGGAACTCTGAGAGCGCGTTCTTTACAAATCATTACATGATAGATGCTTACAACCCATGTAAATGTCACTCGAATGTCATAGCTCACATGAAAAGAAATTTCACCGCAAATTCATTTTGAACGTAAAGATGTTCCATTTGTAATACTCTGCATGCATGGATACGTAAAGAAACAATTATTTCTTTTGTTTGAATAGATAGATTCAAATCTACTTTCAGAATGTACAAATAGTACACTTTTATAAAATTACCTGAAATTTTTTTTAACATCATAAGAAATTAGTTTACGTGAAGTCTACCAAAAGCAAATTACTTAATGGTCTTAGTGCCATATGGCTAAAAATGAGAAGCCTTCTTGTCATTGCTCAACGATTAGAGCGTTTGTTCCCGCCCACGTGGTTGACATAAGCTGTAATATGCGAAAAGTAATGTATCGATGATTTACTGACAATTTGTACAGCAAAGTAACTTTTCTTTAGGAATTTAATATTTTAACATGTTAAAGTTGAAATATAAATATTAGTTCGATATAGTAAACTTTTAAGATTTTTTTCTTGTAAGTGAATAACCTTTCTTCTGCAAAAGTAAATCTTAAATTTGCATTATTCTGTTTTAGCTTCAGGTATTACATATTCCAAAGATAATCATTAAATAGTATTAATTATTATACTCAAGTTATATGTGTATAGTTAAAAAATATTCGTTGCAATTATCAGAATAAAAACGTCAATTTAATTACGGTAAATTTACGAAACACGTGAAAAAATATTTGTAGATATGGTTAATTTTGATTATTATAATAATGTACCCAATTTATAGTATATGTTTAAAAATCTGATACAGGTTTTTTACATTACGGGGTCATTATCATGAAGTTCATATTCCAGAAATTTTATTTATGATCGCGAAAGTGAAATTCAGTGTTCCAGATTCTTCATGAATATTTTTAGAATAAAACCGCTTTCTTTTACTTCTTATTGGAAGCATCACATCGTTTGTGTTACTCTCATTTAGAGAAACGACCAGCAACTTCGATCATTTCCAACACGTGGAGCAAGACAGTAACAGGAACTTGTATTTATAATGTCGGCTATGTAACAGTATGTAAAATGTTTTTATACTGTGAAAGTATTTAATGGAAGTGGATGATTAATTGAGAGATTTCTGTATATTAAATTACTGTGACAACTATAATGATACATCAAAATTTAACCAAATGCTGCTTATATCTCAGTATGAAAATATAAAAAATATTATTAGTATGTTTCAAACTTACCATCTATATGAACGAAGGCATACCACAACATAAAAGGGAAGTAAATTTCACTTTTTCTCATCTGTAAGCCGTGAAAACAAAATACCTGCCGAAAAACCTCAAGTTCTCACTAAGATTGCCAAAACAATTAAAAGATTTCTTCCATCAAATAAACTTTTAGCACATTCTTTCTAAACGTGCGTGTCAGTAAATATCCTGCTAAACCCGAAATTTTTAAATGAAAAGAGTCACTTTTCAGATTTAACTCATAGAAATCATAGTCTATAAAGCCTTTGTTTTTGTTTTTTTGTGCGCAAATTTTATGCAGTTGATGCTACAAAAAAATGCAGGTATTGAGAAAAGTTTTCGAAATAAACTTTTTGCGGCTGGCAACTTCTGAAGTCTTAGCCACCGACTGCGTTGAAGGCTGGGTAAAACGTGCTCGATTAGGAAGAACCAACTACACGGAGTAGCAAGGATATTCTGCAATAGGAGCTCATGCCGAGCGCTTTAATCTTGGTAAGAATGCCAGCGCCCTCTGTTAGTGAACGACGGAGTTTTTGAGTTTCATTTCAGAGAAAGTGCCGACAAGTTGTAGCGCGTTTAATATTTACGAACCATAAGTTAAAATACAGATTTAAATAACATAATCAAAGTTCAGATATCTTTGATAAATGTGAGTACTGCAAAAGCATCATTTCTAAGCATTTTTAGCGAATTTGAAAAGCAAACTGTGAAAATCATCACTGTGTTTTTAATAATTATGTTTGGGAACAAGTTTTATATAACATTTTCGCAAAAATATATTGCACTTGTTAAAACTTGTATAGTACAGTGCATGAGAGCTAGCGTTGTATTTGTAATAAGAAAGCATCTCATATTGAGAATATGCAAAATTTGAGAAATTTTACCTTAATTAACACAGTCAAATTAGTTAAATACAAATTTCAGTTATCATCGGCAAATTTTCGCTATACGAAATAATTCGATAAGTAAAATAATAGTTACAATATGTTTATGCATATTTTTTGAAGGTAGATAAAAATAAAAACTTTCTCAATAGTTGCAATTTAAATTTCAGAATATTACATATAAATCATATTACTACTTCTCCCGGACGTCATTTTATGTCAATGTGGGCCACTGACATAAAATGACGTCTGGGAGGCGTTATTTGTTTCATGTGCCATTGTAGACTTCTAAACGTCTCCGAGACGTCAAGAACTGCCTTCGGCCAACGCCGCGAAATATATTATTATTGTTATATGGCAATGTAAATTTGAAAATATAACGTTCTGTTTCTAAATTTGCGCATGAGTGTCCACAGTTGAGCCAAATTAAATGGTATTCTTCGGACGCGTCGAACAGTATTTTATTTGTATGCCAAGGGGTTAAGCGTCATTTTTACTGTAGGTAGAGGCTTTGTATCCTCATATTCGTCGTTGCTTTCCTGTCTGGCTTCTTTTCTCCTTTTTTGTAACATCAGAGTCTGTTCCTTCAGTGATAAACCGATTTTGAAAAATTCTTTCAACTGCACAACTTTTAAAGTTCTCTTTACCTTTTATATTATACAAATCTTACCAAATTTAGCTTCGAGTCTTCATTTTCCCCCGCCACCAATAACAGGTTCATTGTCTTGATAAAATCTTGCATTAAAGTTTCATTATTCACTTTAACACGTGACATTCACGTGAATTCTCGAGTGCTGGCTTTCCTGAAAATTTAGTTTGTGTTTTTAAGTATTGTGTGACGCATTTGTATGTCGATGATAAATATGTCTTTAGTTTAAGCCAACTGAAAATCTCTCGGACGTCCTTTCATCACTGAATTCTTTAGATGAAACATAAGTTTTGCTACGAAGATGAATTTAAATGTTCTGTCCCCTTCTTATATGAATTTGTTTCGAAAAACACTCGTGGTAATTAGTTTTACACAAGCGTTTATCGAAAACCATTTGTTGTATTTTTGCCATCACACGCTTGATCGGCTCATCCATACAAAGATAAAAATGCTGAATTTTATAACTTTGTTCAAAGAGTAATTTATTACACTCTTCTACCTCTACAACAATTGAACGCAGTGCTGATTCTCGAAGTTTGCCTTCTGCGATAAGCTACACAACGCATAAAAAACTTACCAGAGCTTTATTTTTTCCTTTCAACATTAAGTAGCCTCACTCAGGGATACTACAATAATCTTCTGTTTTTCATGAAACTTAATTCTCCTTTTTCCAAATGTTTCGGACAATGTGGAGTTTCCTTATAATTAAACAATTCATATCACGAATTGAAATGCTCTTGCATAAAAGGCTGGATCATTAATTGGAAATTAATAATTTCCTGTGAACGTGGTTTTTGAATGTATAAAACTAACGTGAATTAAGGCTATGTGAACAAACTCGCTGTGTTAAACAGATGGAAGAACAAAATCGCCACTGTATTCCAACATTGAATTTTCGAAGATTAAAATTTTGGATTTCTTAAAAGCTTTCAAAGCTGCCTCCATGGCTTCTACTCCTTTCTGGTTGAAGACGTATAAAAATATATTCTGATTATTATTGCTTGTCCTGTTGACCAAGCATACAACTACTTTCGCAGTACTGCAAATCTATTGTAGTAATAACGATCCTTTTATAAAGATGGAGAGAGTTCCAACGAAACTGAAGTCAACGATAAAATTTATATTTATTTGGGAAAACTTTTGCATTGTATATTTTTTTTCTATTCATAAAGCGCAAAACTACTTTATTCGTAATAATCGTACAACAATTTTATTCTATTTTCAAAATTTATACGAAAGTTCAACCTAAATCAATAAAACTAATTTCTGTAATAATTACTGCTGGAAACTTGAATTTTTCTTATTCTTACACTTACCCTAATTACTTTAGAAGTGTTTTTAAGGTATCGGAAAAGACTGAAACCAAGAGATTTATATTGTTAACAAAAACTGTACTCACCGTCTAGCGAAAATACTTTAATTTTTTTCGGAAGAACGAATAAATTTAAATTATATTAGCGTTTGAAGACCTGATTTTCTTTTAATTACCTTTTCAGAAATCTTGCATTTTATTTACCTGGTTACAAAGCTCTCGTGAAAGATAATTATGGTTCATTCTCTTAACTATTTACCCTCGACATGCATTTCAAGTTAAAATTTTTTCTAAATTAGGAAAAATCTTATAGGAAAACAATTGAAGCCCTAAGAATGCAAAAGTTGTGAAAACACAAAATGTTGCATTTTACGGGATTTGCGCAAAGTGAGAAAAAATAGAATTAGAAAAAAAAAAAAAAAAAAAAAACATCGGCCTTTAATAAGTTAAGTGTTAAATGTTCTCCAAATTTCCGAGCAAATGTTCGTTAAGGTATATTTTGTAAATAACTTCAATTATCCACCCGTGAATCAAATAAGTTATTTTCCTTGTAGGAACTTCATTTTAGCAGTAACTGGCATTTGGTTTTAACAAATAATACAAATTTCCGTACACAAATGTTTCTGTCAGATGCATACGTTATTCAAGAAACATGAACTTGACTTAAATTACTTTTCCTTATATCTTCAAAAAAGAGGCCCAACCTCACATAGGCATTATGTCGCAATATATTAATGAAGAGTTCTTTGAAATTCTCTTTATTTAAGCTGAATGCAATCGGAATGTATAAAACCCTCCAGGAAAAATTTAAATCATTTTTCTCCGCTGATTCGGCTGATTCCTTGCCTGATTTTTCATTTACATGTTGTTTAAATGAACGCAAGGAACTGGATATTTACGTGTCCGGAAGGCAACATAATGCGCAAGTGTTAGTGTTGTTGATATCCCTGCTTATTATTATAAGATTTTAGTTCACTCATGGTGTTTGTTACTATGGCCGGGAGTTCTCCATCCATTTTTAACCTACTTCTTAATGACATGTCGAGTACAATTTTGAAAAGGCACTAGATAGCGCACTGTGGTAAAATGATGTTTTCGAAATTTAATTGAGAATATTTCTAGTTTTATAAATTTTTAATGCTAAAGATATTTGTTGCGTATATTCTTTTACAAACAGACTAAAATGTCTAAAACATTTACAATATACATCTTCGGATAGAGCAGAAAAAATTTTTAAATGATATTTTCATCAAACATTTAATTTCAGTTCTGATTTTTGCTGAATTTTCAAAATCCTTCTATTTATCTCGACTATTTGACTTTCATGATTTTAAAATTGCAACATCTAAAAATGTATTTATCACGAAATTTTGTGTATTTTTCAGATTATAAAACAAATTCTCAGGCCTCTTTTCAGACCAGAAAAATAAAAATCATTAAGTGGACAATTTTCTACATTCTTTAAAAGAATATGTTCAACATTGTATTCCTTTATGCGACTTGAAAATTCTAACATCAAAAAATGTGTATGCTATAAAGATTTAAAATTTTGAAAGGTTATAAAGGAAACTCTTCACCTTCTTTTAAAGTAAACTTTCTTATATACTAGCTGTACTTTTAACTCTCTAATGCAGCTGTTCTCAACCTTTAGACTAACGCGTACCATCTAAACAAAAATTGAAAAACTTAGTACCACTACTACAAAGTACTACTACCACCACCACTCTTGAACAAAGCTCAGATCGCATAAATTTACGCGTTAAAGAAAAAATCAAAATGTTGGGGTTTTAATTTTTGAATTTAATAGTTCCAAATACTTTGCTTCTTTGCGTACCACATATTTTTCTCTTGCGTACCACAGATTGAGAACCCCTGCTCTAATGCTATTTGTCCCTAGGGTTAAAACTTTCTCTCCATTTTTAAACTATTCGCTGACCAGCGGCCGAACTCATACTCATTGTGAAAACATACTCATTGTGGATGACAATACAATGCGGTCGTGATATTTTTTCAAAATTTGATTTAGATTTTTGAAAATTTAATGTTGAAACGATTGTTCGCGTATACCTCGTTTGATGAATAAACCAAAACTCTCAGAATTTTACTCTTTGTGCCATCGTATACAGAGAAAAATATTTTTTAAATGTATTTTATGTGAGTATTTTATTTAAGAAATTATTTTAGTCATGGATTATAGGCGCTCATTGGTCCATCTGTTTCTTTTCTCCTTAACCTTTTGTTGCATACAAATAATCTAGAGTAGTTAAACGAAAATGTTAGTATTTTTTCTACTTAAAATAACCTTAGTAATAATAAAAAAAATTAATTTTATTCAAATTTCGTTTTAAATAAATGTTACAGTTTGTTCACTACAGTGGACAGCATGCATATACGTACATGAATACAAATCTCTTCCCACGGTCATTGCATTTGAAATCATTTCCTGCCTTGTTTTACAGTGATCATTACCATCTTCTAAATGGTAAATCTACAACTGACATGTACATACATATCCCCAAAATACCTTCATTTCGTCGATTGTGATTGAATTCATTTTGCTACCATTTTGTAACCTGTACCTATTAAATTTATTGTCAAATATTCTAGAAATTCCTTGCCAAACATAAACATTTCCAGTGGTGTTTTGGCTTGATAAGCAGTACATTTGGGTTTCAATTCACTCTTTTTCGGTAGATCTTTATCCACCCACTCCACAATTTTCTCAAACTGACATTTAAAATAAAATGTCTAAAATTAATAATTATGAATAAAAAATGGCAGTATAAGAAAATGTAAGCAATATTATATAATGTTTACTTTGAGAAATTGTACTAACTTGGAAACAGAAGTAAGTAGCATCCATTTTCCAAATAGCAATGCTTTACTTAGTGATGCTATACAGCCATCTATGATCGAAAATTGAAAGTTCTAATAATATAGAATGAATAAACACAGGAATGGAATCTGTTAAGGCATTTACAGAAGAATAAACAAATTTAAAGTTTTGTCTACTAGAGTGGACATGATGCAACAAAGGGTGAACGTAACTTGTGATTTTTTTAGCAAAATGCTGGATTGTTTCAGATCATATGAACAAAATAGCTGCAAGTGAAAGAGGAATTATTCATTGTTGAAAAACAAATTTCAAACTGAATTATATCATTGATAAACTGTCTGTTATTGAGACTAAACTCATGAAAATGAAAAAAATAAGCTTTTCTTTAAGTCTAATAAAATACTTAATGACCTAAAAGTAGAAAAATAATTAATCATATAGTTTCTTACGAGCAAGTGATTAAATAACAAATTCAAGTAAGTACAAAATTCTTCTACAATTTTACATGACGAATAATAATTATGACTATTTTCAAAAGCTTTCTCATAATGATAAAAATTAAAAATGGCACATATTTATGTAAAGTTGCAATTAAAGTAATTTAAATGGCATTTCCTGAAGACATATCGAAATAGCCTTTTTATTTTTTTTGACATATTTAATAAAAATTTCATAAAATATTGGTTTGATTCTATTAATATCTCATTTTTAATGTTTCATAAATGTAAGATTTTAAAAGTGGTGGAAGTCCATTTAAGGTCATTAAAATATAAATTTCTTTTAACTAATACTTTAAAAAAGATCAGATCATAAATTTAAATGAATTTAAAATTTAGAAAAACATTAGCGTATTAGCATCTACCAATATTTTTCAAACTATTCAAATACAAGCCCTTAAATATCTAAATATAATATAAAAAAAACTTTCTAAGCAACTACTTTATAAGAAAACAGCTCATATTTCGAAAAAGTTTTTATCTCTTACGGGGGGCCACATAATCAGCTAAATTGTATATGTTTAATCTGTTCTATTCCTAGGTTTGTATTTTAAACCATACATTTTGAAATTCCAAAACTGATCTCATAAAACAGACTACGTTATTCAGGAAAACATTTTACACGGAAATGAATGTCTCGCCATCTTTCACATACAATACGCATACTGACTCGACTTTAAAGGTTAAGTTAAGAGCAGGTTAAGTTATAATCAAACCAAAAGGGAGACGCAGCGCTTATGAGTACTTAAAAAATGTTGTTAACAATTCTTTTATTAAAAGAAATTTTAATGTAGGTCTATGGCGTTACCGAAGGCAGTCTCTTATTTTCTCCTAATATGTACTTGAATGCCAGTTGAAGTAATGCGTTCTCACACACTGTCTTCTAAATAAAGACAGAAGTGTCCAGGAGATTTCAAAATCGATGGTTTCCATTCTCTTCCTAAGGGCTGTACTTTAGTTTGAGCTCACCGTAAAGACTCGGGTTTCGAATGTAGGAAAGCTGTACCAACTGTCAAGGACTTAAAGTAAGCAAATGTGTTTTGCCTTTATTTCAGTCTCAATGCGAATCGAGTAAAATTTCAAAAGTATTTTTTTGTAATTTGAATTCTGATAAAAGAAATGTGTTTCCAGTTCTAATAACTATGTTTATTGCACTCAAATATATACAACCTAATGTACGTATGACGGGTATAATAAAAATTGCTACTTAGGTTAATACACTAAAGCATTTATTTTCTGGATAGTGATAGTTTTGAGAGTAATCTAGTATTTAAATGAATTTTAATTAAAGCAAGCCACATGAAAATATTTTAATAAAGTTTCATTCAAGTGTAAGTTAGCTAGTTCAAATGCTGAGTTTAATTGAAAAGGAAATTCATTCGTCTCAAATTTGTTTGCAGCTAGATGCGAATTATATTTATTTTTTTGCAAAAAGATTTCTGTAATTTCTTAAATTTTTCATTTTCTCTCAATAAATCTTGCATGCAATTCCCTGTGGTGTGATTTATTTATTACTTAAAACTTTTAGATTTGCTTTAAAGAAGTTTAAGATTTTTAATTATATAATTGAATAAGTTTAAATGAATTTTAAATTAAAAATTATTTTTATTTTATGCACTATTGTTCATGAACATCTAATTAACTTAACACATACTGAATAATTTTAAGAACGAACATGCAATTTCAAATAAAGTTTTTCATATTAAAAAACCGTGCGTGTGTGTGGTTACGTCAAAGCCTCAAGGGCTATCTGTCTAAGGGGAAGAATGCCTTCGTGCAGGACTTTCTAAGGGAAACTGGCTCGTATAACGTTACACATGGAGAAAACCACGAAAACGCCCATGCAGCCAGCCCGCTCGCGGGATTCGAACCTCGGACCCAACTACCAGTCGTCAGCGACTTTACCGCTCGGCCGCTGGTGGGCCTAAAAAACTGTGCAAGGGAGATAGTATGAAACGGTTGATGATAAGTTGAACTTTCCATGCATTTCAAGTGATAATTAAATTTTTCAAGTTATTTCTGAATTTTGTTTGCTGGTAAGATGTTACTCGCTTATAGTGTTTACAAATAAAATTTTTTAATATTTCATTAAATAATTTTAGAAAGGTATATTAGATTTTTCAGCTCATGAGTAAAAATTAGTTCGTTTCTGTTCTTTCAAATTATAACGCATTTTAGTAGAAATATGGGACATATAAACACATTTTAGAAAATGCCGTTACATTATATCTTAAGAGCAGCAAGTAAAAAGTCTTCAGGAATAATGCACTATGAGTATTTAAAAACAATAATATGAATATTTAATAACACATTTTTTGTGAGAAATTACTAAATTACCGTCTAGTGTTTGATTGACTATTAATACATCGTCTCTCATTTTCCTACTCCTTGAGAATGAGTGATTTACAATTCCAAGAGTATTACCATCCTTTCTAAATCTTTAAAGATAAAGTTTCGCTTGTAAGTTCTGTATAATAGTTATATCTTACTTATGTTCTAATTAAAGTAGCTTATATTCATCAGAAATGCCACTAAAAGACAGACTAAAAGTAACAACAGATTTTCGAAAATATTATCTGCAACTTTCGTACTTAGAATACAATTTTATTTCTTTGAAAACTGTCCTCATATAACAGGAAAATAGAAAACGAAGATTCGTCCAGGTCTGAAAGCCATTAGTGTTCTGAATATAGCATGGAATTATTGTGTTCGACATATAAAGCAGCCTTAGATTTCCAAATATAATACATTTATTAACAAATCATGTTGCTGGTGAACTAGTTTCAAAACTTAAACTTTTTGGTTTCTAATTTATTCATGGAAATACTTAACATCTAAAATTGGAATTTCCCAAGAAACGTAAGAGTTTTATTACAATAGCAATTTAAAATACTCACAGATGTAGACTTTGTAAATCTTAGCATTTATTGTGCTCGTAGGGGCAAATATTTACTCGTAGATGATAATCTTAACTTTATAGTTTTCTTATCAGTATCGAATTAGGAGGAATATTTGCGTGGATTCTAGTCTTGTAAAGAATACAGGCACATCTTCTAAGCTGACTAAAATAAAAGCAAAAGCAAATTAATTTCCATACCTTAATGTTTTATTATCATTATTTATGTGTTCTGCCCTAAGGGGCTACACGGAAGGGAAAGATGCCTTCATGGAGGTCTTTCTAAGTGAAACTGGCTTGCATTAACACATTGTACATGGGGAAAAACCACGAAAACTCTCATGCAGCAAGCCCGTTCACAAAATTTGAACCTCGGACCGAACTACCAGTGTTCAGATATTTTACCGCTCGGCCGCTGGTAGGCCATACCTTAATTTTTGAAAGTAAGTTTGAGTAAAATAAAGTATGCACATTATACATATAATGCATCATTTTGAAAAAAAAAAAAAACATAATTAATAATCATTAATTATTATAAAATAATTTCCATACGTTAATGTTTTATTATTATTATTTATGTGTTCTGCCCTAAGGGGCTACACGGAAGGGAAAGATGCCTTCATGGAGGACTTTCTAAGTGAAACTGGCTTGCATTAACACATTGTACATGGGAAAAAACCACGAAAACTCTCATGCAGCAAGCCCGTTCACAAAATTTGAACCTCGGACCGAACTACCAGTGTTCAGATACTTTACCGCTCGGCCGCTGGTAGGCCATACCTTAATTTTTGAAAGTAAGTTTGAGTAAAATAAAGTATACACATTATACATATAATGCATCATTTTGAAAAAAAACATAATTAATAATCATTAATTATTATAAAAATTACTAATTAATAATAAATAATTATTTCTTCCCTATCTAATTATTTTAAATTACTTTGGAATTTTAATTTTATCCGTTCCATATTTAAACATTTTTGACAAATTTGCGTTTTCTGTGGTTTTGGATTCCACATCTGTAATTTCCTTGATGACGTGTGCAAATTAATGTTTTGCTTTTAGTAGTATAAAGTTGCTGATTTCACTAATTTTCCTCTTGATAAAAAATTTTGGCTTTTCGTCTTTTTTGCGCATCGTGTACGAATTACGATGCACGTCGGAGCAGATTATATCTTGATGAATGAATTAAAATATCCTATTTTATCATCATTACCGTTTTCAGTTTTTAAAAATTTATTTTGTAATTATTTTTAGTTACTTTTTAATTCATAGTCTAAATTTATACGTTTAAATTTAATTTTCTTGTATTAGTTTTGCTCGTCAATCAGATATAATTCAGGAACTTGGCTCAGTTGAAAATTCTTTGGCTTCTCTTCGTCAAAGGCCAAAGAATTTTCAACTATTTTAAAGTTGTGTGAATTTGGTTTTCTTATATTAATTTACATTTTCTTCAGTTTTGATTCAACTGTTTCTTAATTATATATATATAATGTGATATCCAGTTACCACGTTTAACGCTATAGGATAATATTAGTTTTATTTAATTTATCACTACCTTGATTATATATACATGCACTCCTAAATTCAAAACATTCACGAAAAACTCTTACAAGACTAGTCAGCTTCGAAGAACATTGTTCGAAATAAACACGCTTCAGTCCTTCTGATAGTCATGATAGCATTTGGATAATGTCTCTTCTGGTGTCTGTCACAAAGCGCATAAAATTTGACTTCGTGTCGAACACTCGAAAGATGTTTTAACTCCATTTGCACTGTAATACGAACTACGTTATCCTAGATAATATAATTTTATACTCATCTTGTCCAGAAAATATCCTAATGTTCTCTAGCAACTAAATTCTATGCACACGTACAAATAACGTAGCTTTAGTGCGAACTTTCAAAACATAGGAGAATATATCTGTTAAAGACATGCTTAAAGATGCATGTAAATGTACTTAGATTCCTCGAAAAATGTTAAAAATGCTGTTATGACTACATTAGCGAGTAATGAGTTGATTTCAATAGAAAATATGGCATTCGTCCAGCTTAGACATCGCAGGGTGTCTGGAATTTATGAAGGTGGTGGGGATTGCAACCATTCTTACATGGACAATTCCTTTCTAATAAACTGTAATCCTAGCAATTATTGTCATCCAAAAGTTGTTAAGCTTGCGTTTGCGATTGCATACTGTTCGGTGTTACCGCGATCTCTACTTGCAGGTATGTTCACGAAATGGCACAAGTCAGGGTAGCACTCGCTTAAACTGAGATGAGAATGGGCCCTGAAATGAGATTCCACATGAATAATCTATTTTCTACAATCTGGAAGCCATATTTTGCCTAACTTCTAAATTGTGGAATTAATTTGCGTTTATTTGGTTCCTCTGCAACTATATAAAAGAATCTAGAAAAAATATATATTTTAATCTAGATAATAGTTATATATCTATAATCAGTTTTAGTTTTATGATTATCTCATCACCAATTGTCACGCACATTTAGTCATGCAACTTGCAGTGCAGCAAAATGTGAAGCTCTATAAATACTTACTAGCAAGGATTAAAATTTTATTGATGTTACTCGAGTGGAACAACTCCTCCGCTGCATACAACTTGTTTTTCATTATAGAGTGAAATATTATTTCCCATATTCTTGACTGAAATGACAAAATTTTGTTCATGTGAAAATACTGTTAATACTAACAAATCTGCGGGAATTCTTCAGAGAATTCAAACACGTTCAGAGCAACAGTTTGGGTAAAAAAAGTAAAAATAAATTTCTGTATTATTTTTATCTGCTCATCCAATATGAATAAATACAAGATGATACAACATCATACTTTAAAAATACCTGATATGGGCATCACAGTACTTCCTTGCACGGCGTATTAAATTATACAAAGCATTTTTCTGCACTTATTTTAAAATCGTTTCCTCGAATTTCATTAGAGATATATATCTAATTCAATCAGTTCAGTTCTCACTTCGTGGCAAGGGAAAGAACTCAGTCCTCATTAAAAATTATAAAACCTAGTACACCAAATACAGTTAAAACAGATAAATAATAATTTTTACGACTAAAATTAGAGTTTCTACGCCTAAACAAAGAATTAAGCCAGCGGGCAGGAAGACAAAATGTTAGGTGCATAAAACTGAAAGTTAACTTTTGATTAGATAGTACAAAAAGACGCTGAAGTTAATGCATCAACTGACTTTATCTATTTTATTCCACTAAGACTTGACTTAATCCTCTTCCACTACTAACTTCGACTAATTAATTCCACTTAATTGATTATTTAACTTTCAACTGTAAACAAATAGCGGCCTCGTTAGTCTTAGCCACTGAAACTTTTAAATTGTTGATAATTCTACAACTATTGCATGTAGATTTACTAAAGTTATAAAAACCTTAACCGGAACATAAGAACAACATAATTCAATCATTTTTAAAACAAAAAATTCACAATTTACCAACAAATAAGAATAAAAAGTGTGAGAGCACTGAACCAGGTAATAGAGTAGCAATATATATATATATATATATATATGTGTGTGTGTGTGTGTGTGTGTGTGTGTTTGTGTGTGTGTGTATAGCTTTGCTGAAGCCGATTGTAACAAAAATAGGAGATGCACAACTACATGCAATAGCAGTCCCATATACAGAATTTCAACGTTTTATGATTACTCGTTTCAAAGTTACGCGAGATCAATTCGTACGTATAGACGTCACCAAAAACTATCTTCTGAATCTAATTTAATTCAATTTATAGTCCGTTTTGGAAAACATAATTCTTTATTCTGTCCATACGTACAGATGTCCTGCAAAAACATCGGATTAAGTCAACAAATGGATTCGAGAGCGGCCAAAATTGATATGGTCGTTGACATATGATACCCGAAATTTTTCACAATTACAACACTTCCTTTACTTCGCACAATGAAGTAAAAATATCTCTCATACCCTAAATTATGTTCTGGTTATTTTCGTAAGTTATGTGATTAAGCATTATGGTACTGTGTTTATAAAAATAAAATTTGTTGCATCACATCTAAAAATGGCCTTCATGCACAAAGGAAGTTATACTCTTAAAGGAAATTTTACTGTATATTCTTGAAAACTGGCTAGGAGCTTTGCTTTATTAAATATTTATCCTAAGCAAATTACTCTAAAAATTCTAATTACGAATATTCTCAAAATAAGGTGGATAATTATGTGAAAACAGTTTCAACACAGGAAAAGTTAATACCCTGTGCTGAAGTTCTGTTAATACAAAATCTAAATTTCTATACAGTCTAATCTAAATATGCAGAGTAAAACCTGCATTAAACAAAATATTCATGACACTTTGTTACGTAAAATACAAAATATTCAATGGCTTAACATGCAAAATCTGAAAAAAAGTATTAGCTAACAGTTTAATGCAAAATTTACGAAGATAGTAAGTAATAAGTGCTTTTTCATCTAATACTGAAACATTTGCCAAAATATCTAACTTGTTTCTCATGAATTTTTTCCCCTTAAATTTGATGATTTTTGCATGCTTTCCGTTAACCAACAGAACGATTCAAAATTTTAATGTTACCGACTTTTGGATGCTCATTATACATACTAAGAGCCTTCCTCGTCCTGTTGCAATTTATATCATAAGAAATATGAATTTTAAATTCCTGTATATTAAACTACAACTAAAATACTTAATGTTATTCTCTCTGTAGCAGTTTTTATTATGTTTTCTACGTTTTATTATGTTGTAGGGTTTATATTTATTTTAACTAACATTTATTTTAAGTTTAAACTATCTTTCCTGTCAAGCCTTACTTTCCCCTGGAACTGCCAATGCCAGAATATGTAAATTTGAGTAGAACGCGCAAGCATTCAAATTATCAGCGGAAGTATTCTGATTTAAATAGAGAGGAAACAAGTTCGGTGTGATATTCTTACTTAGCGAGCGCGGAGGTAGTTAGCGAGAATTGAAGAACCCCGCGTTGCGGCCTATGTGCTTAGCGGGAAGTAGTGGTAATCGTTCCAGTGAGCTTCAAGTCTGCTGAATTAGCAGCGGTATTGTAAAACGCGGTGAGTTAGTTATTTTAGAGAGCCTCGTAGTTAGAATCTTGTCTTTACTTTCTTTTCAGGTTATTATTTTTATTTGACTGCCAAGTTGGCACAGTCTGTAAGCGTCAAGAGGACGCCATTGTAATTTATTACGTTGAATAAAAAGGGACTTAAACACTTTATAAGACTCTGTGGTTTATACAAGCTTTCACAGTCACCTCTTGGTTGCGTGCTAGTTAGAGGCGCGCAACGTTATATTGGCGCCCGAACACTTATCGAACTGAAATGGCCGAAAACTGGATGGAAGCCGCTGGACAACACCAAGAAATGACAACTCAGTTAGAATGATTTGGATACCTGGTCCAGACTTTGAGAGCATCAATCAAGCCAAACGTCTATTTCGACGGAAAAAATTCGGTGTCCGTATTTTTAGAAGGTCTAGAAAACCACTTTCAGCTCTACCCTGTGCCTGAAAGACAAAAAGTTGCCATCGCCACATCAGCACTAAGAGGACAGGCCGCGCTATCGTGGAAGAATATAGGCAAATTTTTATTAGGTGACTTTGGAAGCCCGACGTATACATTTGAAAATTTCAAAACATCATTAGTAAAGGCCTCCCCCATAGTGAAAGATCGCGCACGGCTGGAAGCCGAACTATATAGTTTCTACCAACGGGATACAGCAGAATTGACGGACTTTATTTTACGAAAAATCAAGCTAACGGATATGCTGTATGGAAAAAAACCCGATGCGGAGATAATTGAAATAATATTACCAAGATTGTTACCCGCTGTCCAAGACTACTTTGAAATTAGAAACCCAAGCACATTGCAGGAACTTTTCGAATTGGCGGTGAAGTTTCAAAATCGCAGAATAGCGGAAAGAGCGAGAGGGAAAACATATTCTCAAAGTACCCGAAGGAAGGAGGAAACCAGAAATGGAAATCGCTCGTATGGGGGAAAGAACTATCAAATAGCTATGAGACCCGAAGATATACATAAAACCGCGTTTATAACAAAATCGGGCACTTATGCATTTTTCGCATGCCCTTTGGGTTGTGTGGGGCCCCATCAACATTCCAGGGAGCTATGGACATTGTTCTAAAGCCTGTCCTAGGAAAATCAACTTTAATTTATCTAGATGATATAATTATAACGAGTAGTACGTTGGAACAACACATTAATGACCTCGAACAAGTTTTTAAATTATTAAAAGAGGCCGGTCTTACAATTAACGCCTCAAAATGCAAGTTCGCAACTAAAGAACTTAAATATCTCGGTTATAAAATTTCGCAAAAGGGTATAGAAACGCAAGATTCAAAAATAAAAGCTATTAAGAATTTCCCACCGCCCAACACCGCCAAGAAACTTTCGTCTTTCCTTGGATTATGTTCTTACTATCGATCTTTCATAAAAGATTTCGCTAATATTGTTGAACCACTCTTAGTAATCAAAAGAAAAAAGAGTAAATTTACGTGGACAGCGGAAGCTAACACAGCTTTTGAAAGATTAAAAGAAGCGCTTATTAATGCCCCTGTTTTAAAATTCCCTGAGGGGGACGAGAACCTGGAAATTGCGGCAGATGCGTCAGACTATGCGGTGGGTGCGGTTCTTATGCAAAATAACCATCCGCTGGCATTTTTTAGTAAAACATTGAATCAGACACAAAGGAATTATACAGCTACAGAAAGAGAAACATTAGCCGTATTAACGGCTGTACACAAATTTCGAGTTTATTTCGGCAAATCGCCAGTAACAGTCTTTTCGGATCATGCGGCTGTTGGTAGACTTTACTCGGGGAAAAATCTAACGCCCAGGTTAATAAGATGGGCTTTAAAACTCCAAGAATATAATATCACAATAAAATATAAACCGGGTAAGGAAAACAATGTAGCTGACGCACTTTCTCGTATAAAACTGGACGACGAAGGAAATGAACTTAAATGCGCTGTGTTGACTTCAAAAATTTTAGATTCTAGAGATACGGTTATTACTGAACTGAAAGCTGATCCTGAATTTGGAAATATCTATGCTTATTTGAAAGACCCCGAAAGCTTTGAGCATACAGATATCGATGCGATAAGAAATAGAGCAAAAAACTATGAAAAAATAGATAATTTATTATTCTATATGAAAACAACAAACGAAAATCTTGAGTATAAGCCAGTCATCCCAGCCTCGCTTCGATTAAGCATTTTGAAGGAGTTTGCATTTTGAAGCATTTGAAAAAAACAGCGGGCCACCTCGGGGTCAGAAAGACTATAAAAAGGGTACGCGAGGCGGTATATTTCCCGCAATTATACAAAATAGTAACGGCGTATGTCAGGTCCTGCAATCAATGTCAGTTAATAAATGATATTAATTACAGCCCGGCCGGGTACTTAAATAGCATTCGCGCTACATTTCCGAATGAAATTTTAGGCATAGATCTCCTTGGTCCCTTCCCCCAGAGCGAGTTAAATAAAAATCATTTTCTTTTAGTAATAGTAGATCATTTTTCAAAATGGATAGAAATTGTTCCTCTTAAACGCGCGTCAGCCAAAACAGTCGCAGATGCATTCTTACACAGATACATTTTAAAATACGGTGCACCGATAAAAATCATTAGCGATAACGGAAAACAATTCATTAGTCAAGTGTTTGAAAACATATGCAATGGACTTGGCATACACCATATCAAAATGGTTCCGTATAGACCACAGGCTAACATAGCAGAAAGAGTTAATAAAAACATACTAAAAATAATTCGCAGTTACGTGAGCACACATCACAAGCGCTGGGATGGCTACATAAATGAGTTAGCTTATGCTTTAAGAACTGCACATCATGATACTACGGGAAAAACTCCAGCAGAATTATTTTTAGGCAGAAAGTTAATTACGCCTTTAGATAAATTATTCTTTGTGCAACAAAGAGAGCAGGAGTTTAAACAACAAGATGTGCAAAAGTTGATTGATCAGGCGCTTAAAACCTCGGATACGGCAAGAAATAGACAAAAGTTATATTATGATAGAAAACGCCGTGAAGCAGATTTTAAAGTTGGGGATAAAGTATTGAAGCGGAAATTTTCTTTATCAAGTGGCCCAGACAATTTTATGGCAAAGCTAGCTCCAAAGTTTGAAGGCCCCTATGTAATTCAGGAAATCAAAGGGGTAGTATTATATCTTAAGAACGACAGAGGGGAAATCTGTAAAGCAAGTCCCGACCAGGTGAAAAAATACTATAATTCAAATGATTTTGAAATCCTTAAAAGTTTCTTGCAGGACTCAAGTCTAAACGAAATAGAAGGGCCAGAGACTGCAACAACTATTCCACCACCCAAGAAACGGAGAACTGAAGAGAGACCTAGCACTTCTACAACCCGGACGTCGGTATCAAAAAGAAAAAATGATTTTCAAACTCCGGCGTTTAAGAAAAACAAAAATACAGATGAACCGGGTAAAGAAACCGTGGTAAAGGCGAAAACACCACCTACAAAGGATGGCAGGAGAAATTACACATCAAGGAGAACGCGCACACGGCCACAGAGTCAGGTGCCAGCAAGGCCGCCGTTCCGGAAACTGAAACGCCAGCAGGAGGCACAAAAATACGAGGAACAGAAGAAATTCAAGAAGGACTCCAGACCGGAGGACGTCAAGACCAGCCGTCCCAGGCAGAAACGGAAAGGCCAACAACCAGACGATTACTCCGTCAAGAGGCCAGCATGTAGAGGACGCAAAAGAAAAAGCAACGTGGACGACACTCGGAGATCAATAAGGAGAAGATTGACATCCATGAAACCTCTAACTTGGGATCAATTTTGCCAAAAACGGATGACGGAGTTTCAAGCATCGAAAACTCAAAGATAAGTTAAAACCTTCTATAATTTTTTTTCTCTTTTGTTCCGAAATGTTATGCATAAGTACGAAGTTCTGTGTTTTGACGAAAGTCAATATGTCTCGGTTGAGATTTAGTTTTGTTTTACTTTATTTAGCTAAGGCAAAAGTATTATTTTCTTTAAGTGTAAAAGCTAAAAACAAGCATTTTCTGTTGGTCGAAAGACTAATTCTGTTATGTTAAAGCCAAAATTTGGCCGAAGATAAAAATAACTTCGTATTCTTGTATTAATAAGAATTTTAGTTTCAGTGCCGCCAGCTTGGCGAAGAATGAGTAAAGTAAAAATTTATTTTCTCTTATTCATTTTATGGTAAATTGTAAAAAGCATATGTATTAAAATTTTGTAAATGTATGTAAATACTTGAAGGTTATGTACAAGTAGAATTTAGTATAGAAGCATAAAATTGTAGATGCTAAAAGTGAATGCTTAAAAGCAATGAAGTCAAAATTTAAGTATTAAACTGTAAAGTCATGCTTTAGAGCGAAAGCCTGCATGTTTAAAGATGAATGAGGGGGAAGTTAGAATGAATGTGTTTTGTAGGGTTCTCCACCTACATTTGAATTTTTAAGAATATTAAAGTAGCTCATTGAGTTGTAGAATGTCGAGTAAGGTGCGTCTATTTGGTCGTTGAATTCTAACAAATCATGGTGGTTAGGGGAAGTGTTGTAAGACTAAAACACGAATATCCCCGTTTGACACCACACACGGTGAAGAGCCAGGGTAAAGTTAAATTAATGCTTGAAAAATTGAATGAATGTGAAGTAAGCAATAACTAAGAAAAACGAATCGTTTAAAAACAAAAATTTATTGTGTCAAGAAAGTGTAAATTATAATGTATGTAGAAAGATACTGATACTTATTCCTTCCAGATGCTGGAAGGAAAGACCAAGATTGATTGATGAAGTCCAGGAAAAGTTGCTGTAAGAAGAAAGCTTTGTAACGAGCAACAGAATTTTAGTATATAATTGTTACATAAGATTTTTTTTTTTTTTTTTTGTGTAAACGAGGTTCTCGCCAGTTAGTTCAGAATTAGAGAAGCTTACAACAGGTCGTTTGTAGGACCTGCTTCCAAGTTTTCCAAATTCTGGCAGCGGCAAATGTAGGGTTTATATTTATTTTAACTAACATTTATTTTAAGTTTAAACTATCTTTCCTGTCAAGCCTTACTTTCCCCTGGAACTGCCAATGCCAGAATATGTAAATTTGAGTAGAACGCGCAAGCATTCAAATTATCAGCGGAAGTATTCTGATTTAAATAGAGAGGAAACAAGTTCGGTGTGATATTCTTACTTAGCGAGCGCGGAGGTAGTTAGCGAGAATTGAAGAACCCCGCGTTGCGGCCTATGTGCTTAGCGGGAAGTAGTGGTAATCGTTCCAGTGAGCTTCAAGTCTGCTGAATTAGCAGCGGTATTGTAAAACGCGGTGAGTTAGTTATTTTAGAGAGCCTCGTAGTTAGAATCTTGTCTTTACTTTCTTTTCAGGTTATTATTTTTATTTGACTGCCAAGTTGGCACAGTCTGTAAGCGTCAAGAGGACGCAATTGTAATTTATTACGTTGAATAAAAAGGGACTTAAACCCTTCACAAGGCTCTATCTTTTATACAAGTTTTCACAGTCACCTCTTGGTTGCGTGCAAGTTGGAGGCGCGCAACGTTATAATGTTATTGTTTTCTACAGTACTTTAAATCCGCTTTTATTCCCTTTGTAATTAGTTTGATTGCTTCTAAGCTACTCGAAAACTGTCATGAAATTTTTAGAAGGTATATTATGTGATGCTGTTTTCGAAAAAAAAAATTAAAAGTGCTTTGTCGCTCCACCCATTTCGGCCACTGGTGAGCTGAAACATTTTGATTATAGCTACCTTTAGAATTTTTACTTTAATTTAGAATTCAAAAAAAGTATAAATGCTCACTTTGATAGATATATGCATTATCCGATAACATCATTGTTTTTCCAAAAATAATACTACTTTACCCCTGAATTAAATATGTACTTCGAGTTTTCTGTGAATATTTTACACCCATCTGTATTCTCAGTATCGCGCGTAGTTTCATCACATGTTTCAGAGTTTCTGTTCATAATCTGCAAGATTAATTTTATTGCTAAAATTAATTATTTGTCACGTTTTTATCTCGACATACAATCCCGATAAAAATGAAAGTAGATATTTTTTCCAAAGTCTTTTAATGCGAAAAATCATTTATCTACTCCTCTAAGTATAATGAATGACCAAATTCATACTGCTTTAATTTTAGTAATTCTCATTTTAAGGCATCGACAGTAATTTATTTTTTGATCTTTAGAAAGTTGTTTACATTTCTCTTGACCACGTTCTCTAATTTTTCTTAACTTCACTCAGCACTCAGTCACAAAATCGTTTTCACTGTTGTTAAAATGTATAATTACTTTTATTTCTTCGGCTTTTATAGTTTGCGCCTATTAAAAGAGTTGGTTAAAATTGTTGATAATGTAGAATCGGTACTTACTGTCTAGAAATATGATGTTCGTAAACTTACTTCCGATGTGGCTGTCTAGGGGCTAATAAACTAGCCCAATTTACAAACAACTTGAATATTTAATGAAACATGAATAGTTGCTACAAACTACAAAGTAATTACATACATAGAAGGAAATAGATGAGATTATTTACAAACGAAGAGAAGGAATCGCATTTTACAAGCAAACATCTTTGAATCGCGTCATCGTCTTAATGGCGGAATCGTCTGCCTTCGTCAATCGAAAAAGTAAAAGATTTTCTCTCACAGCTTGTCGCGTCAACCGATTATAATGAACGATGCCAACCCACAACTGCTCGTCCATCCTGATGAAATGCGGCCTCGCATTCTCGTAGCACCACTGTCTACATCTAGGGATCTGAAAAATAAAATTAAAAAAAAAAAAAAAAGAGAGATTTTTAGTTACTATTGATGGAAAAGTCGTCTTAAATGGTTTATTTCAGCCATCTTTTCTCATCATCTTAACATCCTCAGAAATAACGGCGCTAGCTCTTCTTAAATGCTCTTTCAGTGTTCGTTCATCTTTAACAGTCTATCTGAATACATGTATTTTACAAACACGTCTTCCTTTGATGTTGTCTGGAACAATTCATCTTCGAATTTACGTCTTCTTAAACATCATCTGAATACGTCTTCTGAATGCGTCTTTTTAGATACCGTCTGGATACATCTTCTGAATGCGTCTCAGATATCTTCAAGATCCGTCATTCGAATGCGTCTTCTCAAAATCATCTCCTTTAAGCCGTATTTCTTCATACATTTCATCCTTAAACATCATCTTCAGTCTTCTTAAATTAGTTCACGTCTTTAAAATAATAGTCCAAGTCCATTAGTCAAATCGGGAGAAATTCGTCAAGTCGAGAAAAAGTCTAAATCAGGAATCATCAAAATCGTTATTTCATTATCAAAGATTTTCGATTTTTTTCCATGGGTCTTCTGAATCTGCATTTCCGCTTCTTTTTTCTCGCCTTCTTTAGTTTGTTTTGTTCCGTCTTTGTTTTCTGTATCAGCGTCGTTGTCATCAGGTTTTCTGATCGATTTCTCCTTTTCAATCTTCTCTTCTTCGGCGATCTCAAGAGTTTCTTCGTCTTTCTGAAGTTTTGCTTCTCTATTATAAGGTATTTCACTGAAATTGTTCTAGTGGAATTCGCATTTGATTCATCACCTTTAGCAACTAACTCTTCTTCGTGAAAATGATTCTCTTCAGAATCTCCTTCTGCAGTGGCGTTTCTCCTAGTTGGTTTCGAATCAGAGTGTATTGTGTCTTCTAGAGCTTCTTCCACTAATTCATGGTTCACAGCGTCACTTTCATTTACAGCAGAATCTGAATCACTCGGGACATCGTCAGAATTCACTATCAGGAAATCATTGCCACTTGCTTTGATTGTAGATGAAGTGTCCAGTTTGATCACACTCTGTACTGTAACAGGAACTATACTAACGGGATCAGTTTCTGGTTTTGGAAGTATAAAACCATAATTAACAACTTTTTCAAATCCTTCTTCAGAACCATTTCCATTGCAATAAGCATTTTTTTGCTCTTCAGAATCATTCTCAGATTTCTTGTTTTCTGCGATAAAACAAATATTTGATCTAAATGAAGAACCATCAATTTGGAATTCACCTTCAAGTCTCTTTATAGGTTTGTTGCCAAATTCCGTTAACTGTAGCTCTGCCGATTTAAATTCAGGAGAATTTATCTTCTTATGTATATCTTCTCGGATTAGCGTTACTTGACTACCAGTATCTATTAAAGCATCATTTTGCAAATTCCCCAAATTAACAATTTTATGCATTTCTTTCTGACAAGTCTGAGTTATTGGAGTAACATCTTTGGCATCTTGGATATTTTTAGATGATGTTTTCGAACAATCTACGGCTTTGTGTCCAAACAAATCGCATTTAAAACACTTAAATCCTTTACTCTTATTGTTACATGAGTTAGATTTATGACCAATACTTCCACAGTTATAACACCTTGGTTCCTTACTCTTAGGTATAGTGTGTGCTTTATTTTGGATGTTAGTACTTGAATAACCCTTATTCTTCGTATCTGGAACGCGAATTTTCTCATATATTTTTAATTTCTCTTTGAATTCAGAAATAGTTTTACACCCATACAAAATAATTTTGTTACTACTCTGATCTGGTATCCCATTGATTACATAATCAAGAATTGATGAATCATCAACAGAACCGCGACTGGCTATTTCACGCATGGCAATTAAATATTCGGAAAGTGATTCACCAGGTTTTAAGTGTCGTTTCTGTAACAAATTATGAAGTTGTGCACCGTTCACCTTAGAACCAAATTCAGATAAAAGATCTTCTTTTAATTTTTCCCATGATATTATACCTCTCAAAGACCTAATAAATACTTTAGCAGAACCAGTAAGCAATTTTTTAGCAAACACAATTTTCTGTAATTCCGATAACTTAAATAATTTAAAAGATTCTTCTAAATCACCAATGAAGGATTCAACTGGATATGTATCAGTGCCATTAAATTCAGAAACAGTTTCTAAAATATCACGAAAATGTAAGGAAATATTGCTAGGCATTATAATGTTTTCATTCACTGAGTTATTTATGGGAGGTGATTCTGACAGAACAGACTTAATATCATCATTTTTATCATCATAAACACTTTCGTTTTCAGGTAACTCATCATCGTCATCACTTTCGGATTTTAAAGGCTTAAAATCACAAAGACTATTCAATATTAAATCAAAGTTTTTATCAGGATTTGAGTCATAATTAAGATGTAACAAATTACACACAGAAATGAAATCATTTGCAGTAAAAGTTTTAAGTAATTTTTGTGTTGTTTCTTCAATATTAAAATCATATGGAAAACCACAAAAGTTACGCAATCTAGCTCTTTTTTTCGATCACCCAAAGTTCCAAACACAATTTGATGTAAAAGTTTAATTGACTTAGTAGGCCCAGTCTTTAAAGAATTTGAAATTCTAGGAAAGAATTTAAGGTAGTCATCTTAATTCACAGTATCATAGAACACTATTCTTAGAAGTAACAATGTGGAAATAATCGAAACAAAACTTACTTATTTTGTAATATTCATAATGCTTCTTCCTAGGCTCATACGGGCCTGAGCGCCCAAATCTGTAGAATCGGTACTTACTGTCTAGGAATATGATGTTCGTAAACTTACTTCTGATGTGGCTGTCTAGGGGCTAATAAACTAGTCCAATTTACAAATAACTTGAATATTTAATGAAACATGAATAGTTGCTACAAACTACAAAGTAACTACATACATAGAAGGAAATAGATGAGATTATTTACAAACGAAGAGAAGGAATCGCATTTTACAAGCAAACATCTTTGAATCGCATCATCGTCTTAATGGCGGAATCGTCTGCCTTCGTCATCGAAAAAGTAAAAGATTTTCTCTCACAGCTTGTCGCGTCATCCGATTATAATGAACAATGCCAACCCACAATAATGCATTTCATTTCTGATATGAACTCAGTATGAAACCCTAGTTAATTTAATAGCTGCAATCAGACAATATTTTTAAATTTAGTTTTGTATTCATATATCTTTATAGTTTAATAGCACGAATTTCTCCTCAGCTTCTCTTCTTTTCTTTTCTTCTTATTTAATTAAATTCTGGCAAGAGATATTAAGTGCTAAGGAATTTTGAAGTTCTGAAAACTTATGAAATATTACTAAATAAATGAAATGTTTGTCACTAACCCCGTGCGCAAGCGGTCTAGTGAAATGGATAATAAATATACAGCTACGCCTTGGATAATTCAATCGTTTCTTTATTAAGTAAGTGCATAATTTTCCTCATGACCGTAATCCAATAGGAAATAATGTCATGGAGAGTTTTCTACCATTTGTTTTATTTAACATTTCTTTTAAATATATGATTTTATGTTCTAAATTTTGAATTCCTATGAATTTAATTCTTATAATGTTAGTTTGATTATCATTGTTTAGATTATAATTGTTTTAGGCATTTAAGTGGAATATGTATACGAAACTTTGAACGCAATTTAAGAAACATTCAAAACCCCAAACGTTTTAAAAAATTGCAAAAATTTTTGCATTGTATGTTATAATAATTTTTTCTAAATATTTAATCATAAACTCTTCGAAGTGTTATATTGTAGTCTGAAAACTACTGATTTTAATATTCTCCTAATTCTACCTTTATGAACTCTGAACCTTTATAAACAACTGAAGTTTAGCTTAAAATTATGTCTCCATTGCATTAAATTTTCAAAAACAATGATTTAAAAACAACTTTAAAAACTGAGCAATAATTAATTTACTTAAATATACTGAAAATAGTTAGTTAGTCTTTTAAAGGAAAAAAGGATTTCTATGTCTGTGTATAAATATTTCTTCGCTTAAAATTCTCATTTGGATTGAAAGTAATTGCAGTAAATTATTCTTTTGTTAGAAGTAAGTATAGATGCTTTTCAATAAACATATAATCACAAAGAATTACTGCGTACATTATAATTTTGCATATATGCAACATACATTTGTCACAATACACTTGCAGTATTATGTAATCAAACTGTTAAGAAATAATAAACATTTCCATTGTAAATTCACATTTTTTTCAAACAATGTTCTTGAAGTAAAATTTAATCTCAAGAGTTGATTTCGATGTTAATTTCATCCATGACTGCTAGATGAGATTGTCATTGTCAATTATTGCTTTTCATTGTCATTGATTTCTATTCCGCCGTTCAAATTTCCCCACAGACCGATAGCCGAGCGTTATTACAGTTCTGTTTCACTGTGCACAGAGAATATGACATAAGATTCAACTACCTACTAAGATATTGTACTTGAATCAATATTTGTTCTCATTCCGGTTTATCCGCTAGCCAAGATAAATTTAACTCGCGCTACAGAACCTCATTCGAATAGTTGGAATTTCTCAGTGCCAAAATGCAGAAATTTTGAGAAAGTGCACTTACCGTATTGATAGAATTTTCCAAAATATAACAGCCCACGACGAAAAGTGAAATGAAATCATACTTCTTCTTATAAACTTCAGATTTCTAAAGTCAGAATCATTGTTGCTAATGTAACATTTAGAGAAATGGCCTACTACATTTTTCAAAATGCCGGTTATAAGATGTCTCACATTTCAGGAAAGCAGCATAGCAGTGTTTTATAAGCTTGCATTGTAAATAAGAAGATCTCAAGCTAAATGAAAAGGTTTGAAAGTTTTATGTTTATTTCGATATTATCTTATTACTTTTACCGTACTGTTACTTCCAGTTTCGTGAACTCTCGCCAAGATACAAATTAGTTAAGTTATATAAGACAGAATTCTTGGAGTTTAGGAAGAGCTTTTGGCAAAGACCTCTGACCTTCTCCGAAGTAGTTGCCCCCAACTCTTAGAATTCCCTTTAATTGACTTTTTGGCTTTAGTAGCCGTATTTTACTCTCCTATTTTACAGGGCTTGAGCCAAAACTAACAGTAGTGCTTTACCGTGTGACCTGCATATTTTGAATTATTTAGCTTTATGACAATTTTAGCAACTGGTCAACTGTGACTTAACTTTGTAATTGTTAAATAGCTACTGCACCAATGTTCTGTTTCTATACTTTGCCGTAAAAATCATGGGCACAAATGCAGTGCTACTACATCATCTTAGGGAGGAAACTAATGCAGAAACAGACAGGTGAAACCGCAACTAACTAAAAAAGCAACTGAGAAACTAAACTCTTAAGAGTTTGCTAATTACCAAACTTTTAGTGATTGTATAAGTGAATTTTTAATGCATTGCGTTGTGAAAATGCATCCGGGACCGCGCCGTGAGAGGATCGAATAAACAACATGTAAAATCAATATATATATAAGAAAAACACATAACAGATATAAAGAACACATAAGTAATATGTTTCCAGACTAAATATCAGTTTATTCAAATTCCTCACAATAAAAATTAAATCTTATCCTCATCAGAGAGTCTAATTTCTTAATTGTGTTACCTTTTAATTTACTTATTTTAGACACAGGGGAATTCTTCAATTTGTCATTTACTTTTTGTTACATTTAAATTCATGATTTGCAAATCTATTAAATGACTCTTTTAATTTAACGGGTACCCGATCTATAATTTCTAAGAGGTGAAGGAAAACATATTATTTGCAATTCACATCTGTTCTAAGGAAGATTACACATACAACTTAAATTATTACATTCTTATTCATAAAAAGACCTTAAGGTTTGTCTCAGTAAATTAAGAAGGGGAAAAAGGAAGCAATTCAGTTTCAGTAGACTGAATTTAAGATTCAATTTTAGGTAAAATTCCAATTTCCAAAAGTTCTAAGGAAAACTGATAAAGCACTTATCTGTGATTATGACGACTTGAAACGCACCCGGAAAGGTATTGGGCTGGCCTTGCATTCTGGGAGAAAATTCAAAGGGTTATAATTCCACCATAATTCCTAAGAAATTCATTCCGTAAGGGGAACACAGGCGTCTAAGGTGTCTCACGCTTTTCGGTGCCACTAGCCGCAATTCCTAATAACCCTCACTCCATTCCTTTTTCGGCAACACAATCCGCTCGCACAGCCTTGCAGAAAAACAAGCCCTCGAACCAGCACCCGAGCAGAATCTTCAAGATCGCAGTCAGGATGTCGAGTATAAAATCTCACGTTGGCCGGGGTGGAACTTGGCCAATAATTTTGGAAATTCGCTGGATCAGTTTTCTTTTCTTTTCGACAGCAAAGCGACGGCCGGATAGTGTCCGCCGCGATCCGCCTTAATCACCACTTATTCAACCACAGAAGCATAACAAATCCTTCAGCCTTGGGAGTCCGGCAAAAAGTCTTAATCCTGAAAGTCTTAAATCCTTCAACAAAACTAGTCCAAATTCGGGCAAAATGTAACATCCAAAAGTAAGTTCAGCAAGCAAGTACGTCTCGCCAAGTCTCGCACGCGATAGTCGTTAAAACTCGAATTTTCTTCCTCTCCTCCACAAACGCGGGCTCCCAGTATGGCTTCAATTATCGCCCCCTTAATTTTGGCAAAAATTTGCGTTTTCAACCCCTGAATGCGGAAATAAGGGTGATCGCGCATGCGCGCCCTTCTTCACTTAGCCAACAACCAGACCCTCAATCGCCAAAAACCTGAATGACTTACATCGAAAGTCAAGTGACAACCTCTGACCCTTCTGTCACGTACTTCCTGTCTTAAGGTCAACTACACAATGAAATTTCTTCTAGAACATTCTAAAGGGCAAAGCGCGCGAAATCATGACTTAGCAAAATTGCTTCCCTTTCCCTGCTTCTTTTCACAATGAATCAAAGCTTGTACAAAAATTGCAAATAAAAGAAAAATAAATAATATTATTTTAAACTAAATAATATTCTCAGAAGCATCTGTTTTTCCCCAAAATTAAAGCATTAAAATAAATAATTCAGAATCAAATAAAATTAAGATTTCCATAAATCAGAAAATCATTCACCTAGTTTTTATAACGCTATCAGACAAACTCTCTACACAACATTCCTTTCCCCTAAGGAATTAAATTTTGGTGTACCAAAATTTAGAAGACAGACACTTCTTGAAATACCATGACTCATACTGTGCAATAAGGCTAAAGGATAACATAATGTACCAATATTTCACACGACTCCTTGGTAACAGTGACGTTACTGACACATTAAATTTCAAGTCCAAAATGTGCAAGAAAAACAACAAGATTAATCAAAGCAATTACTAATTAAAATACTCAAGGAAGATCATCAAAAACAATTAATCAAAAACATCAATTAAATCACTTAATTAATTAAACCTAGAAATATTCAGAACACATACAAAAATAAAAATAAAAAAATAAGGCGTTAATCACAAACAAAATATGTCTAAGATCAAGCATTCAATAATTTTATGACAAAAAGAGTTTCTCTTTTTTTTTTCAGTTCATTACATCACACTAGTGTTGCAGTCTCTGTGTGGCCACATTTCTGAAAGTTTATTTATCCATTCATTTTTTCTTTCAGTCCATTAATGTAAACAATTTCACCCGAGGTCGAACATTTTACTATTGTGACAATTTCTGCTGAGCAAAATCATGGAGTACATTAAATGAATACGGAGTTGTCAATGCAAGCGAGGGAAAACCCTGTAGTTAGAAATCATTGTGTTAGCAACTCCCCCCTGCAGCCTTCAACGCGAGAAAGTGAAAGCAACAACCCCGCAATGTAAGCACTCAGCACCACACTACCCTTTAGTAGAGTATCACAATGCTCGAAAAAAAAAACAGCTGACTGACCGTTTAGTAGAATACAAGCCAAGAAACTTGACCTAAAAAGAAAATAGATTTCACCCCTCTACATCTCACCTTCGACCAAGGAAGAACAATCCCTCTTCAAAGTTGAAGACTTTATCTGTCAATTTTTCCCTGACGATAGATAAGCCACTGAATGTGTTCGGATACTCACACCCGAAGAAAGAAATAATCTAATCCAATTGTTCACACCAAAAAAAAAAAATAAATAAATAAATAAATAAAAATAAAAAAATAAAAATAAGATAATTAACGCGCAGCAGGTACATAAAATAAATTCCTGAGAAAATAAACATACTAATAATTCAAACTAATCTAAATAAAAGATGTCACATGAACGTATTCAAACTAGATGTAACGACCCCCCTAAGTAACTACGAAATTGAATAACTTCCAAGAATGAATCCCAAACAATCACGTCTAAGAACAGAAGCGGCCTGATCAGGGCCAAGCATTAGAAAAGAAAAGAACGTTACAACACAAGGAACCTCGGAACCAGCCGAAAATACCCCACACAAAAATCAGAAAGAAGGAAAACGTGATTGTTAAAAAATTCAATCCAACCAAAATCAATTCCGAAAATTAACATAACGAATATGCTTAGCAATACCAATTAGAATTTTATCCAAGACACACAAAAATAATACTAATACAACGTAATGTATATACAAAATACCGTTTGGCCAAAATTTACAAACAGATACTACCAAGATACACATATACACATAAAATGAAAATACACTTAAACTGTAAAAATTTCGCACATAATTCAAATGAGCATTGAGATCAGTGATACTTAAACAAAATTTTTTTAAACTGCTATACCTAAACAAATACACAAATAATCATTATGTTAAACCATAATCAAGTCAAAAATATTTCACAGTAATTCAAATCAAGCCAAAAAAAAAAAAAAATCAACCAGCAAGAGTGAAGTGTCGCTAAAAAAAATTTCAAACCTCAAAGTAAACACTAGTGAGTAACAACACCATATTTAAGTCCCCTTAATAAGACAACAAAAAAAAATTCAATAATTCTAAAAATCCACTAAATCCACGAGAAAAAAAATTCATACTAGTCAAAGAAATCAATCAAAGCTGGACTGAATCACGTTACTAGAACACTAAATAAAATATCACAAATGAACAAAGTGTTCAAAACAACCCCCCCCCCAATTTAGGCAAAAACTGAGATCTATTCTGCATCAGACTCTTCCAAAACGTTGTATAGTAACCTAAGCAACAGCTTTCAGCACACCTCCACCCAAACAAAAGAAACAAAGTAACTCTTTACTGCGCCCATGTAAGCTTAGAAAAGAGCTGTATTATAAATGACAGACTCAAACTTTACATATCAAGCAAACCTCCAGACACGTTAAAAGAGAACATAAGATCTCTTATCTCGAAAAGAAAAGTGCGCTGACTGAAACGTTACAATCCTGAACCAACACAATGAAAAAGATACAACAATAGTTTTATCAGATAACAAGTTCCTGTTTGCCTCGGTGTAAGAGGTCAAGTGCCACCATGAAGTGCAAGTATTTACAAGAAAACCAACTTTCAAGACATTACAACTTCACGCAAGACCTAACTGCAAGCAACAAATGCAAAGTTCTCAAAAGTGCTAAACTAAAATAAAATACTCGTAACTCAAAAATCCCGACAAATCTCACAAATCAAATCCATAACTCAAATTCTACCATTTTCCTATAACCACAGAAATCTCAATTCTTCCACAAAACTAAACATCAGAGAACTTACATTTTACGGACTTTGGCAGAAACCACCAGAAAACAAAACAAAAACCTGATACAACCAACTTGACACTAACAAGTCAAATACAAAACTTATGCCAAAACAAGAATTATCCCCAAATTCTGCAACAAGTCCAACCAAGAAAGAAAATTCAATAACTCAAAACAAATCTACTGCAATCCACTAGTAAATTCAAGACAAACTGTCTGTAATCAACAGAAAATTCCCACGCATGAGTACAGAGCAAAAGTAACTAATCTTCTCAAACTTATCCAAAAATTTCCACAAAACAAATTCCCGTTATCACCAAAATTCTCATTAAAATTCACTTTCTACAATTCACAAGACTAAACTCAATTTCTTACCGTTTAAACAATTCTCACTTGACAACTTTTCACAAACTTAAAACTCAGAAGATAACCAATATCAATTACTCTGACTCATTAAACTAATCAGAACTTCACTCAAGCTGATGAATTCAATCCAAAAAAAAATTAAATAACCAAACATCACTATTGCTGATCTCAGGCAAAAATTCAAATCTAACCCATGTTAACTTTAAAACAGAATTTTCAATTGAAAAAACAATCTACAATTTTTTCAACTCATTCATTTGTATCATTATGCCTTAAGAACTTATAAAATTCATTGCTCAATACTAAATTAAATTTTCTAACACATTACACAATATACTGGAATCATATCAAAACATTGTAAATCAAAAGTAATAATATACTACGCTAGATAATCATGAAAACATTACATACATTTCACAAAATATTATTCAATCAAGTAAAAAAAATCAAAATTTCTCTAATGTTACCCCTCACAATTACACATTTCACAAGATTCTAGGTTAAATAATTAGCAAACACACACACAAAATATTTCTAGCTACGCATAGCTATGGTTTGTCTCATTCAGTAAAATAATTAGTGTCTTTAAGTCTCTTTCTCTTAGAAGTGCTCATAAAATGAGTCCAGTTTTTAAAGACAAGCACTCGAAACTTTATACAAGGATACACAAATAGCATAGGATTATCGTGAAATAATTCATTTTCCATCTTGTATCAGAAACAGACAGGTGAAACCGCAACTAACTAAAAAAGCAACTGAGAAACTAAACTCTTAAGAGTTTGCTAATTACCAAACTTTTAGTGATTGTATAAGTGAATTTTTAATGCATTGCGTTGTGAAAATGCATCCGGGACCGCGCCGTGAGAGGATCGAATAAACAACATGTAAAATCAATATATATATAAGAAAAACACATAACAGATATAAAGAACACATAAGTAATATGTTTCCAGACTAAATATCAGTTTATTCAAATTCCTCACAATAAAAATTAAATCTTATCCTCATCAGAGAGTCTAATTTCTTAATTGTGTTACCTTTTAATTTACTTATTTTAGACACAGGGGAATTCTTCAATGTGTCATTTACTTTTTGTTACATTTAAATTCATGATTTGCAAATCTATTAAATGACTCTTTTAATTTAACAGGTACCCGATCTATAATTTCTAAGAGGTTAAGGAAAACATATTATTTGCAATTCACATCTGTTCTAAGGAAGATTACACATACAACTTAAATTATTACATTCTTATTCATATAAAGACCTTAAGGTTTGTCTCAGTAAATTAAAAAGGGGAAAAAGGAAGCAATTCAGTTTCAGTAGACTGAATTTAAGATTCAATTTTAGGTAAAGTTCCAATTTCCAAAAGTTCTAAGGAAAATTGATAAAGCACTTATCTGTGATTATGACGACTTGAAACGTACCCGGAAAGGTATTGGGCTGGCCTTGCATTCTGGGAGAAAATTCAAAGGGTTATAATTCCACCATAATTCCTAAGAAATTCATTCCGTAAGGGGAACACAGGCGTCTAAGGAGTCTCACGCTTTTCGGTGCCACTAGGCGCAATTCCTAATAACCCTCACTCCATTCCTTTTTCGGCAACACAATCCGCTCGCACAGCCTTGCAGAAAAACAAGCCCTCGAACCAGCACCCGAGCAGAGTCTTCAAGATCGCAGTCAGGATGTCGAGTATAAAATCTCACGTTGGCCGGGGTGGAACTTGGCCAATAATTTTGGAAATTCGCTGGATCATTTTTTTTTCTTTTCGACAGCAAAGCGACGGCCAGATAGTGTCCGCCACGATCCGCCTTAATCACCACTTATTCAACCACAGAAGCATAACAAATCCTTCAGCCTTGGGAGTCCGGCAAAAAGTCTTAATCCTGAAAGTCTTAAATCCTTCAACAAAACTAGTCCAAATTCGGGCAAAATGTAACATCCAAAAGTAAGTTCAGCAAGCAAGTACGTCTCGCCAAGTCTCGCACGCGATAGTCGTTAAAACTCGAATTTTCTTCCTCTCCTCCACAAACGCGGGCTCCCAGTATGGCTTCAATTATCGCCCCCTTAATTTTGGCAAAAATTTGCGTTTTCAAACCCTGAATGCGGAAGTAAGGGTGATCGCGCATGCGCGCCCTTCTTCACTTAGCCAACAACCGGACCCTCAATCGCCAAAAACCTGAATGACTTACATCGAAAGTCAAGTGGCAACCTCTGACCCTTCTGTCACGTACTTCCTGTCTTAAGGTCAACTACACAATGAAATTCCTTCTAGAACGTTCCAAAGGACAAAGCGCGCGAAATCATGACTTAGCAAAATTGCTTCCCTTTCCCTGCTTCTTTTCACAATGAATCAAAGCTTGTACAAAAATTGCAAATAAAAGAAAAATAAATAATATTCTTTTAAACTAAATAATATTCTCAGAAGCATCTGTTTTCCCCCAAAATTAAAGCATTAAAATAAATAATTCAGAATCAAATAAAATTAAGATTTCCATAAATCAGAAAATCATTCACCTAGTTTTTATAACGCTATCAGACAAATTCTCTACACAACATAATAGTGTAGCTTACCAATTTGAAGCTTTAATAAAAAGTTTGTTTTAGATATTCTTCTGTGTTCGTAGTTACTTTCATTGGAAGGATGCGTGATTGCCTATCCGAAGCTACAACTTAGCTTTAAAATTCTTAGGCTCAGTATAAGTTTACCTTTATCAATATCATTTGGCGTTTACATGGTTTTAAATATTCTCTTGTGAAATTTCCTGCTATGGAATAAACGTCGAAAAATTCTTGCAGGAATACAGAATTTTGTCACAAAATCTCTATAATGAACAACAAACAGATGAGTTTGCTTGATAGTCGGTGTTGCCGAGGTTTCTGTGATGATCCTCTGCAGTTCTCTTACGTTTCTTTAACTCTTTCGCATCGAAGTCGCCCGTAACGCCCGTTCATTCACGCAACGGCAAACCGCCCCAACGTCTCGTTTATTTTCTACCTAGTGCTTTCCCCCTCCACGTTTGTGTATGACTCATTGGTTTCGCGAGTTGTTAAGAGACATGTCAATCATTCTTTTGAAGCAAATAAAGGAGAAATACGGAAAGCTATTGATGTTCGCAGGTGCAATCCGGCCCTAAGGTGAAACTGCATACAATGGATGAAACCGCAGAAAAACCCCCAAGAGGGAAGCAGTCATTTCACTTAAGTAGGTTATTTTTAATGCTCTAGCTATCTACTAGGCAGGGGGAAAGGAAAACTATGCCAAGACAAATTCGTAAACACGGGCGTTTTCAATGTTTGATGAAAACAAATTTGGTAGCCTCTCGATGCGAAAGAGTTAAGCGAAAGATAGCTGGGTAACTAATAAAAAGTATACCGCAAAAAATATAGAAAGATCTGGAGAGGAATGTGTTTAATTTTTTTAATGTATTACGAAATCCTTATTTAACAACTAAAATTTGTGTTTCAAATTGCTAAAATATGTTCACTTTCCATATGTTGTTAATGTTTGTCAACTTGGATAAATATCGATAGTTTGGGTATCTTTTAAAAAAATGTCACGAAAATCAACAACTTGTACCCAATAAGTAACTTTTACCTTTCATCTGTAAAGATACGCCAAGCGACAAGGTGGTTGCGATAATACATAAGTAGCAATATTATGTATAAAATTTAAAACTGGTAAAAAGGACGGATTTTTCCCATAAAATAGTTTAAATAAAGCAGCAATTAGAAACAAAATTGTATTGCTTTGAATATAAAATATTATAACCATTCACTTTTATATATTTTCTTCTGCAATGAGTTTCTTATTTTTAGATAACAACCACAAAAAATTATAAGTCAATATTAATCATATAAAATAATTTTAGAATGATAAAAGTAGCTGAGTATACTTTTGCAAAATAATATATATTCTCAAACTATATCCAAGGTTTCATTTATTTAGTGAGCAAAAATAACTTGCATTTTATTTCAACATTTCAATTTATTATTTTTATTTTCATAGCATCCTCGGTTTCGTAATTTATGTTAGTCAAATGTTTTTCTGTCAGGCTATATCTGGTTCACTGATCAAATTATTACTTTTCGTGTATTGCTCTTAATTTATTTAATGAATTTAATTTTTCAAATTGCTGGAGTAAAGAATTCTGCATTTGAAACTTCCTGGTAGATTTTCGCTTACATTTCATCAAACTAACATTCTAAATTTTTCCAAGCATTAACCACAGTAAGAACCTGGCCAGAAGATTCATAACTAAGGTATTCGAAATGAAGTGTTAACGAACGGATTCTAGTATGCCTTCTTTCGAGACTATGCACCCTGTTTGAAGGAATTTCAAAATGAACTCAAAGATTTTAGTTTTACTGAGGCCAAACGTTATTCAGTATTCAGTATTTTAGTATCTTGAGTTTAGAAATAAGCGGAAAAATAGCCATCAGTTCCCCAAAATATGAGCTTTAAGAAAGAATAGAGTCTATTTACAATGAATTTGAAGATGCATATTTTATTCGCTTTTCCTCATAATACTCCGAAAGGGCTAAAATCAGCGTGTTTTTGAATCTAATCTCCGATTTCCATTGTATTCAAATATTTCACCTACAAGGACCAAGTAAAGCTTTCTTATAATCCATTCAAATGCAGTGCGGAGTTTCAGATACAATTTCAGCTTATGTGAGCTTCAGTATAACCCAACACTCAAATTGAAAAAAAAAAAAAAAAAAAGTATGTGATTTTTTTGGAATTACAGCTCTAAAAAGGTATTCTCTTCTGGGAAATAAATGTATATATAGTAGAATTTATTTACATTTGTAGAATAAATGTGATTGTAAGGAAATTGGAAAGGTTTATCAAATCAAAGCACACCTATTATTCTGAAAAACCTATTACCCTGGCAGAGATTAATAGAAATGACATTGTCAAACCTTTCCAACATTTCATCATCGAAAATGTAAATAGAACTCTCTAGTAAGAAATTTGACAATTATTAATATTTATTAACCCTTTGACCACTAACGGGACATATGTGTCTCAATAAAAGTTTAAATTTACGTTAGAATTAGGTTAAATTAGGTAAAAAAGTACTTAGAATCTCCTGAATGTTGGGGATCATCTTCCGACAGCTGGAAAATCAAGACGCCCCTGTGCTCGTCGTACACAAATGAGCATAGAGAAAAGAACAAATATGAGTTGTCCAATATGTAATGTTGGGGTACGCAAAGAATGCTTTACCCTGTACTATACGGTGCAAGATCTATTCCAAATAATAATGTTTTTCAGAAAAATAGGTGTGCTTATAGTACACCTAGTATAGTACACCTAGCACACGATCGCTACGTGGACATATGTTGTGTAGAGAATTGTCTGATCGCGTTATAAAAATTAGGTGAATGATTTTCTGATTTATGGAAATCTTAATTTTATTTGATTCCGAATTATTTATTTTAATGCTTTAATTTTGGGGAAAACAGATGCTTCTGGGAATATTATTTAGTTTAAAGAATATTATTTATTTTTCTTTTATTTGAAATTTTTGTACAAGCTTTGATTCTTTGTGAAAAGAAACAGGGAAAGGGAGGCAATTTTGCTAAGTCATGATTTTGCGCACTTTGTCCTTTAGAATGTTCTAAAAGAAACTTCATTGTGCAGTTGACCTTAGGACACGAAGTACGTGACAGAAGGGTCAGAGGTTGCCACTTAATCTTCGATGTAAGTCATTCAGGTTTTGGCGATTGAAAGGTCCGGTTGTTGGCTAGGTAACGGAGGGGCGCGCACGCGCATTCGCCCTTATTTCCGCATTCGGGGTTGAAACGAAAATTTTGCCCAAATTAAGGGGGCGATAATTGAAGCCATACTGGGAGCCCGCGTTTGTGAAGGAGACGAAGAAAATTAGAGTTTTAATCCCTTTTTGCCGGACTTCCAAGGCTGAAGGATGTGTTATGTTTCTGTGGTTGAATAGGTGGTGATTAAGGCGGATCGTGACGGACACTATCCGGTCGTCACCTTGCTGTCGAAAAAAAAAAGATCCAACGAGTATTAATTTCTAAAATTATTGGCCAAGTTCGACCCCGGCCAACGTGAGATTTTAAACTCGACATCCTGACTGCGAGCTTGAAGATTCTGCTCGGGTGCTGGTTCGAGGGCTTGTTTTTCTGCAAGGCTGTGCGAGCGGATTGTGTTGCCGAAAAGGAATGGAGTCGGGGTTATCCGGAATTGCGGCCAGTGGCACCGAAAAGCGTGAGACTCCTTAGACGCCTGTGTTCCCCTTATGGAATGAATTTTTCCAGGAATTATGGTGGAATTATAACCCCTTGATTTTCTTTCAGAATGCAAGGCCAGCCCAATACCTTTCCGGGTGCGTTTCAAGTCGTCAAAATCACAGATAAGTGCTTTATCAATTTTCCTTAGAACTTTTGGAAATTGGAACTTTACCTTAAATTGAATCTTAAATTCAGTCTACTGAAACTGAATTGCTTCCTTTTTCCCCTTCTTAATTGACCGAGACAAACTTTAAGGTCCTCATATGAATTAGTATGTAATAGTGTAATTTGTTTGTGTAATCTTCCTTAGAGCAGATGTTAAATTTCAGATGATATGTTTTCTTTAACCTCTTAGAAATTACAGAACGGGTACCCGTTAAATTAAAAGGGTCATTTAATAGATTTGCAAATCATGAATTTAAATGTAACAAAAAGTAAATGACAAATTGAAGAATTCCCCTGTGTCTAAAATAAGTAAATTAAAAGGTAACACAATTAAGAAATTAGACTCTCTGATGAGGATAAGATTTAACTTTTATTGTGAGGAATTTGAATAAACTTTTATTTAATCTTAAAACCTATTACTTATGTTTACTTTATATCTTTTATGTGCTTTTCTTATATATTTATTGATTTTACATGTTGTTTATTCGATCCTCTCAACCGCGGTCCCGGATGCATTTTCACAACGCAATGCATTAAAAATTCACTTATACGATCACTAAAAGTGTGGTAATTAGCAAACTCTTAAGAGTTTAGTTTCTCAGTTGATATTTAGTTAGTTACGGTTTCACCTGTCTGTTTCTGCATTAGTTTCCTCCCTAAGAGGAAGTAGTAACACTGCATTGGTGCCCATGATTTTTACGGCAAAGTATAGAAACATAACATTGGTGTCGTAGCTAGTTAACACATATGTGGGGTTATTCCATCATTAACTACAGTTGGTACATATGTGTCCCAGACTTTGGCTTGAAAACCGTTTGTCAAAATTATCCCAAATTCTAATTTTACTTTATTTATGACATATTTTTTCACTTGGATATAAAACGGGGTTATTGTTTTTAAATTTGTAGTCAAAGGTTTAATGGAACGGCAAATGTTTTTGAATAAATTAAGTATTATAAATTTTATACAAAGGTAAAATTATTAACATCTGAATAAGGTTAGGATGATCTAATTCTTAACATTGAGTTGCAAAATAGTCATACATAATTTACGCATATGATTTTGTACTTACAAGCGTACATGTAGTCATGTAAGTACATGTAGTCATGTGTAGTACATGTAAGTATATATACTTATGCACGTTTGCTTCATTTTTAATCGCTTTTTTGTGTGCTCTGTTAGCATTTACAATGAGAGCTTGAAAGTGAAAAAGATGTTATTTCATAAGAAAACAAAAGGAATAAATTATATCTAATTATTAATTAAAGGAACAAATAAAAAATACGCAAAATTGCTTGCACGTATGAAGTCCCTATGAATTACCTGATTTCAGGTGCTTAGTGTTAACATAACTTTTAAATATTGTAGAGTTTAGAAACATTTCTTAAAGCAGTAAGAACAAGACTATTCCAGTATAAGTTTTCTTCTTCTTTAATTTGTCATTCTTGATAATTTACTGAACCTACGGAAGTATTGAGACATAATAACACGCCGAACAAATACTAATTCAGAAGTCAAACAACAAAAATCAACGTTATATTTTGAAATTTTCACAGGACAAGTTTCGGAGGTTTTACCTAACCATCACCCTCAGCTGCAAAAGCGCAAATGAACGAGATAGGACATAATGATGAGATAAAATAAGAAAGCCTGGACAGGAGATAAGCTACTGGCGCCATCTGTTGATGAAACCAGAACTAAAACATAATTTCTTTAAAGGCTGAAGGCAAAGATGGATTGGAATTAGGGTCGTTAACTAGAACAGAAATATTTTTTAATGTGAAATGCCTCTAAAAAATTCAGTTCACCAATGGAAGATTCTTTTAAATAATTTTGGCAGCAGAAAAATTGAAAGTGTAACTTTCGGACCAACAATTTTGGGCAACAGTAATACATCCGTGTTTCCTTTTTTCTAACATATGCCTCATGTTCCTTGACGCGAAATTTTAAGGCTCTCTTAGTTTGGCCAATGTAAATTAAACCACACTGGCAAGGAATCTTGTAAATACCCCAGGAATTCATATCCGGAATAGGGTCCTTGAGTATGAAATTCGGGATTCTATTGATGGGAGAATAAACGACTCGAAAGTTAAATTTCTGCAAAATACGAGCAACTTTATAGCTAATTGATGGAAAGAAGAGAATTACAACAGAAATTTTATAATCTCCTAAAACAAGAGTGTGCCTTTTGGTGCGTTGAGATGAGAATTTTTTAACTGCTTGATTAGTAATGTTGGGTGAAAAGCCCCTGTCAATAGCTATTGCTTTTATATAATTTAGTTCTTCATCAAGGAATAATTTGGAGGAGCAAACTTGAAGTGCACTGAAAGCTTAGGAATTGTAACGAAAATACCAAAAAAATCAGAACTACGCCGAGACTACCCGTCAACGGTTGTTCTGCACAGGTTCTTAATATACGTGTATAAACCTTAATAATACTTAGACACAGTCTACTATTAGAATATCTGTTTACAATTTTCAATATTTATAGAAAAAGAAATAAATCTTATCTACTTGAATTCTGCACATGCTTCTTGACGAATAAACACTTTTATTAATATTCGACATCAGCATTTTCATAGTTCTTTGAAGCAGGAACTAGGATATTATTCAATAAACAGAACACAAATGCAATATAATTATTCAATTCAATTCATATCAACATTAAATTCATAGAACACTTCTATCACTAAGCAAACACGGATCAGAGCGTGCATGGCAACGCTGAAAACTGAAGCCATCCACAAAAAAAGGATACATAAAACTCGCGTCATTAAAACATTAATACATTAAAAGTCTCGTGTTCATTCAATAAAGTTATTAATAAAACAGTCTTGTGAATATCTTCCGAAGTTTATTGACGGCATTACGTAACAGGAATAAAATGAAGCTAACTTTTGTTTAGTCGGATGACATGACTTAAAGTGGGGTGAAAGGCAAGACGATGAAGGTTTACGGTAAACCGTTCTACCGAAGTTGTATGTGTTACGTGTGACCAGAATGTCGAGAAACGGAAGAGAATTGCAAGTCTCAAGTTCAAAAGTGAACTGAATAGCAGGATGAATGGAATTCATTGTTGAAAGAATTTTATTTAAATCATCTTTATTACCTTCAAACAGGGTAAAAGTATCGTCTACGTAGCGGAATATAATGCTGATTTTTGTTGTTTGACTTCTGAATCACTACGGAAGTATGTATTCCTACGGGAAGCTATCACTTATCTAAATTTAATAAAAGGTATTAAGCGTTTCCTAACAAATAGATTTTTTTTACATGATTTTGGAAAAGCAAGAGAGGGCTATCTGCGTCTTGACAAATAGGTAACTTCTATCTACCATTTAAAATAACCCATGCGGGGGCGCATAGCGCATTATAGAGATTATTAACATAATTTAAACGAAATTGTTAGCTAACAAGTGCTTGAGGGAAAAAAGATATATGTTTTCTTTTAGTTAAAATGCTTGTAAATATCGCTAACTGAAAATATATTATCGAAATTCATATTTAGAAAATTAAAAACGCAATTGTTCGTATCTTTGCCGTCACTTTCAGCTTCTGAAAAAAAAAAATCAAACGCGCTATTCAAATTGTTGAGTTCCAGATTTCATATGCATTTCATTAAAATCACTGAACACAGAGGGTCTCGTCCATTTCTGCAAACAGAATGGGATGGCTATGTGAATATTCAGTGTATGTCATAAAGAGAAATTGTTGTTTGTGATAGCCAAGAACACTTTTTATGACCAACGAAAAATAGCTCCTTCTTAAAAAAAAAAAAAAAAAAAAAAATATTTGAAAGTAAAGGCAATCGTTAGAATTTGCATCAGCAGAGAAATTAACGTGGAATATCTTCATTTAATGATGAGATTTCGTTCGAAGCAGACGTCTACCCTTGCATAACATCTAGCTGGAAAAATCTAGCATTAGACAAAGACAATCTGAAACTGGTCTGTATTTGCATTGCATGTACTAAAATAAAATGCAAAAAATTTATTCAGTTACCGGGCATTGAACTTGAGTGAACTAACAAGACTTAGCCATTTAGCCACTTGTCAACTTTTACTTCAAGTCTGAAAATAAAACCAGGATTCTTCTTCGTCAGTTAAATGAAACGGTTAACAGCAATGTTTGAACATGCAGCTGGAGCTTTTGTGGATGGATGTACTTTAATAAAATTGTAGCTTGCAACAAAAATGAAATCAATTATGTTTGAAACTAAGGAACATACATTACTGTATTTTCTGGCATTTTCCCTACTAACTTCTCACCACTAGGTTATGAAAATTTTAAAAATAATCGCGTAATTTTCCTCTTCCTCTGTGCATTCAGAGAACGAAATTTTGAAATGGATTAAGCTACACAATGATTGTTTTACTAATAAAGAGAAACCCTCGAAAACTACTTCGAAGATCGTCCTAAACTTGTTTTCCCTAATTGTTGAACTTTATACCAGCCGAATACAAGAACTGATGAATAGCAGCGAAGTAAACACAAACTGTCAGTCAATGTATGGTTTCGCGAACTGAGTTGCCCATTTACCTTCTCTAACTGTTTATGGATGATTTCAGGGCGAAGGAGTAGCAGAGACAACAGAAAGATCTTACTAGATTCAAGTTGCAAGAAGTAGACATGAAAATATCTTATTAGATTTTTTTTTTTTTTTTCAAATGGCAGATTGTGAACAATTTACAAATGTAAGCCAGTCGATTAATCTATACAAGGCCGGATGTGGTGGTCTCTTTATTATGGAGGCACCTAATAGGTGGGCTACCATCATCTTTCCTATGAAAGGGACGGACAGTTACAACCATGCCTTCTCCGGGATTCGGACCCAGGCCCTTCGGCATCGCAGTCAGCCTTCCTGACCACTTTACCGACTGGGCGGTTCTTATTAGATATCGTAATGCTAATATTATACATTCTTACTAGAACTTAAGCGTCTCTTAAAGAAACAATATTGCGATATTTACCAGTAGTTTATCCATGACTACTTTTCATTTGTCGTGTTGTTACTGTAAACGCTTCCTTCGGAAATAAAATTATTCGCATAATTTAATTTTCCACTCTCCATTTTCGGACGCTGAAACGAGTAAAAAAAGCTAAATAATACGACGTATAAAAAAGGGGAATAATACGACATAATAAAACGTGGTATCAGCTAACCTTAATTTTGCTGGTAAATTTACAAACACCATATGCTCGAACCATGAGTACCTTTCGTTCTTCTTTGAAACAAACACTGTACTGTCGCAGGTACATTGGGCATAAAAAAGGGGGGGGGGGCAGTTCCTATATCTCCCGTTCTACTGGGTCGATTGACGAAATTCAACTTGCGTTTTTCATGTCTCGAAAGCGCGACTTAAAATATGTATTAGATTTGTATATAGCATTGTGCCAATATAGGGATTTTGACACAAAATCGGACTTTTTCTGAAATGACATACCAATTTTGTTTCATACTTCAATTCTACGACTCAAATTACGCCAAACTACCAAGTTTTGTAAAAATTGCATGAGTAGTTTTTAAAAGATTAGCTCTCAAAATTTTAGCTCCTCAATGTTAATTGAGTTTGATATATATTTATTAATCTGTCTTTTTTTATTAAACTTATTTGATTCTTCCTTTCACATTTCGAAATTTAGGTTCATTCCAAATAAAATACGTTTTTATGTTTTATTTTTAAAATCTGTATTTTAAGTAATTTTTATAATTTTTTAAAAAAACCTTTTTGAATTATAATCTATAAAATTTTTACCATCACCTTAAAGTAGATGTATTTCTAAGCATACCTGCAAAAGTTGCAGTTCTTTATTCAAAATTTCCGAAGATACACATGAACTTATATATTGGCTCGTTTTGAAATTTAGCATATTTATTAAAAGCGATAAAACATCAAATGTGGTTTAGACACTTTGCTAAATTTACTTGGAAGTAGAAACGAAGTGACTTTTTCCCGCTCATGCACAATGTAAAAAGGTAGGAACGAGGTACCCACATATTAAGAAGTACGCCAAGTGAATTATTCTTGGCTCAAACTGAAAAAATTCGCCAAGATAAATTTTTTGATGTCTCCATAAATTTCGCACCAAATTTTACAAAATTTAATATCTAGCCATAATTTGAATAGTAGAATCGAAATATGAAAAAAAAAAAAAAAAAAAAAAAAAAAAACAATGGTACGTTATTTCAGAAAAAGTCCAAATTTGTGTCAAAATACCTATTTTAGAACAATGCTATATATAAATCTAATATATATCCACATTTGATGTTTTGATCCACAAAGTCGTACTTTGGAGACATGAAAAATGCGCTTTGAATTTTGTCAATCGGTCCAGTAGAACGTGAGATATAGAACTGCCCCCCCCGCTTTTTTTTCGCAGTGTACATGGTCTGATTTGTAAATTTTATAATACTTTTGAAGTACTTAAATTCTCTGGAATAAAATGTATGCGAATTCCGCCCCTCCTCGTGGTTATACACTTCCTCAAAGACAGTCAGGTATGTCTGAACCCATCAATCATTTAGGCTTCTCAACAATAGGGTACGCCATCGCGAGTAGACCAATATTACACCCGTAGGGAAGGGGATAATGACATAGACGTAAAACAAGTCTTGTGAGGGAATCAAACCTTTGGCACACACTTTGGTTCAGAAGTCAGCCTTTGTCACTTAACCTTTCGTAGCGGCTAAATGTGTAGACACTAAGTGAAAATTATAAATTTATTTATCTATATTTCAAGTTTAGATTACACAATTAGACTTCGAATTTAACTCCACTATTCAAAGTATGAAATCGAAGCTGTCAGGTTTATTCTGTGTAGTCCTAGCTATTCAACTGTTACAATACCCTTAAATATTTCTCGCGTTTTTATCATCTTCTATTATCTTAGGCTTTTATTTTGTAACTTTAATTAAGTTAATCATTCCAAAATCATTTTCGTGTGATTGATACGTCTCTTGAACTGAAATGAAAGCATTACAAGTAAATCGAAAACTCCATAACTTTGTATCGACATATCTAATGGAATGTATCATCAGGAGACACTCGTATAATAGTTCTTTAATGTTTTTTGGTGCATTATAATCGTGACGATGCATAAGAAAAAATTATATTTGCCTTCTTTAACTAAACGTTTCGGACGCGTTATGTGTAAGGAAATGACACAAGATCCAAGCATCGAACCAGCTGCCAAGATGTTATATTAGAATCAATATTTAGATTAGAACAAGGGATCTGCGAAGCGGAGATAGATTTGACCACAGTTATAGGAACATTGCCGGCGCGTTTGCGTTTTCGCACAGTTGCATTGATTTTGGTTAATTAATATCCACAAGCTTGCTAGCTGTCGTTTGTTTAGCCATTGGCGCCGTCAGTTTAAGACCGCTGCTTTTCAATCATTCGGGCTGCGATGCATATTTCAGTGTGCGCAGTTGAATGACTGCTCCAGTAAAGACAAAAGCTGTGGGGGGGAGGGAACCTTTTACAAAGGTCGATCTTCGGAAACTTGTTTGGTAGTCGATGGAAAAGGAGACACAAACAAGTAATAGTGTATCGGAAGAAAAGCCGAAGCTAACAGCAGTAGACCTATTACATTAATTATGCGATGGGCACATTAATACACATTTTGAGTAGACGTGATATATTTAAACGAAACCAGTTACATCCCAATAAAAAGATTCATCAAAATTTATAAAAGCGCAAACGTATGAAGATAGAATATAATAAATTGCCGCCCAATGTATTCGAAATTTTAATTTCGGACGAAACCAGTTACATCCCAATAAAAAAATTCATCAAAATTTATAAAAGCGCAAACGTATGAAGATAGAATATAATAAATTGCCGCCCAATGTATTCGAAATTTTAATTACAAATTAAAAAAAAACATTGCTACTTTAACTATCATTTTTTAGCTTTACAAGATATATTTACAGATATATTTTTGACATTTACAGATATATTACAAGATATATTTTTGACAGGGGCTTTCCACCCAACATTATTAATCAAGCAGTTAAAAAATTCTCATCTCAACACTCTAAAAGGCACACTCTTGTTTTAGGAGATTATAAAAATTCTGTTGCCATTCCCTTCTTTCCATCAATTAGCTATAAAGTTGCACATATTTTGCAGAAATTTAACTTTCGGGTTGTTTATTCTCCCATCAATAAAATTCCGAGTTCCATACTTAAGGACCCCATTCCGGATATGAATTCCTGGGGTATTTATAGGATTCCTTGCCAGTGTGGTTTAATTTACATTGGCCAAACTAAGAGAGCCTTAAAATTTCGCGTCAAGGAACATGAGGCATATGTTAGAAAAAGGAAACACAGAAGTCTTCTGTTGCTCAACATTGTTGGTCCGAAAACCACACTTTCAGTTTTTCTGCTGCCAAAATTATTCAAAAAACATCTTCCATTGGAGAATTGGATTTCCATTGGAGAATTGGAGGCATTTCACATTCATAAAAATCTTTCTGTTCTAGTTAACGATCCCAATTCCAATCCAAATTTGCCTTCGGCCTTTAAAAAAATTATGTTTTAGGTCTGGTTTCACCAACAGATGGCGCCAGTTGCTTATTCTTGTCCAGGCTTTCTTATCTTATTTAATCATTATTTCCTATCTGGTTTATTTGCGGTTTTGCAGCTGAAGATGGTGGTTCAGTAAAACCATCGAAACTAGTCCTGTGAAAATTTTGTAAATATAACGCTGATTTTTGTTGTTTGACTTCTGAATAAGATATATTTATTTTAAGTAAATTATAAAACTAACTCGAGCAAGGAAATAAAATATTCTCATGTTTAACAGTTTCTACTTTCTTTTATCTTCAACCTATGCGATAGAGTTTCTGAATTAAAATTTGTTGTTCATAATGCTCTCAAATTCAAAACAAAGTACAACTGATACACTTCATTTTAAATATTTAATTCAAGAGTTACATCTGTGTTTACTTCTTTATCAATTTTCTCTATAAATGCTGTGTTGAAAGAATTTATACCAGAGCATTTTGTCTTGCGTTTGTGAATCACTACGAGTTAACAAAGCAATCATAACTATTTAATGCAGTAATGGATTGCTTCCTTACATGTTATAATATCATAATTGATGAGTACATTTTCTGACAATTTTTGCAGTCATTTATTTACTCAAGTTTTGCAAACGTTTTCCTAGAAGGGATATTTCTCTTTTGGACAGAAAACGTTTTCTTTCTATTTTATATTATCTACAAATGTTACAAAGCAGAAAAAAAATTGTATGCTGATATTTCTTATTCCTATGTTGAGCAAATTTGTAAAATAGAATATCACTGAAATGTTCTTAACAATCTTCACCTTTCCTGTAATTGCGTTTTCTCTATCCATTTTCAAGTATCTGATAAATATGTTAAGATAAATATTTCGTATACAGGGATCTGTCTTAACATACCACAATCAACCAGTGGCTGAGTGTTTAAGACCACTGAATACTCGTAGTTCCACTCGGGTTCCAAACCAGGTGAACGGGATGGTTGAAAGGATTGTTTTTCGTGATTTTTCTATGAATAGCGTGAATATGAGCCAGATTACTTTAGGAAGCCCTTCAAGAAGGCATCCCTCCTGAGGCGGATGACCATCATATCTTTAACGTATTCAAATAACATAAACCTTACCTTAATGTACTGGAAAGTTAACTCGCAGGGTCACGCATTCTTATAAAAAAATGGGATGTATTATATTTTTATTCTAAGTGAGCTGTTCATGCATTCTTGTCAAGATGATTTATCGATACATATTTTATTTACCCTCATTATTATGAAGTTTTTCTCAAAATATAATTTTTTATAAGATTAAATTAGTTCAATAGTGTTACATTTATAGACCTATCAACATGATCTTTATCACAATTAAAAGGCCGTCTCAATCATCTGAAGACTGAAAAACAGAAATTTTATCGTTTACATACTGTATTATTGTTTACAGTTTTTGGCTACTTCGTTTCAAATTGGGAAGCACAAATAAAATCACTAATTAGATAAATTAAAGGAAAAATTGAAAAACTCTCCGTGACCTTCTATTTAAAATAATCAACCACAGTAAGTGAAATAAGAAATTCGATCTCAAGCAAGTTTTACAATTTTTTTTAAATAATCAGTTTCTGAGCCATGAATATAATGCAAAAATAAATACTAAATAGTACATTTTCGCTCACAAGTTAAAAACATCAATATGCGGATTTTACTTTCTTATTTGTTTACACACAAGTTAAAGAAAAGTAAGCTTTTGCCTCAGTAGTCCAACAATTAATTATCTAGTCTCGAGTAATAGGCACTAATTAGAATCTCTTCTGAAAAGAAAATCTATGAACTTTCTTGAAAGATAAAGAACTGAAATTAAACATTCCCAGGTAACTATATTAATATAATAAAATATTAAATAATATTTTTTGTTACGTGACAGAATATTTTATACTTTAATATAACATATTGAATTAATTATTCGTCACTGATGTAAGGAATTTAAGTCCTTGGTGTTAAGTACAGGATTAAGCAAATGAAATGATAGTGTTGGTTTCATCATTGGTATAAGAAAGTTTAAGACAGAGTTATTAAGTAAAGAATTAAACGAGAAAAATGATTTGAATTGATGTTTCTGGAAACATATATTAAGTGAATATGATTTAAAGCATTCTATAATAATATAATTCTTATAATAATTTTTAACAAACAAACGTTTTTATATTTAAAAATTGCCTCCTTTTCCGGTATAGTGTTTAGCTATGCTGACTAAAGTATCATTGAGCCTGGACTTGAATAACAGCTTGGGCATCGATGTTGCAAGCGTACAGCCTCTATGTGGCATAAAGGCACGTAAAGTATTGATGAATGCAAAGTTCTGTGGATAAACTAAAGGGGAAGATGGGTAGAGGACCCTTGGATCTGTCTAGCGGATTGTTCTCTACCGAAATTGGGATAGAACTTTCCATTTTTGCTGCCATAATTCTGTCGCTTTCTCTGGTGCAACTTGGGCAACGCTGTAGGTTATGAGACGGCTAAATCAGTCCTGGCTATTTCTAGCAAGTTACACGTGTGGCCGTTAGGAAGAACAACAGCGATATAACTGAAATTTCTTCATTACTGATGCATTCATTTAAAACTAGAACTCCTACAATAATCAAAACTTTTGTACAGAATATAAAAATTACAATTGTTTAAACAGAAATCAAACTTTTGTTTTCAAAAAAGCGGAACAAATTTGTTTATCCTTCAGATAGAAAATGGTCATTAAAATTGCATTTTCTTTTGATTTTTAACTGCTAATTGATAACATTAGCGTAAGCATTACTGCTTTTATTGCATAACGATAATGCATAATGCGGTAATATTCTGAACAAGCTGAACAACAAAAAATTAATGTGAAAGCAATTTTATTGATAGTTTTTATCACGAAAAAGTATGTAACTGTTTTGTAAATGTAAATTTTATTTTGGCGTTCGGAAAAAGTAAATTACTTGTGAATGGATCTGCATCTAACTGCACTTAAGAGCTCGTAATTCAAATACGCTTTAGATTTCCGTAAAAAGTCCTAATTATAATCCTTAATTTTTTTTTTTATTCAGAGACCAGTTAATAGAAATTCTTTTGACTCGTTTAAAGTACTATACCTTCTTTTAGGAGGAAAAAAATCATACCATCGCAACAAAAAAAAATTATATGAATTAAGTCATCTATCAAAATTTTATTTTGCGGTTCCAATTATAAAGCTTTAAGAATTCTGATTTTAATTAAGGTAATATGTTAGAGATTTTCGAATAAAAATTCAGTCCTCCCCCCCCCCATGAAAAAGCACCTTTTTCGATGCTTTGCTATATGACAACACTTATTTTACAGAATAATTGTTTTACATTGATCCAAATTCTTTTTCATTTTTTGTTGGCGAAGACATAACTTTCAAATATAAAGTAAAAAAATAATTTTATTCGATAAATTCTTTTTATTTTATAAATATAAAAATGATATTACGTTTGTTTACATGCATGGAGAAAACATATATTTATGTATGTCAAAATTAATGAAACAAATTTAAATTTAGCACACAATGCATACAGCACTGCTTATTTACTTTAAAACACTTGCTCCTACGTTTCATGTTTTGTTTATGTTATGGTCATTTACAAAATTGTTTCAATGTACTCCTAAAGGAATTGTTTGAAAATAGGAATATGGATATCAATAGGATACAAAACTTCGTTTCAAATACGTAATATTTATTGTAACTTGAATAGGAGCGGAATTCACTGTTTTACGTTTAGGAAAAGGTTGGGGGGAAATTAGATATTGTTTGCGCTTTGTTTGCAAATAATTGGATTGTGATCAAATCCAGCTGTTGTCTAAATTCAGCAGGCTGCCAGAGTTAATGCTTATAAAGTGAGCAAACGAACTAGTTTGAATTGTGGTTATAAAGAAAGAAGAAAAGAAAATTTTAGATAATGCAAGTATGTTATTGTGTCTTAATGCAAGTATGTTATAGATGACACATATTAGCATTTCTTGTTTATTACATCTATTGAATCTATTGAATCTAAAATTACAAGACCTAACAGACACTTCTATTTTTTAAGTAAATATATGTCTTTGTTCCACCTTTTTTAAACAGTATTCCTTTCTTTCGAAGTGAATTTTAAATTTCCGTTGAAGTGAATTTTAAATACTGCAGAAAGCTATTATTGTACTTATGTACAATTACGATGAGAAATTGGACTTGACTAGTCGACTTCGAATGACAGTTTCTTCAAAGAATAAGTATTTAATTTGATATTCTGAATTGCTGAGACCAACTAACCGGTTTGTTCCCCATTATATGACTTTAATGCATCTAATACATGTTCCCTACAAATTTTCGTTCCATCATAAAATCAGTCTGACACATTCCTCAATTCTCCTGATTTGTCACCGTTATTTTTCCTCTATACCGACGATTTAGATGCCGAATAAAAGCCATCGCTGAGACAAGAATTCCGGCTATTATGTCAGCCATGAAGAGGACATTGAGCAGCATTTATCAGAGAAGCAGCACCTTCCGAAGATTTCCAAATGTAAGAGATATGTAGGCATATATACATATATGTATACACGGGGTGCCTCATAAAGATTCCACGATAATACCTGGCAGTTCGTACACACATGGCTCCAATTTACAAAAATCAGGGAAACAAATTTCGCTTTCACGCAACGAAATTTGTAGTATACCTTATAGCAAATATTAATTTGGTAAAAAAAAAATGCTACTAAATATTGCAGCTATTTTGTATTACAAAGATCTGAAAAATTTTCCAGTGAATATAAACAAACTCTGTGTCATATAAAAAAAAACTAGATTCCCAGGTTTCTTTACAGAAAACTTTAAAAATAGTGTATTTGCATAATATGATAGAAATAGAAGGGAAATATTGTGCACTAAAAGCCATACTAATTCCAATAATTTTTATGTGCTATTTATTGTATAAGAAAAACTTCTCAAATAAATCCTAATTATAGGTAATCTTATAAAACACTTAGCATTAAGTTTTTAGTAAGCTTATTATGTATGCATAATTCTCACATGAGAGTAAAATATAACGTTTTCTTAAATGATTCATTATAATACCTGCAATAATTAAATAAACACAGACACAAGTAAAATGCCATAAAGAATATATTAATTCAAAATACTTTTGAATCTTATGCAAGTAAAGAGCCGATTAAATCTTCACAGTCTAAATACAAGTGCGAGCTCTAATTACCACCTATAATGGAGAGCATTAAAATTACAGGAATATGAATTCAAATGTGTGTATCCGACAGGTAACTTCTATCATTCAGATATATTAGAACCATTCTTATTAAAGCCCAAAACACAGACGCTTATGTTATGTCTTCTAGAAAGTTTTGCATTTGCATGTATGTTGCCGTTTGACTGTAATTTTACTCAACCAGTTGTATAACCGTATCTCTCAATCATAATTCTTCACCATTATTGACTACGCAGAAATTATTTTGACAGCAATGATAAATAAAATCACAACTGTTGCTGCAGTACTTGCACCAAAACAACTGACGTCATAAGAAATATATTAATCGCATGGTATCAGTAAAAGAAGGCTTCGCCTTTAACACATTGACCTTAATGTTACTTCAAGCAGTTATTCCGATGTTTAGAAATTATAATCAAAATGATCAGCAATTTCTCATATCTAATGAAACCTTTTCGTGACCATCATTTGTCCCTGTACCCGGTAGAAAATTATTATCCTAACTTAACACGACTCCATCTGTACATGCTGTTACAGGTATCCTAGAGCTTAATTAAATTGAAAATAAAAAATGCTCAATTTAGGCATAACTATTTTTTAACTTCACCGCATATTTCCAAATAACTGATTTAATATTTACTTGTGTACAATAAAATAATAACCATGAACAATAAATCAAAATATATAAAATATATTATGTACGTACAAAACATTTCAGAATGTTTTTGCCCGACATGGATACATGGTTCAATTAAGAAATGCATGAAATGAGATAGGTTCTTGAGATTACGAAACAGTTGGACAGTGTGAAGCCATTCGTTAAAAATATACGAAACTGAAAGCGTTTTCCAAGCTTCGTAGACGAAAATATCAAAGAAAAAATTGCTTCCATACCTAAAATAATCATAAAAAGTGTATTCCTTCCAGTGAAATTATCCTAGATACGGTCAAATCAGGATTTTGAAGACTATATATATATAAAAGTGGTAGGAGTAGTTCTATTTATATATATGTAAAATTTCGAAAATTTTTATGCTGTGTATCATTATATGAAATCCCTTGTATCAGCGTTTTATTTGTGAGGAAAGTATTTAAGTCATATAAGTTTGCAGACTTCGAAGTCATTTTTCCGTATCACTTCCATATCATTTATGTTATTTTATCGAGTTGTTTTGCGTCTGTTTCAGCTTTGATTTGTGTTCTTCATATTAGCCAGAGAGCCGTCTTTTTTTAATAACTATGTTTTGATTATTTACCGTTTTTGCCGGAGTACAAAGCGCACTTTCTCTCTTTGTGAACAGGTCTTGAAAACGGGGTGAATCTTATACGTCGATACTCAGTTTTGATCACATTCATTTCTGGAAATTTCCTGTATTTAGAGTTATGCGATTTTTTTCTTGTTTCCTTGCGAAGTGTGGGAATATTACAGTTACGTAGGGCCCACCAGCGGCCGAGCGGTAACGTCGCTGAACACTAGTAGTTCGGTTCGCGGTTCGAATCCCGCGAACGGGCTAGCTGCATGGGTGGTTTCGTGGTTTTCCCCATGTTTAACGTGTATACGAGCCAGTTTCCCTTAAAAAATCCTCCACGAAGGCATCCCTCCCTTAAGGCAGATAGCCCTCGAGTTCTTTGCCGTAATCTAATAAACCAAACCAAAAAGTTACGTAGAGCTCGGTGAATGGGCATGCGCTATCATCGGCGTTCACAGCTGGGTTCTTTTAAACTTTCCAATTTTTGTGAACGGCTTTCAAGTGTGTGAAATTTCTACTGTTCAATTTTCTTAGATTTATTGGCACGTTATGGCTCAAAAACAACTTCGGCATTGCTATAACATAAAAGCTACAGGTGATTGCATATGCTAAAGAACATGGAAACAGGGCTGCAGAGAGGCATTTCGGGTCACCTCCAACTGAGAAAATGATAAGAACTTCGCGGAATTATAATGATCAGTAACAAAGTTTTATTCTTCAAAAATGTGTATAAAAAAGGGTTGCGTCTTATACGCAGACAAATACGGTAATTAATTTAGCAGCATACTGAGCGAGTAACCTTAATTTTGAACAAGTAACCTTAATTTACAAGTAACCTTAATTAACAAGTAACCTTAATTAACAAGTAACCTTAATTTTGAAATTTCTAATTTCTTGTTTATATATATATATATATATATATATATATATATATATATATAGATAGATAGATAGATAGATAGATACATAGATAGATAGATACATACATACATAGATAGATACATACATACATAGATAGATAGATAGTAGATATAGATATAGATATAGACAGATACTCATAAATTCGTACACATTCAAGGGTGTTTCCTTTTGTGAGTATAGATATATATGTTATTAATAATACCGCGATGATAACAATACTGCATTATTTTCCATAATTTTAAATACTAGCTTAGAAACAAAATACGATCTCTGTAAAACCGTCTTGCGATTCGCATTTTCCGGATATCGTAAAATCTGCATAAAAAGCTTGAATTGCTTCTGAAGTTTTCTGGAAACATGTGAAACTTCAATAGCCTTTATATTTTTAAAAAAGTATGAAAGCCTTCAGTCACGTTTTAATTTTTCAATTATTCCAAAACGGAGAATAAATATTTTATTAAAATTAGAAGGGTTATGAAAACGTAGTTTGACTTTAGAAGTATTCATTTTCCTTTCTCAGGGAAGAAAATAATTTAAAATCACTTTCATATTTATTCAGATGGATATTTTCTGATGAAGCAAACGTGGAAACTTATATTCTGAACGTAATACTATTCTCAGTTCTAAATTAAACATTTCATACTTTCCTGAACTGTTTTTTGTGTCTCTGAAAATGGTTTTGTTAAAATGCAGTAATTCGTGGGAAAATATTGCAGCACGCACCTCTGAAACGGTTTGCTTTTGGAAAATTAATTACACAGATTTAGGGACAATATTTATAGCACTAATGATAATAAACAAATTGAGAAAACCGGATTCAAAGAAATAACTGCTTCGAATCTGTATCGTGAAGGATATAATCAGAAATACATCATCATACGTGCATATACAACAGTATTTGAATTTACTCTGCTGAGAAATAACATCTGGTTGTTTCTATGTGATAATATTTCTAAAAACTAATCAAATGTGTTTCCACGAAATATATATATATATATATATATATATATATATATTCATAAGAAAGGGTTTCGTTATCATGTGATCTAGTCAGAGAAAAGTAGTGGACAAAACTTAGGGATAAAAAGTTTAAACGGAATAGGATAAGTGTTTGATCGCTTTTATTGGAATGACCTGAAGAAAGAACATAACGTCAAATTAAACTGATATTTGAATAAAAATTCACTTTCTCTTTCAGACAGCCTCATTTTAAAGAGGTAACATATTGTTGCGTGCGTACCGGGTTCGTAATAAATTGAATGCACAAGTCCGATGAAAAGTGAATAAAATTTATTCTTATTCCAAGAATAAACACAAAATGCTTAAATTTCCTTAGAGAATATATATCACAGTAGTTATCTTTTAAACTTCTAAAATATTCAACAGAACTAAATTCAAAACAGAGAAAGCTAATATGATTTCCCCCCGAATTCGCTACAATCATTAACAGAAATAAGTAAACAACTGAATTGAGATGTTTTCCTCCAGCTTTTATAAGCTTTCTAAACCACGCACGAGAAATTTCTCGTATTTTCTCGATTATTCTGGATAGCAAAAGAGTACAGTTACGAGATATCTATTTATTAAATGTAATCCAGTAAACCCCAGTAATTTTAATTTTTCCGGCGTAGTTTTCTCTTCAAATAAGTCTCGTGCTGCACTGCACGGGAACATAAAGCTATTTTAATAACAATTCTATTAAGAAGAGCAAATTAAATAAATACGAAATCCGTAACAATATAAACCACAACGTGAAGTGTTGAAGAACACTAAAAAGCGTCTAAAGGAAAAACGCAGAGCGTTTGGATAAAACAGATTTAGAAAAATAATGCATCACAACATTGCTTCTTCTTTGCTAATGTTCGTAGACTGACGTGGGCCATCGTATAGCTAAGGTCTTACGGACATGGAAAAAGTGTTAGTATTGATGGGTTAAATATTATGCGTTTAATGTAAGCAGCAGAGTAGTATACATTAAGAACCTAAAAACTGAGTTTTTGCGTTTTAGATATAAATTAATTATATCTAGCAATTTTTAAAATCGTATCTATTTTATGCTTAATAGAATGTTCAATATAATTCAAATAATGTATTATTCAAATATATGTATTATTCACGACTGCTGCATTCAAATAAAAATCTCAGTGTTTGTTACTGTCCGAATAAAACTAAAACAGTAAATATATGAAACAATCAATTCTCGAAGATTGATTCAGGAAGTCAGCTGAACCCCTGAGTTTCCTTTTGAATGTTTTCTTCGTTTACCCAGTCTTATATATCAGTTGATATAATCAGGTATATTTTGTCATTTAAATAAAGTTATTTAAAGATTCTTAAATGTCTAAAATATCTGAAATACAACTTGTAGAATTTTACGTTAATTAACTTATTAGTTTGCCTACGCTATCACTTCTGCTTTCGTCCTTTCCAACCAAGATGGATATAGTAAATGTATAAAACGCGTATAAGCTCAGACTTCTCAAGTTTATAACCTCCGACAGCCATCACTGACCGTTACTCGGTTCGCCTCCTGGAAGTGATGGTTTGCCCATAGCTTCGCTAGCAGCATTTGCTTCGGGAAATAATTAGAACTGGATTATTGGATTGAATTATCCAGTTATGGCGAAGCACTCAAGGGCTATCTGCCTGAAGGGAGGTTGCCTTCGTGGAGGACTTTCTAATGGAAACTGGCTCGTATACACGTTACACATGGGGAAAACCACGAAAACGCGCATGCAGCCAGCCCGTACCCGGGATTCGAACCTCGGACCGAACTACCAGTGTCCAGCGTCTTTACCGCTCGGCCGCTGGTGGGCAATTAAGACTGAGTCAAAGCGTTTTTAAGTTCGTGTTTTTGGTATTTAGTATTTTAATTGACTGGAGCATATATTGTAATTTTCTCGCCAACAGCGGCTTTTAAGCTTCTGTTATTGTATAGGTTGAGTAACCGTCAGAACTGACATGCTAATACATGTTTATTTTAAACCTTTACCTGAATACTGTACTTCAGATAGTAATACAGAAAGATAAGTCATCTGTATGGCTTAAAGATTCTAGAAGGCCGCATTTAAAGTAGGCTTAGAGCCGTACCGACTTATAGTTATTATGTTAAATAGGCAACATTTCCCCCTTTAAATCTAAAAGACAAATTGTAGAACTAGAGTTTAAAGAAATATATATACTGTATGGGGAATTGAAACGTAGCGTTTAATGGCTTTGAAATAAAACTCAGAAGCTGATTATAATGGCATAATTGTTAAATCGAGCAGATGGGTACAATTTGCTCCAATCAGTTCGTTAACGATTTTGCTTAGTGATTAGAAATTCACTAAGCTTTAAGTTCACGGCTCATTAATTGCCGCAAAACCACAACTGGATAAGAAAGCGTAATTTCAGGAAATCGAAAAATCTGGGCTTTTATTATGCCCATTCTATATCGGCAGAAACTTTATTCCCTTAAGTTAACTTATTCTTATCTCTTGATTCAATCTGTTCGGTTTTAATAAAATAAAATAAAGTAAAAATAGGTTCATGCATTTTGAGTTTCCAGCAGTTTTATATTATTCCTATACTAAATATTTTTAACACCTATTCTCATTTTAACTTATGTTCATTTTAATATTTGTATACTTGTGACTTCTGTAAAAAGAAACTTTACTGGGAATTAGAAGGGAATGAAATCTTAAATCAATTAAAGACTATCAGTGATTTTTTAGTTTAAAAATCAGATGAAAATCACAAAAAAAAATCTTTTTTCAGGAAAACTTTTGTAACATTTCCCTACCAAATTTTATAATTTCGTAAAAACTACTTAATCTTAATTTTTTTAAAAAAAAGTTAATTCAAAATAAATATTGAACAATTTAAAAATAACTATATAAGAGTGTTTTATGTAACTGATAACATTAACTAGAAACTAAGCATAGTTGCTCTCGTTGTTGTCCGCATTCTGAAAGTGAGAAATTATAAGTCCTTATAGCCAGAGAGCCATCATATGCTTTTTAAAAATCCATTAAACAAGCAAATAATTAATATGTATATACGTTTCGGTGACGCCTAAACGCAAATATTTGAGCAATTTATATGTCTCTATAAAGAAACGGAAAACGAACATGCAGTTAGTAACTACGAGGTCAGGTGGGCATACTTCTTTGCATCTGATATAGTATATAGTCAAACACTTGAACATACGTTATATGCCTAAAGAGCTATATTTTATAGTTCAGTTACGAAAAAAATAATTCCAAAATAATAATAACTCGCCTAATGTAATTGAAAAAAAAAATCTTTTAAAAACAAATCTATCATAAAACTAAATTGGAATTAATTTTGAAGCTGAGATGAATTTCACTGTGTGTTCAATCTTTAGTACAAATGAATTTCTAATTTAATATTGGTTTCTGTTTAAAAAAGATTCCAATTACAAACAGATTAGGAGAAAAATTTTAAACTCTTGAAATATTTTAACTTATTTTACAAACTGTATGTCAAAAATTCAAATTATAATCTATTTAACTCTTCGATACGTAATGTAATGTACTGAATGTAATATTTTAAACATATGGTTTTTTTCTTATTTCTTCGCAATAAATTCCAAATTATTACATTCTAAAATACTTTTTTCAGATTTTGGACTTTTTTCCTCTGCATAAAAAATACGTCAATTTTATTTTGTATAACTATCATCATCATGTCACCTATTATATATTCGCATTATGCTTTCTAAATGTATTTCATATAGTAAAGGATTTTTATTATTTTACTACTAAGACTTAGCTACTGTTAATTGTTTTCTTAAGTTTTGACCAAACATAGCTCAGAAAAAATGAGACCAAAGTACTCATTATGAGCGCATTCTGTCTAAGAAAACTAATTCACTGCTTCCATAGAGGGATATTTAGCATTATTGTAACCTAACATGATATACCTTTTTGGTTGGAACAGTGTTCATTTCTATACTTTTTTCTTTATAAATTAAAAAATATAATTTCTAAGAATACATTATATGCGATTTTTAAAGAAATTACAAGGATTAAAGCAAAACAATCGCCCTGCAAACAGACTAAGCTGCTGATATAGACTGGTCTTTCAGTTAAAAGCTATGGTGAGGAATGAGGCATAGTACCGATCACAAAATCGGTACTATGGTTGCGGCAACTTATCCTTTCTGTAAGTCCCTCTATTACCGACTGAATGGAAGACGAGTGTGCCATAAGCCAGATCTTGGACCAGCACTGAATACTGAAGATACTGAGAATAGGCAATGCAGAGGAATCATACTACACTCAAACTGAGTTCGCAACAGTATTTTCACTAATGGCAGAAATCTACTGCGCATATAAATCAGCATTTGTGTTTAAAGCACTAAAATACTTGTCTTTAAAATTGTATCTGTAATAACACTAAAATTATCCCTAAATTGCGTCTGCCTAATGATCTGTTTAGGTATCATTAGTGCTACATTCCGAAGATGTTTGCAAAATTAGTTCGTGCGTAAGTCAGTAACTTACACTTTCTTTGAGTTTCACGTATTGTTATAGTTTTAATGCGTTCATGTATATGAGGATTTAATTTGGAATTACACTGTATTTAAACCAATTTATGTCCTTTATGCACATTGAGTCAATGAAAATATATTTATCAAACATTCTATTGCTATGAGTGCTGATATTCAACCGAATATTTTAGTATAATAATAAGTTTAACCGAAAATTCATTAAAATTTGCTGTTTAGCAAAATATATTTCTTATTCAAACAATAATAATTCTTAAATAATTATAGGAAATTTCATTCTCACTCAAAGTAAATAGGATTTTGTGCTAAAACTGCACACATTTCACAAATATCACCATCAATATCTAGAAAATTTTATGACTGAAATGTTTTTGAACATTCTTCTAACTAGCATGTAAGAATCACATATCGCATATTTCTGAACGATTTTTAGAAAGAACTTCCGAAACTTCTACTGTCATTCTTCATGTCATTAGACTCTTCCGCCTAAAACCTTGAGAGTCATTAACTTGAAACAATTTTCTCTTCCTGAGTGCTCTCATCCTTGCCGACGCATTTTGCTGATTGAGGAAAGTACCAATTAAAGTTGAACTTTCTGTTAGTGAGCATTTAGTTGGAAAGATTATGTATTTTTAATTTTAAACGGCGTAATTTAATAGATGAGACATTTCAACGTCATGTTTATGCTCAGAATGATGCTGCAGTTGAGTTTGAAAATAATTTTCGCTTAGATAAATTGGATTCCATCTATAAGGAGACCAGAAAAATAATCAATATTTGAGACCTCATTAAAAATAATTCAGCTCAATCACTTTAGTCTTAGAAAATGTTGTCGCTGCGAACAGATAATGGGATTCAATAGATCCCTTCCACTTGTTTATGGAAAGGTGCCATTAGGATTTACAGTTAGAACATCCTCAGTTAAATTTTCTCCTGAAAACTTTATACTGACTTTTAAATGTCTTGAGCAATTCATTTTCCATGTTCCACTTAAAATTTCCTTCTGCTTGCAAAAGCTACACAATTTACTAAATTGCTGTAAGATAGATTTATGGAATAAATTAATTTCTTACATGCAATTAAAAGTAATCAATTAGTTAGTTTCGGAAATGCACATAAACAGAATTATTTAAACTATTTATCAGCAGTTTTTTAATATAACACGCATTATATGATGCTTTTTCTCTTTAATTTAATGTTTTTAACTGACAAACGGGTTCATTAAAGGCGGAGGCTGCCATAACTGCAGACACTCAAGGTTCGTTTGAAATTCGCATTCAAATTTCATATCAAAGAGCGTGAAATTTATTTTGGAGAAAGAGAAATTAATAATCAAATATTGCGCACCATTGATGGTCTGAAAGCCACACTTTCATTTTCTCTGCCTCAAAATTTTCCAATAAATGTCTTCAGTAGAAAGTTTCCGGGAAGCTTTTAATATCCATAAAACTTAGGTTCAGTTAATGATTCAAATTCCAATCCCTATTTACCTTTACGTTTTAAGGAAGGCACTTAACCTCTTCGCCGTCCGTAACGCGTCTAGCGCGTTCAAGTTAAACTTTCCGCAGGGCGGCCGTAACGCGCCTCAAGCGTTCATCTACATTTTAAAACTTTTAAACGTTTAAAACGCTTTCTAAATGCTTTCTTGTTTGAGTTTTTATTTTTGTTTGTTCTAATACCTCCTAGAGGGTAGTACTATCAGGTTCAGTGTTCCTCCTTGCTTGGGGAACATTTAAATGACCTGACTCGGAACAGGGAGCTTACTAAAGCTATGCTCAATAAATGTGGGAAGTAGACAAGATACACAGGAAGGGTATACGAAACCCTTTATTTTTCTCTCTTTACAATGAATTCCGGACTTCGGAATACAGAGACCAACCACTTGTGGTCTAAACGCAAGAATATAAAAATATTAACTAAATTCTAACTAAACTAACTTTGGATTAATAAACAAGTGTCTACTCGAAGATTGGCCGTATATTAACAGAAAGGCCGTATGTAGTACAGAGAACTGTTAACACTACGATACGTTTAAAATTATCAAGAGGATTAAACCTCTGGCCTTGAAGGCAACCAGCAACCGAGTAAAACTGCTAAGGCAAGCGGCCTGCTTCTACTAACTCCTTCCTCTCTCTTGCTTGGCAAAAAGGCACAACTTAAGTACTTGGCGTTCGCAAGACAAATTTGCATAAATAATTTAAAGCTTTTAATTCTGGCCGGAAGTAGAAAATAAGAAGTGATAGTAAAGATTTAAAATAAAATAAACGTTAGTAAAACTTAAGATCATTACATACTTCCCGCCAGAGTTAATTAGTTTGAAACTGAGGTCTAAAACGACCTTGTTGAAAACTTTTAGCTCTAGAATGTAACGCGAGGCCAATCATTTACAAACATTTCTCACTAGAAACTAGAAATTAAAAAAAATCGTTTTTTACATTATCAATTCCATGGATAATTACTTTTCATCTGTACTGCATCTAAACAGGAGCTTTTAGTTGAAATCTGGTTCCTTCCAGAGATCTGGAAGGAAAACTAGTTTAATGAAATGTTACACAATTAAATGGCAAGTAACATGAATATTTATATTTCTCTTAACATTCTTATTTCATTCATGACTTTATTTAATTATCTCTCCCCGTGCTCTCTGACATGTGTTGTAAAAGAAAACACCAAACACGAATGTGTTTATGTACAAGTGTTCAACACTACCGCCTGCAATCAAAACACTAACGTGTTAAAATTCAACATAACAAGACCTCGTTACACACCTTATATTCATCTCTAAACCCTGAGGTACTATTCTGAAAGTGGCTAACTCTGAAGTGTAGCGTCAGAGAGCCTAACTACATTCATTCAACCTTTAACACATATTCACAATAATTTTCTCTTTTTACAGTCACACGAATAAGTTAAAATTTTTGGCATTACTTTCACTTTTAACATATCACAGTATTTCTTAACGTTTAACATAACAATTGTATTAATATTAATTGTATATAAGAACATATTAACAAGCCGTTAATTTTACGCATTTTAAAACATACATTAGTAGTACATTGTTAACTTCTATTCTTTTCCAAGCAAGTGCCAATTCTTCTACATTGAAATACTACATTTCAAAAGTCTTTCAGACTAAAACTTCTTTCTTGCCAGAATCTTTTAAATAAAATTTTATACAATAACTTTTACAATATTCAAGTATTTGCACATTCCTATTATATATTAATTTTAGTTTTACTCGCGAGTAATTGAAAAACGTAATACCAAAATAGGTAACAACTCATTTCTCGCCTTTTTGGCGATAAAGGTAGACCTCACATGAGGTAAAACGTCTTGAATTCTGCCACTTGCAGTAAGAATGAAAGATTAACTTAAGGTTGCAAAGTAACATAAAATTTTACTTATCTTTGTGATATTCGGACATTCTTTTTTCTGCCCAGTCCTGGAAGGTAGCAAAGATTAGCGTTTGGTTTATCTTCCTTCTTGTGCGGGCTCGCCCTTCAGTTCCTTCCTCTATGAACTTTCTTTTCCCTCCAGATCGGTCACCCTTGAAGACCTTCTTTTTCGCCTCTGCCTGTGGTCTTGGCCGTTTGATGGCAGATGGTCTTGGCGGAACCGGGACACTTCTCTCTCGTTCCTGCTTGGATCTCGTTGCTGGCCGTTCAAATTTTCCTTGTATCTTTGCCTCCGCCGCTGGTGTTCCTTCCGCAATTCGTCGACATTTGCTGCGTAGAGTCCTGTCCGATGGGTAGATCTTCCGTTTGGGAGCCGGGTTATAGTTGCCGTTATTTCTCCTGGCTCTCTTTGCATGCGTCGTACTTCTCCCTTCTTCATTCTGGGGGTGGTCGTGCGCTCTCTTTTCTGGTCGGTGGAACAGCTTCTTTTTCTTGTTACCTTCAATTTTCCAACGGGGAAACTTTCTTTTCAATTGCTCCTGCCTCCTAATGGCTTGCCCTTGTGCTTATTGTTGTTCCACCTCTGGAGCTTGTGCCTGCCGTGCCGGATCCTGCAAAAGATCTTTAAATATTTGCATTTTATTACGGTCATAGTATGGTTTTATCTGGTCAATGTTTGCGGAGCATGTTTCACCATTCCTGGCTTTTAACACCACTACAGCGTGAGTTATTTTTCTATGACATATGGTCCTTCAAATCGTGGAAAAAATTTGGCGGTTTTATCTTCTATTGCTGAAGAAAGTGAATGCTTAATTTTTAATACTTCATCTCCTACTTTATAAGTTACTCAACGTCGTTTCATATCATAATAGAGCTTCTGTTTTCTTTGTGATACTTCAGTGTTCTTTTTTGCTTCTTTAATTAATTTTTCTATATCACCCATTTTAAATTCTGGGGCTCTTTGTTGAACATAAAATAATTTATCTAACGGCGTTATAATCTTTCTGCCTAAAAATAACTCAGCAGGAGTTTTGCCCGTTTTATCATGTTTTGCGGTCCTAAGGGCGAAAGCTAATTCATTGACATAGTTATCCCAGCTTTTATGAAAATCTTTAACATAACTACGGATAATTTTCACTATATTTCTATTGACCCGTTCCGCTATATTTGATTGCGGCCGATACGGGACCATTTTTAATGACGTATGCCCAGTTTTTGGCACATGTCTTCAAATATATTACTTACAAATTGAGGACCATTATCCGATATAACTTTTAGGGGCGCCCCGTATTTTAAAATATATTTATTTAAAATAGAATCAGTAACTAATTTCGCGGAAGCTCGTTTTAAGGGAACAATTTCGGTCCACTTACTAAAATGATCAACCATAACAAGGAGATACCGACTTTTATTTAACTAACTTTTTGGTACAGGGCCCAATAAATCGATGCCAATTATTTCATTTGGAAATTCGGATTTAATACTATTTAGAAACCCGGCCGGGCGGAAATTAATATAATTAACGGCTTGACATGTTGGGCAGGACTGGACATACGCCCTTGTTAACTTTTGCAGTTCAGGAAAGTAGACTGCCTCGCGTACGCGTTGAGTAGTTTTTCGAATACCAGCATGAGAAGCTAAAGGGCTGTCATGGAGCTCTTGCAGGATATTTAATCTAAGACTAGCTGGGATAACAGGTCGAAATTCGTTGTTGGAATTCGTAGTTTTTGTATAAAATAATAGACCATCTATTAGTTCGTAATGGGCCGCCCTATTTCTTATCGCCACAATATCTTGGTGGCTAAAATTTTCAGGATCCTTTAAATACTCATAAATGTTTTTGAACTCAGGATCCTTACCCAGTTCGGTTATTACAGTTTCTCGGGAATTTATTGTACGAGGGCCATCCAGGAAGTAGATTACGTTTCCGTCTGTGTCCGCTAGGGGCGGGGCTAGCGCGGTTATCTTGGGGTCAGAGCGTTGCGCAGCTCAGTCTGCATCTAGCCGTGCTAGTGAGAGTTTCGTGCTGTGCTCCGTTCAGATACTGTGACGGTTTGAAATGTCTGCGTTAATTGAAAATCCCGCGAGCTGAGAGGTGCGCTCAGTAATAAGGTTTCTGACTGCAAAAAACTGTAAACCGATAGAAATCTATCGGCAGCTTCGTGAAGTGTATGGGGACAACATTATCACTGAAGGTGGAGTGCGTCAGTGGGTCATAAGATTTCAAAATGGCCGAACCAATGTTCACGACGAAGATCGAAGTGGGAGACCCAGCATAGTGACCGCCGAACTTCTCGAAAAAGTCGATGCTAAAGTCCGTGAAAATCGAAATTTCACAATAACGGAACTTTCTTTGAGTTTTCCACAAATTTCGCGAAGTTTGTTGCACGAAATCATCAGCGAAAAGCTTGGTTACCACAAGTTTTGTGCAAGATGGATTCCAAAAATCTTGACAGAGGACCACAAAAATCAGCGAATGGCTGCAGCGTTGAACTTTTTGGACGCTTACCATAAGGATGGTGACTCTTTACTCGATCGCATCGTTACTGGTGACGAAACATGGGTGAAACATGTGAACTGTGAAACGAAATTGCAATCAATGCAGTGGGGGCACACAAGTTCTCCCCAAAAACCCAAGAAATGCATGCAAACAATGTCGGCAAGGAAGATGATGGCGACTGTTTTTTGGGACAGAAAAGGTGTAATTTTGGTGGACTTCCTGGAAAGAGGCACTACAATAAACTCTCAAAGGTATTGCCAAACTCTCCAAAAACTCAGAAGAGCAATTCAAAACAAGCGCAGAGGAATGTTGAGCTCTAAGATCTTGTTGATTCACGACAACGCCCGGCCCCACACGGCAAATGTCACTCGTAAAGTTCTTGAATCTTTTAAGTGGGAGTTGTTTCCTCATCCGCCGTACAGTCCCGACCTGGCACCGAGCGACTTCCACCTATTCCCAGCAATGAAGAAGTGGCTGGCTATGCAGCGTTTTGATGACGACGCACAGCTGCAAGAAGAGGTAACGAAGTGGTTGAAGGCGCAGGCGGCCGAATTTTTCGACGAAGGAATTTCCAAGCTCGTACATCGCTACGATAAATGCCTTAATTTGTATGGTGACTATGTAGAAAAGTAGTATTTGAGTGTGGCTTTCATCTGTATATAATAAAATTTGTTTCCTATACTTTGTTTATTTTTTTATTCCAAAACGTAATCTACTTTCTGGATAGCCCTCGTACATGCTGTGAGCATTGCCACCTTTACAGTATTACCTTTTTCATCTATTTTTATTCTGGATAGGGCATCTGCTACGATATTTTCCTTTCCGGGGGTGTGCTTGATTACCAGATTATACTCTTGTAACTTGAGTGCCCATCTTATTAACCTTGGGGATAAGTTTTTCCCTGAGTACAATCTAGTTACCGCCGCATGATCAGAATACACTGTTATCGGCGCCCTTCCAAAATAGACTCGGAACTTTTGCACTGCTAACAGAACTGCAAGTGCCTCTCTCTCAGTCGCGGAATAATTTTTTTGTGTTTGATTTAAAGTTCAACTAAAAAATGCCACGGGCTGCTGATTTTGCGAAAGTACCGCTCCTACCGCATAATACGAAGCATCCGATGAAGTTTCTAAATTTTCATCCTTTTCAGGAAATTTCAACACCGGGGCTTGCGTTAATGCTTGTTTTAATTTTTCGAAAGCACTATTGGCTTCGGCCGTCCACGAGAATGTTGCCTTTTTCCTTTTTAATTTTAACAATGGTTCAGCAATAGCTGCAAAATCTTTTATAAAGGACCTATAATATGAACAAAGTCCTAGAAAAGAAGAGAGCTTCTTCGCCGTATTTGGCGGCGGATACATTTGCACAGCGATTATTTTTGATTCGTCTGTCTCGATTCCTTTCTGAGATATTTTGTAACCTAAGTATTTTAATTCAGGGGCTGCAAATTTGCACTTTTCGACATTAACTTTTAGACCGGCCTCATATAATAATGAAAACACCTGTCTTAAATCCTGTACATGTTGGTCCAGATTATCACTAGTAATAATGATATCGTCTAAATAGATAAATGTGGACTTTCCAAGAACAGGCCTTAACACAATGTCCATACATCGCTGAAATGTTGCCGGTGCCCCTGAAAGGCCAAACGGCATACGCAGGAATGCATAAGTGCCAGACTTGGTTATAAAAGCAGTCTTAGGCACGTCTTCCGGTCTAACCCCTATTTGAAAATAACCAGTCGTTAAGTCTAAAGTCGTCATGTATTTGGTAGACGTTATGTTCCTTAGAATTTCTCCAATAATAGGTAACGGACATACCGGATATTTAGTCATGGAGTTTAATTTACGATAGTCAATCGCAAAACGCCACCTTTTTGGATGTGTTACTGGATAGTCATTGTTTTTCTTACATAAAACCACCGGGCTAGCATAACTACTTGAGATGGGCGTTATGATCTTTTTACGTAACATATCTCTAATGTGCCACTCTATAATTTTTTCTTTATTCTTATCATACCGGTAGGGTTTGTGGCGAATTGGCAGTGAATCTCCGGTGTCGATACTATGGTTAGTAACTTAAGTAAATCCTGGAATATCACTAAATAACGAAGCAAATTCACTTACCACTTGTCGGATTTTTTGTTGCTCTTCCTTAGGCAGGTGGTCAAGGTTTAACATTGGTGGTTCTGTTTTCTCTTCTCGAACCGGTTTCATCGTCAGCTTAAGGGACGCTTCGTTTAAATCCAGTGTTGCTTCTGCCTCTGAAAGAAAATCTATTCCTAAGATGATATGTGCTTGCAGATTCTTTACTATAAAAAACATAATCTTTACTTGTTCGTCCTTGATACGAACGTATAGCGGTAATTTACCTATACACTTGCAACTTTCTCCCTGCGCAGCTAACACTGTCGTATTATCAGAATTATATATGCGGTATTTCCGAAAATACTTCCTAAAAAAATCTTCTGCCACACAGGAACACTGCGCGCCTGTATCCAGGAGTGCGGCGGCTGGGATGTTATTCACCAACACTTCAATCTTTGGAAGAGTCAAATTTTTCACCATTACTGTATTTAACTTGAAGGAAGATGGGTTTTCTTGGCCTTCGGATTTCCGCACCCTCCCGTCAGCAGAAATCCGTTTTAGTTTAAATCTTGTTTTTTCCTTTCCATGCTCTCCTTCTTTTTCCACTGGCCTTCAGACTTTTTTCCTGGATTGCTATTGAACTGTCGACGTTCGCCGGCTGTTTTTGGATGCTCGTGTTTCCTTGCCCACTGATTCGCTTTGCTTCCGTAGCCGTGTGCTTGACTTTGCTGTGGTCTTGGCGCACCAAATTGGTTTCGTTGCTCATATTGGCGTCTTCTTTCAATGTCCGCCGTTCTTCTACTTTCAAACTGGATTGCTAGCTCAAATAACTTTTCCAGTGTAGTCGGATTCCTTAATTCAATAAAGGCTTGTACTTGGGGAAGTAACCTCGGGAAAATCACTTGAATTATCTCAGGATCCGCACGGTTTCCATACAAGAGTTTGAAGACGTGAATTTTTCTTAAAATAAAGCTTGAGAGATTTTCAATTCGTTTCTGGTATATGCTGAAAAGTTCCGTTTCTAATTTTGCACGATCCCGTACGACAGGGAAGGCTTTTACTAAGGCAGTCTTGAAATTTTCGTAAGTATAGGTGGGACTTCCCGCTTGACCCAAGAGACTTCTAACTATACATTTGGACCAATTAAGCGCCTGGCCCCTCAAAGCGCTGGTAGCTAAGGTGACTTTCTGGAACTCGTGCACGGGATACATCATGAAGTGGTCCTCCAATTTTTCCAAAAACTGGTTACCGGTGAGTTTCCATTAAATGTTGCTTCTGGTTTCATCGAAGCGCGCATGGTCTGGACGATGTAACCAAATCCTTCCAGGACAGCAGCTGGCATTTCTGGATTCTGAGCCGCTTCTGCAGGCAGCACAGGTTCTTGAAACTCGGCCATGGCTATTCTTCTTCGTCGGGCGCCACTATCTGGTTCAGTCTTCCTCCTTATTTGCTTGGGGAACATTTAAATGACCTGACTCGGAACAGGGAGCTTACTAAGGCTATGTTCAATAAATGTGGGAAGTAGACAAGATACACAGGAAGGATATAAGAAACCCTTTATTTTTCTCTCTTTACAATGAATTCCGGACTTCGGAATACAGAGACCAACCACTTGTGGTCTAAACGCAAGAATATAAAAATATTAACTAAATTCTAACTAAACTAACTTTGGATTAATAAACAAGTGTCTACTCGAAGATTGGCCGTATATTAACAGAAAGGCCGTGTGTAGTACAGAGAACTGTTAACACTACGATACGTTTAAAATTATCAAGAGGATTAAACCTCTGGCCTTGAAGGCAACCAGCAACCGAGTAAAACTGCTAAGGCAAGCGGCCTGCTTCTACTAACTCCTTCCTCTCTCTTGCTTGGCAAAAAGCCACAACTTAAGTACTTGGCGTTCGCAAGACAAATTTGCATAAATAATTTAAAGCTTTTAATTCTGGCCGGAAGTAGAAAATAAGAAGTGATAGAAAAGATTTAAAATAAAATAAACGTTAGTAAAACTTAAGATCCTTACAGTACTAATCAGGCATTCTATTTCTAACTGAATTTGCCCTAAGTTTTTTGAATATTCGCACCATTTTACATAAGATACAAGACAGTGAGAGATGTCTTCAACGTCTACTCAGCAGAAAAAGAAAAAATTGAGGTTGTGAATTGGAAAGACAAGAAGGATATACGTTTGATGAGTACAGTCTATAATAACTCGATGATTGATGTTGGAACACAGAAAAGAACTGTAAAAGAAGAAATAATTGTAAAAGATTACAACAACAAAATTGGAGGAGTGGACCGCCTGGATCAGATGTTATCAAATTATCCTGCTGTTAGAAATAAGCAGAGATATTATTATTTTTTTATTATGCTTTATTTCCTTATAATTTTACTTAATATTCATTGACATTCATCCACTACGAAAGTCATGTATGGAAAGTTATGATGTACAGAGAAAACAATATTACACGCTACGAAAAACAGACGGCCGCTGGGGGGAAGTTTTCGCGGAAAGGAGAGGACGGCGAAAGTGTTCATTTTTATGTTTCTCGTTTATATTTCCATCAACATATACTGTTAGGGATTTCGTTTTGTAACATTTGCTTAGAAATGGTAAGTATTATTTTTGTATTTGCACCAAAACGCATGCTTCTAATCATCTTATTTTCACAGTCGCATCTGAAGAAGACGTTTTTAGGCTTTCTAAACTACTGAACTTTCTGCTGATTCATATTGCTAAATTTTATCTATTTCGGATTTTCTCTGATTTTCTGCTTTCACAATCACGTATTCATTTATAGAAGTCTTACATGAAGGACATATTCAAACTCTGGAAATTGTATTTTTAACCAATATGTTATTTATATTACGTATAGTTAATATACAAGTAATACAACGTCAGGTTGCATTTTAATACAATTGAAGATACTTCTTTCTACATCATTATTATAAGTATAGCTAATAAATAATCTAAGGTATTGTTTCAGATCTCTCAAAGAAATCTATTGTATATTTTTTTAAGAAAACAGTTATATTAAACAGTGTTATATTTCAAAGCGTTTCAAGATAAAATAAATGTTAAGTTCATTCTGCAATTTTTAGTCAGAGTCTTTCAAAATATATTCCATCTTAATACCAATAGTTTGAGGAGTGGCTCTTGAATTTTCATTTAACCTAAATTTATCATTTCAAAAGATATTTAAAATTATCTAGAGATGTTATTTTCCATTTTTAGTAAGTCCAGAATTGATTAATCTCATTTTCCAAATCGATATAATTAATATCATTACTATGGCCTCCCATTCTCGATTTATTAGTGTAATGTTGAACGACTAATATTTTAATGATCTAACTTAATATTTTATGTATTTCTCAAGTTAACCTAAATTTTCATTTTTAAGTCTACATTCCTCGAATATGCATGTACTTAATGGCAAATAATTTCTATAACTATTACACGTTTGAAAGTAATTTTAGTATTTGAGGAAGTTTTAGTTAGAAACCTGTCACATAACGATGAAAAAACGAAAATGTACACTTATTGTTTTATGAAGATTAACATTTTCAATAAATGCTTTTTTCGACTTAAACTTACAGACATTCTTCTGAATAATTGACCTTTTGTAATATAAAAAATCCGGTTTTATAGCTGATAAAATTTTAAACTGAATTCTTTGAGAAAATAATTATGGTTTCATTTCTATGTACGATGAAATTTTTAAAGCGTTCAATTGAAACGAAAGCTTTATTTTCAAATATCATGAAAATTCAATTCAAATTTTAAAAACCCTTAGGCCCACCAGCGGCCGAGCGGTAAAGTCGCTGAACACTGGTAGTTCGGTCCGCGGTTCGAATCCCGCGAACGGGCTGGCTGCATGGGCGTTTTCGTGGTTTTCCCCATGTGTAACGTGTATACGAGCCAGTTTCCCTTAGAAAGTCCTCCACGAAAGGCATCCCTCCCCTTAGGCAGATAGCCCTCGTGTGCTTTGCCATAATTAAATACACACACATTTAAAACCCTTACTTATCTTAGTGACATTTTTCTCCCAGTTATGATTGGATTTTTTTAATTAATAAGTTTCTTTTCATACAGAAATATTTTTCCTTTAAAAGTTTGCCCACTCAAAAAATACTTCAAAATAATTTTCGGAATGAAAGAATGTTTATTTAATATCATTTTTAAACTATGAGCATTGACTCTAGGTATATGTAAAAACTCAAATCATTTTAATTTCAGAAAACATGGTTTCATATATGAAGCTATAAAAACGTTTCGGTTTCTTCAGATAAATCCTAGTTTGTGCACTATGCACTTTATATGCAAATACAGTAAAAGGTTTTCGAGGAAAGGGAGCTCCTTTCAGAATTCATAGTTAAGTATTTAGTAAAATATTGACTTAGCCTTTATGTCTGAACACATTAAGCATACGTCAGGGCCGTAACTACTGCCGGGGTACCTGGGGCAATGTGTTGGGGCCTCTGAGTGAGGAGGAAAAAACACAGGAATGTTTTATACTAGAGATTTTATTTTTAAATAATATTCATATTTCAAGCCGAAAAATTAGTTTTCCAGTTAGAAATAACGTTTATTTCTAGTCATGTAAAAATTATACCTGCAAATGCATTGATAAATAATCAAATTATGTCAACCTTGCTATCAGATGGCACTTCTCGACAGACTTCTGAGCTGTACAGGCTTCTGGGTGAAGATAAAGGTTACCAGTGAGTACGACGAAAAAGATGATATTCGCGAGATTGGTTCCGGTAGGTCCAATCCGGTAAATTGGTTTAGTTATTGTTAATTAAAGTGTCATTTAAATAGGATCTTGAAAACAATAATAGCTCCAAAAGATGAGCAGAACTATTGAAAATAAATCACAGTTCACTTTCCTGGAGTTTTTCTGATGTATTCACAGCATGCACTGTGTAATAAAGTACATGATACATAATGCCGTTTATGTGACTGTAGTTAATGCTGTAGAATCGTTCTTAAAACTGAAATTAATAAAAACCATTTCCAAAACAGTGTGGGACAGGAAAAACTCTCTAGTTTAGGTTTGCTCTGAATTGAGAATAATGAAAACCAGAAAATTAACACTGATAAAATAATTAAGACACAATAACACGCCGAATAAGTACTAATTCAGAAGTCAAACAACAAAAATCAGCGTTAATTTTCAAAATTTTCACAGGACTAGTTTCGATGGTTTTACCGAACCACCATCCTCAGCTGCAAAACCATTCTCAGCATGAAAAAATTTTTTCATTTGCGGTTTTGCAGCTGAGGATGGTGGTTCGGTAAAACCATCGAAACTAGTCCTGTGAAAATTTTGAAAATTAACGCTGATTTTTGTTGTTTGACTTCTGAATTAGTTACTGATAAAATAATTAATGAATTTGTTTTCTTAACAGTTAGAAAGCAAAAATTTTTGTAATCCTAGTGTGCAAATAAAGTATAAAGAATCATTTGTTAATTAATATTGTACCTTAAGTATATTTCATATGTTTCATATTACTCTCTGTATGACGTTAAATAGCTTTTTGTATCATATTCTTTTTGACTTAACAAGATTAAACGAGAATCAGAAGTAATATAGAATAATAGTCGTCAACAAAACATTTATCAAAAAAAATACTTCATTCGAATAAAGAGCATTAAGCTTATTTAATTATTAAAAAATAATCGACCATAACTAGGGAAAAAATTCTTTAATGTTGGGAGAAATAAAGAGGGGAGCCTTATTATTATTAGTTATTCCAGGACTACCAACTCTCTGTTTACGGCTTTGGCTGAAATTCTATGTTCTGAATAATGCTTCCGATATTATGAAGCGGTTAAAATTTCATTCATTTTCTGTCGTAATGCTATTTGATATACTATATTGTCAGATATTACACTGATAACGCCTAAACCAACATGCGAAACCCAGAGCAGAGTAATACTTTAGCAACAAGAAAAATAATTTTAAAACTTGAAATCTTTTTTCCTTAAAGAACACGCCCACCAGCGGCCGAGCGGTAAAGACGCTGAACACTGGTAGTTCGGTCCGAGGTTCGAATCCCGCGAACGGGCTGGCTGCATGGGCGTTTTCGTGGTTTTCCCCATGTGTAACGTGTATACGAGCCAGTTTCCCTTAGAAAGTCCTCCACGAAGGCATCCCTCCTCTTAGGCAGATAGCCCTCGAGGCTTTGCCATAATCACACACACACACCTTAAAGAACACCGTTTCAAAATAACACATTCTGATAATTACTTAGAAAGGAACATTGATGAAGTCAGGTTATTTAATTACGGCAAAGCCTCGAGGACTATCTGCCTAAGGGAGGGATGCCTTCATGGAGGACTTTCTAAGGGAAACTGGCTCGTATACACGTTACACGTGGGGGAAGCGGGATTCGAACCTCGGACCGAACTACCAGTGTTCAGCGACTTTACCGCTCTTCCGCTAGTGGGCGAACATTGGTGAACACAAAATTCAAAGTACTCTAGTGTGCTATACAATGCTATGGTTTGACCTTATAGAAAATTTAAAAATTAAACGACAACTGAAGATTTCGGCAGTTTTTTTTCTTTTCTTAATAATTTTATGAGACATACATGCGTAATGCCTACACATAAAGTCAATAAATGTATAAGCAATTAAACACCCGCGATTTTGATTTAAAATATAGTATATATATATATATAGAGAGAGAGATAGATAGATATAGACAGATAGGTAAATAGACATTCAGGTTTTTAATACAGGATATTATATTCCATGCATCACATTTTTATTGCTCTTTATTTACTTAATTTTTGACTGGTAAACAGAACGTAGTTATAAATGTATAAAATGGGTTTTAAACGAGTATACATGTGTTTTTTAGTGTACAGTGTGTCATAGTAATTTCTTTCATAAGTAATTATTTTCATTAAACTAGGGACTTAAAGCTTGAGTATAATTTTGGTCCCACTCTTTGTTTTATAACAGCGGGCTTTTTACTTGAAAATGTTTTTATTAACTACACTTTTTTAGAAAACTGTTCTGTCTCAATGTAAAATGATTTTTAAATCTGCTGTATTAATTCCAAGCAGATATAAAGTTAGTTACAATAAATCTTTCTCAAATTTACTGCCTAAAAAGATAGCAGACACTGCGTGAAGAAATAGCTTAGATCTTATACCCTAAACTTTTATGTAACGTTCACGTTTGAGCAGATTTGCAGTACAATTTACAAACCTATATGTGTACAGTTACCAGTAGTAAACGAATTAAATACATTTTTTTACGAAATCTGTTTTACCCTCTTTCAGTTTAAAGTCTATTTTCTCACAGTCTATTTCCTAATTTTCTCACATCTTCGATAATCTTAACTAGGGTTTTACTTCGAACGCTACTTTCCTCTCTTCCAAAATGGAGCCCTGAAAGAACTTCACATCGTTACGCACTCCAGACACATACTTTCAAAGTTTGATTTTTATAGAAGTTTGAGCAAGGATTGCTGATTTCTTTTCACAAGTTACGTTTTATTTTCTCCATATGTGATATTTTGGTGACTTCTACGAATCGTTGTTTCCTACAGATAAGACACCTGTCAAAAGAACTATACTCTAAAGTGTATACATGCAAATCAAGACTGAAAGCAATGTTGTATTTTATCACTATTTTTCCTTTCAAAGAATTCTTTTGAACTATGAAAGCTTTAAGACTTATTTTAACATAGTTTGCTCAATTCGAGTTTGATTGAATTGTTTGATGACGTTGTTTCACTAATTTTAAATTCTAGTGAAGCTTAATAATAAACAATTTATTCTTTTTATTAATTTTTGCTAGGGAATTTCGATCCATACTTTTAAATAAATTAATTTGCAGATTTTCTGCTCTAACTGAAATATAAGGTCCTGCAGACTCTACTAAGCGAATAGCGAGTTAGATTAAAATAACCTGTTTTATTAAATCTTCGTGTAGAAACTTAATGAACAGGTACAACTTGCGTTACAGAAAACATTTTCACCGCTTGTGTATATTTAAACTAACATAAAAAACAGTTCAAGTTAAACATTGAAAACGTAGCCTAAAATTATAGAATAGGTCTTCACGAATATAATTTTGGAAACATTCAAACATTCATGTTAGATGTTTTCTATTGTCGCTCATCACATCGTCTTTTATTGACAGATTATTTCTTTGGATAAAGTTACAGAGGGAGGAAAACGTGTTAACATTTAGTTTTGCAATTTGCTGTTGCATGAACTGCATTTTTCTCTTGAACGCACTTATTTTGTCATACAAGTCGAACACAGAATTGTTAACTCCTTGCAAACTCAAATTTAGTTCATTTAATCTTAAAAAAAGTCTGAAAGGTGCGCTAGTTTGCACAACCATTGCTCATCAATCAAATTACCGCTGTTTAAATATTTTGAATTCGTCAAAAGCATATAAATTTTATCACTTAACTCAAACAATTGACTGAGGACTTCACCACGTGACAACCACCGTACTTCGGTGTGAAGTAAAAGTGTGGCATGGGCACTTCCCATTTCACCACATAAAATCGAAAATAAACTCGAATTGAATGCTCGAGATTTGATAAAATTAATCATCTTTAGCGACTCATCTAAAGCCTCTTTTAAATTCATTGGTATATCTTTTGTGGCCAAAGTTTCAAGATGAATGATGCAGTGTGTAGACTTGCATTTTGGTGCCACTTCTTCAATTTTGGTTACCACGCCTGATAATTTGCCAGTCATCGAAAGAGCACTATAGGTACAAACTCCAACGAATATGAGATAACTTATGTAATTTTTAATGAAATAGTCATTCATTATTTTAAATATTTCTTGCGAAGTTGTTCTTGCAGTTAATGGTTTGCAAAATAATAGTTTTCTTTTATTTCATTGTTGAAAATCAAACCAAAAATATACAAGTAGTTGTGACAAATTGGAAATACTGGCACTTTCATCTTGCTGAAAGGAACTAAACTGGCTTGCTTTTAATTTCTGGATTAAAATATGTTCAACCTGTGATGCCACCTCATCTATTCGCCGCTTGACAGTATTATTAGTCAATGATACATTGTCAAAATGTATCACTGATGTTGCAGGCATCAAAAATTCTTCACCGATTGTATGTGGTTTCCCACACTTAGCTATATGCAAACTCGCTAAATATGATGCTGTCACATAATTAGTGTTTATACTACTAAACGTTTTGAGAGCTGATTTTTAAGAGAAAACCTCTGAATGTTTTCTTTTAAAAAAATAAAGAGTTTTGTTTTTTACACTTGAATGTTTGCTACATAAAAGATTTTTCAAAAGAGCTGGCTTTCTTAGAGACTCGTTTGATAAACGAGACTGTGGAATAGGTTCAGCTTTTGTTCCAGATTTTATGGCGAACCCATACTTCATATAATCAGGATCATACTTCCTGATCCAAGTTCGCTTCTGCTTCTTTAATTCTGGTTCTTCGTCTTTGCTCATTTCTCGTGATTCATCTTCCTTCAGGTTGAAATTAGAACTTCCAGATGGCTCTATATATCTTTTTTCATTATATCGGATTTCTGTAAAAATAATAATACTGACAGCTCTCAGATAAGTTTTTCCAACGTCTCTCTAACAAGAACGAAGTCGTTACGTCTATATCATTTTCAAGACTCCTATGAAAAAATACTTCTAATGCTTAAAATGTTTAAAAGCGAACTTCAAAACTTTAGAATTAATGATTTTACTTTGTGCTGTACTTAAACATGTTATAAAATGAAATTAAAAAAAATATATTTAACTTTTTTTGTAGTTATCTAAAAGTTAAGAGCGAGTTAGAAATATAATGAATTTTAAATAAAATGATGCATAAAGAATTTACACTTTCAGAGGCCTTTAATTGAAGTAGATTTTTTTACGTCCCAGAATATATTTATAATTAACACTTCCTCCTGTTGCAAGTTGAGTTGGCTTTTTACCTGGTGCGTTATACAAGCATACTAAAAATAATTAAACATTTTACATAATTTAATAACTCATTTGTTAATCATATATATTTTGCTATTTGGTTAAGGGAATTTAATTTCATACTTTTCACTGTGAAATTAATTTCCGTCTATCTTAATGACTTGCTTCTTTTGTCACTACATTATTTGGTAGTTTTAACTGTGATGTGATTTTATAAATGAAACAGGATCTAAAATATATATATATAGTGTATATAATCCGTTTCCTTTTACCAACACTAATTTAAAAATCTGACTAAACAAACAGCATACACGAGCGTTTTAGATGACGCATTAGATTCAAGACCTCCAGCGGCCGAGAGGTAAAGTCGCTGGACACTGGTACTTCGGCTTGGCGCTCGAGTTCCGGCGGAAGAGACGACTGAGTCGTCACTTTAGAGGTTCCTTCACGATGACATCTCTTCCCTTAGGTAGTTAGTCATCGTGTGCTTTGACATAACTAAACCAAACTATATTAGATTCTCATTTTCAAACAAATATGCTACTAAGAAAATCAAAATTTAATCATTGTTTAGCAACCAAAAGTATTGAAACAATGGTAATAGAATCATTCTTTAAAGAACTCATCTTTCAGCGAAATTCTGTTTTTAACTGGTAAGAAATGCATGAACGAGTAAAAATAAATTTGAGAATAGAAAAAAATATTGAATTATTCCTCTTACTTCTTTAATTATGCAAACAAAAGAAATTTTTTATAGTTATTAATCACAAGGTCGAAAAAGTTAGTATTGCAAATGCAGAAACTACATAAACCCGAGTTTAATCATATGAAGTATGAAAACTAAAAAATATTAATTAAATAAGAAAAATTCTGAATTTCAAACCGTGCAATATAAGAAAAATCGCACAGAAATTCTGAAGCTATTTCTTAAAAGCTTACAAGTCAAATTATTATCGTAATTATTTCTTTATAAAACTAAGAAAAATGCTTGGAAAGCTTCTTTCATTCGAAGTTTACTTTTTTTCTTCCACTCTGAAAATAATAACGACCGAGGTTCAGGTTTACCTGACATAGTTTGCGTTAATTATCATTGTAAGACTCGATCCTTCTGTAATTCTTAATTGTTTTGAATGTGAAGTTAAATATTTTTATTTTTCGAATTCTCGAATGATTCAACTCCTTACAGAATACAAAAGAAAGCTTTCATTTATTTATAAATTGAATAAAAAAATTGTAAACTGATACATAAAATACATGTCTCGGAAAAAAATGGTAAAACTATCAGTCGGTACAAGGTTTCAAGTCATGGCAACTGAACAAGAAACACAAATAATTTTTCATTTTGAAGTTCTGAAATTTTGACGTAGGCATTTTGTATGCACAATGGTATGCATCTTTTTATTTTTGATAAAATGTATAGGTTTCTGTGAACAATTTTTTAATATTAAAACTTAAACAGAAAACCCTTTTTCAAATGTGATCCGCATGCTTTAGTGAAAGTTCATCAAAATCCCAATGAATATCCGATACACTGAACAATATAAAAAAACGGTTATTTGAAAGCAGAAGGTTCGATAAGATTGATATTCACCCCACCGGGAAAATAAAGAAAAGAGAAAGATTTTGAATCATTCTTATGCACAGATGATACTCATACAGACCTATGTAAAACACTCCATGATATATTATCATCAATAACGCCAGAAAATCCATTTCACTGTAGGACCTTTTTTTTTTCTTATATAAGAAATCTTTGTAATATTTCCCACGCTTTGAAAAATTTAACATTTACGTTTCCTTATGTAATCGTCGTTCAATATAAAAATTCTTCGAAAAGTGCACTGCTAAGAGAATAAATAAGTAAGTCTATACAACCAGCTGAAGTACGGTATTTGATAGCTAAATATAACATATGTGTAAAGGCCTGCATCCAAAATAGCGGTAATTTGCCTCAAGGCTCTGGCCGATATTCTTCACATTGTTGCATGTTGATACCGTTTCGTACACACCAAGAAATTCTGAGGAAGAATTCGTTGTCGCCATCAGTAATGAACTTTTACCACTCTAGCACACTCTGTTACATTTGTAGTCAATTAAATTGCATATTGATGCCACGTAGGAAAATAATGGCTTATTCAAAATACTGTTATTTTCCATATAATATCTAGTACGAAAATTTCTTTGACGTTGTTTTATTTGCCTGATTTTTTTAACTTCTAATTTGACGCTCGTTGCAACGCCTTAGGCCATTTTCATATTTCCTTTGCCCCCCCTACAGTATGAATATTCACAGAAGTGAAATCTATGTTATCACCTTATTCCATCGACAATTATTGCTGCTCAAAACTCACCCGATATTTAATTCACTGCACTAGATCTTCTCCCTGTCAGCCCACATTTCAGACGCATATATACTTTTATTACGGTGTTACTTCTGATGCGTTTGTACATTTATCTATTCAAATTAAACTGAAAGATTTAAATTTGTCAAATTTATTTTCTTAAGATTTCTATGTTTTATTTGATAGCAACCGACAGACTTATTACGGTACGTTTCAGTTTCACACAAATTAAAATATTTTATTTATATGCTGAAGTATAAGTAGATTTGACCAGCTGATCCGAAATAAATTACTCTCTTAAATATTATAAATTTTCAATTTATCGTATTTATTACTTTCATTTGTAAAGTTTTAAGCCGTAGCTACCTTATTAATACATCTCCATCAATTTGTTTCATGTCTTGTGTTTTAAATAAAAACGGAATATAAAGCTATATTTCTGTTTTTCGGTTACCTGGCCATATAAAGGATATTACAATAGTAAATTAAGCATTATCTAAAATTTATAAAGTTTTTTTTTTCAGTTTTGATATTATCATATTTTGATATATTATTATTATTTTGATATTCGAAAATACAATCCTAATTCAAAAATGACTGATATATTTCCGCGCACCCATGAGCATGATTTAAAAGCGATTTGAATAATGATTCGGAATCTAAAAGAAATACTTTTAAATGATAGTCAAGAATAAAAGGATAAGTTTTTGAGAAACTAAATCTTTTCTTAAGCAAAAGCAGCTATTCTTTTTATTATCTATATTCTCTAATATTTATACTATTAATCCTTCTATTTTTTTATATTAACACCTAATGCACAGATCTCTACCATGGTTGGTTTGGTTTATTTAATTATGGCAAAGTACACTAGGGCTATCTGCCTAAGGGGAGGGCTGCCTTCGTGGAGGACTTTATAAAAGAAACTGACTCGTATACACGTTACACATGGGGAAAACCACGAAAACGCTCATGCAGCCAGCTAGTTCGCGGGATTCGAGCCTCGGACCGAACTACCAGTGTTCAGCGGATCACTACCATGAAAATGTACTCAAAGCATTTAAATCATCGCCTTTGGGGGATATAAATATTCTTGGTTTAGTTACTCTTAGTAAAAATTTTTGCATGAAGCACTGTAGAAGTTTTGTAAGAACCAGCTTGTTTCTCAGTGCATCGTAGAAATCCAGGAATATTGTATTAAATCTTTTTATTCATATGTAAATTAGTTATCGTTTAATTGTTTTATAATGCAACTAAATTATATAAGGAAATACCCAGAAGATGTTGCAAACTTTCTGCACTTGCTAAACGTATTTTTAATATAACTTAAAATTTGCTTCTCATTATGTATGAAAACTTTTATAACTAATGAATAATTCTAACAATAGAAGATAAATAAATAATCCATGTAACTAGAACAGGAATAATTATTTTTATGAACAAGTCGTAAAACTAATTACTAATTCTAACATCAAGGTACGAATGCACGGATTTCAAGCATTTGCGTAATGTTTGGTGTCCATTAGTAGAAGAATGGATAAAACTGTTATCCGTATATATTTACGATTATGATGATGTAACGTTTGTAAAGAATATTTTTCCCTCAGCGCGTTTTTTCGTGGTGTGACTGGAAAAAAGTGAGGCTAGCAGTCTGAAGTTCTGGAGTTTGAATCTCAACGAGGGAAGAATTAATTCTTCATGTTTCCTGCTCCAATAAAATGCAACATAGACTGCCCACATATACAGCTACAGTTCAAATTCTAATATATGAATTTAACTCTTTGAAGACCATAACGCCCCAGACGGCCTTTCATTCTAACAACCACAACCACCCAAAACGGCCAAAATTCAGATGTTGTTTTCTTCCCTACACTAAGGTGTGCAGTAGCAGGTTCAGTTTCCCCAAATGGCATTGTATCAGTATATTGCAGACAGCTTGTCCTAAAAGGATTTATTTATGGTTTCTTATCTTGTTAGGAAGTAGACAGGATGACATATGAAATCTTCACTCTTTGTGCGTTAAATGGATGGGGGAGGGGTGGAAATTGCTGTGACTCTCGAAAAAACGTTTTCGGGCGGTTCGGTATATTATTCATACAGGTTAGCTAAAACTTCGGTTTTCAAAGAGTTAAGAATGCTGAATTCATATTTGTAAAATACACTGGTGTGCAAAAATTAAGGACGAGACGGTTTTTTCAATATAACTTTGTACAAAAGCTTTCCAAATCAACACATTTAATACCGTAAGATCCCCAATAAGGACATGAGTAATGTAAGCAACACTTACTAAAAGAGAAATCAGAGGGATAAAAAGAAGCTTTATTGAAAAAGTAGCATGGAGCGCAATGCGACTGAAGGCAGAAACTTCCCTGTGATGGGTGTCCAGCAAGAAACATCCGGTCTTTAATAGGGGATATGATCTCCTCTGACTGCTAGGCAGGTTTCACAGCTTCTGCCCATGCTGAGAATGAGGGTGTCAATGAGTTGTTGAGGCATTGCTGCCCATTTGTCTTGCAGCGCCAATCGAAGCTCCGGAATCGTTACTGGTGGTAAGGTACGAGCTGCCAAGCGTTTGCCTAGAAAATCCGATATATACTCGATGGGATTCAGATCCGGAGATGGTGCCGGCCAATCCATACGTTCAATTTCCTCACTCTCTAAGAGCTGTTCGGCAGCTACTGTGCGATGACATGGTGCATTGTCGTCCATGAAAAGGAACTGCGGACCCACAGCGCCTCTAAAAAGACGCACATATGGAAGAAGAATCTCGTTACAATAAAGGGTCCCGTTGATTGAATCTACGTCGAAGATGTGAAGGTCTGTACGACTACCAAGCATGATGCCTCCCCCAAACGAGAACACCGCCACCTCCATATCTGTCCCTTTCAATGATGTTCGAGGGATGATTGCGGCTTCCCCGCTCTCTCCAGATGAGTATGCGATGAGAATCGCTACTCAGACTGAATCTGCTCTCATCTGTAAAGAGTACTCGTCCCCATTCATTGTCTCTCCAATTCCGGTGTTCCCGGCACCACAGAGAACACCTTCTCCGATGGGCAGGCGTTAGAGGTACACACCGTACAGAGCGTCGTGCAAACAGACCACCACCGTGCAGACTTCTGGCCACGGTAAAACGCGATATCGATCGTCCAGTCGCCTGTGTCGTGTGTCTAGCGATTTCTCCCGCTGTCTGCCGCCTGTTTCTTCTGGCCTGTAAGGCAATATACCGGTCATCTGCGGGTGTGGTTCCTCGTGGACGACCACTACTAAACCCCCGGATAGCTGTTCCTGTAGTTTGAAATTGTCTCCAAAGTCGTGAAACTATGCTGTGAGCAATTCCGAACTCTGCAGCCACACTTGTCACACTGCGGCCTTCTTCCAACTTCCCAATGATTCGACCTCGGGTAAAAGCATCCAGATGTCGTCTAACAGATTGATTATTCGCCATTTCTCGCTGAGGCAGCAACTCGGTGGGATTTTAACTGCTATACGGCGTGCAACCTCTTTGCCAGAAATACTGATCTTACACCGACAACATGCTTTATACTACTCAGACACTCCCCCATTACGTCTACCTGCATATCTGCGCATGTGCTACCGTACATCACCTTACTTAATCTCCTGATTGGTCTTTCTGTCCGCTCTGCCTCTTCGTTCAGCTGATATGCTAATTTTTGGACTTCGTCCTTAATTTTTGCACACCAGTGTATAATAAGACTTAATGACTGAATTTATAGTTAGCGAGAAAATTTTATTTTATTTAGATACCCGATTGATAATTTTTTACTTTTAATTATTCAGAAACACTCTCTCTTTAATTTTATAACAATATTTAGTATATTTTAATCAATATTAGGAACAAAGTATTCCGTTAGTACAAAAAATTTAGAAAACAATAAAGTATGCGTTCTGCAATACTTTGGAACTAGGTAATCCACAGCAGTTTCAAACTAGGTGTTCCCTAGCAGTTTCAAATTTGAATTCCACGAGAATTACCTTTTCGCCAGCAGTCTTTCGTGGTGTAATGGTCAGCACGCTCAGCCCGTATTCGAGAAGTCTTAGGTTCGCGTCCCGGCGAGGACACTAAGCAATTTTTTTATCTCCTGCTTAAAAAAAATTCTAATGTCTCTATAACTGTCTTAAATTTTATCGATAGCTGCAGTGAGATGCGATGTCTTTATGAACAATAAACCCATATAGATACGCACGAGTCTAATGATATCTTGAAATTGAAGCAAGAAGTAGGATTATTTCAATATATCAGTGTTCAAGGATCACATTCCTGACTTCCACTTTCTGCAGTTCTGCTTGATTAGACAATATTATGCCATCTTAGACCATATAGAGTTGTTTCAATAAATTTTTCGGATTCATATCTTGAGATTGCCGCAGGCTTCTTGCATATGGGCAGACTTGTTGAACATTACATTCAATTAAATCGTCAATTTCACCTAGCCTGCTCTTTCCAAAATTTTTACATATGCAGATGACATAGCTTTTGTGCCAAATTGAAACATAATAGAAGAAGTAAGGAAACACTTAACATCTTCAAAATTCAGTATCAACAAAAGAAGCTAAAAAAGTGCTCCCTTGAAATTTCAAGCACTAATAATTCATAAACTGGGAGAAAAATCCCCCAAAAGATATCTCTGAAAACTGCTAGCCAAAGATTTAAAAATGTAAAATGAATAAAATATCTTCGTATCCAGATATGTTTAGATATTGGATTCCGCATCCACAAAATTTAAAGCTCCGAACAAATGCAGTAGTAAAATAGTAGATCTCCTAACAAATAACAAATGCAATATTTTACGTCGTATGCAAGGCTTCCAAATAAGACCTAAATCCCAATATAACGAAGATATGTTTAAAACGGTCATCTTCGAAATGATTATAAATGGAGCAGCAGTGTGGCTCATTCGATAACTGGCAGAAAAATAAAACACTAAAGTAATACATCTCCTTGCTATAAACTTTCTTCCTTGCTATAAACCACGAGGACCTACAGAATGACTCTATATGTAGCCCAAAATATTCTTGAAGGAGTAATTCTCATCAACATTATGGCAGAAATTGTAGCAGCAAGTATACTAAAGTTCTACAACTAAAACAAATGTGGAACTGAGAGATCACAGATCAGTTCGAACAAAGATCGAACAATTGAATTACATTGAAGAACATTAATGTTTTCACCGATACCCAAGCAACACGCCTGGCGATCAAAACTCCAATGAAATCCTCGCCAACAGAATCATTAATTATATTTCAACCCAAAATGAAATTAGCTGCATTATATCTTAGATGAGACAGCATTAATGACAAGGTGGGTGAGCTTGCAAAGCAAGCAGTTCAAATGCAAATGAGTTCATTTGTCAAACCCTCTTGGCCGCGCTCTTCATAAGTAAAAATTGAAAAAAAAATAACATTGGAGAGCTGGCAATAAGAAAAGGACGCCGCCTCATAAGAGAATCGCGCGATTCCTTCCAAGGAAATTCAGAGAAACCAATAAGTTTCAGCTCATTTCTCACCAGTATGTAACAAGTCATAACCCCTTCGTATTTCTTCAACAAGTAGATGTAAAAGCAAGAGTGTTTCTAAAAATTAATGATATTTTTTTTCAATTTGTCATGTGTAATGTAATGTATGTATGCAGTAGTAAATGTAAGTGTGTACTCAAGCAATTAGATTGAAATGTAATAATTAATGCAGTGATTAACAGAAGCAGTGAAGTAAACATAATGTACATAAGCAGATAGCAGACGTAAAAGTAAATGTGTATTGCAATAATAGAATTCTAAACATGAAAGTGTTATAAATGTAAAGCAAACGAGTAGATGTAAAAGCAAGAGCGTATTAGAAATTAATGATAGTGCTTTTAAAAAAATTGTAATGTGTAACATAATGTATATAAGCAGTTGTAAAATGTATGTGTGTATTGCAGTAACAGTGTTCTAAACGTAATAGTGTTTTAAATGTTAAGCATGTATTGTCAAGTGTAGTAATACATTAAGCAAATAATGTCAATGCAGTTGTAATATGAATTACAAAATGTATCTCTAGATATAGGTGGACGTGGCGCTATACCAATTAACCTCAATAGTAGAGGCATGGTGCCCACGCCCTTCGTCGCATATCGCATATCTCTTCAACAGAAATAGTTCTTCTAACATTTGCATATATGGGGAACGAGTGACCACCACGTCTTTCGATGACCATTGATCAATTAATTTCATCTGAAAAATCTTCAAAATGCTAACTGAATATTTAAAAAAACTTACCATTAAAACTCCAGATTTTGTCAATAAAACCAACAATATCATAAATAATCTATGACCTGTACCAAACAATGTAAAAGAGCATTAATCTGCTATTACTAATAGCATCGTTAATCTGCTACAGTAGCTCTTAAATGAAATATGGTTTGGGACTGTATTTATTGCTGTATTTTATTTATCATTAATTGCATTACGATCGTATTACTTATTCAAAAACATTTGCATTAGAGCAGCATTTAGCATTTAGGACTATAATGTTTTATAACTAAATTTTATGTATTACTGTACTATTAAGAATGTGTGATAAGGTGGCATAAAGGCTCTTTGTTTAGGATGAATGATTTCAGATTGCAATAGTTTTCATATCAGTGGGGAAATTCTGTGCCTTTGTTAAGGATTACGGTTCCAACCTCGAAGTGGACAAAGACATAAGAGAAACCTTTTCATCAGGGTCAGGAGATGGATGTCTTTGTTGTACGAGTGAAGGAATTTCCCCCCCCCCCTCCGGGAATTCAGCGCAAGTAACGACAAAGGTATAAAAGATTATTTCCTGAGAAGAGGTAACAACTTTCCTGTTTAGAGCTATTGGCATGTTGTCCCATATCATTCCTCGTGTATAATGCGATAGTGCATTTTTCATGTAACAAAATTCTGAAATTACGGGACTAAATGTATCCAAGTTCCATATTGTCAAGATATGCAACTGTTAAGGTTTTCATCTTATTAAAATTCATGTTATTTTTAAAACTTGAGTATGAAGTTCATTTCAACCCTGCGTCACAACCCAGGGTTTGCGTAGCGGTTTCGGCCACTACACCACAGCAGTCATATTAAAATTGGTGGCAGCATTTAGGGATTGTTCCTAAGAGTAAATTTAGGAACGGACGTTTCGCCTGTGGACTTCAGTTAACATCGTGCGTTGTTTTCCGTGCATCTCGTCGTGTGAGTATTCCGGATCGTCGAACGGAAGTTCCAGAAAAGGCAGTATTATGAAAAATTTTATTTGAGCAGTCAAGACTTTCTTCCCTGCACAAGAACGATATAATTTTACGTGCAAGTATAGTTCGCGTGGTGAGGCCTCTTCAGAAAGTGACAGTGTATCAGAAGGGAACGCCGCAGGAAGCATAATCTAGTGCCGCAAAATAGTGGAATTTCCCGGAAAAGTTGGAGTATCCAATTTAGTGCCAGGAGTGTCATCGTAGGCGTCTTTAAATTGGTGAGTACCATTTTTGTGAGTTTGAAGAAGTTATACCGGTTATTCGAGAGTACGTAGATTTTGGATATAGCTCTGTTATTGGGGATCAAACGTTTCTTGTGGTTTCCTTTGCGACTTGGAATTTAAATGTGTGTTCTATTGTTCTAGTAACTGACTGTTTAAATTGTATGGACTATTGTAACGGTATGCTTTAAAAAAATTTAGTTTTTTAATCAGTTCGGCGTTAGTGGACAATATTTGTATAGTTGGAGATAGCACAGGAAAACTTTGCATCTTATACAACATTTGTGATTTATGTTTTGTATGCATAGGTGAATTAGTTAGATATCATTATGTGTTGTAGGGCGATTACCGTTCAGAATTATTAGGGTATTACTCAGTTTTGGAGAAATAGACCTGTTGTTGTTTTTGCAAATAGGGGTAGGATATTTTTCTTTAGTATTCCATAATGGGTGAGTTTGTGAGGAAATTTACTAAAGCTCTGCTATTGGAGTTAGCGGAGGAGTTGACACAAATGTGTCTCAGGCAAATAAAGTAGTAAGAGGAATTAGGCAGGCTATTCTTAATGCCGAGGACTTTGAAGAGGAAGCGGCGAAAAGAATACGCGGCGAGGATTTGGGCTGCGGCTGAGCAGGAGAAAAGCAGAAGAAGTAGCCGAACAAGAGAGAGTAAAGCGGGAATATGAAAGTGAAAGCCAGAGAGCAGAACGAGAACGTGATCAAGAGAGAGTAGAACGCGAACGGGAGCAAGTTTTTGAATTGGAGAAGTTAAAACTGATGAACGTAGTTGAGACTATTAGCCTAGCTTCTACGGTTTCGACAGTTGAACAGAATGATATAGTACCGCGTTTTGAACCGAGTAATATAGATATTTCATTATTCTTTATACTATTTGAGAAACAGGCTCAAAAGGAGAACGTTAATGACATCAACTAAGCCTCTCAATTAATTCCTCATGCGGTAGCTCAGTTAATAGTAAATGATCCAGCGAATAAAGGGCATGATAGTTAAGAAGTTACTCATGCATAAATTCAAGCTCAGTACTTGGGCTCTAAAAACAAAATTTGAAGAGCATTCTAGAAAGAACGGGATGTTGTGGGTGGATTTAGTGTATGAATTGAGAGTTCATTTAGAGAATTGGTTGGATTCGGTGGAAGTTCAGGATTTTGAAAGGAATTTATGCTCCCCGAGCAAATTAAGCGGCGAGTCCCTCTAGAAATAAGAGGACACTATTTAGACAATTGGGAAGAATTTCAAACAGCTTCTATTTTAGCAGAGAAATGCGACAGGTATGAGGCTTTGAGAAGAGATACGAGGAGGTTAGAACAGAGAGCGAGGTTTAAGAAATCATTTGAGAAGGTTAGAGATCGGTATGTAAATTCCAATGGTAGTTATAATCAGAAAAGTAACGGTCATCAAAGAATTAAATCAGAGGAACATAGAAAAGTGGAAGATTCTAAAAAAGAGCTGGTTTTCAATGAAGCGAGGTTCGAGAAACAGCAAAAACTAAAGTGTTATCAATGTGGAAAGGACGGACATATCCGACCTAACCATCGCTGGAAAAGAATAAGGCTAATCTGGTGAATAATCTAGAAACGGAGTGTTTATGGAAGTGTTTTGGGCCGTATTTCAAGAAAGCAGTAATTAATGGGATAGAGAGAGAATATCTGACAGATACTGCAGATGGAATAGATCTGTGTAATAGTACTTGGATTAATACTAGTGACTTATTAGGGAAAACTGTATGTGTGAAACAACCTTTGGACACAGAATGTAAATGTTTAACCTTTGGCGAAAGTCACCATTGAAGTTGATTTGGGGGGTCACCACAAAGGCAGCGGTTACTCCGGTAGAGTTAGATAAAGAGTACTATTTGTTAGGAAATAAAACTGCACAATTGATAAAGGAAATTAGGGAACGACCGGTTGTCTTGAATGCTGTGGAGACTTGTAGTCAGGCGCATGCGCACAGGAGTTTAGAGAGAGCAAACGCGGAAGACTTAAATTCCAGATCGAAAGATGAGGAAGAGATAGAAAGTGAAAGTGTTGTGAATAATGAGCTTTCGGAAGAAGGGAAGTTAACAAGTAGTACGGAGGAATATATTGCAATTCCAGTCATCAGTTAAGAAGAAAGATCTATCTTTGCAGACGTTTCGCCAGCAGAATTCTCGGAAGCACAAAAAACATGCGGTAGTTTAGCGGCCTTCTGGAAGAAAGGGGGAAGTGAAAGTGAAAAAGAAGTTTATAATTGTAAAAGAGAGACTACTCAAAGTGGCAGGTTTTAAAAAAGGGGAAAGTAAGCTTCAGCTGTGCGTGTCTCTTGTTTTTAGGAAAGGGATCTTGAAGTTATGCCACTAGGGAATCTCTGGTCATTTAGGGGTAACAAAAACCAAGGATAGGAGTTTAGACACACTATTTCTGGCCAAACGGTTACCAGGAAATTGAAGAATTTGTGAGGACGTGCGATGTTTGTCAGCGTAGAGGTCACAATAAAGATAGAAATAAAGCCCCAATGAAGATTGTGCCAGTTATATCAGATGTGTATAGCAGATAAAATATTGATGCAGTAGGACCTCTGATGCTAGTTCACGTGAAAATAAATACTTAATTACTTCATTTTGTGTTGCTTCCAAATATCCAGATGCGATTCCTGTACATAATTTAAGCTCAGGATTAAGGCGTATCATTCTTTGGTGTCTCAGCTTCAAAGCAGTTCTGTCGAAAGACTGCTTTCCGTTTTGAAAAGGATATTGAAGGCTTTGTGTTTGGAAAGCGGAAATGATTGGATAATAACTAGTGTACTGTATCGTAAACAACTGTACCGTAGAGATTCCCGGTAAGCATAATAGTGGTGCCATTTATCAAGAGAATTTGATTGAACCTTATCATCAATGCCTTGAGTTTGTAAATATGATGATGGGAGGAGGTTGTGGAATAGATGGAGAGAGAAGTTGATATTCCTTCTTGTTTGGTTGATCTTACTCAGATTGATTCAAGGAAAATGACAATTGTCGTAACAGATTTTTGGAGCGTTTTGGAATTATATTTTTGTAGATTCAAAATTCTTTGCATCGTGTGTTTCACTTTCAAAATGGTTAAAATTAAATGTTATTTTGTAAAATTTGAGGAATTCACTTTGTATGAGGCAGACCTTAGGAGTTATTAAATTATTTTTGTTGCATTCTTGTTTTTATGTTTATCTGTCTCAAGGTGATGTTATCTAGAAATAAGTGCAAGGTAATGTAACTGGCTTCTCTATTATCACTTAAATGATTACCATTTGTGTTTTGATAGCAGTGAAAGTATTTAGAATTTTTCCTTCCATGTTCTAGGAATCTTCTTTTATGAGGGGAGGAGTTGTGATAAGGTGGCATAAAGGTTCTTTGAGTAGGATTAATGATTTCAGAGTGCAATAATTTTCATATCAGTGGA